>NC_060138.1:294396805-295021805 GCF_021461385.2 Schistocerca piceifrons | reverse complement strand
TGAGATATAGGGACATGCGTTATCATGAAGCGACTGTACTCCTTGTCGTAGTTTTTATTTTATTTTTTTATTTTATTTATTTAATTTTTGTTGACATAAGTTAATTCTCCATAAACATTCCACATTCTGCAATGGATGTCTCCTGGTGTTAGTTCTTAGGCAGCCAAGCACGCTGGTCCTGTTTATACGTATTTGGCAATCACGTCTTCATAGGTCAGGTTTCCGCACCATATTTACAACACGACGGTCGGGAAGACGCGAATGCCACACTAATGACATGTCTACATGTTGGTGCTTGCCCACCCGCATCGGCGTCGCGCTACGTTGCATATACTCTGCAGCATCGCCCTCACACGCAAACGTTTTGATCGTCCCTTTTAGTATCGTATACTCTCAGTTCAATAAGCCGCTGCTGCAAAACACTAACACGAATTCTATACAGACGAATGGAAAATCTGGTAGAAGCCGACCTCGGGGAAGATCGGTTTGGATTCCGTAGAAATGTTGGAACACGTGAGGCAATACTGACCCTACGATTTATCTTAGAAAATAGATTAAGGAAAGGCAAACCTAAGTTTCTAGCATTTGTAGACTTAGAGAAAGCTTTTGACAATGTTGACTGGAATACTCGTTTTCAAATTCTGAAGGTGGCAGGGGTAAAATACAGGGAGCGAAAGGCTATTTACAATTTGTACAGAAACCAGATGGCAGTTATAAGAGTCGAGGGGCATGGAAGGGAAGCAGTGGTTGGGAAGGGAGTGAGATAGGGTTGTAGCCTATCCCCGATGTTATTCAATCTGTATAGTGAGCAAGCAGTAAAGGAAACAAAAGAAAAATTCGGAGTAGGAATTAAAATCCATGGAGAAGAAATAAAAACTTTGAGGTTCGCCGATGACAATGTAATTCTGTCAGAGACAGCAAAGGACCTGGAAGAGCATCTGAACGGAATGGACTTGGTCTTGAATGGAGGATATAAGATGAACATCAACAAAAGCAAAACAAGAATAGTGGAATGTTGTCGAATTAAATCGGGTGATGCTGCGGGAATTAGATCAGGAAATGAGACGCTTAAATTAGTAAATAAGTATTGCTGTTTGGGGAGAAAAATAACTGCTGATGGTCGAAGTAGAGAGGATATAAAATGTAGACTGGCAATGGCAAGGAAAGCATTTCTGAAGAAGAGAAATTTGTTAACATCGAGTATAGATTTAAGTGTCTAGAAGTCGTTTCTGAAAGTATTTGTATGGAGTGTAGCCATGTATGGAAGTGAAACATGGACGATAAATAGTTTAGACAAGAAGAGAATAAAAGCTATCGAAATGTGATGCTACAGAAGAATGCTGAAGATTAGATGGGTAGATCACGTAACTAATGAGGAGGTATTAAATAGAACTGGAGAGAAGAGAAATTTGTGGCACAACTTGACTAGAAGAAGGGATCGCTTAACAGGACATATTCTGAGGCATCAAGGGCTCACCAATTTATTATTGGAGGACTGCGTGGAGAGTAAAAATGGCAGGGGGAGACCAAGAGATGAATACACTAAACAGATTCAGAAGGATGTAAGTTGCAGTAGGTACTGGGAGATGAAGAAGCTTGCACAGGATAGAGTAGCACGGAGAGCTGCATCAAAACAGTTTCCGGACTGAAGACCAAGTTTCCGATATTGGCTGTGATAAACCGTCTACACTGAAGCCAAAAAAGGCTTTCTGCCTTTTGGTCCATTGAATGTAAGAATGTTCTGATGCGATATTGTCTACATCGACAGACGTGGCTGAGCTGTGCTGGTCTGCTACGCTGGCACACCCAGACGAGTGTAAGGTACGCCTGTGGCTGCCTTCGCGGCCGGCTGGAGCTGCCTGCCTCTACCTCCGCCTCTCTCACGGAATCCGATCCCGCGCGTCGCGTCGCGCCGCGCCGCCGCAGCCTTCTGGTGACAGGCCGGGCGGCCGTGGTTCACATTCCGCGTAAGGCCGCGCCTTTCTGGGTTACCGTCTCGTGTCGCCGCATGCACCTGCCCGCACCTGCCCGCCCGCCTGCGTAACTCGTCCTCATTCCTCCGCTCCCACCCACGATGCCCACGTCTCAAGGCAATGCTGTGCCTTCAGTCGTTTTTGTTTCCGAGGCCGGCACAATATTAGCCAAATGCTGGCTGATTCATCCTTATCCAGTCAAAAGTTCGACCGTTCTGTGCTAGTCGCTGAGTTTTGATGACAATGTTTCTGTGGTGTCACCGCCAGACACCACACTTGCTAGGTGGTAGCCTTTAAATCGGCCGCGGTCCGGTAGTATACGTCGGACCCGCGTGTCGCCACTATCAGTGATTGCAGACCGAGCGCCGCCACACGGGAGGTCTAGAGAGACGTCCTAGCACTCGCCCCAGTTGTACAGCCGACTTTGCTAGCGATGGTTCACTGACAAATTACGCTCTCATTTGCTGAGACGATAGTTAGCATAGCCTTCAGCTACGTCATTTGCTACGACCTAGCAAGGCGCCATTATCAACTGCTATTTATCTTGATGATGATGATGATTATTAGTTTTTTAGGGCGCACAACAGCGAGGTTATCAGCGGCCGCTATTTATCTTGTGATGCATGTACCGTCAGACCGATGTTCACCAATTATGGATTAAAGTTAAGTATTCCAGAAGCTACGTACTTTTTTTACTAGACTCAACTCCTTTAACTGTTCCAGACCTCACGCCAGCCTGCGTGAGCTTAAACGCGTGCCTTTCGGCTATCTCATAGTGGCTTGGCTGTCTTGCCAAGTCACAACAGTTTCAGCCCAGAATTGCTGTGCTATGCAAGGTCATGGGTTGGCTCCCTCCGAGCCCTTAAGGAGTATCAAGTTTGTGGGTGATTTCCATCACTGTGCAGTGTGTTACAGTGTTGGTGTTGTGAATGCATGCACAGTCTGCACGTAGAGCAAGCAGCAAAGGAAGCCAAGGACATAATTGGAAAGGGAATTAAAAATAACGGGAAAGAAACAAAAATTTTGTGGTTTCCTGACGAAACTGTGCACTGAAGAGCCAAAGAAACTGGTCTACTGCCTAATATTGTGTAGGGCTGCCACGAGCACGCAGAAGTTCCGCAACACGAGTTGGCATGTCCTCGATTAACATCTGAAGTAGTGCTGGAGGGAACTGACACCATGAATCCTGCAGAGCTGTCCATAAATCCGTAAGAGTACGAGGCGGTGGAGATCGCTTCTGAACAGCACGTTGAAAGACATTCCAGATATGCTCAATAATGTTCATGTCTGTGGAGTTTGGTGGCCAGCAGAAGTGTTTAAACTCAGAAGAGTGTTCCTGGAGCCACTATGTAAAAGTTCTGGACGTGTGGGGAGTCGCATTGTCCTGCTGGAATTGCTCAAGTCCGTTAGAATGCACACTGGACAGGAATGGGTTCAGGCGATCAGGAAGGATCCTTACGTACGTACCACCTGTCGGAGTCGTATCTAGATGTATCAGGGGCTCCATATCACTTCAACTGCACACGTCCCACACCATTACAGAGCCTCCACCAGCTTGAACAGTCCCATGCTGAAAAAAATGGTTCAAATGGCTCTGAGCACTATGGGACTTAACATCTTAGGTCATCAGTCCCCTAGAACTTAGAACTACTTAAACCTAACTAACCTAAGGATATGACACACATCCATACCCAAGGCAGGATTAGAACTTGCGACCTAGCAGTCCCACGGTTCCGGACTGCAGCGCCTAGAACCGCACTGCCACCGCGGCCGGCTCCCAGGCTGACACGCAGGATCTATGTATTCATGAGATTGTCTCCATACCCGTACATGTCCATCCGCTCGATACAATTTGAAACGAGACTCCCCGTTTCCAGTCATCAACAGTCCAATGTCGGGGTTGACGGGTCCAGGCGAGACGTAAAGCTTTGTCATTAAGTCGGCCTTCGGCTCCGAACGCCCATATCGATGATGTTTCGTTGAATGGTTCGCACTCTGACATTTGTTGATGGCCCAGCATTGAAAGCTGCACAGTTTGCGGGAATGGTGTACTTCTGTCACGTTAAATGATTCTTTTCAGTTGTCGTTGGTTCCGTTCTTGCAGGATCTTTTTCCGGCCGCAGCGACGTCGGAGATTTGTGGTTTACCGGATTCCTGTATATTGACTGTACACTTGTGAAATGGTCGTACGCGGAAATCCCTACTTCATCGCTACTTCGGAGACGCTGTGTCGCATCGCTCGTGCGCTGACTAAAACACCACGTTCAAACTCACTTGATAACAAACCATTGTAGCAGCATTAACAGATCTAAAAACTGCGCCAGACACTTGTTGCCTTATATAGGCGTTGCCGACAGCAGCGCCGTATTCTGCCTGTTTATACCTCTATATTTGAATACGCATGCTTATACCAGTTTCTTTGGCGCTTCAGTGTAATTCTCCTACGAAAAAGCAGTTAGGAGATGGTTGAACGGAATGGCTGATGACTTGAAAGGAGGTTACGCAATGAATATCAAGAAGCGTAAGGAAACACTAGCATAATCTAGTCAGGAAACAACAGGTATTGCGGAGGGGAATTAGATCAGAAAATTAAACACTAAAAGAAGTATAAAATATTCAGTCTGCATCTCAACGCGGCTTGGGATCCAGCGAGCGCGAGGCTGAAGTCGGCGCATCGAACGGGTAGTCAATGTATGCCTATGTATGGCGATACCGTGAGCACCGGTGACGTCACAGGCGGCAGCTGGAGTGTATAAGTGGGGTACGAGCAACCCATCAGCGGTCATTGCACCTGACAATAGCCAAGGATTGTTTGGTTGAAAGCTCGTAGCATTTTAACCACTTGTCGCGGCTTGGAGCCAGAGAACATTTTATTGATCGTTACCGCTGCGAAACTCTGCAGTCTCACGCTAAATGTGGTAAATGAATTTCGGTATTTGGGCATCGAAATAAATGACGTTGGTAGAAGTAAAGAGGCTGTAAAATGCGATCTACAAATAGCATGAAAAGCGTTTCTCAAACAAAAAAAATTTATTAACATTGAATATCAATTTAAGTGTTAGAAACGTTTTAAGGTTTCCGAAAAGTATTTGGAGTATAGCCTATACAGAAGAGAACTGTTGTCGATAAACTGTAAAAACTAGGAAAAAAAGGAAGCTATTGAAACATGGTTCTGAAGAAAAATAGTGTATATTATGTGAGTAGATCAGTTCGGAAACCGTAACGTGTGTATAGAGATAATATTCACAACAGGCGTTCATCCAAACTGCAAGAAATTTGTGGGCGTAGAGAGTAACTTAGGAGAAACTTAGATGTCGAAGCCACAAAGAGCTGGCCAAGTTTCTCTATAAAGATTTGTTTGGACAAAAGAATTTGAGGTGTAGGAATACAGAGTAGAGAGCAGTGGCGTAGCAGCGATTTACAGCCATTACCATACACAGTATGTGGTTGGAAAGGGGCGAAATGGTTCTGAACTCAGAGTGTAGTCTTACTAATGGATCAAACAGCGCAGAGCTGGTAGTCCTGCCGTTGACGAATGACGCCTCTCTCAACCGTGGCGGTGTTTTCATCCAAAGCAACACCCATGCCTGAACTGTCGAAAATCTTTACATCACGCTCATCTTAGGTCACCACCAACAATCTCTATCAGCTCATGTGCTGGCATTGTAGAAGATCAACAAATAGCCAGTGAACAGCTGAACGACAGATGCCGCCATCGTTCTTCTGGCAGGGAAGGTCAAGTCGCATTACGGACGCGATTGCCGAAACTCACTGCTCTGGATTTTTTCCTGTGACGTTACATGAAGTCGTTGGTATATGAAATCCCAGCATAAACTGAAGAAGGACAGTTTGAAAGAGTCCTGTTTGCCTGAGTCATTCAACGACAGACAAAAGGTATACACAGTATGTGATCAAAAGTATCCGGACACCTGGCTGAAAATGACTTGCAGGTTCGTGGCGCCCTCCATCGGTAATGCTGGAATTCATTATGGTGTTGGCCCAACCTTAGTCTTGGTGACAGGTTCCACTCTCGCCGGCATACGTTCAATCAGGTTCAAAAATGGCTCGGCTCTGAGCACCATGGGACTTAACAACTGAGGTCATCAGTCCCGTTGAACTTAGAACTACTTAAACCTAACTAACTAAAGGGGGGTAGGACGTCAAACGGGTCGACTTGGAGCAGGAGAAGCACCACAGGACATTTTAATTTCCACTCTCTATTCTTTCACAAATAAAATCATAAAACTTTGTCAGCATGACCAGGAAGGATTCAGAATTCACACTCCTAGCAGTGGAAGTTCGAAAACATAACGAAGTAATTTTGTTTACATCTGAAATTTCATCATTTTTTTCACTTACTAATGGCAGCATTTGTTGCTATAGGTACACTTTTCTTCATAAGTAAAAGAGATTCTTCGATGAATTTTGCACAGAATACAAACCATACTTAAACGTGTATGAAACTCTAGAATTTTCCAAATCTACTAAAAACTGTGATAAAAATTGAGGCAATTAACTATAAAATTTGTGTTTTTTCTAAACATGGACTTTAAAATATAGCAGTTCATTGGTTTTTTCATGAATTAAATAAATTCTAGAGTTTCATACACCTGTAAGTATAGAATGTATGCTCTGCAAAATTCATGGAAGAATCTCTCTAACTTATGAAGAAAAGTGTACCCATAGCAACAAATGCAGCCATTAGTAAGTGAAAAGATGATGAAATTTCACATCTAAAAAAAAATTGTCATGTTTTCGAAGTTCCACTGCAATGAGTGTGAATCCTGAATCCTTCATGGTGATGCTGACAAAGTTTTATGAATTTATTTGTAAAAGTATAGTCACTGGAAATTAAAATGTCCTTTGATGCCTCTCCTGCTCCAAGTCGGCCCGTTTGACGTCCTACCCCCCTTAAGGACATTACACACATCCATACCCAGGCAGGATTCGAACCTGCGACCGTAGCAGTCGCGCGGTTCCGGACTGAAGCGCCTATAACCACTCGGCCACAGCGGCCGGCGTTCAGTCAGGTGCTGGAAGGTTTCTTGGAGAATGGCAGCCCATCCTTCACGGAGTACTGCATTGAGGAGAGGTATCGATGTCGGCCGGTGACGCCTGGAACGAAGTCGGCGTTCCAAAACATGCCAAAGGTGTTCTACAGGATTCAGCTCATGACTCCGTGCAGGCCAGTCCATTACAGGGATGTTATTGTCGTGTAACCACTCCGCCACAGGCCGTGCATTCTGAACAGGTGCTCGATCGTGTTGAAAGATGCAGTCGCCATCCCTGAATTGCTCTTCAACAGTGGGAAGCAAGAAGGTGCTTAAAACATCAATGTAGGCCTGTGCAGTGATAGCGCCACGCAAAACAAGAAGTGGTGCAAGCCCTCTCCATGAAAAACACGACCACACCACAACACTACCGCCTCCGAATTTTACTGTTGGCACTATACACGCTGGCAGATGACATTCACCGGGCATTCGCCATACCCACACCTCGCCATCGGATCGCCACATTGTGTACCATGATTCGTCTCTCCACGCGACGTTTTTCCACTGTTCAACCGTCCAATGTTTGCGCTCCTTACACCAAGTGTGGCTTATGAGCAGCCTCTCGACCATGAAATACAACTTTTCTCACCTCCCGCCTAACTATCATAGTACTTGCAGTGGATCCTCATGTAGTTTGGAATTTCTGTGTGATAGTCTGGATAGATGTATGCCCATTACACATTACGACCCTCTTCAAACTGTCGGGGGTCTCTGCCAGTCAACAGACGAGGTCGGCATGTACGCTTTTGTGCTGTACGTGTCCCTTCACGTTTTCACTTCACTATCACATCGGAAACAGTGGACCTAGAGATGTTTAGGAGTGTGGAAATCTCGCGTACAGACGTGTGACACAAGTGACACCCAATCACCTGACCACCTTCGAATTCCGCGAGTTTCGCGGAGCGCACCATTCTGCTCTTTCACGACGTCTAATGACTACTAAGGTCGCTCATATGGTGTACCTGGAGGTAGGTGGCAGCACAATGCATCTAATGTGAAAAACGTATGTTTTTGGGTGTGTCCAGGTACTTTTGATCATAGTGTACATGGTGCACTATGTTCGACGCTAGTGTGCAATAACCACTCTCAGACGCCAGCACTAGCAGTGCGGAGTATACAAAGGGTGTCATGGCTACACGAAAAACAGTGCAGTCGTTGTCGTGATGCGGAAGCGGAGAAATTTTTCTGACGTCCAAAGGGCCATGATCATTCGCTTTCGAGCAAAGGGCGAAGGCGTTTTCGAAACGGATTTTTCTGAGGTCCAAAAGGGCATGATAATTGGCTTTCGGGCAAAGGGCGAATGCATTTTCGAAACGGGTAAGTTTGTAAGCTGTTCGAGTGCCGTTGTGGTTGAAGTATACCTTGTCTGGCGAAATGGCGCTATCGAAAATGGGCACTGAGGCAGTTGTGGTGCACCTCGGACCATAGATGACATAGGTGAACGACGACTGCTGAGATGTGTCCGGGTGAATGGACGTGCAGCTATTGAGCAGCGGACTGCTCAGATGGCCGGCCGGAGTCGCCGAGCGGTTCTAGGCGCTACAGTCTGGAACCCCACGACCGATACGTCGCAGGTTCGAATCCTGCCTCGGGCATGGATGTGTGTGATGTCCTTAGGCTAGTTAGGTTTAAGTAGTTCTAAGCTCTAGGGGACTGATGACCACAGCAGTCCTGTAGTGCTCAGAGCCATTTGAACAATTTTTTAACTGCCCAGATGACCCAGGGGCCACCAACAGTGTCTCCTCAACGACTGTCCAGCGAACATTGGCCGTGTATGGGCTGAGCAGCAAGCGCCTGGTTCATGCACCCTTGCTGAGAACTGTTCATCAGTTACGTAGGCTGGAGTTTGCACTCCAGTACTGAAAGTGGACGTCCACTGTGTGGCGACTGTGTAAGTAGGCTGTTTAGATTTTTATGTTGGTAACGCCACGTAGCGCTCTGTATGAAAATCACTGGCTGTGCTGTGTGCAGTCTGTGGCTGGGTGGCATTGTTGAAATATTAGCTATTGTAGCTGTGGTGTCACCGCCAGACACCACACTTGCTAGGTGGTAGCTTTAAATCGGCCGCGGTCCATTAGTACATGTCGGACCCGCGTGTCGCCACTGTCAGTGATCGCAGACCGAGCGCCACCACACGGCAGGTCTCGAGTGACTTACTAGCACTCGCCCAGTTGTACGGAGGACTTTGCTAGCGACTACACGGGCGAAGACTCGCTCATTTGCAGAGCAGCTAGTTAGCATAGCCTTCAGCTAAGTCCATGGCTACGACCTAGCAAGGTGCCATTAGCTTTACATTGCATTTATCTAGAGAGAGTCTCACTTGTATCATCAAGAACGCTGTATACAAATGATGGATTAAAGTTAAGTATTCCAGCAGCTACGTACTTTTCTTTATAGCATTCATTACGTATCCTGTTTCAGACCTCACGCCACCCTGCGTGAGTTAGCGCGTGCATCTTGGCCGCCTCTTTCTATTAGTGTACGTAGTGTTGGCAAGTCTGCCGACACTACAGTAGTGTTGGGCTGTTGGCGGTTAACAGCGCGTAGCGTTGCGCAGTTGGAGGTGAGCCGCCAGCAGGTGGTGGATGTGGGGAAGTGAGATGGCGGATTTTTGAGAGCGGATGATCTGGACGTGTGTCCGTCAGAAACAGTACATTTGTAATAATGAATGTCATGAACTGCTATATATATGATGACTTTTGAACACTATTAAGGTAAATCCATTGTTGGTTCTCTATCAAAATCTTTCATTTGCTAACTATGCCTATCGGTAGTTAGTGCCTTCAGTAGTTTGAATCTTTTATTTAGCTGGCAGTAGTGCCGATCGCTGTATTGCAGTAGTTCGAGTAACGAAGATTTTTGTGAGGTACGTGATTTGTGAAACGTATAGGTTAATGTTAGTGAGGGCCATTCTTTTGTAGAGATTTTGAAAGTCAGATTGCGTTGCGCTAAAAATATTGTGTGTCAGTTTAGTGTTGATCACAATAGGTAAAGAGCGAAATGTCTGAGTACGTTCAGTTTTGCTCAGCTGTTTGAAAGTCAAATAATGTAAGAGATTTATCAGCACAGTAATTCAATAATTTTTCTAAGGGGACGTTTCAACTGGTGGCCCTTTCAGATGACTCACGGTCTATGTTCCGTCGTGCATACGGCCGTTGTTGTGTACGGCGTGAAACGTCACAAAGTATACACCTCTCAACAATCGTCGGAGGGGGAATGTTGTGGTTTGGGTAATATTTTCCTGGCTTTTCCTGGGTAATCTCGTTATTCTGGAAGGCACAATGTATGTAAATACAGTTTGGTTTTCCTCAGCACAATGACATGTGCCGGCAGGACAATGCAATGTGTCAAACAGCTCGCAGTGTAGGTGAGTGGCTCGAAGAACCATAATGAGTTTACCATATACCCCTGGCCACCAAACTCCCGGGATTTAAAGCCAATCGAGAACCTGCGAGACCACCTCGATCGGGCTGTTCGCGCCATGGATTCTCGACTAAGGAACCTAACCCAGCTGGTCACGAGGCTCGACATGGCTTGGTTTCACATCCAAGGCGCTACCTTTCGTAATCTCACTGACACAGGGTTATTCAGCTTTTGACAGGTGATCACAATAATGTGATTAGACCATGTATGAGCCTGTGCAGAAAACTTTTATGTAATGCATGCGTTGAGACTGGCGGTCGCCACTTCGAACATTTGTTGTCAGCTTAATTTGACGGTCTAAGGTGTCAATTAAAAGAACAAAATATTGATTTTACCCTTAGTTCCTTACCGTAAAGTATTCCTCTGTCATCTGTATAATTTCGAGCCAAAAAATTAGGAACAACATGTATTTACCTGTGCAGGTACGTCGCTGTGGACCGTTGCCATTTTGACAACGCGCGCCACTGCTAACAAGCCGCCAAGTTTAACGTCCCAACCCAGCGGCCGAATTCCTTTCAAGTGCCGCATGTTGTCACACATCGTGTCGCTGCACTAAGTAGAGACTTAAGATTTAGTCTAGGACCTTGACACACAACCTAGCGGTCAGGAACTATACGATACCACCGCCCATTCGTTACCGGCGAAATAGTGATGATGATAACAATTTTTTCTATCGTTAGGTCATCACTGGGTCGCGAGCCACCGCACCATAAGCTGTTCGGACATCATATTATGTAAATTGAAGGTGGAGGGGGAGAGAGAAAAGGGAAGGGAAGGAACCACCGATGTCAGCTGCGTCGGAACTTTATGTGAAATCAGCGGCGAGAAGTGAAAATGTGTACCATACCGGGGTTCGAGCCCAGGAGCTTCTGCTTACTAGGCAGTTGCGTTAACCACTGTGCCACCCAGACACAGTGTATATCGCAAGTGTGCAGATTACTTCCACACATCTGTCGGTCGACCCACACTCCCACCTAGAGGCACCTACCGGCTGTACCCATCCACGTTCTCCATGCTCGCTACTTTGAGATTCCCGCAGAAGATCGAATGTACTTGTGCATCAGCACTGAAGTCGGTGGATTCCTTGACCATCGAGGCAAATGAATTATATGATTACGTGGACACTGTCCGACAGAAGAGACTCTATGCATTCGTATTCCACCAAAACAGAAAAAGTAAATGAAAAGAAACTTAAGGCTGACAGTGGGTAAATTACGAGGGCGTGATGAAAAAGTAATGCCTCCGAATTTTTTTACTGTGAAAATTCTTAAAGATTTTTAGATAAAACAAACGCTATTAATGTTTCACATCTTTATCCTTCATGCCTACATATTTGCGCCCTCTGCCGCTAGAGGTCTCCGAATTGTAGCGTGTAATATGGCGTGTAACGTGCTTATATTGGTGCATGAGAAACAACGTGATGCAATCGAGTTTAGAATTCGAAAACTTCTTCCATATACGTGGAGCGTGCCTCTTCTTCAGCATGATAACGCTGGACCACACATGAACGCTGCGACATCTGCACTTGGGTTCACTGTTATCGATCATCCTCCATACAGTCCCGGTTTATCCCCGTCCGACTTTCATCTGCTTCCATAACTTGAAGAACACCTTCGAGGACTTCCCTATGGCAGTGGGGTTGTGTCTCCGTCAACAAAGTTAAACACTCTAAGTGACGGTATCAACTAACTGGTCTCTCGTTGGTAGAAATGTGTTCGTCGCTAGGGTGGCTATGTTGAAGAAACGTGTAGACCCGAAGAATAAAGATTTAGAATACTGACAAAGTTTGTTGTATTAAAAGGTTTTCACATAAAAAATTCGTAGGTATTACTTTCAAGTACGCCCGGGTTTATAAAATTTTCTCGACGTTCACGATAAATCAAGTATACTAGATAGTTAAAACTCGAGCTATTGGCAATCAGTCGCCTCATGACTAAAACATAGATGAAAATATTCATACGGTCGGGCTTTAACCCAGACATGACACTGGTTGAACACCGGGACACTCATACAAAGGGTTACAGGGTACATCACTATTAGTAGAGAAAACTGACGGAGGTTAAAGTATACGATAACAAAAGCAAAACCTTGCCAGTAAACATCGATCGGCAAACGAGCTGTTTGAAAGAAAATAGCGAATGTGTATCTACTGCACCCATATCAAAATGTAAACTTTTCGATTAAGTCCTCATCTAATTGGGATATTGTAACAAGAAATACAGTACTACTTCAGGAAGTTACAAGTTACATTTACCTTACACTCGTACTTCTTAAAGGGGGTGTTCTACGCGTCGGCCTCCCTTTGGATGCCAGCGATACTACACTCGTCTCTGCAGCGAGTTGCGGTTTTTTTTTTTTTTTTTTTTTTTAACGCCCTTCGGTCATCTCGTAAATATTGACAAACAATTCGCTACTCCAGTTTCCGAATCGTATCGACGTTATTGCTGTAGTCTAAACTTTTGTGATGACCGCAGATGGAAGAATTCAGACACCTAAGGTCAGTTGGGCTTGGAGACAATAAAACAGCCCCTGTTCGTTCAACCTTCCTTAGCCCATATTTGTATGTTGGTTCCCGTCTTCCATCAGCATCTCGTCATGCATGTGCCACATTCCTCAATACCGCGGAAGTCGAACATAATCAAGTAATCCTCCAAAAATTTTGACCCAATGAGAAGGTCCCTTAGCACACATACCCGACTACCTCACATACGCCTCGTTTGCGGGTGTATCTTAACTAAAATGTTTTTTCCTGTACTATAGCTTTCTTCCACCAGTGTCAGTTTTCGCTACTACTTGCGATACATGCTCTATACTGATGCCGTCACGAAGACGTCCGAATTTAGACTTTACCGTCATCCAAAGGATCTGACTTCCACATTCGATTAAATTGTTACTTTTTATTTCCATTTCTTCCGAAAATATCAAAAATGATTGTCATAATGCCTTCTAAAGAATCCTATGACATGGATGAGTTTGCGTTCATTTATTTATTTTATTTCAGTAAGATTCATGTTACTTATACCTAAAATAGGAGCTCTTATTCTGTCCATACACTTTACTTATATCTAACGTAAACGACTAGTAAAAATGAAAGTACTGCTATGAAACTCTACATATCTATAATAAACTACTGGAAAACAAAATATTTATTGCATATAAATAATTTTAATAATAATATCCTTTTGAAGCCATAGACCATTGAAGGTGCGTAAAGCAATTAATTGTAACATCTTTATATATTCTCGACACACTACTGGTCGGAACAGCGACCAACACTACCACACAAAAATATTATTTCCTTCCATCTACGGTCCCACTTTTATTTTCGGTTACAGTACCAAGTACCATCATTAGACGGCACCCCAGCGAATGGTCAAAATCACTTATCTAAGTAGTTGTGTCAGTATAAGCGATTTTTCAAGACTTTGAAGCAGGAGACTGTCTTTGGTTTGTTTGTATCCTGCAAAGCACGCGGGACTTGTTTGATGTGCAAACGGTGTGTAATACTTTGTCACTGACGTCACTAACAAACATATTATTTTCCAAAGTGACTTATGCACCAGGAGTAGTCCTACGGAATTCAGTAATTGTACACAGCAATCACCACAATACCACGAATAAATGCTGTCAAGAAAACATCACCAACTTGAACTCATATTTTATGGAGAGAAAACACTTATAAGATATGAGTCAAAGAAATCGATTCCTCGTGAAAATTTTGGCCATAATTCTGATATACGCAGTCATGATCTGGTGAATGTACGGCTTTTAAAATTTCACTCGCTACGTCCCACAGCAACTACCTAAAGTCCGGACCCTAAGTACTGTACAATTAAGTAAATAAGAGGCTTGTAACCTACTGTTTCCCCATTGTTAACATGCTTTGTTCATTGCATCAAAGTGCGCAGTTTCTAACCTGTAACTGGTGCCAAAGTCTCTTTGCTTCGAACACTTTTTATTATGATTCAGAAACGCAATGTAAATGAATGAAATGTATTTGCGTGTCATGTAGCATAGCGCTACGTCATTATTAACATCGCTGTTGTGCGTTATTTCCTTTCGATTTCAAAGCTTGTCATGTTAAAGTGAGGTCCTTTTGCAAGTGATGTGCTAATCTCCCCCAAGATTGGTATGTTTAAATTGTAAATCGAAAATCACTAACTTCATTTCATAATGCTTCAGTTGCTTAGGTTTATTCGTTTTGAGGCGTATAGACAGCTGCAAACTATCAGTACGAGAATTCTGTTAAAATATTAAACGTACACTGAAGCACCAAAGAAATTTGTATAGGCATGCGTATCCAAATACTGAGCTATGTAAACAGGCAGAATACGGTGCTACGGTGGGCAACGCCTATATAAGACAAAAGTGTCCGGGGCAGTTACTAGATCTGATACTGCTGCTACAATGGCAGGTTATCAAGATTTAAGTGAGTTTGAACGTGGTGTTATAGTTGGCACACGAGTGATGGGACGCAGCATCTCCAAGGTAGCGATGAGGTGGGGATTTTCCCATACGACCTCGTCACGAGTATACCGTGAATATCAGGAATCCGGTAAAACATCAGATCTCCGACATCGCTGCTGCCGGAAAAAGAACCCGCAAGAACGAGACCAACGATGACTGAAGAGAATCGTTCAACGTGACAGAAGTGCAACCCTTCCGCAAATTGCCGCATATTTCATTGTTGGGCCATCAGTAAGTGTCAGCATGCAAACTGTTCAATGAAACATCATCGATACGGGCATTCGGAGCCGAAGGCCCACTCGTGTACCCTTGATGACTGCACGACACAAACCTTTCCGCCTCGCCTGGGCCCTCAACACCGACATTGGGCTGTTGATGATTAGAAACATATTGCCTGGTCTGACGAGTCTCGTTTCAAATTGTATCGAGTGAATGGACGTGTACGGGTATGGAGACAATTTCATGAATCCGTGGACCTTGCATGTCAGAAGGGGACTGTTCAAGCTGGTGGAGGCTCTGTAATGGTGTGGGGCGTGTGCAGTTGGAGTGATACGTCTAGACAGGACTCTGACAGGTGACACGTACGTAAGCATCCTGTCTGATGACCTGAATCCATTGATATCCATTGGGCATTCCGACGGACTTGGGCAATTCCAGCAGGACACGCTACGGTCGCAGGTTCGAATCCTGCCTCGGGCATGGATGTGTGTGATGTCCTTAGGTTAGTTGGGTTTAAGTAGTTCTAAGTTCTAGGGGACTGATGACCAGAGCAGTTAAGTCCCATAGTGCTCAGTGCCATTTGATTTGAACCAGCAGAACAATGCGTCCAGAATTGCTGCAGAGTGGCTCCAGCGACACTCGTCTGAGTTTAAACACTTCCGCTGGCCATCAAGCTCCCCAGACATGAACATTACTGAGCATATCTGAGATGCCTTGAAATTAGCTGTTCAGAAGAGATCTCACCCTCTCGTACCCGTACGGATTTACGGATACAGGCTTCATGGTGTGAGTTCCCTCCAGCACTACTTCAGACATTAGTCGAGTCCATGCAGTGTCGTGTTGCGGCACTTCTGCGTGCTCGCGGGGGTCCTACACGATAATGGGCAGGTGTACCAGTTTCTTTGGCTCTTCAGTGTATTTTAAATTCAGAATCGAGCTGTTAAGCTTGCATAAGTTATTGTCGGCAACGAATCTTACTGAGAGCTCCCACTACAAAAGTAGCACTGCACGTGTCGAACAGTAGTCCTCGGTCGGTGGTGAACGTAACGGGCCTCGCTCGCGCACAGCCAGTCCCCGGCGCGTCGCCTCGTCGCGAGGCCAGCAGGACCGACCGCCGGCAGTCGGCATCGCTAGCTGCGGCTGGCAGCGACCCAGCCGCTTCCTTCCTGGTAGAGCCGGCGCGGCTGTCTGGCCGCCGCACTGCTGCGGTCTCTGGTGAACGACCTCGATCCTTCCGCGTAACAGGATGCGCTCGGTCCGCGTCACAGCGCACTGCCGTTTGTGCATCAGTTTCGTCTGTATTCGAGCACTGCGTGCACAAGGTTCTCTTAAGGGCGACCGTCATACAGGGCGAGTCACTAACAATTGCCACCAAGAATAACTCCGAAAGTATGATAGGAGCTGAAAAGTTTGTGGGACAAATGTTGCATGGGACAATGGGGGCCATAAAATGACGTTGGTTTTTTGTTGCTAGGTGCGCTAACTTCAGAGATATCAAAGTCAACTTTGTTTTTTTAAGTGGGATGCTATAGTTTGGTACTTATTTTCTGATAGCGGCTATCGAGACGAACCGTAAGGTCTTTGAGGGTCAACGAAAGTCAAAAAGGTGGCATAAACGTCCATTTACAGAAGTTGTTGGAAATGATGACCATTGGTATCAATGCAGTGCTGCAATCTTCTTATCATGGATTGAGTGGTATTCCTTATCACTTTGGCACTTATCGAAGCACACGCTCTGACAATTCTCTCTCGTATATCGGGCAAATAGCTACTATCATACTTTCGGAGTTATTCAAGGTGGCAGTAGTTAATGACTCACCCTGTGTATGACTGACAACAGCAAAACAATATCTGACAAGAAGACGTTTCCTCCAATCTTACCGCAATACACGTATCTATAAGGAAATATCGACATGTTAAGCTAAAAGTAGTAAAATTGTCATCTCAGTAACTCCCATCAGGCTGTGGTTAAGTTGAACTCTCCAACATGGTGATAGTCCTGCCGTCTGGAAACGTAGGAAGGTACACAAACGAGTTGGAGATTTAAGAGAGAGAGAGAGAGAGAGAGAGAGAATTTTGCAGATTATGGAAGAATATTTAAGCAATTTACGAAGTAAATACATGTTTTACTCCAAGGAATGCCACCACCAACACACAGACTAAAAAAGATCGCAGCACATTTGTGAAACCATCCCTGAGGCACTTTGTACGCTTTTGTTGGAAATACCACAGCCTTCCCTTGCATTTGAGCACATGCTGCTTCAGGAGTTACTACATCCAACAGAATATATCTCTAAATACACTTTCAAAAAAGATCGCTATACAGTATTTTGCTTCAGTTTTGCGATGTATACCGCCACACTCGGACACAGACTGTAAAAAGTTCGCTGCACTCTTATGAAGCCTTCCTGAGACACCACACATGCTTTTGTGGGAAATAGATCCTGAAACTTATATCAGCTGCAATAACTGATTTTACAACTCAAAACCAGGATATTTGGAGGTCGACGTGAATATTTCTGCGACTCTAAACAGGACGCTCCAATGTGAGGATATCTTTCAGTCGCTAACTTTATCATAAGAAAGCGAGAATGCTCTGTAACTCCCATCCATATAGTGAAAGATGGGCAATCATTATCGTAAATTAGGCACTATGAGTAAGCGTCCGGAAGCGCTTACTTTCCATGTTAGAGTTCATTTTATTACTTCTCTTCAAATCACATTAATCATGGAATGGAAACACACAGCAACAGAACGTACCAGCCTGACTTCAAACACTTTGTTACAAGAAATGTTCAAAATGTCCTCCGTTAGCGAGGATACATGCATCCACCCTTCGTCGCATCGAATCCCTGATGCGCTGTGCAGCCCTAGAGAATGGCGTATTGTATCACAGCCGTCCACAATACGAGCACGAAGAGTCTCTACATTTGGTACCGGGATTGCGTAGACAAGAGCTTTCAAATGCCCCCATAAATGAATGTCAAGAGGGTTGAGGTCAGGAGAGCGTGGAGGCCATGGAATTGGTCCGCCTCTAACAATCCATCGGTCACCGAATCTGTTGTTGAGAAGCGTACGAACACTTCGACTGAAATGTGCAGGAGTTCCATCGTGCATGAACCACATGTTGTGTCGTACTTGTAAAGGCACATGTTCTAGCAGCACAGGTAGAGTATCCCGTATGAAATCATGGCAGTGAATCGAGGAAGTACAGTACATACTGACGAAACTAAAATGAGCTCTAACATGGAAATTAAGCGTTTCCGGACACATGTCCACATAACATCTATTCTTTATTTGTGTGTGAGGAATGTTTCCTCAAAGTTTGGCCGTACCTTTTTGTAAAACCTTATATATATATATATATATATATATACGTGTGTGTGTGTGATACAGTAACTGGGAAGTATGCTGCCGAGTCAATGGTCGGTGTTGAAATTACAAACAAACAAAAAAAACTGGTAAAATAGCTAAAATTGATCGCACTATCAACTATGATGCTTATTAAAGTACATCGCCAGTGTCTTTTCCATCCCATCTATCCACTGATATGCTGTTTATTACCACATAATGATTGACTGACATCACTTGTTTGAGGTGGAGAAAGAGTCTTGGTGGAGGGGCAACACCTTCCAGGGATGGCTAGCACCGAAACACTAACTGTGTACATGACCACAATATGAGGAATCAGTCAAAACAGAAGAACACTGAGTCATCTGCTACGCCGTCACTGTGACAAATGAGTTTAAATGTAGAGGTCATCAGTCATCTTCGGGCAGCTGTTTGGAAACGCTCCACAATGCCTCAAAATTCTTCCAGTTTCCATATGGTATGATGTCTTCCGCATTTTTGTCAATACGAAACACCACCTCTGTCTCTTATTTCAGTCATCCTGAGTGAGTGTTGTGGGAGCAGCAGCATAATTTACACCATGCAATGTCCAGTTTTCTGTGAGAGCCAATTGATCGGAACGTGTTAATGTCAGTTTAGAACCTAACCCAGACCTCATAGTTGTGGTGCAAAAAACAATGTTCAGTGGTGTACAAAGCTATAGTCATACACTGCTTGGATGTGGTACAGCAGAAAAAACAATGCATCAAATAACAAAACAGGGACCCTCTCTTGCGACTGATAGTATGAGGGATATGGTCCTCCTACAGTACAGGCGATGAAACATTACACTAATTTGAAAGCTGAGTGTATCAATACCTTTATACTTAATAGGATAGCCTCATATGCTTGATGACAACACACAGGAGGTACTTGTTATCGGTATATATATCAGAAGAGATGCAGTAAAAATCTTATCGAGTTACCTGTCGGATGAACTTAGCAGAGTTTTTATGGTTTGTAGTTTTTCTCTGTTGGATGGTACAAAAGAATAATGACAAAGGGAATGTTTGGGTGACTGAAATGAATGCGTCATGAGGGACACACATTTCTTTCAGACTGCAGTACCTGTATGTACTTTCGAAATCCTCGTCTTCTTCCAATTCACGTAACTGCTCATACTGTCTTTTACTCTACCTTGTGTTGCAGGAGAGAATTTCGTTTTGGCACTGGCCTTACACATCATACACTGTTGGTGCAGTTACAGCAGTATGTTCGCATTTCCACCAAGTGGTCAAAAGAAATATGGTTCTGTAGTTATTAACTCAGCTCACCCTGTTTCTCCACGGGTTGCAGCGAGTGTTAGATATAGCACTCTCTGACTTCTGTTCAGGTCTGGCTTAAATTGCGAAGGTAACATGCACAAAGCTGCAGGGAGGGTGGGGCAGAGACTGAAGGGCAGTTACAAGATGCAGAGGGACTGTCTAAAACCACATTGGAGTTTTATTCTAGCAAATAGGTTTGAAAGAAGGTGACTCATTTTGAAATATGAAAGTGCCATGAATATGATTCACTAGTGGCTGTAATCATTAAAAGACATCTCCATAGGATCCAACGTAAGTATGTGGTTGAACAGAGAGACTTGATTCCCAATCACAGACAGCATATTTACTGGAAGTGTAGCACTATAGATCTGAAGAGCCAGTGTACATTTCTTACGACATTAATATAGCATTGCATTCTTTTTAGTGATTCGTCACATAGCACACCATCTACTGTACATGATAATTCTCAATCAGCCATCATCCTCCCTTGCCTATAACCTAGTGGGTACATTGCAGGACCTTTGATATGGTATTGAGATAGACTGCATTACAAATACTTGTTACTCTACAAAACAAGAGGAACCGGTGGAGGGCACAGAGAAATGGTATCCCCCAAAAAAGTATGATAGCCTCACTGCTGTTTAATATTTACACTAATGACCAGCCAGTTAATCCTGTCACAAGATCTTTCATTTATGCAGATGACACAGCACTCGCCGCGCAAGGTAGAGCCTTCGAGGAGGTGGAAGAAAAACTCACACTAAGTCTTGAGGCACTATCTAATTACTACGATAGCAACTACCTGAAGCCAAACCCCTCCAAAACACAAGTGTGTGCATTCCACTTACGGAACAGAGAGGCACGGAGGAAACTGAGAATAACCTGGAGAGGTCAACAGCTGACCCACAGTGACACCCCAAAGTACCTCGGAGTAAAGTTAGACTGGTTCCTGACCTTCAAGGACAAGTGTACAGATAAAAAAATGAAAGTCAGTGCGAGGAACAACATCATTTGGAAACTGACCGGCAACAACTGGGGAGCACACACACAGGTCCTTCGCACATCTGCCCTCGTTTTGTGCCTCTCCGCTGCTGAATATGCAGCACCTGTATGGCAGAACTCCAGCCATGCCAAACATGTAAATATTACCCTAAATGAAACAGGATGAATTGTAACTGGCTGCTTGCGGCAACCCCTGTTGACAAAATCTGCCACCTCATGGGCGTAGCACCTCCAGACATCCGAAGGAGAACAGCAGCTGAAATGGAAAGAAAGAAGCAGGAGACGGATCAGAGACACCCCCTGTTTGGATGCGAACATCAAACACCAAGATTCAAGTCGAGAAAAAGTTTTCTCCGGACAACGCAACCAATCCAGACATCACCTGCAGACCATAGGATACAACTCTGGCGTAGCTCATCGTCAGAGAAGTATTGGGACAACTGCAAGGAAGAACTTGCTACGGGTCATCATCTCCCATACACGACATGGAAGGTACTCAATAGACTGAGAACTGGAGTATCTCGGTGCAAGGAGAACATGAAGAAATGGGGATACATCTCAGGGGACGAACTATGTGAGTGTGGTGAACCCCAAGACCATCAGCACCTACTCAACTGCGGGTAACTGTCGGAACCTTTGTCCGTGGACGATCTGATTATCGCCAATGAGAAGGCAGTCTGTGCAGCGGTGTTCTGGGCAGCACGTGGAATATAAATATGCACATATTCTCCGTAATACTTGTAATATATATGTATGATATGTTATGTATGATAAATTATATTTAATATGTTATGTTCTGGACACGTATAAATAAATAAATAAATTACAAATACTGTTTGTTAGTGTGAGAAATATCTAGTGGTGGCATGAGGGAGTTGCAAATATCGGCTTAATAGCACGTTCCTTAGCCGAACCACTTTCTAAATTTGGTGATTTCATTACAAGCTTACTCTGCCCCCGCGCCCCTCTCCCCCCCCTAACCCCGCCCCACCCCGCACCGCAGCAATCACCGTCTATATTCAATACGGCGGTATTTGCGCGGAAGACCACTTCACTCAGAGGCAATACTACATCTCTATTTATAAAACTTGTATAGTTTTTAACATAAATATTACTAGTGATACTTGTGTGCACTGGTAGAACCAAGACCGCTCTGTATGCAGGGTGACAGTAAGATAGTCATTGCGATCGTGTGTTTAGTAGCTGGTCGCTTGTAAGACGATTACATCTCTCTTCCTTTTCCTAAGGCACACTGGTACCACTCGCAAGAAAAACAAGTGAAACATGTCCATCCATTGCGGATTTTTGCTCAGTATTGTTTGGTATCATCACCATTCTGTTATTGGCGAAGCAATATACTTACAAGGGAACCTCCCCATCGCACCCCTCTCAGATTTAGTTATAAGTTGGCACAATGGATAGGCCTTGAAAAACTGAACACAGATCAATCGAGAAAACAGGAAGAAGTTGTATGGAATTATGAAAAAATAAGCAAAATATACGAACTGAGTAGTCCATGGGCCACATAGGCAACATCATGGACAGTGTGAGCTCAGGAGCACAGTGGTCTCGTGGTTAGTGTGAGCAACTGCGGAACGGGAAGTCCTTGGTTCGAGTCTTCCCTCGAGTGAAAAGTTTACTTTCTTTATTTTCGCAAAGTTATGGTCTGTCCGTTCGTTCATTGACGTCTCTGTTCACTGTAATAAGTTTAGTGTCTGTGTTTTGCGACCGCACCGCAAAACCGTGCGATTAGTAGACGAAGAGACGTGCCTCTCCAATGGGAACCGAAAACATTTGATCGGAAGGTCATAGGTCAACCGATTCCTCCACAGGAAAACATGTCTGATATATTCTATACGACACTGGTGATGCCATGTGCGTCACACGACAGGAATATGTTGTCGAGCCACCTAACTTGTACACTTGGCGAATGGGTAGAAAGATTCTTCTATCTTGCCCGGTTTAGGTTTTCTTGTGGACGTGATAATCACTCCCAAAAAAGTGATGAAAACATAAGAGTTTGTCACATAAACTGAAAATAAAAAATTAAACATTCACTCGAGGAAAGACTTGAAACAAGGACCTCCCGTTCCGCAGCTGCTCACGCCAACCACGGGACCACGGCGCTCCTTAGCATAGGCTTTCCTTGATGTTGCATATCTTGCACATGGACTACTCAGCTTGTATATTTTGCTTATTTTTTCAAAGTTCCGTACAACTTCTTCCTGTTTTCTCGATTGATCTGTGTTCAGTTTTTCAAGGCCTATCCACTGTGCCAACTTATAGCTAAGTCTGAGGGGGGTGCGATGGGGAGGTTCCCTTTTTAGTAGGGGATGTGTGATAGATTTGTTGTGATGAGTAGGCTTACAGAATGTGTGTACTGTGGCCTGTGTTCCGATATGTGCAAAGAAAGTGACTATGTCCTGTTGTAAGCGTAAGTATGGATCTGATATGGAAAATTGCACTAGCCGTAAGGGGAGTGAAATATTTTACTTGGAAAATGACGTCCAGCCATAAGAATGGTAAAGATTTTCATACTTCCAGAGCCACAGCCATCAGAGTGGGCGGGGGGGGGGGGGGCGGTATTTCCGATATTTTGCTCATTGTTGTATGTCATCAGATTGAGACTGCAATCGCAATATATAATTGTAATTACAGCGACAAAATATATGTGTCTGGTTTCCTAGGACGATTCTGCCTGGAGTGCGAGGTGTGTGGCGTCAGTAGCCTGGGGACAGAATATTTTCGGCTTACTCCACGAGCCTTCTTAACTAGACGGGCTGGGGTACAAGAAAGCATCTGACCTAACCTTGCCCTCTAGACAAGTGAACAGCGAACTAATATTCAGTATGTACCGGCAGCCTTCGTGATCGCGTGTATTCCCAGTGGAAATTGTAGAAGATTCAATATGGACCTGTGTTTGTGCTGGACAATTATTCCCTGCCATGTAGATTGACTGCTTCTACACATTTGCTGTATTTATTTGGTTGAGAGAACATCGATTGTGACGCGTGTTGTGTGCATCTAAATGGTAAGAAACAGGTGGAAAGGACGAGTGCTGGTTCTCTAGACATTAGAAACAGCTTAGATGACTTTGTAAACTACAAGGAAGATTTGAAATCTGAATTACTCTACTTTTTCGAGTTTTCACGTGAAGATCTTCGCAGACAGGGTAAGTTTCTAGTTACTCAGTGGTTTGCAACATGGTCCACCTCACTACATCTCGCTTAAGTTTTGGGTTTCTAGAGACATAATTTCCACTCTTTTTCTTCGGAATTATACTGTGCAAGCGATCGGTAGCATATTGCTATGCATCTCCAGAACAGCAGCTGCAGAACATCGAAAATTCACCGAAAATTCCAGCCATTTTTCTCGTCTGTAGGACAGTACTTCGACTTCTGTGTGTAACTGTTCTGATTTTCGTGTCTGTGCTTAGACACCAGTGTAGGCTTCTAAAAGTGAGGAAAATGCCGCCCTTGACTCCCGCAGAAAATATAAACTAAGTCCACTTACCATTTCAGAAAACTGATGAACACTACAGCAGCTGTAGGACTCCTAAATTTTTTTTTCTCTCTCTCTCTCTGGCAGTGCCTTCAAACAAGCAGCAAACTCTCGAAAAGTGCTGACCGTCCTGTTTAGAGTTACAGAGATATTTATTTCGACTTCCAAATATCGTCGTTTTGGCATGTAAAATCAGATATTGCTGCTGACATCGGTTTCACTTTTGTGTGAAACGTCTCAGGAAGGTTTCACAACAGTGCAGCGATCTTTTTAGAGTGCGTTCATGTGTGATGGTATACATCGCAAAATTGAGGCAAAGTAATGTGCAGTAATCTTTTTTGAAAGTGTACTTAGAGACATATTCAGTTGGGTTTCGCAACTTCTGAAGTAGCTTGGATTCAAAGACAGGGAAGGCTCTGGTATTTCCCACAAAAGTGCTCGAAGTGCCTCAGGGTTGGTTTCACAAGTGTGTGGCGATCTTTTTTGACGATTTGTGTGGTGGTGGTGGTATTCCTTGGAATAAAACGTGTGTTTACTTCGCAAATTGCTTAAATTTTCTTGCATGATCTGCAAAGCTTTCTCTCTCTTTGTGCAGTGGTACATTTAGCTCCTGTTACATCTTCAAGATATGTATGTGTTAAAATTCCGCACATTGCTTAAACACCTGATGTAATAACTCCTAAGGGCGTTAGTCTTCAACGACAAATGATATCCGTGCCCCGGGGATGGGACACAGGAAGGTTGCGCGTATTTCCAAAGCGACAGGGAGTACTTAGCATGCGGCCTCCCCTGCGGCTATCACGTGCAGGCAGTATGGGCCAAGCGCATGGCCTCTCTTCCAGCAGACACGGAAACTCTGGGGTGAACTGAACGAACATCTTGCCTCTTGCACTTCGGAAGACCAACTTGACTTTTATCGAATGATCTACAGTTACAGCACACACATTTAACACCATGAGCCGCGATGTGTAAGTTAGCCCCATCCTGCTCCGTCTTCATTATTTGATAACTATATTGTTGTTCTTCATATATTCACCAAATATCATTGCTTTCCAAACATCGTGAAGTGGCTATCGACACAGTACTCAGCAGCATGATTATAGCTAATATACCCATTAAACTCCTCTTCTCCAGCACAGACGTCCCATCTATTGTACACATAGTACGCACAATAAACAATCACATCCATTCTCCCAGTCCAGCAGCTAGAAACAGACTGAGTCCATTTCCCGCCATTTTTCCCCAGATAGTCACTTTGGATAACATCACGATAGACGAGAGAGGAGGGTCGACAGCGACCCCCCCACTCTGATGGCTGTGGCTCTGGAAGTATGAAAATCTTTACCATTCTTATGGCTGGACATTTTCCAAGTAAAATATTTCACTCCCCTTACGGCTAGTGCAATTTTCCATATCAGATCCATACTTACGCTTACAACAGGACATAGTCACTTTCTTTGCACATATCGGAACACAGGCCACAGTACACACATTCTGTAAGCCTACTGATCACAACGAATCTATCACACATCCCCTACTAACAAGGGAACCTCCCCATCGCACCCCCCCCCCCCCTCAGATGTGTTATGAACTAGGTTAGTTTGACTCCTGACCTCACGGTAAACACTCTGGATGGAGGTACTGTCTATGACAACTCAAATTGTTTAAATAAACAATACATACAAAATAAAGACTTATGTGCATCCTATCTGGCACCCAAGCATGGGCTGAGGCCTCTTCCCACCAATTTCCAGATGGGGACGGAGGGGTAGGGAAGGGTAGTGAGGTGTGGGCTGGAGTTAGGCTATTGGAGGTACCCCAGTTGACCTATTTTCCCGCAAAAATTTGAATTTCCTGCCATGACGTCCCTGCGATATTGCCACATCTAGGGCCACCACCTTCGATCCGCCATTTTGAATAAATTTTGCAACAATGCACAATGGAGCCATGCTCACTTTTCCCTATTACTCATATGTTTTGAAAGACTGTTATCCACGAATTTCAGCTTTCCCCCAGTGGCGCACTGCATGGTCTTCACCACTATGTACAGTCATGCTCAAAAGTATCCGAACGATCTGAAGTGCACATTGCCTGATTCGCATGCAACTCGCATAACGCAGCTGTCTAACAGGTCCTCTAATCACTCCTTGGTAAAGTCGTTTGACTATTGAAAATGGTTCCAACAAGTCACCACTAGGAAACACTGTTCTGTATCGCAATAACTCAGTATGTAAAGTAACACCACGATACTACAAATATCAGGGAACACCTTATCACAGATAAGACTGTCCTTAAGGCTTTTAAGCTCACATTTATTACAATAAATGACATACCTGAAATGTTACCACTCTCACTATTACGGCAGATAGGTAATGCACGCAGTAATTTCGTCGTATTCATGATTTCCTCTTCAAAGTAACATACATTTTGAGTCATTAACACAAAATGACATTAAAAATATAAGTTATTCACGAGCAGCTAGTTGAGAATATGTATGAACTTCAAATGACACGACGAACCGTCTCGTTCGGCACATGGATTCAAACTCAGGTCATGCAGACTAAGCAAAGATTTCGTGACTGACGGAAACTGTCATTCCTGACTAGGCGTACAGAGAGTGATACATCTCGATTTTAGACAGTATCAGTTTGCAAATATCAACTTTAAATTACATAATGTAAACATTTGTAACGGACGCGAATTCCTACCCATCCATCCCTGTTAACGAACTACGAAAGATGTTAAATGTTGCTTCTTCACAAGTAACTTACTTGAAATGCCTCGACGTAAAGCTTTGTGTTGGACAAGAATTCGAACCCAGAACCTAATCGGAGTGTTATCGAACCACAATCAACTGTGACATATCGGATTTTCTCGGAAGTGGCTAGATGTTTTAACCGAAATGACGAGACGAAACATTAATTTTTTCCTTCCCAGGACTCCAACACGGCACGTATCGCTGTTATATTCTAGAGAAAACGAACGTTAAATAAGGGTTTGTTGAACAGCAGCGACATGTGAGCATGTTTGAACTAGAAATAATATGACGAAGAGTTCAGTGCTGACTGGGAATCGAACCTCACACACATCGTTGTTGACTACACAGAAAGAGACGTCAGCTACCGAAATTTTCTCCACCAGCAGCTCGGAATAACATCCTTGAACTTACAGTGATCTCGCAAATAGTTCTGTGTCTCACTGGGAGTCAAAAAGTCAGATATCGTCAGTGTTGACAACGAATGAAAATACATTAAAATCAAAATTATTATCCACCAGCAGATAGGTGTTCTCATACTAGAGCTTGATAATACATAATGAAAGCTCTAATGCCGGGCCAGGATTCGAACCCATTCACGCGCAATATGTGGAGATGTTGAGGAATCTGCAGTTTTGAACAAACAACAAATTGTAGTACAGCTGTATTATCACGAAGAGATCAAATTCCGCGTTAAGGACGGTCTGAGTTGCATTCCCAGTTCAGAACCAGTTTTAACGACATACAGAAGCTCAAATAAAAGATGGAATAAGTGTTCTGTGACCCTACATAGCGGTTGTTTCGTCACTAGAAATAAATAACTAGTATATGAAAGGTTACTGGTGATAGAGTTTCTACATTTCGGCACTGCTGACTTTATTGTGTTTCAACCTAACGTCTACTTGGTAGAGAAGGAATATCATGTTTAATGTGAATTTCAGACCAAAATGCCATTATACCTTCTTTACTTGGCGTAGCCAGAAGAAAATAGAATCTGTTTCTCCCTATCAAAAATCATCGGCAGAAGTTGGAATCGAACCCACACCATATGGATATGAACCTATCATCAATCCAACAGACCACCAAATCCTCTTTCCTGTGACTCATTTTTCTATTGCAACGCCGTTGCGCCACCCTGGATGAGAATTCTGACATACAGGCTCCCTGTAGTGGTTTGCAGCATGTTCAGTACATTCATTAACTAGGTTGACCGAATCGCCATGAACTAGCTGCCTCGGCTACCCAGTGCATACATTCGACTCTATTTTGTAATGACCGAAATAAAATCACGTAACTGCCACCTACACAGAACTGCCAATAGTGTAGGATGCAGAAATTTAATAGGAAGTGTTCCTTTCCACTTGAGCTACTCTACTGCGCTATCTGTTTGTTGAAAACGTCGTACAGTGCAAAAGAAAAGTTGCAACTGTCTGTCTCTCAGAAGTCTAGATCCAGCCATACACATGATCTTAAAGCATCGTGGAATGCGGAATTTCTGGAAGAATTGTTGATGACTTCTGGAGCTGCTGTAGCTATGTGTCAGTAGCGTAACGGTAAGTCATACACCGTACATAAGATGTTGCGGGTTTGAGTACGTTCACTGCTACATTTTCTAAAACGCAATTCTGCTGTCCGCTGAAGTTATCAATCTAATGGAACTTTGAACATAATTCCCTTCACTACTCAACCCAAAATAGTCGCATGTGGAAAAAGGGCTAACTTCTGCGACATTTTGTTCTGTTCAGGTTTAATAGATGGCCAGGCAGCAGGTGCATCTCGAAACGTTTATATTATGTATGGGTGAGCGCATCGTGTCAAAATACGTCAGAAAAGTGTTTTCTACATTAACTGTCGTGTGGTAGTTACATTTTATTCTTCTTCAAACCTTGTTTGACAGCTTTAACTCAGAACAAGTTTTCTACATGCATGCAATCAATAAACTGCATGTGTATTGTCAGACTTTAAGTTTGGATCAATTTGTGACAATAATGCTACAGTTTAAGAACGATCTTGGTGTAGATATCAAACAACAGAGTGAGAAAACAGACAACAATTTCAAACAACTTAGAGAACAGTATAAACAACTTAATGCACAACTTGATGAGCAGAACAAACGACTGGAAGAAGAGATCAAACAATTTAGAGAACGGAACAAACAATTTTCTGAAAGTATTAAACAGCCGAGAGAAAAACTCGATAACCTTAATGAACAGAACAAACAAGCTAGCGAACAGATTACAGCTGTTACCATACAATGTCAGGACACTAAAGTACAATTATGTGTGGATACTAAGACTTGTGCTAATAACAGTAATGAAGAAGTTGGCACTGTTGCACAGGAATTAAGTAGCACACGTGTAGGCACAACAGAATCACATAAAGACGAGATTATTGCAGTCACCGAACAATGTTCAGCAAACGAAACACAGATACACGAAATTAATGCAATCACTGAACAATGCCCTAAAAACGCAGTACAGATTCGCGACGAAGTTAATTTAGAGTCAGTGGAAGTTTCACACACTCCGAATACGGAAGTTGACGAGAAATTTGCACGACAGATCAACCAAATTGACGAAAGTGTTACAGTAACAGAATTAAAAACTATTTCAGTCACCAATACGTCACAGAATCTGCCACTTTGCGAACATTTGTCTGACTCACGCAGCGTGTATAATGTGAGCAATTTACAGCAACTACGCGACTTAAAATCCGAAAAGCCACGCGACTTAAAATCTGAAAAGCTACGTAACTTGAAGTACGAAATGACACAGACAAACAAATTCTCACACAAACCCGAACGTGTTCTCAAATTTAGTGACGAGGACGTTGGTTACGAGAAAATATTATCTGTAAGAAAATGTAAGGAATTTAATAATGGCAGGACACAGATACACGATTTGCACTGTATACGACAATTTATTTTTGTACTTTCACCGCTATTACCTGTAATGGAGAAGCTAGCTTTGAACCAGATGCGACAATTTATTTTTGTATTTACAACAGCATTGCCTATAATGAAGAAACTAGATTTAACTTGGATACAACTATTTGCTTTTGAATTTATACCGCAATTGCCTGTAACGCAAAAGCTAAAATTTATTTGCAGTGCGTAAAAGACCTCAGGGGATTCATTACGCTTTAATGAATATGTGCCGTAGCGAGCATAGGGCCCCGAGCTGTAGTAGTGCTGTTTCATCTTTAGTTTTCTGCACTGCTGCCTTTTCTTCTACTATCCTTTATATCTATCCAAACTGCTCTTTAACTATTGCTCTACCTAGTATTAAGAAACGAGTAATGAAAACCCGATATGACAAATCTTTTACCGAATGTGACAATTTTCAGTAGGCACTCCCGTAATGACAACTACCGCCGTAACTTTAATAACAGATAAAATCGTAATCATCAGTATGTACAAAATTTTCGGCAGTCGCAACCACATTTTTGTAACAATAGATGTTTTCCACCACAATAGCATGAAAGTCAGCCGCTTAGCATACCTAACCAACAATGCAGTCTACAAGGTCAACCAGGCTTTAATGTTTCGCCGCGTGCACGTATAGTCCCAGCTCCAACAAATAGTAACGCATGGCAGCAAAGAAATAACTACGTACAGACAACACACTATTTCAACTCGCATCGCAATGCGCAGTATAGAAGTTACTATCATGACAGACGTAAAAATAACGAGCACAATTTTCAGCGTACATTTAATAACAGTCGATCTTATGAGCAGCAACAACATCAGCAACAACAAATAATCATGAATGAAACAGACAATAGGTGTCATCGATAGCGTAATACGTCAGTAAGAAATAACAGAGCAGTTCAAATAGTCGAAATGCCACAGCATCCTCCCGTAAATAATAACACATACGATAGATTTTAACCAGATACAGCACAGATTGCATATTCCAGTAACGTAAGCAATAATTTAGACACGCAGAATTTTGTTCACGAAAATGTTATTAATTTTGATGACATCCGACACACGTTTGCATTAAGGACAGAATTACGACGTATGTAGACAATATTCTTATCGCAGAAGCTAACTGGTCTGAACACAATCTGATTCTTGAACAACTGTTACAAACTTTTCATGCACAAGGACTCACAGTTAACCTCAGTAAATCGCATTTTGGCAAAACTTCCATAAAATTTCTTGGACACGTAATTTCAGCAGAAGGCATTGCACCAGATCCGGAAAAACTTCAAGCTCTATGTGATATTACTGTTCCGACGACAAAAAAGCAATTACGCAGTTTTTTGGGCTTAATTAACTTTTTTCGTAAATTTATTCATCACTCTGCTTTAGACACACCCAGATTATGCCAATTAACAGGTAAAAACAGTATTTGGTCTTGGGATAAGCAAGCACACTCTGAATTTATGAACCTGAAACATGCTTTGTTGAATGCTCCACTTTTATCGCACCCAGATCTTACCAGAAATTTTTCCATTGCTACCGACAGTTCCAACACCGCTTTAGGCGTACACATTTTCCAGGAAATAGAAGAAGATGGTTCAACAGTAATTAAAAACATCGCATTTGCAAGTCGCATTTTGTCACCTGCTGAACGAAATTACTCTGTTACAGAATTGGAAACATTATGTGTTGTATGGGCTTTTACGAGATTTAGGCACTTTCTTTATGGCAGACATACCACCGTTTACACAGACCACAGAGCGATACAATTTATACTTTCGGCCAAATTCACGCACGATAGATTAAGCAGATGGAAACTTTATTTACAAGAATTTAATTTTTACAATAGTTCACATTCCCGGCACACAAAATGTTATAGCAGACGCACTATCGCGTTCTCTCAGCAACAATCAGCAAGACGTAGCAACCAACTTCTGTAAAACAAATTTCAGTGTCATGTACATTCAGCAAGTTGCATTTGAAAATTTTATTTCATCGTCATTACAGGACATAGCACAAGAGCAAAATAAAGACAATGTGTGGAAAGAAATTAAACACCTTTGGCAAGATAGGAATAATGTTACGATTAGAAACCACTACACTGTACGCAATGACATTCTGTTTCGCCGCTCTCATCCTGACAGCAACAATTGGTTATTATGCATTCCTGACGAACTGGTTAACAAATTAATCTGGTACACTCATTTAAGTTACGCACATTACGGAGCACGAAAATGTTTTCTTATACTGAGACAGAACTGTTATTTTACCAACATGGAGAAACGTATTCGACGAGTTTTAGCGTCTTGTAAAATTTGCCAGAAAGCTAAATCAGACACCACTTCACATATTCCTCCATTATATCCCATTGTACCTGTTAAATTAAGACATATGGCCGCAGTAGACATTTTTGGTCCAATTCCGAGAACTAACAGAGGTTTTTGCTACATCTTTGTCACTGTTGAGCTCACTTCAAAATTTGTTACTTTCACTCCATTACGCAAAGCTACTGCCAAAACTGTTTCGAAGGCATTTGTAAAACATTTTCTATCTCATATAGGGCATGTGATGAAAGTAATTTCTGACAATGGATCTCAATTTCGTAGTAGCGTATGGACACGCATGTTACGAGCTAGAAACATTTCTCCGATTTATATATCCAAGTACCATGCTTCTTCGAACCCTTGTGAACGGTTAATGAAAGAAATTGGTAAGCTGTGCCGGATATACTGCCACAAAAGACATATTGATTGGGATACACACATACTCTCATTCCAAGATGTAATTAATTCCATTCCAAATGAATCCACTATGGTATCTCCGTCTGTCATACTGAAAAACGTTGAACCACCGAACAAAATTAAAGAATTAGTAAACTTCCCCAAATGTCGTCGACTAAGACACCATGAAATAATTGACATTGCGCTGAACAACATCAAACGTGCCGCAGAGCGCCGGAGAAGACAGCAAAAACAGGTTTGTAGACGCCGCGACTTTCACGTTGGACAGAAGATATTAGTACGTACACACTGTTTATCCAGTAAATTAAAAGGTAAGTGCAGTAAATTTGAACTTCTATACGCAGGTCCATATCGGATTCGCAGCATCCCTCACCCCAATGTTGTACACGTCGAAACTTTGAGAACCAGAAAATCGAAAGGCAATCACCATATCTCAAACATTAAACCGTTTATTGAATGAAGACACTTTATGATTCAACACACTATGATGTCATTTACTAATGCAATTATTTCACCTGACTAATTACTGATGATTATCGTATTTTTTCTTGGCAAGTGCCCGGCAAGGTAAGGTTAGCAGGTTGCTTTTCTTGTCGTTACACATCAGACCATGCACACTTTCCACCTTTTTTATGTAAGATTGTATTCCAGTTTTGTTTGTATGTATTGTGAAATAGTTAGGATATAACACACACCAGTTGACTTTGACATTTTTTTTGCCTTATGATATCTCAACATCGTGACTGTTTTACATTTTTTGCTGCTGCATTGTATTATTCTGTGTACATTTTTGCATCTGAACACTGTCAATGTCTTTGACATATTACGTTTTCTGTCATGTTATGCTGCATGGTTAATTATGTTACCATAAACCAGTCGTTATTTAGTGGGTATATGATTTAAATGCAAGACATTAATCTTTGTTCATCAATTTCAGAAAGAAATGATGCGTGTAAGAAATAAATTCAACAGAAATGGGAATTTCACCTACGGAATATACGAAAGAAGATGCGATAACTTTATGAGGAAGAGTAAATGGATCAGGATTAACAAGCATTAACAAGAATATACTATACTCATCGTAGAATAGCAGTCTTAACTAATTTTTTCTTTCAGAATACAAGGTGATTGATGCAGGCTGTCAGACAGAACTACACATCTTAGTTTTAGTGATGAAATATGCTAGAGATAAGGAATAGTTGTATAATGAGTAATGAAGTGATTTTTTTTGCAGATGATAATGAATGCTGATGAATAATGATGAAGGATATGGTATTATGAATAATGAAGTTTTTCTTTACAGGTGATGATAATAATGAAGTTATGATAATATAGATAATGAAGTGATGGATAATGAAGTTATTTTCTTTACAGATGAGGATAATGTTGAAGTTATATTTAGGGTATGTAGTTATTTAAGTATTTGTTGCAGTTTGTTTTGACAGCAGGTGTTATATTGCATAGTAGGATGACGGAAAGTTTTGGAAAGGACAGCTATGGAACATATTTTTATAAACATTTCACTACCTGTTAATTCGAAGTTCACTACTTTTCAGCATAGTGTGCGTTTCTTCTTTCAGGTCAATAATCCATTTTATATTTTTCCAGGAGAAGCTTTTCATGATACTTACTAAACCTGTTACTTATTATACCTGTTCTAGTACTTGCATTTTTATTTTTTTACCCATTTGTGTTTATCATTTATAAATGTGATCACGTATACTGCCTTGTTACATAACCTTGCTACAGCTGACTCATGACAAATGACGTTACCTATCCTCATTTGCAGCAATAGGTCAAAAGCAAATAGTGTTATGCCTCAGCAATTAATTATCGATCCCAAAGCAATGCATTGCTAAAAGAGGTATTACCAGTCCCACATAATGTCACTAGTTTATGATAATTTTGAATAATACTGATAGTGTTATGCCTCAGCAATTAATTATCGATCCCAACGCAATGCATTGCTAACAAAAAAATGTATTACCAGTCCCAAATAGTGATACCAGTTTGAGAAAGTTCTGAGTAATGCTGAACAGCTCTGAATAGTATGTCACTTGAGTAATGACTTCTTAATGAGACAAAAAAAAAGTATATATATAAAATAATGCTTTGTCACTAGCTAATAACTGCCACTGTTTATTGTAATGAGACTACTTATAATGCCTGTGATTATTAATGCTTTGACTGTAATTAGCTGATTTTTAATAATGACTTCATAATGATCTGAATAATACTGAATGATGAACTATGTTTTCATTCTATTCAATACTTGCTGGCCACTGAGTGCCAATAATTAATGTCACTCAACGAATTGTTATTAATTATGCCATTAATTAGCTCTTGTTTTCAATGTTGATACTTTGTAACTGGTAAAGAATATGATTGTTTCATAATGCTTTGCAATTAGAAGAAGGCTAATGATTCTTAATTATGCTTTATAATTGGGAAAGAATGCAATTGTTTAATAATGCTTTGTAATTAGGAAAAGGCTAATGATTATTACTGTTGGAATGACAAATAATTAATTAACCATGCTATACTTTGTAACTAGTAAAAGAAGGCTACTGATTCTATGTAAAACAATTAATGAACATTTTTCTGTAATACTACATACTTGGTACAGAAATGTTCAATAACTGGGCTATGAATGCCACAAACAACTAACGAAGACTGTAATTGTGAATATTATGTGACTTAATGTCCTTCACCTCATAAGCTAACTACCCTGAATTACTGCAATGTCCATTTGTCCTGTTTATCCTAGTGATCATGGAGCACTATCTTTGGTTTTGCACTAATTCTACGTTCGTGTGCCTTGTAAGAGCGTGGTGTTGACACGACATGCTGTCCACCACCGTGAGCGGTGAAGACGTTATTATGGTCCCACTGTTTGGTGTACCTAGTGTACTGCCAAAATGAGAACATGGAACATTACTACGACAGTTCAGTGTCTTGGCTACACTGATAAATTCTGATGGGAAAAGAACTTCAAGTTGTGTCACTTGATGTTGTACTTCTGTGGAAAGATATGGACTTTCAGAACAGCTGTGTGCAATCTAAAGTGCTACAACCATGATGCAATCCTTCCCTTTCCTATCCTAATTCTTGTCACATAATGAAAATCATTTTTTTTGGTAACATCATTTATGTTCGTGGGTTATACATTTTTTTTCGATTCGCTGAACTCCAGTGCGAGTACACTTATGTCACTGGTCGCCATGATGTTTTGCCATTATGTTTATTTGTTGTGAAAATGCTAAAGACATTTTTTCAGTGCGCATGCACTTTGGACATGATTTTTTGCTATTATGTTTATTTATTGCGAAAATGCTAAAGACATTTTTTCGATTTGTTCTGAAGTACAGTATATGTGCACTCTTGTCTTTCATATTGTATATACATTTTTATTTTAATGATATGTTCTGAACTACAGTGCATGTGCACGTATGTTAGGTGTTAATATGTTTTCTACTGAACTTCAGTGCCTGTGCACTTTTCTCATTTTTCAATATGATTTGTACTATTCTGTATATTCAATACTTCAATGCGTATGCACTTATGTCATTTGTTACTAATTGTATATACATTTCATCATTTACTGATACGTTCTCAACTGCAGTGCATGTGCACTCATGTCACTTGTCAACATAATATTTTTTGCCAATCTGTTTATTTGTTCTTAATATGCTAAAGAATTTTTTTTCAGTGCCTATGCACTTTGTTATCTGTCAAATAATTTGTATATACATTTTTCTGATTTGCTACTATGTTTTGTACTCACATTTTGTCTTTGTCTGATATATTTTGTACTTAGTGCGTGTGCACAACATTTAATTTATGTACTACATCTAAATATTCTGTAAATTGTAGAAGTTTATTAATTAAAGAAAAATTTTGCCGCGCTCGGCAAGTCCAAATGACTCACCATCGCTGCCAAATTTTTGCCCCCCCCCCAGTGGAGGGTTATGAAACACGTATGTAACATAGCAGCGATGGCGAGGCATTGCAGAGCCTCTGACCAGAGAGTATGCGCTTGACCGCGCGAGTGTTGGGTAGAGTACTCTGTCAGTAGTCGTTGCGGTCAGTAGCTCAGTTCAGTTGCGTCCAGCAATGCGCTAGTAGTCGTCATGCAGAGCGGTCGGTCAGTGGTAGCAGTCCAGTGTGGTTGTGTGATGTAGGCTGTCGGCATTCTGGTCAAGAGGCTGAATGAGGTATACTTTTAATTAAGGTAATGATCAGATAATGTAAAGTTTATTTATTGTAATTAATCTCCACCAAGTGCCCCAATAATAATTTTTATTTCAAAAGCATTTTACAAAAAATTTTATTTTTTATTGAACTAACGATTTCGTTGCACTTCCCATTTCATTCCACTTCTTTTAAAGAAAAATTTCAGTAAAATCACAAAAAAAGGAATATTATTATTTGCAATGCAGTTCCTCCGAGCCGTGCGCAAGAATAAGAGCAGAAATTTGACTAGCTGTTACAATGAGGTAAGAATTTAATTCTGATTTTTTGCACAGGGCCAAAGACCGATATTTCGGTTTAATTGAATTTTCTTATCACTGAATAGACCTTAATTTTTTTGTGAAGATCTTATATTTGAGTCAGATTGCTAATGTTTGTTTAATTGTCATTGTCAGTAGATTTCATTGTGGGGAGGTTACACTTAGCGCAATGTCCATTAGTATTTCTAAATAATATTGTCTTTCATTTTCAAAATTTTTGTGGGGAGGTTACAAGGTATAATGGCATTTTGGTCTGAAATTCACATTAAACATGATATTCCTTCTCTACCAAGTAGACGTTAGGTTGAACCACAATAAAGTCAGCAGTGCCGAAATGTAGAAACTCTATCACCAGTAACTTTTCATATACTAGTTATTTATTTCTAGTGACGAAACAACCGCTATGTAGGGTAACAGGACACTTATTCCATCTTTTATTTGAGCTTCTGTATGTCGTTAAAACTGGTTCTGAACTGGGAATGCAACTCAGACCGCCCTTAACGCGGATTTTGATCTCTTCGTGACAATACAGCTGTACTACAATTTGTTGTTTGTTCAAAACTGCAGATTCCTCAACATCTCCACATATTGCGCGTGAATGGGTTCGAATCCTGGCCCGGCATTAGAGCTTTCATTATGTATTATCAAGTTCTAATATGAGAACACCTATCTGCTGGTGGATAATAATTTTGATTTTAATGTATTTTCATTCGTTGTCAACACTGACGATATTTGACTTTTTGACTCCCAGTGAGACACAGAACTATTTGCGAGATCACTGTAAGTTCAAGGATGTTATTCCGAGCTGCTGGTGGAGAAAATTTCGGTAGCTGACGTCTCTTTCTGTGTAGTCAACAACGATGTGTGTGAGGTTCGATTCCCAGTCAGCACTGAACTCTTCGTCATATTATTTCTAGTTCAAACATGCTCACATGTCGCTGCTGTTTAACAAACCCTTATTTAACGTTCGTTTTCTCTAGAATATAACAGCGATAGGTTCCTTGTTGGAGTCCTGAGAAGGAAAAAATTAATGTTTCGTCTCGTCATTTCAGTTAAAACATCTAGCAACTTCCGAGAAAATCTGATATGTCACAGTTGATTGTGGTTCGATAACACTCCGATTAGATTCTTGGTTCGAATTCTTGTCCAACACAAAGCTTTACGTCGAGGCAATTCAAGTAAGTTACTTGTGAAGTAGCAACATTTAACATCTTTCGTAGTTCGTTAACAGGGACAATAGATGATGGGTAGAAATTCGCGTCCGTTACAAATGTTTACGTTATGTAATTTAAAGTTGATATTTGCAAACTGATACTGTCTAAAATCGTGGTGTATCACTCTCTGTACGCCTAGTCAGGAATGACTGTTAGTTTCCGTCAGTCACGAAATCTTTGCTGAGTTTGAATCCATGTGCCGAACGAGACGGTTCGTCGTGTCATTTGAAGTTCATACATATTCTCAACTAGCTGCTCGTGAATAACTTATATTTTTAATGTCATTTTGTATTAATGACACAAAATGTATGTTACTTTGAAGAGGAAATCATGAATACGACGAAATTACTGCGTGCATTACCTATCTGCCGTAATAGTGAGAGTGGTAACATTTCAGGTATGTCATTTATTGTAATAAATGTGAGCTTAAAAGCCTTAAGGACAGTCTTATCTGTGATAAGGTGTTCCCTGATATTTGTAGTATCGTGGTGTTACTTTACATATTGAGTTATTGCGATACAGAGCAGTGTTTCCTAGTGGTGACTTGTTGGAACCATTTTCAATAGTCAAACGACTTTACCAAGGAGTGAATAGAGGACCTGTTAGACAGCTGCGTTATGCGAGTTGCATGCGAATCAGGCTATATGCAGTTCAGGTCGTTCGGATACTTTTGAGCACGACTGTGCACATGAATCACCAACATCTACGCCTTGCCCAGTTCCACCTGTCAGCTGTAGAGAGCCACATTTTGCTCTGAAGGTATTGGCCTGCTATTCTCTGAACATTATGCTAGTTGCATATTTGGAGCGACTTCAAAAGTGTCTTGCAATAGAAGGATCTGGTGCGTCACTTTAATACCAGTCATGAACTCCATATGATCATCCATGACTTCTGGATCAGTGACATACGAGGAGTTTGCCAATGCCCACGGCCCTGAACATCAAACAACCCATTCAGAAAGTCAACTTGATAGGATTATGTCTCCTGCGAGATAGTGCGCTGTAGCCGCTGGCTTTCTCTGACCACAGTGCATACATCTGCACGATTCTCCTGAAATCGCAACCAGTCCGGTGTGTTCGTACACCGTGGAAAACGAACATCACACTTTTCCAGGAGGCAGAATGTGAACAGTGCCTAACAGTGACTTGAAAAACTTGTGAACGACAGCTCCCCACCTACAGAACAATTTGAAGATTGTGGTTAGGATGTGGCAAGCCTTCCTTATGGGAAACCCTGGTGCAATACAGGGGGGGGATATGGAGGAATGGCGCCAATACAACACCTCCGAAACAAACCCAAGCAACCGACCTGGCAATCTTGAAGGAGTGATAGCGACTTAAGGCGCGCGTAGTGGCGATGGCCTGACGCCATTTACAGGAAGTCCTCGTGAGAATGCATGCGTTATACCGCAAGCAATGACTGACGGCTACAACAACGACGACAAATACGACGACGACAACGACGACGACGACAACGACACCCATAACCAACTCTTCATGCCACATTGACAAACGCTCACTCAACAGTCTAAAGTAGTCACCACTTTTGCCAGTCACTACCGGAACATCTATGGTGCTGGGGTTGTTGATCTGACCGAGAGGATACCCAACTGGTGGAACAGATCACTGGGGATGAAGTGGAGGCTGCCATCGACAAGGGCGCCATTAACAAATTCCCCAGTATAGACAGGTTGCCTATAGAGTTCTATCGTGCCTTCCAGACGTTAATGGCTCTGAAATGGACCAGCAAATTTCAAGAACTTCTCACGCAATCCCCACCCGGCTTTATCACAGGCATCATCATTCCTATACACAAGCCACTCCACAGTGCAGCGACCACTGATTACCGTCCGATAAACCTCCATAATGTGGACTACAAAACCACTACCCGCATTTTGGTGGCACGCCCTCGTCCCCTACCTACTAGCATTCTTTCACTGGAACTGTTGACCCCAGGAGGCCAGGTAACTAGGCAGGCAGCAACTGGCGAATGCGGCGATTAGATAGCACTGGACACTACGTGCCGGGTCTGGATAGCTATCGTCGTAATCGACTTCGACGATGCATATGACAATGTGCATCACAATTTCCTATTCTCTGTGATGGCTGAGATGGGCTTCCCACTCCCTTCTCAACGTCGTACATAAAAGGCTGTCTGCTATCGACTCTGCTACACACCTTCGCTTTGGAACCCTTCTATTGGAACCTCAAATTTACGTTCACAGGAGTCATACAATGACAACACACTTTCAGTTTTCGAGCATACGTCGACGATCTGCTCCTCCTGTTTCGCTCAGGCCATTGAAGTAGTTCTTCCATATGGTGCAGTGGCAGGCAGCTTAATCAACTACCAATAGGATGCAGCCTACCCAAAACTGAACTAGAACCCTTTCGATGGGTGCATACCATCAAGTATTTGGGCATTGTTCACTCCCAATACATCCCATATGACAGCCACTAATTTTCGGTGTGCATTGAGATCTACAACAATCTGCTCTGTCGTCTCGCCCCCTTCAGTGGGTCATCTGCCTCAGTCGCCATGTTGCTTCAAAACTGGTGCATGTCATGCAAACGATTGGACTTGGTCTGCAAGCGGCTTTCGACTAATATCTGACGGTGGGAATGATCTTTAAAGTCTAGTATGAAAGGCTTATCCTCCTCCCAGGGTGAGAGAGGACTTGGTCTAATCACCATACAACACAGGGCTGATGCCCTGTATATGTGAACGATGCAGAAACAATGGACTGGACGGGGAGCATCCATTACACGCAGTTCGGTGGACGTCCTCATGCCGGCGTCCACTCCTCCACTGGTGCCGGTTGTTCACATTCATACCTCCTTGTCATATAGTTACTGCGGATTATAGTTATGTCATCTCACACTCCCGACCGTGCATCCTCCTACAGCCAAAGACATCTATCTCACTCTGCTACATGGAGTGTCACGTAAAATCGTCCAACAGAAGTATCTGACGATCCGTTGGTCAAATTCACCAAGTTTACCTCCCAATATACGTTCGAGCAACAAGGTACTTGGTTTCCAATGGCAGAATTACGACACGGCAGAAGTTACATGCAGCTGAATTAGCTGACACCTCGCTGTGTGCCGCTGCCAACACCTTGATGAGGATACCCAGTGTGTCACATGCTCATCAACCCTCGACGTCTGGGAGCTCAGTTCCAAGATGGTTGCCCACTTTCTCTGCACTCCTCTGACCATGGCTGAACCTAAGGCATATATTTTTTCTGAGGAAACATACTACCCTGATGCCAAGACTAACGCCATACTCTGAATAAAAAGGTTGATGCTCAGCTACCTCTATGGCGATGGCGATAAATCAGGCCTTGGCTTTTGGTGCAAGTTACACAAAGCCCACGCCACCTTGGAGCAACGACCCAATTACCGGACCCTGTTCGCTAACTACTTGCATTGAGTATTCATATCTCCCAGCACAGTTGGACCTTACGGGACTTATTCCCATTTTCCTACCTATGAATTACGCCTCCCGCTCTTTTACGACGACGTCACAAGGCAGAAGGCATTTTACCTGCCGAACAAAGCAATCCATATAATGTAGCACCATGACTCTTTACTTTGGTCCCCTCATGTTACCCAAATTCGGATTGAATAAAAGGAATTCGCCCCAACGCCACTTTGGCAACCAGAAGCACTCTCCTCCTATGCGTCGAGAGGTCCAGAACCACTTTAGTTAGGTCTCAGTTACGATATCTGCCCTCACTGCTTCGGGCTTCGCCGATGGACGGATTTATACCCCCAGTTGTTCTCCTCGCCCCCCCCCCCCCCCTTCCCTTATAATGTACATTATGCTGTAAATACGTATCTCTAGTGTTCCTCATTGCTTAATCCAGTAAAATTATTTAAAAAGACGGCAAAGCGCGTAGTCCGAGAGGTCACGGGATCAAATCTCGGTCGGACCACGGATTTTCCAGTCTTCGTTTCAACCTAGCCTTCACCTCTCAACGATGTGAGGAATTACCAGAAACAATACGTGATTCGGATTACACGTTGAGTTGTAGGTCCACTTTCCCCTCTCCAATAACTGGGTAGGTTAGGGACACGCAATTCACCGAAGTGGCATTCAATAGTAAGACATACAACAGGCCTTTGAGACACACGTAATTATTATTATTATTATTATTTCTTTCCTGTCTCAGACGTTATGTCTGGTTAAAAATGGAAAGTGACGCGGACCTTGATCAAGAGTGACTTTCTTTTAACTGTACGGTATATGTTACATTGCATTTAGGAACTTTCGGGTAATTGAACATGTATCAATAATTACAGACTTATGTAGTTGTATATATACGTTTGGATGTAGCTGTATTGCGTTGATGTAGTTGATAGTATAATTGGTATAATGTCAACTTTATCCTGATGCCACATGTCCTTGACTTCCTCAGCCAGTTGGATGTATTTTTCAATTTTTTCTCCTGTTTTCTTCTGTATATTTGTTGTATTGGATATGGATATTTCGATTAGTTGTGTTAATTTCTTCTTTTTATTGGTGAGTATGATGTCAGGTTTGTTATGTGGTGTTGTTTTATCTGTTATAATGGTTCTGTTCCAGTATAATTTGTATTCATCATTCTCCAGTACATTTTGTGGTGCATACTTGTATGTGGGAACGTGTTGTTTTATTAGTTTATGTTGTATGGCAGGTTGTTGATGTATTATTTTTGCTACATTGTCATGTCTTCTGGTGTATTCTGTATTTGCTAGTATTGTACATCCGCTTGCGATGTGATCTACTGTTTCTATTTGTTGTTTGGAAAGTCTGCATTTATCTGTTGTGGTATTGGGATCTTTACTAGTATGCTTGCTGTAATATCATTATTATTTATGAACATAGTTAACTTTCTACAGAACTTTCAGAACGCGAGTCCTACTCGCAGTTGTCTGGTTTTTCATCGGACATTCCATTTTCACCATTATTTTGACCACATTAAATCGATACCTACACTCACTTGCGTAATGAAGGTAATTCTCAGTGCATTCTCGGTACAGTTCGATAGATCTCACTGTGTCTGCAATCGTAAATGACAGAAAGCTGCTTGTGTACACCACTCAGTCGACAACATGTTTCGATGGTTCATTTCAAGCTTAGACAATGTGCACATAATCATTTTGTGACGAGAAGCGTTGTTAGCACGGGAAGTTGCACGTCGAACTGGCGTACAACACCGCCACTCGAACAAGTAAACGCTGTTGTGAGACACGGAACATCGAAGATCTACTTCATAGTCGGCCGAAGTGGCCGTGCGGTTAAAGGCGCTGCAGTCTGGAACCGCAAGACCGCTACGGTCGCAGGTTCGAATCCCGCCTCGGGCATGGATGTTTGTGATGTCCTTAGGTTAGTTAGGTTTAATTAGTTCTAAGTTCTAGGGGACTAATGACCTCAGCAGTTGGGTCCCATAGTGCTCAGAGCCATTTTTTTTCTACTTCATACTGCTCGCCTGTGATTACTGACGCCTTCTCATGACCGTTGTCTACAAATTATGGCTGGTAAGTACCCCGAAGAGAATACACAAAAACTGCTTCCTGCCTTTTTTAAGGCAACTGAACTCATGCTCATAAATTAAGGATAATTGCAGAATTTGATGCCACAGAACGTGGCAGTACACAAAACTGGCGTTAATAGCATAGGTACATAGGGAACACACACGACACAGATCTGTAAGTCCACAGTATTAGTGATACGTTGAGAAAACCGTCCCGAAACACATGTGCTACAAAACGCCACTGTTTCCTGCGCATGTACTCCGACATCAATATGGGATATGATCACCATGCACTCGTACACAGGTTGCACAACGGGTTGGCATACTCTGAATCAGGTGGTCGAGCAGCTGCTGGGGTATAGTCTCCCATTCTTGAACTAGTGCCTGTCGGAGCTCCTGAAGTGTCGTAGGGGTTTGAAGACGTGCAGCGATACGTCGACCGAGAGCATCCCAGACGTGCTCGATGGCGTTTAGGTCTGGAGAACAGGCAGGCCACTCCATTCGCCTGATATCTTCTGTTTCATGGTGTTCCTCCACGATGGCAGCTCGGTGAGGCTGTGCGTTATCATCTGTCAGAAGGATGGTGGGACCCACTGCACCCCTGAATATGCGGACATACTGGTGCAAAATGATTTACTGTTACACCTGACCTGTTACAGTTCCTCTGTCAAAGATACGCAGGGGTGTACGTTCCCCAATCATAATCCCACCAGACACCATCAAACCACGACCTCCATACAGGTCCCTTTCAAGGAAATCAATGAGTTGGTATCTGGTTCCTGGTTCACACCAGATGAAAACCCCGCGAGAATCACTATTCAGACTATGACTGTGTTCTTGACACCAGGCTTTACGGACTCTCCTGTGACCAGGAGTCAGTCGAATGCACCTTGCAGGTCTCCGGCCGAATAAACCATGTCTATTCAGTCGACTGTATGTCTGGAGACAACTGTTCCAGTGGCTGCGGTAATGTCCCGAGCAAGGATACCTGCAGTACTCCGTGGCCGTCTGCGGGCCCTGATGGCGAGATATCGGTCTTTTTGTGGTGTTGTACACTGTGGACGTCCCGTACTGTAGCATCTGGACACGTTTCCTGTCTGCTGGAATCGTTGCCATAATCTTGAGATTACACTTTGTGGTACACCTGCTGTGCTTGACCAGCCTCCAGTCGCCCTAGTATTCTAACCCTCATAACGTCATCAATATGTGTTCTTTGAGCCATTCTCAACACACAGTTACCATTAACAAGTCTGAAAAGTCTGCACACTTACTCGCTGCAGTGTACTCTGACTTGCACCAATACACCTCTGCGTATGTGGGCTGCTGACAGCTCCACCGTGCGACGACCGCAGGTCAAATACAGCGCATGGTCATACCCCGAGGTGATTTAAACCCGCACACCGCCCACCAGAGCGCTGTTTCACCATGTATCAGCATTATCCTTAATTTATGAGCATGAGTGTAGTAGGGCGGTGTCCATCCAGACAGTACGCAAGCGTGACTACACAGCCTCTAGGCGTCCTTTATGAACAGCAGAAGAACTAATGAACACCGTGGTGCGCGAAGAACGTGGTCAAGGGAACACCTCTGATAGAACCTGGTTCAATGGCGTTGCCGTCTTTTCACTGCAGCGAGGTCAGGAAGGCCCGAGTCTACACTCCTGGAAATTGAAATAAGATCACCGTGAATTCATTGTCCCAGGAAGGGGAAACTTTATTGACACATTCCTGGGGTCAGATACATCACATGATCACACTGACAGAACCACAGGCACATAGACACAGGCAACAGAGCATGCACAATGTCGGCACTAGTACAGTGTATATCCACCTTTCGCAGCAATGCAGGCTGCTATTCTCCCATAGAGACGATCGTAGAGATGCTGGATGTAGTCCTGTGGAACGGATTGCCATGCCATTTCCACCTGGCGCCTCAGTTGGACCAGCGTTCGTGCTGGACGTGCAGACCGCGTGAGACGACGCTTCGTCCAGTCCCAAACATGCTCAATGGGGGACAGATCCGGAGATCTTGCTGGCCAGGGTAGTTGACTTACACCTTCTAGAGCACGTTGGGTGGCACGGGATACATGCGGACGTGCATTGTCCTCTTGGAACAGCAAGTTCCCTTGCCGGTCTAGGAATGGTAGAACGATGGGTTCGATGACTTTTGGATGTACCGTGCACTATTCAGTGTCCCCTCGACGATCACCAGTGGTGTACGGCCAGTGTAGGAGATCGCTCCCCACACCATGATGCCGGGTGTTGGCCCTGTGTGCCTCGGTCGTATGCAGTCCTGATTGTGGCGCTCACCTACACGGCGCCAAACACGCATACGACCGTCATTGGCACCAAGGCAGAAGCGACTCTCATCGCTGAAGACGACACGTCTCCATTCGTCCCTCCATTCACGCCTGTCGCGACACCACTGGAGGCGGGCTGCACGATGTTGGGGCGTGAGCGGAAGACGGCCTAACGGTGTGCGGGACCGTAGCCCAGCTTCATGGAGACGGTTGCGAATGGTCCTCGCCGATACCCCAGGAGCAACAGTGTCCCTAATTGGCTGGGAAGTGGCGGTGCGGTCCCCTACGGCACTGCGTAGGATCCTACGGTCTTGGCGTGCATCCGTGCGTCGCTGCGGTCCGGTCCCAGGTCGACGGGCACGTGCACCTTCCGCCGACCACTGGCGACAACATCGATGTACTGTGGAGACCTCACGCCCCACGTGTTGAGCAATTCGGCGGTACGTCCACCCGGCCTCCCGCATGCCCACTATACGCCCTCGCTCAAAGTCCGTCAACTGCACATACGGTTCACGTCCACGCTGTCGCGGCATGCTACCAGTGTTAAAGACTGCGATGGAGCTCCGTATGCCACGGCAAACTGGCTGACACTGACGGCGGCGGTGCACAAATGCTGCGCAGCTAGCGCCATTCGACGGCCAATACCGCGGTTCCTGGTGCGTCCGCTGTGCCGTGCGTGTGATCATTGCTTGTACAGCCCTCTCGCAGTGTCCGGAGCAAGTATGGTGGGTCTGACACACCGGTGTCAATGTGTTCTTTTTTCCATTTCCAGGAGTGTATATTGACCCGATTACAAGTCGCGAACACAATGCAGAATAGTTGCCAGGGCAGCAGGTATGTGGACCAGCTGGTCGGCTGTCGTAGAAATGCGGAGGTACTGAGTGCATTTATCACAATCAATACAGCAGTCGAAGGTATCGTCAGCGCCCCTGAGGAGCGCGCGGTCCTGGGCGGCAGTGTTGGCTTACTTCAGCAGGCAGCAGATAGCCACGGTACGGAGTCGCCAGCCCGCACAGGCGCGCTGCAGTGAAAGAGCTACGTCAGCGAGGTCGTGGAGCTGCATAAGAGCTGGGCAGGCGGCAGGCACGCCGTGGCAGCAGCTCCGATGAAAGCCAAACACACCCGTGCTAACGCACGTCCAGCTAGTAGCCTGTGATGTCCCTGTTCAGGAAACATCAGAGTACGGCTGCAGACCGAGGACTGCAGCGTAGCCTGCAGTGCCACCGACCAGCAGGCGCAAGCCTGCGATAGCAGGGTGCTTACTCACAGGGCACACGGCTGCTTGGCAGGAAGTCAGAGACGGGTGCACCCCAAACATGGGCAGTGAAGCATGAACCGCAGTGTAGACATCCTGATGTCGGCCGAAGTCAACCAGCAGATGGCCCCCAGCCAGAAGGCATTAGTTCAGCTGCCAGCAGCATTGGCATTAGTCACAACCCATCGACCTAGAGCTGGTGGAGGCATCGTCTAGTAGTAGTTAGGCAGGATGGCCCTCATCACGTCGGCAACTGGCGTGGAGTACTTCTCGGAGCTGGCTGCAGACGATGACACATACTGCGTAGCTGGTGCACTTTGTAAGTAGGTTGTTTAGGTTTTTATGTTGGTAACGCCACGTAGCGCTCTGTATGAAAATCACTGGCTGTGCTGTGTGCAGTCTGAGGCTGGTCGGCATTGTTGCAATAGTCGCTATTGTAGCGTTGGGCAGTTGGCTGTTAACAGCGCGTAGCGTTGCGCAGTTGAAGGTGAGCCGCCAACAGTGGTGGATGTGGGGAGAGAGATGGCGGAGTTTCGAGAGCGGATGATCTGGACGTGTGTCCATCAGAGACAGTAAATTTGTAAGACTGGATGTCATGAACTGCTATATATATTAACACTATTAAGGTAAATACATTGTTTGTTCTCTATCAAAATCTTTCATTTGCTAACTATGCCTATCAGTAGTTAGTGCCTTCAGTAGTTTGAATCTTTTATTTAGCTGGCAGTAGTGGCGCTCGCTGTATTGCAGTAGTTTGAATAACGAAGATTTTTGTGAGGTAAGTGATTCATGAAAGGTATAGGTTAATCTTAGTCAGGGCCATTCTTTTGTAGGGATTATTAAAAGTCAGATTGCGTTGCGCTAAAAATATTGTGTGTCAGTTTAGTGATGATCAGAATAAGTTAAGAGAGAAATGTCTGAGTACGTTCAGTTTTGCTCAGCTGTTTGAAAATCAATTATCAGCATAGTCATTCATAAATTTTTCTAAGGGGACGTTTCAACTTGACCCATCATATTGTGTAGAGACATCATTTTTCACTACACAGGCCACAGAAGAGGCCAATTTCAGACTGTGACTTGGTGCAAACGGGGCACCATATCGACGTTCTGGTCACCGTGCTATGCTGCGAAGACGGTTCCAGCCCTGGTAGCAGGCAGCATGGCTAGATGTGTCAATCAGACTCCCACTAGGGCGAAGACTTTCATCGTGTCAGATCGGCTTCTTTCAACTTCTGGCTGAGAAGTGAGTTGACAGTTTTCTGATAAGTCGGCCGCAGGTTACGGGTGTCAGTTTAAAAAGAGTGGCGCAGCACACCGACGAGTGAAGGACTGGTCTGATGCCTGTTAACTGTCATAGAACGATTTGGATGCACTCATGTTAGAGTACACATCTCAGGTATAAAATGTCGTGGGAACTGCAAAGAGATGGGGCAGTCATGTTTTAGGCCAGTATCCTGTACTGATTTTGGACGCTTCTCAACGCAACGCTGTCGAGTTTAAGTTGAGGACGGTGCAGTATCAGGATCTGATCTCCCAGTGTGTTAGTCAACCGTAAAATCCAAATTTCGTAGATGAATTAGTTTTTAAGACAATAACACACTAGCACGACGTGCCTACCTGGTGACAGGGAGGCAGGAATCAACCGAATCCAATGGTCTGTGATGTCTGCTGACATGAACCTAACAGAGCATGATTGGGAGCACTTAATGCCTGTATTGCACTGTCGCAAGCACCCTTCTTACTGGATGACCGCAGCAGGGCTGCCATCGATGAGCGAGGTAGGCTTGAGTAGCAACTCCTCGACCATTTTGTACACAGCAAGCCAAGGAGCATTCAGTTATATTACATTGCACGGCGTGAAGCAATATGCTATTGAAAGTTACCCAGCAACAGATTTTGATTTCACTTACGCGCACTATGGAGCAGACTGACTTCATTTTGGTTATTGCTTTATTTTTATTTCACAATGAAGCTGTTTTTTCAGTTTTGTTAACTTCATTTGGAGATGCCGCCCGATTGCGACCCTGATGGGTTCCACAGGATTTACACCAGTTGAATTTGTTCGCCTATACATAAACGTGAGTTCATTATAATGCTCTACAATCTACTGTAGCCCCGTTCTGGCTCAGAGACACGGACAATTCCGTTCTTTCGGCAGAGATGCCACAGATCACCATCTGTCCTGCTTTACAGAACAGACAAGCCTCCGAACCCCACGTTCTGTGAAGGGTCGTAGACGTCCAATCATTTAGCGCCTAATGGTAATTTCACTGTCCTTCTACCGCTTTCCGCAGATGCTAACGACAACAGCACGTGAACATTCGACCACCTTCGCCGTTTTCGAGACACTCGTTCACAGTCTCTGGGTAATAATAACGTGCCCATTGTCAAAGTAACTTATCTCAATGCATTTCCCCATCTGCAGCCCATATCTTCGCTAGAGTGATCCTCCACCAGGTGGCACTCAGCCTCGCCGTAGGTAGTGGTTATAATGTTTCGGCTTATCAATGTAAGTTTATAATCTGTTACATACCCTACTGGCCCAGCTATAAAGCATTACAACAGCAATTCCGCGTATTATGGATTCAAGAAGTCCTTGCTAGATTTCCCGAGATTTGTCGCATCAGATGTCTACGCACAGGTCACGGAGTTCACAGGACGTTGGATTGTGGGCGCGAGGCTGGCATCCGATAGTCCCAGATATGTTCCATCGGGTTCAGATTAGGGGAATTTGGTGGACAACACATCAATGTGAGTTCACTCTCATGCTCCGGAAACAACTGCAGCATGATTCTGGCCTTGCGAAGTCGGCAGTTATCCTTCTGGAAGATGCAGCAGTCGTTGGGGAAGACAAGCTTCGTGAAAAGATGCAAGTAGGCTGCATTAATGTTCTCGTAGTCCACAGCTGTCAAGGTGCCTTCGATTACTCTCACAGTTCCCAAGGAAGCCCTGCCAATAACATAATACTGCTCTTGCCGGCCAGCATCGTAGCTATTCGCCTAGATGACTGCGTATCTGTACAAGACCATCGACCCGGTGTGACAAGGAACGTGAGTCATTCGATCGGACGACACGTTTCAATTTATCATCCACTGACTAGTCTATATGATACAGTGCCCAAGTGCAGTCGTAACTAACGGTGTCGTTGGGTCGACAAGAGAGTACTTAAGGGTTGTCTGCTGCGGAATACCATGTTCAACAATGTACAGTGAACGGTGCGCCGCCTGCCGGGTTGGCCGAGCGGTTCTAGGCGCTACAGTCTGGAACCGCGCGACCGGTACGGTCGCAGGTTCGAATCCTGCCTCGGGCATGGATGTGTGTGATGTGCTTAGGTTAGTTGGGTTTAAGTAGTTCTAAGTTCTAGGGGACTGATGACCTCAGAAGATAAGTCCCATAGTGCTCAGAGCCATATTTTGAACGGTGCGCCCTGAAACACTTGTAACTGCGCCATCATTATAGTCTCTCGTCAGATCCACCACGGATCCTGGTTTACAGAATGGCAAAGCCTCGGTCCGTTGCCAAGGCCTTGCCGCAGTGGTAACACCGGTTCCCGTCAGATTACCGAAGTGAAGCGCTGTTCAGCTGGGTTAGCACTCGGATGGGTGACCACCCGGTCTGCCGAGAGCGCTGTTGGCAAGCGGGGTACACTCAGCCATTGTGAGGCAAACTGAGGGGCTACTTGATTGTGAAGTAGCGGCTAGGGTCTCGGAAACTGACATACGGCCGTGCTGACCTCATGCCCCTCCATATCCGCATCCAGTGACGCCTATGGGCTGAGGATGACACGGCGGCCGGTCGGTGCCTTTGGGCCTTCATGGCCTGCTCGGGAGGAGAGGAGGAAAGCCTCGGTCCGACCTCCACGTTCAGTTATAAAGCGTAGACGTCCAACACGTTGTCGCCTACTCGTCGTTTCATCATCCCTCCATTAACTTCCGTAGATGCTCAAGAAAGTAGCATGCGAATAGCCGACCAGCTTCTCTGTTTCCAAGATGCTCATTCCCAGACGGCGGACCATAATAGTGTGCCCTTTTTCAGAATCGCTTATAACGGTGGATTTTCGGATTAGCGGCCCGTATCGTCAGGAGAATAATTGCCCAGTCGCCTCTGCTCCGCTCAAATACTTTCCTCACCGCTCTAGCTGCCCACAACTAATTTTAACAGTATTTTGTCATCTGGCAAACTTTCATACATGATTTTAAAATTTTGAAGTCTGCCAGACGGTAACATATTGTAGGCTTACGAGGAGTGTTCAATAGGTAACGCACCAATTTTTTTTTTTTCTGAGAGCAGACTGTTTTTATTCAGGATTCCAATACGCCATATTATTCCCACAGCTTTGGCTACAAAATTGTATTTTGCAACATAATCTCCGTTCAATGCGACGGCCTTACCCCACCACCTTCCTGGAAGGAAATATATGGCCGCATGGTACCACTCTCCTGTCCGCCCCGATAGCTGAATGGTGAAAATAAAAGTAAATTTTTAAATATCTACTAGGGGTGGACCAGGGAGAAAATTGCTCAGATAACAAGAATTTCAGCAAACAATGTACCGACTAACATTTTCTTCAGACCAGAAGAAAGTTACTACCCTCAGGCAAAAAATAACGCAGTGATTTGGTTAATGGACAAATAAACAAGTAACATTTTTAACAATATTGGGAGCAATGAACAATTGAATACAAGATGTATATGGAAAATGAATTCGATAAAACACTTAAATATCAGAATCACAATAAGAAATATGGTAGCATGCACCGAATTGTCTTCAGCAGAATGGGTATAGGTTAGGAACTGGATTTCTCGTGGAGAGGGGGTGGGTTGCGTTACGTTCCCGACCCTAACCTCACCTGCAAGTCACACATGAAAAATAAATCAGTAGTACAGCAGAATACAAGAATATGACGGCAAACTTCTGGTGTCCGTTACAAAGGAAGATCTTGAACTCCCTAAGGATGCGTTTAGAAGGCTGGAACTGACAAAAAATAACAAGGCGGTGAAGAACTTTGCGATGTCGCTGTTCGGGACTGCTCTTCTGTCCACGTAATTTACCCTGGAAGGGTCTGGGAAATGATGATGAGGAACCTCAGGCTGCAGAAGAAGGAAGTGTGCATGATGAACTCCCACAAGTTGAAGGTGACAGTGGAGGTGCTAAATTGTGCTACTGCTAAAGACTGCATATCATTCCTCATTCTTTGAATGCCGTAATTTATGACTGCAATTATCTGTCACCTTATTTATGTCATTTCATTGTAAGCTAGCCATTTTGGTTACTGTTTTTGTGGAAAAAAAACTGTCGAGGCAAAAAAAAAATAGGCGCGACGGATTGCCGTCCTAAGGGGCCCGGGTTCGATTACCGGCTGGTTCGGGGATTTTCTCCGCTCAGGGACTGGGTGTTGTGTTGTCTTCATCATCATTTCATCCCCATCCGACGCGCAGGTCGCCCAATGTGGCGTCGAATGTAATATGCCCTGCACCAAGGCTGCCGGACCTGCCCCGTAAGGGGCCTCCCGGCCAATGACGCCTAACGCACATTTCCATTTTTTTACCACTCTGCTGGTTGACAACGGAGCCAACGTCGCGCCGTGACGTTATTCGACAAAAAATTATTACAATCAACCTCATAGTGCGCAAGCAATTTCGCACAAATGGTTCTTCTTTGTTCTTTATGATCTTCCGTTAGGTGGCGAGGAATCCAGCGGGTACATGCATTTGAGTACCCCAACTGGTGGACGAGTGTTTGATTGCGATCCGTCTATCACCTCGAATGGGGGTGTCCGCACTTTCTAACACAGCAGGAGTGACAGCTGTATGTGACCGGCCGGCACGCGAGAGATTGGACAAGTTTTCGCGATCTTGTTCCAGTGATGACAGACGCCTCGCCCAATGACTCACCGTGCTTTTGTACATGCCAGGTCTCCAAGGACGTTCTGCAGGAGCCTGTGAACATTTCCGATGCTCTGGTTTTCCGTCAAAATAATCTCAATGACAGCTCTCTGCTTGAGACGCACCTCCCTAACAGACGCAATTTTGAAGACTACATACAGCGCCGCTACCTGTCGGAAGTTCATGAAAGTATAGGGGCTGAAGCGTGAATATTCCATGTCTCACAACAAATTTCGCGTTGTTTTCAACCGAAATTGGCAGAGAAAAGAATGTTTTGCATTACTTATTGAACGTCTCTCGTAGTCACAAAACGTCAAAGACTTTAGCAGCTTTGTAGTGGTTATACACAACATTATTTCACATAGAAGTTGTAGGGTACAACTTGGAGGGAGGAGACCAGTGTTTAACGTCCCGTCGACAACGAGGTCATTAGAGACGGAGTACATGCTCGGATTAGGGAAGGATGAGGAAGGAAATCGGCCGTGCCCTTTCAAAGGAACCATCCCGGTATTTGCCTGAAGCGATTTAGGGAAATCACGGAAAACCTAAATCAGGATGGCCGGAGACGGCTTTGAACCGTCGTCCTCCCGAATGCGAGTCCAGTGTGCTAACGACTGCGCTACCTCGCTCGCTAGTACAACTTGAAGACCACTTTCCAGTAATCGCGTTTCTTCCCTCAACGTTTAATTCAGTTTTAGTAAGTAATTATGTCTGAAATCAGGCATCAAAGTAAATACGTCTCACTGATTAAAAAACACCTTTACATTGTATCTTACTGTTCGTGTTTACAAATATATTTGATTACAAAGGACTCAGCATAAAATGTTATTGTTGTCTTAAGGCTGTTACGGATCATGTAATTCCATGCATCCGCCTCACTCATTCGAGAAATATCATGTCAGGAAAAATAGTGGGTAGACCGAAGGTGTCTATAGAGTCTAAAACGCCGAAAACAAAAGTACAGATCCCTTTGTTCAGTTCTTTCTTCTTTCGGAAGGTTCTTGACTTGCGTTGTCTCTCACCGTATAATTTCTGTTTTTTTTTATTTTTTTTTTTTTAAGATTCCAGGTTTTAAATATAAGTCAGAAAATCGGTCTGCCGTTAGAGTATTTAGAGAAAATGTCATAGGGAGAGAGTGGGAATGATTACAAGAAATCGCAAGTAATTTTTCGACAACGCGAACTGCAGATCGTTGAGCACTACTTGAAATTGTCGTAAGCAATTCACTCCAAGAAGCTGAAGGTAGGGCATACATAGAGAAGAGATGACATTCACCTTACACACGTGATAGAGTATCATGTATGAATCATGTATGAATTTTACAACGGCGCACCAACCCGGCAATCTTATCATATGAACTTAGTCCTTTCTCGAAATAGAAGGAATGAGGTAAATATGTTGTGCAATAAGTGCTTTGACTTCTGGGCCAGTGTCAACTTGTTTACGATCCCCTTGGGCACTGCGTCGTATCTTCTTGTAAAATGAAATAAAAAGAAGCTATAAAATGGTAATCGATATTTCGACTGAAATGCGCACGTCTTCTTCGAGAAGACGATTTGCTAGGTTCTCAAAGTAATGTCCCCATTCGAGGTGTTTCAGGATGTCAGGTAGGTAACACGGACGTGATTTATTTCAGAAGGAACATATCCTTCAAAATTTTTGAGATCGCTGACATGTTTTGTACTGTAGTGAGTCGGTAGGCAGTGGGAGAGACGCTTGTTGCATCTACGCTCGGTTGTACCTTCGCTGCACTTCGTCGACATCTTCGAGGTACAGGGTGGTTTCGTTGTGCGCATGTTATTTGTGGAAAGCTTGATGTGAGAATACCATATTTTGAGAATGCCTTGACCCTCAACCAGTACATCTATTGTGCCGCGTGATATTGGCACAGATCACGCAACCGACTAGGGGAGTAGTAGTTGTAGTAGTAGCTTTATTCATTCGTAGATCTCTTTTTACAAGGATATAGGACATGTCAAAGTATTTACAAATTTAGCTAATTCGTATACACATATATTTACAGACTTCTAGTTAGAGACAATCATTAGATTTACTCCTGGTATACAATACTTTTTTTGCAAATAACTTGTTAAATAATGTAATGCCACATTATTCACTCATATCTCTCTATCAGTCACTGCGCACACTATACGCACATTGTTTCATAACACTTCACTCACTACATACACACACGCCCGCATCTCGTGGTCGTGCGGTAGCGTTCTCGCTTCCCACGCCCGGGTTCCCGAGTTCGATTCCCGGCGGGATCAGGGATTTTCTCTGCCTCGTGATGGCTGGGTGTTGTGTGCTGTCCTTAGGTTAGTTAGGTTTAGGTAGTTCTAAGTTCTAGGGGACTTATGACCACAGCAGTTGAGTCCCATAGTGCTCAGAGCCATTTTTGAACTACATACACACACACACACACACACACACACACACACACACACACACACACACACACACACTCTGCTGATCTCTGGGCCATTTTCTGTACCGCAAATTCCCATTTGCTATCCTGAAAAACTAAGTCAGCATCCCTCCATAATGAGTGAGATGTTGAGCTCAGAAAGAGGAAGACGTGTTAGTATTGTGCTATGCATAGCTTGGGGGTAAGTATTTCTAGAAAGGAAAAAAAGGAAAAAACATAAAGTGACGGTGTTATGTTGGATATTTTATAATCATTATTATTATTATTAATTATTTGTATAACATTTTTTACCAATCCCTACTCTATTTTAGCTAAGTAATCCTTCAATGTATAAAATGTAGTGCACAATAGGTACTTTTTAGCTGCCTTTTTAAATAATTTCTTTAATCTCTTTTATTCCTTGGTAAATGTAAGTTGAGTCTATCTCTTGTTGCATGGTCATGGACAGAGCTGTTTGTGCAGTAATTACCAAAGTTGTTTTTGGTGTGTACAGCTGACTGGTAAATGTATTCACATGGAGCAGTTAACATCTCCAGTGTTCTGAACGGATCGTTACCAAGAGCTCGACTAGTATTTTTGGTTATTATTCTTATGACTCTTTTCTGGAGTTTGAAAACTGTGTTCATATTTTGTGCATTTGTTCCCCTAAAAAAGAATTCCATAGCTAAGAACTGAGTGTACGTATGAATAATATGTAACTAAAAGACATTGCATGTTACACACTGATTATAGGATTCTAAGGACATAACATGCTGATGACATTCTGTTTGCAAGTACCTTTGTGAGTTCACGCCACTTCAACTGAGAATCAATATTCATTCCTAGAAATTTTGCATTTGTTACACAGTCTATAGAGGTGCCATCAGCATTTTATTTAACATTGTCATTTTTCCTTTTCAAACTGCAATTCATAGCATTAGTTTTCTCTATGTTCAATGTCACTTTATTACTTATTGACCAATCATAAACTTCATTGAGAGTTTCATTTGCTTTCTCGGCTAGGAGTTCTCTTGTTTTCTCAGTGACTATAATATTGCTATTATCAGCGAAGATGAGAGGCTACAGTTTAACTTCCACGTGTACCTCCTTTAGAAAGTTTAAGAATTTGTACCACCCACCTTTGCACTTGTTATGAAATCTGCACTGTCGTTTTATGAAGAAGTTAATGATACTGTCTTCCAAATACACATGTTTATCGCAAGTAAGGCCCATTTTAAACGTTGCCGTTGTTTCAACAGATGAATGGTCACATCTGGGACCAAGAGAATCCATATACAATTTGTTACATCTCACTTAAATGTATTTCCGCACACAATCAGGCTGGAAAGGTAGGTAAATTGTAATCGAAGTTCAGTCTGGGTCGCAGTATATTAATTGCCTAAAACAGTTAATGCACTTCGACTAACGCCGTCACCAGAACCTGTGTTTAAGAGTGAGGAGCGGATACCTAACCTGACGACTTCATGTACCATGGGTTATACATATCGAAAATAGATATAGTAGATACGATGCATTTTATTATTACTATAGGATGAGTACTTCGACGTACCATCAATAAAAGCAACTTACAATCATGGATGATGGTTTCAGCACACGTTCTGATGAGACCGTTTACAGAATCGCTTTAACTGATTAAATTAAAATTGTTCTCAACGAGAAGGTTTCTTTGGACACCGCAGTCCTTTACCAGACTATTCATAATCCTATTGGAAACAGTGTTTCTTTGGCTTCCTCTGGAATTTGAATTGACTTACACAAAAAGGTGTCTGTCGGTTAACGTGGATCCCGAACTGCATTGCAACTTGTCAGTTTTAATATTAACAAATCACTGAGAATTGTACAAGGAGCTTTCGTTTAGAATCTGAACCTCTGCAAGTACTCTTTACTAGAGCTGCAGTTTTTGTATGACAAGCTCGCATAAAAGCTGGTCAGTGTGATACTTCTTATGCACAGTGTGAGGTAACGGGCGAGCTATGGCACCCTGAAAATATTCTAAGTTCAGAGTTGGCAGCCACCACTCGGGCCGCTCGGCAAGCTGCGGCTCGTTGGCAACGGCGTGATGCCGCACAACGGCCGGACCACGTGGTCCAGGGACTGCGTGGCTGGGAATTCCATGGTGACACTGTGTCGATGAAGGAGACATACCAGGAGTGAAAGACGGCGGATTTGTGAAACCTTAATGGCACACATTTCACAGTTCATATAGAAATCGATAGTAGCCAGAGGAATCATGATACCTCAAAAAGAAACATGTACATTACCATTATTTGCACAGCGATTCTGATGGTTCAAAAATGGTTCAAATGGCTCTGAGCACTATGGGACTTAACAGCTGTGGTCATCAGTCCCCTGGAACTTAGAACTACTTAAACCTAACTAACCTAAGGACATCACACACCTCCATGCCCGAGGCAGGATTCGAACCTGCGACCGTAGCAATCGCGAGGTTCCGGACTGCGCGCCTAGAACCGCGAGACCACCGCGGCCGGCGCGATTCTGATGGTGTAATCAATTTTCAATATCTTTATTGGTTTAAAATTTAGTATCTGATGATAAATTATACAAGTAACACCCAGCAACGAATTTCCTAAATCTAAACGGTTCATCCGATTTTGTCGATCGACGTTTCTTTAGAAGGCTATTAGCGTAAACCTAAGTTGGTGTAAATTACAGGCATGTAACTTGAATAGTACATGAGCTATTGGAGGTCAAAGTGGCCGATTACTATCTTACGTCAGGCCATAAGTACTCCACAGTTACACAAAAAAACGGTAGCAGCATGCTTATAAATATATTTATTCGAAATTTCAAAATGGCTCTGAGCACTATGGGACTCAACTGCTGAGGTCATTAGTCCCCTAGAACTTAGAACTAGTTAAACCTATCTAACCTAAGGACATCACACACATCCATGCCCGAGGCAGGATTCGAACCTGCGACCGTAGCGGTCTCGCGGTTCCAGACTGCAGCGCCAGAACCGCGCGGCCACTTCGGCCGGCTTATATTTATTCGTCTATGTCTTTGTTTACATCCGATATATGCTATTTATGAAGAAATTGGTTAAATATTTAATGTATTTTAGAAAGCACAAAGACATTAGGCTACTGGCCTATCTTTTGTTTCTATTCCTTTGATATACGTTTATTTGATTTGTTTATGTATTTAATAATGTGTGTTAGAGCGTGTTTATGGTCCAGCCACAGGAATATTTATTTAATTTCAAGTCATTTAAATGTAAATCCAGTATTTCGTATGTATTTCAATATGTTTCTGAGTGTACAATAGCTTGAAGACATGGCGGGAGTGCTCTAGCCAATCACAGCGTTCGTTAATGGGGAGACTGTATAGAAGTGGAGGAGTACGGGAGAGGACAGGAGGGGGTCCTAGACAGTATGGAACGACGGACGCACGGTTGCGGGAAAGACTTGGAGAGTGGAGCGGTTTGCGCGTGGTCACAAGAGATAGAAATATTTCGTAGTGCCGACCTGTGCACTTGTGAGATTTTCGTGGCTTCTGCAGTGAAGATATAATATGCGCTTCGAAGTGAATATGTCGTGAGCTATGTTGTTGCTCATAACCAATTACGTGAAGTAGGAATCTATTGTTTCCCTGTTATTCAACTTATATCTTATTTAATTGCTGGATCATCGACACCAATAAGTGTTTTGCAGTTATAATTGGCATTCTTATAGGTACTTCTGCTATCGTACTCACCATTTAAAGTCGTTAAAATAGTACCTACAGATTTTATTTAATTGCAATCTTTCATTTATGACATTGTGTGTCACTTTCAAAATTCGCAATTGCCGAGTGACAGGAACCTTCGACCATTCGATTCATGTGTACATTCATACTGTATACTGTAGACTCAGCAGTATGGCTTGTAATGCGGCAACTACGTATCCCAGCCCCTAGACAACGAAACCAGCCAAAACTTTTAATATTTCAGCTCTGAATCGGAGGGTACGTAGTTGAGGGCCATCACCACACCACTTCATTTTTTATATTGAAAGCCCGCAACAGTAACCTTTGGTTTCGGCGTGGCGGACTCGCAGCTTATTTATCTGCTGATACGCTAGCACAGATAGGTATTGACTTTGGGAAACATTGTATTATGTGAACAACACCTGTTGCATGGCCATCACATTCTTCTGATTTAACTCTCATAGATTTTTTGCGGGCCTGTCGAGAGTGTGGTAGTTGTTACGACGTAAAGTCAGCTCCGGCACGCCAACCGGGAAAGACAGAGAAGAGACGGCTGTGAGAAGAGGCAGCCAATAGCACGCTGACAACGTGACAGCAGTGGCCCCTGGGTGAAGAGGACATAAGCGCCGCGCGCGACTGATGGCGGCCCACTGCGATACCAGCTTCATTACTACTCTCTTCGTAGCACAGACTTGTGTCTGTCTATTCTGGAGAAAACTGATTATTTTGTATATCGCCCTTTGCTTGCGACACGTCTATCAAACTTAAGGAATTGTATTAGTCTACTTGTAATAAGTGTCTTGAAAGGAGGATATGAGATGAACACCAACAAAAGCAAAATGAGGATAATGGAATGTAGTCGAATTAAATCGGGTGATACTGCCGGAATTAGATTAGGAAATGAAACACTTACAGTAGTAAATGAGTTTTTCTGTTTGGGGAGCAAAATAACTGATGATGGTCGAAGTAGAGAGGATACAAAATGTAGACTGGCAATGGCAAGGAAAGCATTTCTCAAGAGGAGATATTTGTTAACATCGAGTATAGATTTAAGCGTCAGGCAATCGTTTCTGAAAGTATTTGTATGGAGTGTAGCCATGTATGGAAGTGAAACGTGGACGATAAATAGTTTAGACAAGAAGAGAATAGAAGCTTTCGAAATGTGGTGCTACAGAAGAATGCTGAAGATTAGATGGGTAGATCACGTAACTAATGAGGAGGTATTGAATAGAATTGGAGAGAAGAGAAATTTGTGGCACAACTTGACTAGAAGAAGCGATCGGTTGGTACGGCATATTCTGAGGCATCAAGGGATCACCAATTTTGTATTGGAGGGCAGCGTGGAGGGTAAAAATCGTAGAGAGAGACCAAGAGATGAATACACTAAACAGATTCAGAAAGATGTAGGTTGCAGTAGGTACTGGGAGATGAAGAAGCTTGCACAGGATAGAGTAGCATGGAGAGCTGCATCAAACCAGTCTCTGGACTGAAGACCACAACAACAACAACTTGTAATAAAACTCATTAATACGAGTTGTTTGACTGTTTGTATAGCGAACCGAGTGTGAAGGATTGCTAGACACAACAGTGATCATTACTCCAATTGCTACCATCGCTTAGTTGATTTCTTGAACAAGTGATGTGTTTCGTGATATGAAATGGAATACTGCCTCGCTCATCACAGCCGGTCGGAATGGCCGTGCGGTTCTAGGCGCTACAGTCTGGGGCCGAGCAACCACTACGGTCGCAGGTTCGAATCCTGCCTCGGGCATGGATGTGTGTGATGTCCTTACGTTAGTTAGGTTTAATTAGTTCTAAGTTCTAGGCGACTGATGACCTCAGAAGTTAAGTCGCACAGTGCTCAGAGCCATTGGAACCATCACAGTTGGACGGTTGCTGCTCGAAAGTTTCAGTCATGTAATGAGACTCTAGGAATTCTGTGGTACATTTGTTAATAAATGTGTGTTATGTGCAGTTATAATGAATCACTCTCAGAATCTTATGGGTGAGTCATCCTCTTAAATCGTTAGAGGCGAGCTAAAAGTATATGTTCCTGAACAAAAAAGATCGTCTCTATGTAAGCAGTGGTCCCATCAAGATTGTCAGTGGAGTCCTGAAACACCCTGCATATTGTGTATGAATTCGCTCGCCGTGCGACTACCAACGACACTGTCTAGGAAATAATTGGACTGTCGGAAGTGAAGAGTCCTGGGAAGGAAGTGGGTACATGGGACAGTAGTTCATGTATCGCTCAAGCACATGCTTGGCGGGAAACATAGAATCTGCAGCCGGTTGCCTGGGGCAGTGTTTTCCTGCAGAAAGTTGTTATGGCGCTTAGCTTCGGGGTCAAACGACATGTGCCTGAGTGGTAGAAAGACGTACAAAATACAGTTCTGTTCAGGAAGGTGCTCTGGAACTCAAGCATAAATCAAACAAGGGATAAAAGCACTGTAAAACAGCTATACTCGTACTGCATATACTCAACTTATATGTTGTAGATGTGCACGTGGTGCAGCGCAAAGTCTACGGATGGCGTTGAAACGTACAATTGTGGGACTGTGTACAATTGTTCTGTTTGCGCCTGACTGAAGTCGAAGTTCCACATAGCTAACTGTCCTAGCTGTGAGCTGGTGTCTCTGAGACGAGCAACCACTGGCAATGTACGTCACTGTAGTGCGAAGTGGTTCCGCTGGCCTCGTCGCGACTTTGGACCATGACTCGAAGAGTGACAACTACTGGGACTAGGCTGGCTGGGCCTCCGAAGACTAACTGGAATTGCCTCTGCAAACGGCGCCTCCATTTACGGTCGTGTCTCGGGCCCAGGTGGCGCTGCCGCGCAGGGGCGCGGATCTGTAGCAGCTCGGGGTTGAAAGACGCCCGTTGCTGTAGGGACCGCTGGTGTACGGCCGCTGCACTTGTGTAGCCTACTTCGGAGACTTCGACGATGACGGCCCCTGTTTGATATCGATTGTGGAACGACACCACAAAAGCCATCGATTCGATCTACTCTCACCCGTTCAGGTTGTACTTTTCTCGTCCGAAATACTATGTTTATAGTCATTAGGACATTGCACGCAGGATCTTGAAAACGTGTTCCCGGTAGCAAACGTGCGTGACTTAGCTTAACGGCTCACTTGTCTAAGTGTCTGATTATTAAATTAAATGCCTACGTTCAGGCTCGCTCGAACCAGTGATATGGCCGGCAGCGGTGGCCAAGCAGTACTAGGCGCTTCAGTCCAGAACCGCGCGACTGCTACGGTCGCAGGTTCGAATCCTTCCTCGGCCATGGATGTGTGTGATGTCCTTAGGTTAGTTAGGTTCTAAGTTCTAGGGGACTGATCACCTCAGATGTTAAATCACATAGTGCTCAGAGCCATTTGAACCAGTGATATGTTTCTGGCACTTAACGACATTTTTAATTGTAAATTTCATTGTCATTTGGAGTCCACACTAAACTGTTATGGCTTCCGTAGCTGCTTCACAATTCGGATGAGAATCAACAGCAACACCATGCTAACGGTGCTTCAAACCCTTACTGTTGCTGACAGTTTTTCTTACTGATTTCAGCGTGAGAGCATGGTAACCTACACTCATGCTCATAAATAAGGATAATGCTGATACGTGGTGAAACAACGCTCTGGTGGGCGGTTTGCGCGTCAGCTCCGGCTATGACCATGCGGTTCATTTGACCTGCGGTCATCACGCGATGGCGCTGGCAGCAGTCCACGTACGCAGAGGTGTGTTGGTGCATGTCACAGTATAGTGTGGCGAGTAGGTGTGCAGACGTTTCCAGACATGCTAATGGTGACTGTGTGTTGAAAACGGCTCAAAGAACACATATTGATGACGTTATGAGAGGTAGAATACTAGGGCAACAGGAGGCTGGTCAAACACAGTAGATTGCAGCACGGGCCCTCCGTGTGCTACAGAGTGTGATCTCAAGATTATGGCAACGATTCCAGCAGACAGGAAACGTGTTCAGGCGCTACAATACGGGACGTCCACAGTGTACAACACCACAAGAAGACCGATATATCACCACCATTGCCCGCAGACGGCAACGGAGTAATGCATGTAGCATTGCTCGGGACCTTACTGCAGCCACTGGAACAGTTGTCTCCAGACACACAGTCTACAGACGACTGAAAAGACATGGTTTTTTCGCCCAGAAACCTGCAAAGTGCATTCCATTGGCCCCTGGTCACAGGAGAGCCCGTAAAGCCTGGTGTCAAGAACACAGTCCACTGTCATTGGAACAGTGGTCCCAGGTTATGTTCACGGACGGGTCCAGGTATAATCTTAAAAGTGATTCTCGCCGGGTTTTCATCTTGCGTGAACCAGGAACCAGATATCAAGTCCTTTATGTCCTTGAAAGGGACCTGTATGGAGGTCGTGGTTTGATGGTGTGGGATGGCATTATGATTGGTGCACGTACACTCCTGCATGTCTTTGACAGAGGAACTGTAACAGGTCAGGTGTATCGGGACGTCATTTTGCACCAGTATATCCGCCTTTTCAAGGGTGCAGTGGGTCCCACCTTTCTCCTGATGGATGATATCGCACCGAGCTGCCATCGTGGAGGAGTACCTTCAAACAATAGATATCAGGCGAATGGAGTGGCCTGCCTATTCTCCAGACCTAAACCCCATCGAGCACGTCTGGGATGCTCTCGGTCGACGTATCGCTGCATTTCTTCAAACCCCTACGACACTTCAGGAGCTCCGACAGGCCGTGATGCAAGAATGGGAGGCTATACCGCAGCAGCTGCTCGACCACCTGATCCAGAGTATGCCAACCCATTGTGCGGCCTGTGTACATGTGCATGGTGATCATATCCCATATTGATGTCGAGGTACATGCGCAGGAAGCACTGGCGTTCTGTAGCACATGTGTTTCGGGACGGTTTTAGCCACTTAACACCAATACCGTGGACTTATAGATGAGTGTGTTCCCTATGTGCCTATGCTATTAGCGCCAGTTTTGTGTAGTGCCACGTTGTGTGGCACCACTTTCCACAATTATCCTTAATTTACGAGCATGAGTGTAGTTTACCAATAAAAGTATCTGTTAGTTTCAACACGTTTTCCACATACTAAGTACGTTAGAAAATGGACGAAACTGTTTTCTTCAACCTTCAATTTAAATTCCTTTTTCACAATAAAGCTACCCCGTTGTAAATAGTTTCCTTTGACAGTTACGTAGTGGTTTGCAATCTTTATAGCAGCTCTGGAATTTATCTGCTGCAGAACATTTCAGCTTGATCGATACGTTGTTTTGGATACTATCGTAAGCCTTGAAAGTGAAATAGATCACAAGTAATGAGATCCGATGAAAGGTGGTAGCTGAAGAGGCATAGGAACGCTACTTCTAGGCCAAAATTCATTGATGTAGCATCGTATTATGCGCCTGAATTCTCCTGTATAGCTCAAGGACATCCCGATAAGAAGTTTGATTGACTGCTTCGCAACTTCTTTGTGGAAGTTCCTCTTCTTAAGAAGGAGGAAGTTTGCCGAGTGCCGCTTCCGATTTTGGAGTTTTGTCTCTAGATCGTGCTAGAAAATTCATGATTCGTCACAAGTGACAACGCGACTGAAAAATTCTGACTCACTATGAATGTAGTCAAGAAGGTCTAGACACGCTTCTTTCCGATTACTCTTTAGATCAGTCTGTCACGTTTTATTGGAACCATCTTTGTGCACGCTATTCCCGTGTCGAAATCCTGTGTTAAAATTTTATTCGCTACTGCCTACTGTCAGCGTAAATCGAGGATCCGACAACTTTGACATCCTAGCAGTCTTGCTTAACAAGACACCTCACTCTTTCCACATAATTGGTTCAAATGGCTCTGAGCACTATGGGACTCAACTGCTGAGGTCATTAGTCCCCTAGAACTTAGAACTAGTTAAACCTAACTAACCTAAGGACATCACAAACATCCATGCCCGAGGCAGGATTCGAACCTGCGACCGTAGCGGTCTTGCGGTTCCAGACTGCAGCGCCTTCAACCGCACGGCCACTTCGGCCGGCTTTCCACATAATTATCCGCATAAGGTTCGTCTCTCGCTTCTTCTCGACCTGCTAAAAGCGAGTTGTCGTGTTTGAAGTGTCACGGATAGGGAATTTTTTCCATAAGCCCTTTACAGTTTTTTTAAGTCACAACAGCCGTTGCTGCTTCTAAAATTTGATGGCGCAGCTTTTTTCATATATGATATGGTCAAAAGTTAGAATTATATTAATACCTTAAGCTGCTGCAGCTGCTGACGGGCCTTGGTACGTGTCAACGGGGTCAGGTGAAAATGTGTGTCCCGACAGGGACGCAAAACTTTTTTTTAACGTTTACAAACTTTTATTTACAAAGTAACAAGTTCCGTTTAAAAAAAAAACAGTTTGCATTTTACTTGTTCCGATAAGACAATCCGTTCTGTGCTTTTTTTCCGTTACTGTCCAGGTAACTATTTCATTGGTCCTCTATATTTTTTCGAGTGTCTGTTAGACTGAGTTCGTTAGTGGTTTCTTACTCTGTTTATTTCAGTTTAGCGTTTTCTGGGTCTTGATACACTACATCTGTACATGTGGCAGAAGGAATTTGGAAGAAAGCATTGATTGCTAGATCTAGTTAGTTACACAGAATAATTGAGAAATAAAAGTTATTTTGAGGTCTTTTTACTTATTACTAGTTGGGTTATATTTATTTTATATATTTTGAACCCGGGATCTCCTGCTTACATGGCAGACACTCTATCCATCTGAGACACCGACGGCACAGAGGACAGTGCGCCTGCAGGGACTATCTCGCGCACGCCTCCCGCGAGACCCACATTCTCGCCTTGTATGTCCACACACTACATTCGTAGTGTCCCACCCCAACACACTCATTACTCGTGGAAGACATTCTTACCAAGTCCCGTAAGAGTTCGGGGAATATGTGTGCATCCGCACAGAAGAAGAAGGCCAAGGTCGGTATTGCCAGAACTGTATACTTAAATGGATATGGTGTCTGTTCTTTCGGACATATGCATGTAAGTATATGGTCAAAAGTATCCGGACATCCCTACGTAATGCGGATTTGGCCACTACATGTCACGAGAGGCGTACTCGGCGTTATAAAAGGAGGCGGAGAGTATCGTATCGTCATTAGATACAGCAGTAACAGGAGAATGGATGTGTCAGGACAGCTCAGTAACTTCGAACGTAGGCTAGTCATTGGATGTTCATCTACATCTACATCTACATTGATACTCCGCAAGCCACCCAACGGTGTGTGGCGGAGGGCACTTTACGTGCCACTGTCATTACCTCCCTTTCCTGTTCCAGTCGCGTATGGTTCGCGGAAAGAACGACTGTCTGAAAGCCTCCGTGCGCGCTCTAATCTCTCTAATTTTACATTCGTTATCTCCTCGGGAGGTATAAGTAGGGGGAAGCAATATATTCGATACCTCATCCAGAAACGCACCCTCTCGAAACATGGCGAGCAAGCTACACCGGGATGCAGAGCGCCTCTCTTGCAGAGTCTGCCACTTGAGTTTATTAAACATCTCCGTAACGCTATCACGGTTACCAAATAACCCTGTGATGAAACGCGCCGCTCTTCTTTGGATCTTCTCTATCTCCTCCGTCAGACCGATCTGGTACGGATCCCACACTGATGTGCAATACTCAAGTATAGGTCGAACGAGTGTTTTTTAAGCCACCTCCTTTGTTGATGGACTACATTTTCTAAGCACTCTCCCAATGAATCTCAACCTGGTACCCGCCTTACCAACAATTAATTTTATATGATCATTCCACTTCAAATCGTTCCGCACGCATACTCCCAGATATTTTACAGAAGTAACTGCTACCAGTGTTTGTTCCGCTATCATATAATCATACAATAAAGGATCCTTCTTTCTATGTATTCGCAATACATTACATTTGTCTATGTTAAGGGTCAGTTGCCACTCCCTGCACCAAGTGCCTATCCGCTGCAGATCTTCCTGCATTTCGCTACAATTTTCTAATGCTGCAACTTCTCTGTATACTACAGCATCATCCGCGAAAAGCCGCATGGAACTTCCGACACTATCTACTAGGTCATTTATATATATTGTGAAAAGCAATGGTCCCATAACACTCCCCTGTGGCACGCCAGAGGTTACTTTAACGTCTGTAGACGTCTCTCCATTGATAACAACATGCTGTGTTCTGTTTGCTAAAAACTCTTCAATCCAGCCACACAGCTGGTCTGATATTCCGTAGGCTCTTACTTTGCTTATCAGGCGACAGTGCGGAACTGTATCGAACGCCTTACCTGAGTAACAAACCCGTCAGGGACATTTCTGCCTTTCTAAAACTGCCCAAGTCGACTGTTGGTGATGTTCTTGTGGAGACCAGGAAAATCCTGTCTACTGACAGATAGAGACCGTCGAGCATTACGGAGGGCGATCGTAAAACAATGCGTGAAATCAGCGGATATAATCAGCCGTGACTTCCGAAGTGCTATCAGCGATCCAGCTAGCACAACGACAATGCGTAGGCAGTAAAATAATCGGGAACAATGGTCAAAAAGCTCCTCACAAGCCAGACATTTCTGTCTCCAATACTAAGCGACGCTTAGAAAAAATGGTTCAAATGGCTCTGAGCACTATGGGACTCAACTGCTGAGGTCATTAGTCCCCTAGAACTTAGAACTAGTTAAACCTAACTAACCTAAGGACATCACAAACATCCATGCCCGAGGCAGGATTCGAACCTGCGACCGTAGCGGTCTTGCGGTTCCAGACTGCAGCGCCTTTAACCGCACGGCCACTTCGGCCGGCGCGACGCTTAGAGATGTGAAGAGCGACGTCACTGAGCTACGTATGACAGGAAACGAGCGATTCGGAGGAACGAATCACGCTGTACGTCGTGGCAATCTGATAGAAGAGTTTACATTTGGAACGTGCCTGGAGAACGTTACCTGTCGCCACGTGTAATGCCGACACTGAAGTACAGCGGAGGCGGTGTTACACAATGAGAGGGTTTCTCATGGTTAGGGTGAGGTCCCAGTGCGGCGCATAAAAATATAAGAACCTATCTTACAGCATTGTATGCTGTGTACAGTAGAGGAATAGTTCGGAGATGACGACTGTATGTGTCAACATGATAACACACCTCGTCATAAAATAGTATCTGGTTTGTAGACTGCGACGTTGCTGAAACTGACTGGCCTTCCTAGAGTCCCGATATGAACTCAATGGAACAGCCTTGGAACGCGTTATAACTCCAGACCCCAGCGTCCTGCATCACTACCTTCTCTGCTTTCGGCTCGTGAGGAAGAATGGACTGCCGTTCCTACACAGGCATTTTCAGACACATCACTGAAAATGTTCCCAACAGAGTTCAAGGCATCATGAAAACGATGGATGGACACACCGCATATTAATGTCCATTAGAAGACGACCGGATACATTTGATCATCTTTTTAGACATCCACAGAGCCTCGTGTTCCTCTTCTCCTCGGCCTGCTACACAGAACATGTACCATATGAAACCTCTGTCCTGTATAGGGAATATTCTTCGTAAGCCCTTTGAACTTCTCGTATGTCACAACAGCTGTTGCTTATTCCCAAATTTGATACCTGAGCGTTGTTCGTACTTTTGCTGGCACGAGTTCATGTTGCACTTCACTTCAGACGCCCTCAACAATCGTTTAATACCTGCAGCAAGTTCAAACTGGTGCTACAACAAACACACGATCAAATTAGCTGCCATACGGAGAGAGAAGCAACAGCGATATCTGTTGATTACTTTGTTGCAAGTCTCGCTATGTTTAGTACACATCTCGTATTGTGGAGAATATTGCGTAGAAGTTCCTTCCCAGCTAAGTATGGACACTGTTTCTTTTTTGTTGTCCATTGGCTGTATGAGAGACGAATCTAATATAAATGTGGGAGAGTGATCGGGCAAAAATCTTGCAGTACTGAGGAACGACAGATCACCTTTCCTTCACTTTGTGTGTGTGTGTGTGCGTGCGTGTGTGTGTGTGTGTGTTTATGTGTATAAACCGTTGCGCGACCGATAGGTCTCTAGTAGAACATCTTTGCCTTAGCAGTGGCAGCGAGACCGGGAATGTGAAACAGTTCAAAATGGTTCAAATGGCTCTGAGCACTATGGGACTTAACTTCTGAGGTCATCAGTCCCCTCGAACTTAGAACTATTTAAACCTAACTAACCTAAGACATCACACACATCCATGCCCGAGGCAGGATTCGAACCTGCGACCGTAGCGGTCGCGCGGTTCCAGACTGTAGCGCCTGGAACCGCTCGGCCACAGAGCCCGGCGTGAAACAGTTCGCTCGAGATCAAGCGACCGAGTTGAAACCTAGCGTCGAGGCGAGTAGTGTGCAGCAGTTGACGGTCAGCACAAATTCGGCAATCAACAGTCGCCGACTCTCAGCGCTCCAGCCATACCAGGAATGCACACTCAGGCGGTTTCCTGGATTGCGATACATTATTACTTTTGCAAATCCTCGTCGCCAATATCGTAAACCCTCGTCGCGAGTTTTGTAAATGCTTCGCTGCTACTGTCCGCAGCTCGTGGTCGTGCGGTAGCGTTCTCGCTTCCAGCGCCCGGGTTCCCGGTTTCGATTTCCGGCGGAGTCAGCGATATTCTCTGCCTCGTGATGACTGGGTGTTGTGTGATGTCCTTAGGTTAGTTAGGTTTAAGTAGTTCTAAGTTCTAGGGGACTGATGACCATAGATGTTAAGTCCCATAATGCTCAGAGCCATTTGAACCATTTTTCTCGCCGCTACTGCTGGCGAGACCGAGTTGCCACTGTTGATACGGTAGGCAAAGTTTGTGAGTTCGTGAAACGGCTTCTGGTGGAGTACGCTGCTAAGACAGTTTCTCCCTGCCACTATTACACAGCTATTCCCTGGGGTCAGGTAACAGGATAGGAGAACGAAGGTTGTACAACACTCCAACAAATTAGTAACAAAGTCACACGAATGAGTTAAAAACGTTTACTTATTTTTGTGACTTGTTGAGTAAATAAATCTACAACACTGCTTGTAATACAACACAAAGAAGGTCCTCGTGGCTAATAGCAAATAATCGTAGGTAATTATGTTTTTCCCTGAGACATTTAAGTAAACTTCACAGTACATAGCAAATGCAATTTACAACAACTGTCTGTTCATTTCTAAAAGTTCACTAAACGACGTTCCCTGTCCAAGTCGGCTTTGACCAAGTGGGAGAGAGTTGCTCTTCTATCTTCCGAGTACGCTTCTGTCCGTTGTCGTCCGATCATCTCTAACATCCTGCGTGGTGTCTGTTTGTTCTAAGTCGTGTCTCCCTACCACTTTCGCGCAACGACGCTCTGAGCGTGTTTTTTAGGGAATTGACTAGTTTGAACCTGGGACCTGTTGCTGGTAAGGAGACGCCAGACCACACACATTGTTTATAAATTGCACTATTCATAAAAGGAAATATTTTAATACAGGATGATAAAAACCAACTGCGTTCAACAAAAATGTGAACGAATATTCCCTGAGTGGGTTTCCAAGTTCTACAATGGATCGAAGGATGACCTATGCCATATCACATCTATAATCTAGGTTTAAATTAGGTTTCACAAAAGAGAAAACTATCAAAATGGTCTACAGTGACCCCAATTATCTTTAATTACTTATCTAACTTGTCGTAAATTACAGTGGCTGATGTGGCTTCTCAATAATTATATAACAGAACAATCATCGCGTTTCAGATTTTAACTTACGTAGCAAATGTGAATACCATGAGCTTCAATTGACGATCGACACTAGTATTACGTAAAAAGGGGATATAACAGATGAGACTTCTGCAGTTCTGAGTGAAGCTTTATGCGCTGTTATGCGGCATTGCGTGCGTTCATTACCTTGTCGGTGTTCGTCAGGGGGCGGCGGGCGGCACAGCTCCACGCACCTCGCCGTCTCAGAAGCAAATCTCTCCTAACTTCTCCTTACTACAATTTACCGAAGTTGGTTTAAAAAAAACTATCTGGCTGTGTTTTCATCTGACCAATCAGGGTCTCAATGTTAACCTTAAGCTCCGCCTACAAAAATTCTGTCTATCCAATGAGAAACGTTATACTTTTCGTTGTGGGGCAATGTTTTTAACGTTTGCAACGTAACAGAGACGCGAAAAAGTCTCACGCTAAAACTTGCAGCTGGTGTGGCCCTCTTAGTGTTATCGTAAGATCTATACTGTTCTTCTGGAGGGCTCTATCTTTTAACATGGGCTGGGGGGTGGTCCTGGTGGTTGGCTGGCGACGTGGGTGTCCGTCCCTTATTGTAGGGCCTTCTAGCTTAACACGGTTCTCCTCTCGGCTTCTGTTCTCGCTTCTTCCCTCGGAACTGCGTCTGTTTCACGGTGGGAAGGTATGACATGCATTTAGGTGTTCTTGTGTTAGTCTGTGGTATTCCATTTGCTCACTCGTTGATCGTATTACTTTGGTTAATTTAATGTCAGGATTTATTCGGAACTATGTGACATACTGCCGGATTTGCTTATCATGTCAGGGTTTTCATGGAAGATGTTGGATTTGCCTGACACCTTACACATTGGTGGATTGTATGCGTATCTTCATCGTCAGTGCCGCCCGTGGAGCTGGTGGAACCCGCGCAAGTATCTAGTTGGGTTCAATGGTTCAAATGGCTCTGAGCACTATGCGACTTAACTTCTGAGGTCATCAGTCGCCTAGAACTTAGAACTAATTAAACCTAACTAACCTAAGGACATCACACACATCCATGCCCGAGGCAGGATTCGAACCTGCGACCGTAGCGGTCACGCGGTTCCAGACTGAAGCGCCTAGAACCGCACGGCCACACCGGCCGGCCAAGTATCTAGTCTCTATGGCACTGGCACCAGCTCGCATCTTTACGCCTGTGGAGCTTTTGCCCTGGCCGCGTCTTCTTGGGGACGACACAGCAATTACCTTTGTTGCGGCCGGCTGCAAACCTTTGTACGTGTGGGGCGCGTTCGGAAGGCAGGAGCGTGTTGTGTGCTTCAGCGACCGACCGGACCTGCAGACGGACGGCGGACCCTCGCTGTGTTGAAATTGTGTGCCGGCTCCACGCTGTCCTTCCTGGATCGCTGTACGGATATGTCTGGTGAGCTTCCAGTTTGGTTTATCGATGCGAGTGAGCCGAGCATCGGCAGTAAACACAGCTATAATTGAAGTTAAAATTTTCAGGGTTATTAGGCCGCGTCATATTTCTACTAAAATGTTCGACGTTTCGACCCCGCTGCTGGGATCTTCCTCAGGATCTTATGGTGTCCACTACTGCTAGAACACTAGCAAGTAGCTGGACCATCAACAAATGTCAGCGTGCGAACCGTTCAACGAAACATCATCGATATGGGCTTTCGGAGCCAAAGGCTCACTCGTGTACCTCTAGCAGTAGTGGACACCATGAGATGCTGAGGAAGATCCCAGCAGAGGGGTCGAAACGTCGATCATTTTAGTAGAAAAATGACGCGGCCTAATGACCCAGAAGATTTTAACTTCAGTGACAACGGCCACGAAAGCCTGCAGAATTACATAGAGCTATAATTGCCATTTCCTGTACGAGTACTGTGACGGTTTAGTGCGGTAGTTTTCTGGTTGTTTGTTCTAGGTTCACGTCTGGTTCATATCAGACTTCTTGTAATTGATCCAGCTTGTGTCTCTAGGCAGGAAAGTTGCGTATACACTCCTATAAAACTATTGTACTTATTTTTTTTATTTAATGCTTCAGTCTGAGTGTTATTTGCGAAGTTCGATCTCAGCTGCCTACATGGCTGCTGCAAGGCGTCGTATTTGTGGCGGTGCGCATTTGTATCTTAACTGGGTTCGTTTCATGTCCCACGCCCTGCACGTTCTACTACTGGAGAGCACAATTTCGATTGTTGCCTTACTGGATGTTTATATTATCAAGTTTGACACTGTTTTTTTTTTTTTTTTTTTTTTTTTTTTTTTTTTTTTTTTTTTTTTCACAGAAGAATAGTTCCGTCTATAGTAGACACCTGGCCCATTTCCTGTACTCAATTCTGTATTCCTCTGTTACGTTAGGTAAGATCTGTGTATTGTTTGTGGGACTTGGGTGGAATCTGCCTGGTTGACAAGGCAGGCGCAGCGTCCGAAAGTGGAGCCAAAGTCCGCGCCCGACCGTTCAGCCAGCCACTTAATCTTTCGTAGCTCACTATGCGTTGCCAAGACAGGGTTGTATAGCATGTCGACGTATTTACTTGTATCTTACAGCGCGCCTACTGCAGCTCTCCTTTCAATTTCTTTTTATTTCTAGCTCATGTAAATTGTCGAAGTGTTAACCAGCTAATTTGCTGATTAAGGAATTACTAGATTTATTTAATTAAATGTGTTTATGCAAGTGTGGCTCGGCCAACTGAATGGTTATTAATCTTACTCCTTGAATGCACTGTTGTTTTGAACTGGCCAATTAAAGATCTGTTAATTTCATGAAGATTCTTGCTGAGCCAGTGGCCGGCCGTTGTGGCCGAGCGGTTCTAGGCGCTTCAGTCCGGAGCCGCGCTGCTACTATGGTCGCAGGTTCGAATCCCGCCTCAGGCATAGATGTGTGTGATGTCCATAGGTTAGTTAGGTTCGGGTATCTCTAAGTCTAGGGGACTAATAACCTCAGATGTTAAGTCCCATAGTGCTTAGAACCATTTGAACCATTTGTTCTCGCTGACTACTTGTACCATTCAGGACCCAATATTTAACATCAATTTGGTGTGGATATTCCTCTTGTGTGCCCTGCGCACCCCCGCTATGACGATATAATAATTTTCTTATAAAGCGCTTACCTGCGAAGTATACTTCTATTTTGGATTGTAAATTTTAAAGTTTCTTTCGAGAAAGAATTAGTAACTCTTTTACCGCATTGCTACAGCTTTTAATATTGTATTTAATCTGTTTCCTAGTTATAAATTTGGTATAGTTTTATGATTGTAAACTATTCTATTTCCTTAGCAGTCAATATCACAGGAGGTGTTTTTTCAACAGACGTTTATTATATCCAACTTAGTGTCGTCTGTTAAAACGAAGGTAAAGCTCACAGCACGAATGATGTTCAGTCTCCCTTTGGCCCAGTCCTTCCTTCCACAGAGAACCTTACGCAGGTATTGCGTTCCACTGTGTTCAGAAGAAGGCAGACGCCGCCCTCAGGGCAAAGGCCCGCTGTGGTGTGACGTGCTGTGCTGTGCTGAAATGCGGCGTCCACCGCGGCCAGCAGCAGCCGTGATTTGAGTCACGCTGTGGTAGCGAGCCACGAGGCGAGCCGCCCGCAGCCAACACTCTCGTTCCTTACCGGGCAATATAGGGCGTTTCACCGTTCCTGTTACAGATTGTAAGGGTTGATAGAGGGGACTTGAAAGATGAAGTTTTCATAACGGACCCACGTCCGAAGAAATACCGTTCGGATATAGAATAAATTTTGACATTACTTTCAAATCTCCCACTTCTGATTCGCACACAAACTGAGAAGAGGGCGCGACTGCCAGTCCCTGTTTGTAATTATGACATCATATACCATTTTCGTACGACGACTATAATGGCTGCGAAAAACTTGTTCGTTCACAAGTAGGAAGACTCATGACTATGGTGCTCCACGGACGCCCAGCACCCTCTGAAGCAGGGAAGATCACAGTTCAACGTCCCGTCGACAATAAGGTCATTAGAGACAGAATGCTATCTACACTGCTGGCCATTAAAATTGCTACACCAAGAAGAAATGCAGATGATTATCGGGTATTCACTGGACAAATATATTATACTAGAACTGACACGTGATTACATTTTCACGCAATTTGGGTGCATAGATCCTGACAAACCAGTACCCAGAACAACCATCTCTGGCCTTGATACGCCTGGGCATTGAGTCAAACAGAGCTTGGATGGCGTGTACAGGTACAGCTACCCATGCAGCTTCAACACGATACCACAGTTCATCAAGACTAGTGACTGGCGTATTGTGACGAGCCAGTTGCTCGGCCACCATTGACCAGGCGTTTTCAGTTGGTGAGAGATCTGGAGAATGTGCTGGCCAGGGCAGCAGTCGAACATTTTCTGTATCCAGAAAGGCCCGTACAGGATCTGCAACATGCGGTCGTGCATTATCCTGCTGAAATGTACGGTTTCGCAGGGATCGAATGAAGGGTAGAGCCACGGGTCATAATACATCTGAAATGTAACGTCCACTGTTCAAAGTGCAGTCAATGCGAACAAGAGGTGACCGAGACGTGTAACCAATGGCACCCAATACCATCACGCCGGGTCATACGCCAGTATGGCAATGACGAACACGCGCTTCCAATGTGCGTTCACCGCGATGTCTCCAAACACGGATGCGATCATCATAATGCTGTAAACAGAAAATGGATTCATCCGAAAAAATGACGTTTTGCCATTCGTGCACCGAGGTTCGTCATTGAGTACACCATCGCAGGCGTTCCTGTCTGTGATGCAGCGTCAAGGCTAACCGCAGCCATGGTCTCCGAGCTGATAGTCCATGCTGCTGCAAACGTCGTCGAACTGTTCGTGCAGATGGTTGTTGTCTTGCAAACGTCCCCATCTGTTGACTCAGGGATCGAGACGTGGCTGCACCTTGCGTTACAACCATGCGGATAAGATGCCTGTCATCTCGACTGCTAGTGATACGAGGCCGGTGGGATCCTGCACGGCGTTCCGTATTACCCTCCTGAACCCTCCGATTCCATATTCTGCTACCAGTCATTGGATCTCGACCAACGCGAGCAGCAATGTCGCGATAAGATAAACCGCAATCGCGATAGGCTACAATCCGACCTTTATCAAAGTCGGAAACGTGATGGTACGCATTTCTCCTCCTTACACGAGGCATCACAGCAACGTTTCACCAGACAACGCCGGTCAACAGCTGTTTGTGTATGAGAAATCGGTTTAAAACTTTCCTCATGTGAGCACGTTGTAGGCGTCGCCACCGGCGCCAACCTTGTGTGAATACTGTGAAAAGCTAATTATTTGCATATCACAGCATCTTCTTCCTGTCGGTTAAATTTCGCGTCTGTAGCACCTCATCTTCAGAGTGTTGCAAATTTAATGGCCAGTAGTGTATATGGGGTTAGGGAAGGATGCAAGGAATTCGGCCGTTCCTTTTTCAAAGGAATCAGCCCGACGTTTGTCTTTATCATGGAAAACATAATTTTGGATGGCCGGACGTTGATCTGAACCGTCGTCCTCCCGAATGCGAGTCCAGTGTGCTAACCACTCTGCCACCTCGATCGACCGCTCTCTTTGAAGAGGACGTTCTTCGTAACGTAGAAGAGAACCCGATGAGTACTCGGAACACTGACCACGCCAAAGGCTCCTGCAAAGCCAACAGACCTGAGCTCATTGTCCCAGATGCGTGCGTACCGTGTAACGGGAGATGTGAAAGTGATACCACCTTCAAGTTTATTTTACATCCACAACGGTGCATTTCTGGGCCCGCGTTCCCCATCCTAACTTTAGTTACCAAACCCCACTCTACAACACCTGCAAACCTGTGTTATGAATTGTGAAACACCCTGTATAGGTGTTCACTCATAGGATCACCCGCGTCCTTTCTGAAGGCCCATAGGTTAAGTCCTAATTCGATTCGGCTTGTCGTCAATCTTTTCCATAATAAAACTCTTTTTAGACGTATTATAAAAACGAAAGATCAAAAATCGTCTTCCATTATCAACAATATAACACTTTTACTAACAACAAATTATTTTGAAAATCATTGAGGTGGGACGTGTGGGTTCTGCGAACCTAACTAAGTCCCAGTTTTCATTTGAACTTAGCATTCAAAGTTAAACTTTCTTTTGTAGATTGACTGTATGAATAAGCTAAATACGGAAAAAATGTAGCAAATACCAAAATATAATTATTCCCACAACGATCAAAAGCTGAAACATCACATGCAAATTTTCATAAAATTTTAAGAATTCTTTGACATACCATATACCGTACCAGTATCTTCTTACATCCTTTGAATTTTTGTGAGACATATACGTCCTATAAACTACAAATGACATACAATTAGCAGAATTATTGAGGTGTGTAGCAATGTTTAAAAACAATGTCTATAATACGCATAATGAAAATAATGGTTTAAGTAATCAGACAGAAATGTCATGATATTAACAGATGTTAAATTGGCCAGTTCAAAAACAATAGTGCATTCAAGGAGTAAGATTAATAACCATTCAGTTGGCCGAGCCACCATTACATAAACACATTTAATTGAATAAATCTAGTAATTGCTCACTTCAGAAGTCTTGGAACAGAGAACATGCTGACTTTATCTGATTTTTTTGAAACAGAACAGCTAGACAGATACGGGACTTTTCAGCAATGTAAACTGCGTATTACTTTAGTATGATAGGTGTTCCATCAACCATTAAAGCTTTAATAAGTCGCGAAAAGCCTCGCTCACTATCAGAAACTCTTCTTACAGATACTTACAACAGCTTACAAAGCCCATTTCAGTTGCTAGGTAGAATTGGCTGGGACAGAGATCAACTTTTGCAAATACTCGTACTTTGCAAACAAACCCTCTCTCACAAATGACAAGAAATTGCCGGTCAGCGATTACGGCTGCCATTTCGTATTTGTTTAGCCCTTTACACCAAACCCATAGAGCCTGGGATTTCTTACCGCTGCCATTCTGAAAGCTTCACATACACATGAAAACTGTTTCTAACATTTAGTTGTATGTCACATCACATCGGACATTGTTTTGTTGTTCCGTCATATTATTTAGTTTTCTTACTTTGTAATACTGGTTGTTCTTTAGCATACTCGTACATTTTCACTCACTGTCTTCGTAAAATTTAAGAAAGCTTTACATTTTTGGGGGGGTCTTCAATCTTCTGACTATTGTGAAACAGCCATCAACGTCTCTCTCTCCTGTGCCAACTTCTTTATCTCGCAGTAGCATCTACACGCAACGTTTTCGATTGTTTTTTCTCTACCTTCCCCTACAATTTGTACCTTTACAACTCCTTCTGGAAGCACGGAAGTTATCCCGTGACGTCTTAACACATTTCCTGTCATCCCGTCTTTTCTCCTAGTCAGTGTCTTCCATATAACTTTTCCACACCGATTCAGCGCAGAGCCTCCTTATCTTATCAGTCCACCTAATATTCGACTTCCTTCTATAGCATCACATCTCAAAATCTTCCATTATTTTCTTTCCTGGTGTTACCACAGTCCATGAATAATTTCCACACAGTGCTGTGCTCCAAAACTTACAGTCTCAGCAAAATTGTCCCTGTGGTACCAGGAGACAGTTTCAGTGGGGAACAGTCTCTTAGCCTACACCAGCCTGCTTTTTATAGCCTCCTTTCTTCCATCGTCAGCATAGTTTTACTTCAATGTAACAGAATTCCTTCACTTCGTCTACGTCGTATCACACAGTTTTAACATTGAGTTTATCGTTAGTGCCATTTCTGCTACTCCTCATTAATTCTGTCTTTCTCCGGATTTGCTCTTAGTCCATATTCTCCGTTCATAAAACTATTCATCCCATTTAGTAGGTCCTGTTACTGTTTTCAGCTCTCACTGAGAATAGCAATGTCATCAGCGAATACACACATTCAATAACAAATGTTCAAAATATTAAAAACTGGGTTTGTCTGTTTTTAATCTGGTGTGAATGCGAAGGGCAAAAGCGAGTGGCGTGACTTAAGGCTCTGTTCTTGCCCTGCTGCTGTCTTAAATATACGTCAATGAATTAAGAAAACGAATAAAAACATAGTTTTGAATATGACAGAAATGCCCGTATGAAAAGTGTGAAACGTAGTATCAATGGTTTAGTACCATCAGTTGCGGCTTATGAACAATAGATTGTCGCTTATCGGCAACGAGACGATGTGCGCACAGTTTCTGGCGTAGGACTCCCGTAAGAGCTAAATGTCACTATTGTAACCTCGTCAGACAATGAAATCGCGTATTTTAGATTCTTTGCGCCAAGAATGTATGTCCGCCCCCGGTAGCTGAGTGGGCCGGCACGGTACCTCAGCGTGTTCTGTCAGAGTGCTGGTTGGTCTCTGTAATAAAAAATTGAGTGGAAGGATCAAGAAACGAATTTGAACGGATGTGATGTCCACAACGACCAAGTACAACGATCAACAACGAACAAGATGCAAAGAAGAAAAAAATGTGGTCAGCGAGACAGAATGTCAATCCTAAGGGCCCGGGTTCGATTCCCGGCTGGGTCGGAGATTTTCTCCGCTCAGAGACTGGGTGTTGTGTTATCCTGATCATCCTCATTTCATCCCCATCGACGCGCAAGTCGCCGAAGTGCCGTCAAATCAAAAGACTTGCACCCGGCGAACGGTCTACCCGACGGGAGGCCCTAGTCACACGACATTTATTACAGAGGATGGATGAAACACTTTCTCGGTAGTACAAGATTCAGGATATTCGGAATTTAAGCTGCACTCTTCTCCATGAGAATAATTTTCACTGTTAGTGGCACTGAAATGCTGAAAGTCATGTATTTTGCTTGCCTTACCTATGTTGTTTCATTTGGTGTCATATTTCTGGAAACCATGTGCGTTCACAAAGAATATCCTTAGCCCAGAAAAGGAAGGTGAGAACGATCTGGGACTCCATTTCGCGAATTTCAAGCAGGCTGCTGCTCAAGCGTTTCTAAATTATAACTCTGCCTTTCCCGTACATATACACTACTGGTCATTAGAATTGCTACACCACGAAGATGACGTGCTACAGACGCGAAATTTAACCGACAGGAAGCAGACGCTGTGATACGCAAATGATTACCTCTTCAGAGCATACACACAAGGTTGGCGCCGGTGGCGACACCTACAACGTGCTGACATGAGGAAAGTTTCAAACCGATTTCTCATACACAAACAGCTGTTGACCGGCGTTGTCTCGTGAAACGTTGTTGTGATGCCTCGTGTAAGGAGGAGACATGCGTACCATCACGTTTCCGACTTTGATAAAGGTCGGACTGTAGCCTATCGCGATTGCGGTTTATCCTATCGCGATATTGCTGCTCGCGTTGGTCGAGATCCAATGACTGTTAGCAGAATATGGAATCGGTGGGTTCAGGAGGGTAATACGTAACGCAGTGCTGTATCCCACCGGCCTCGTATCACTAGCAGTCGAGATGACAGGCATCTTATCCACATGGCTGTAACGGATCGTGGAGCCACGTCTCGATCCCTGAGTCTACAGATGGGGACGTTTGCAAGACAACAATCATCTGCACGAACAGTTCGATGACGTTTGCAGCAGCATGGTCAATCAGCTCGGAGACTACGGGTGCGGTTACCCTTGACGCTGCATCACAGACAGGAGCGCCTGCGATGGTGTACTCAACGACGAACCTTGGTGCACGAATGGCAAACCGTCATTTTTTCGGATGAATCCAAGTTCTGTTTACAGCACCGTGATGGCCGCATCCGTGTTTGGCGACATCGCGGTGAACGCACATTGGAAGCGTGTATTCGTCATCGTCATACTGGCGTATCACCCGGCGTGATGGTATGGGGTGCCATTGGTTACACGTCTCGGTCACCTCTTGTTCGCATTGACGGCACTTTGAACAATGGACGTTACATTTTAGATGTGTTACGACCCGTGGCTCTACCCTTCATTCGATCCCTGCGAAACACTACATTTCAGCAGCATAATGCACGACCGCATGTTGCAGGTCCTGTACGGGCCTTTCTGGATACGGAAAATGTTCGACTGCTGCCCTGTCCAGCACATTCTCCAGATCTCTAATTGAAAACGTCTGGTCAATGGTGGCCGAGCAACTGGCTCTTCACAATACGCCAGTTGCTACTTTTGATGAACTATGGTATCGTGTTGAAGCTGCATGGGCAGCTGTAACTGTACACGCCATCCAAGCTCTGTTTGACTCAATGGCTACGCGTATCAAGGCCGTTGTTACGGCCAGAGGCGGTTGTTATGGGTACTGGTTTCTCAGGATCTGTGCACCCAAATTGCGTGAAAATGTAATCACACGTCAGTTCTAGTATAATATATTTTTCCACTGAATACCCGTTCATCATCTGCATTTCTTCTTGGTGTAGCAATTTTAAGGGCCAGTGTGTACGTCCTCATGGAAGTTGTGGTTAATAACATGCGCCTATTGCAAATAAAATGCGGCATTCACTAAGAGAATATCCAAAACAGATACGAATTGCACTTGGAAAACACTTGCTAAACCACTGTACAGAACATGTGCACTATTCTGCAAGGTCAGTTTTCAATGAGCCTGTAAGGGTTAATTGTAAACGTTGGCCTCCGCGGACATTGTCACAGTCGATAAAATTCTTCCGGGTTAGCAGTACATCTTGAGGAAGGCGTCTTGCAATAGTCGCTGAAACGTCGGAATTTTATAGTTTACAATGCGGCCCCAAATCAAAAAGAATTTTATCGCTTGTAAGGATTAAGCTTATGTGAATTATAAACGTAAACAGTTTTTGCATAATGTTTACGAAAGTCCTATTTCATTCTTTGCCCTCAAGGGAAAATTTTAACTAATAATTTTCATGAAATAGCGGACTAAGCTGTTGGCTTAAGAGAGTGAGACGTTATTCAAAATCTAGCGTGGCGCGCATGTGCTTCAGTTTAAATGGCTTTTGTTGTCCAATCTGAGGCTGTTTCTCGGTTTGATAGATCACTAGTGCCCTGCATTATATTGGTCGTCTCGACTTCCCATGCACCACTGAGATTAGTTGTAAACAGTTATTGTTTACATCCTGTAGAAAACGTGAACCTGCCTATTGACTGCCTCATTCGGCAAGATGACGGTTCAAATCCTCGTCCGTACATCCAGTTGGTGTTTTCTGTGATTTCCCTAAATCGCTTCAGGCGAATACCGGGATTATTCCTTTGAAAACGGCACGGCTAATTTCTTTCCCTATCCTTTCGTAATCCGACGCTGTGCTCCGTCCCTGGTGACGGGACGTTAAACCCTAATCTTCCATCCTTCTTGATTCCCTACCAACATTTATGCTATTCGGTGTGTTGACATTGCAGCAGTCGTTTCGGAAAGCTGAAGCAGGTCAAACACAACTCTCTTAACAATTCAGTAGTCAAATATAGTGGGGAAAAAAAGGATAAGTGCGAGTAGCCCTCTCATTCTGAGGCTTTCGTGCAAAATTAATTACGTACACAGATAGTTTCGGTGAGTGGGTTATCGAGTACCAAAATATGACATAAACGGCTACATCTTTTGTGTACTGACATTTTTTTTACACCGACAAGTGGCTATAAACCCTGGTATTTGACATAGATTTCGGCTCGATACGTCTACCCGCCCCTGAGAAAAAGGGGTCGTAATAGACAGACAGACAGACAGACGGACGGACAACAATGTGATAGATTGTGGCACGGAACTCCAAAAAACGCGTGACAGTGGGAATTACTTCTCAAAGTGAGCCGTGCGTAAGGTAAAGAAACAGACAGCACCAGATATTCTGATCTACAAACTGAATCAATTCTGAATACCTAACATTTTATCTCAGTGGTATATCCCATTATCTTACTGAAATCTGTCTCTTACATGAGCGTTCAGTGTGGTGCAGATGATTTCTCTTAGCCTCACTTGACGTGCAGATATTGTACAAGTTTTATAATCGATCTGTAGATGGCTCTGCAGCACTAGAAATCAGTATAAAGAGGACTTTTGCAGAAAAATTAACCTTGTCGGTTGGAATAGACGTGCATATTGTATATCCAGCAGCATAAAATCCTTTATACCGACAAACGCAGTCAAATGGTATCGCATTTGATGTCAGTAGTATATTCTATAGCAAGTCATCAACGATTAGTGTGGTAGAGGGTGGAATTCGGTATAAAGGCAGTTGGCTCTGTGCGATGTCGGTGAGTGCGCACGTGCCTTTTGCTGCAGGTACGAAATATACGCCATTAGTGACAGTGTTGTGCACATAAACCACGATTGTGACAATGTCACACGGAAAACTTTTACTATTAGATGAAAGTGCGAAGCTGGACACTCTAATCGTCAAATCATCAGGAGGTTGAACTGTTCAAGTAAAATGATAGATAATTTCGGTTCGGTTGTTTGGGGGAAGAGACCAAACAGCGAAGTCATCGGTCTCATCGGATTAGGGAAGGAAGTCGGCCATGCCCTTACAAAGGAACCATCCCGGCATTTGTCTGGAGCGATTCAGGGAAATCACGGAAAACCTAAATCAGGATGGCCGGACGCGGGATTGAACCGTCGTCCTCCCGAACGCGAGTCCAGTGTGCTAACCACTGCGCCACCTCGCTCGGTAGATAATTTCGTTAGACTGCGTGCACGATATGGTCAGAACGGAGAATATGATCGAAGTAGAAAATTATCTGAGGCATAGAAAGGGTTACGTTGCACAAAGTAAGGGCGACAACCCGTTATTCCTCTCATCTTGGTGCTGATTTACAGTTGCCACTAATTAACAGACATGTACGATAAATTTTGTCATATGACATCTTGCATTCAAGAAACGATTGCAGAAGCCCACTAACACCAAAACACAAAAAGGCTAGACTGATGTTTGCTGAAAAACATATGTCATGGATTTAAGAATAGGATAAAGTGATCTTCAGTGATAAGAAGAAGTTTAATTTAGATGTGACGGGTGGATTTCAGTATTGCTGGCAAGATCTGAGCGCAGAGGAGCACGTAAGAATGAGATGAAACTTTTGTGTTGGAAGCATTATGGTCAGGGCAGACGTCTGTGCTAAAACGTAAGTCACGCATTGCTTGGCTGAACTCTACAATGAACTCCAACGTGTACACTGAGGTGCTAGAGATAGAAATGATTAAAATGTATGAGTACCTAAAGGACAGAAGTTTGATGTTTGAACAAGATAATGCATCGGTATACGGCTCTGCTATCAGCCAAAAAGTGGTTTAATGATAAAGATATCGATGTCTTCCCTGGCCTGCAGTATTCCGGATTTGAATCCCGTGGAAAACCTTTGGGGAATGCTTGGGAGACGTGTTTATCGCAATGGAAGGCAATATGAGGACGTATGTGAGTTGAAAAGAGCGATACGAGAAGAGTGGGCGACAATTTGACTGGAAGGATTTCAAACACTAACAAAATCAATGCCGAAGAGAATTTCCGAAGTGGTTAGGAAGAATAGGGATTGGACAAAGTACTAACAATACAATAGCACAACAGGACAGTGAGTGCCTTTATACCAGTTTCCATCTACGGAATGCAAATGCTTTATTTTGTTACTTGTGTTATGGAAGAAACTATGTAATTCCGTCGTGATTGGTTATTTCTTATGTGTATCTACTACTTTCATAGTAAATTCGATACAAGTATACGTCAGATATTGTACTATTACTTTCGTGGAACCCTGCCTTTATACTGATTTCGACTACTGTGTAATTAGCTAAAAGTAGTCATCATTTAATGTTATTCACTTGGGATCTCGACTATTAAAATATTTTATTAATATATTTTTAAATTTTTTTGGGTCATCAGTCTTCTGACTGTTTTGATGCTGCCCGTCGCAAAGTCCCCTCCTGTGCCAAACTCTTCATCTCAGAGTAGCACTTGCAACCTACGTCCTCAATTATTTGTTTGATGTATTCCAATCTCTATCTTCCTCACAGTTTTTGCCCTCTACAGCTCCCACTAGTACCAAGGAAGTCATTCTCCGCAGAATTACCTCATTCCTTTCCTTATCAGTCCCTAATTCTCAACATTCACCTACAGCACCACATCACAAATGCTTCGATTCTCTTCTGTTCCTGTTTTCCCACAGTCCATGTTTCACTACCATGCAGTGCTGTGCTCCAGACGTATATTCTCAGAAATTTTTTCCTCAAATTAAGGACTATGTCTGATAGTAGTAGACTTCTCTTGCCCAGGAATGCCCTTTTTGCCAGTGTCAGTCTGCTTTTGATGTCCTCCTTGGTCCTTCCGTCATTGGTTATTTTGCTGCCTGGGTAGCAGAATTCCTTAACTTCATCTACTTCGGGACCATCGATTATGATGTTAAGTTTCTCGCTGTTCTCATTTCTGCTACTTCTCATTACTTTCGTCTTTCTTCGATTTACTCTCAGTCCATATTCTGTACCCATTAGATCGTTCATTCTATTCAGCATATCATGTAATTCTTCTTTTTCACTTTCACTCAGGATAGCAATGTCATCTGCGAATCATATCATTGCTATCCTTTCACCCCGAAATTTTAATCCCACTGCTCAACCGTAATTTTATGTGAACCAATTCTGCCTACAAATATGCTCTATGTTGTGTATGTTGAGATCGACAGCCACTAATTTGTACGAGGCTCTGACCGAAACTGTGTTTCTGAAGTCTTCTACATCTACATCAACATGGCTACTCTGCAAATCACATTTAAGTGCCTGGCAGAGGGTTCATCGAACCACCTTCACAATTCAGTATTATACCAATCTCGTACAGCGCGCGGAAAGAATGAACACCTATATTTTTCCGTACGAGCTCTAATTTCCTTTATTTTATAATGGTGATCGTTTCTCCCTATGTAGGTCGGTGTCAACAAAATATTTTCGCATTCGGAGGAGAAAAGTGCTGATTGGAATTTGAATGATGTCCAGCCCAAATCTTGTATCATTTCAGTGACACTCTCTCCCATATTTCGCTATAATACAAAACGTGCTGCCCTTCTTTGAACATTTTCGATGTACTGCGTCAGTCGTATCTAGTAAGAATCCCACACCGCGCAGCAGTATTCTAAAACAGGACGGACAAGCGTAGTGTAGACAGTCTCCTTAGTAGGTCTGTTACATTTTCTAAGTGTCCTGCCAATAAAACGCAGTATTTGGTTAGCCTTCCCCACAACATTTTCTATGTGGTACTTCCAATTTAAGTTGTTCGTAATTGTAATATCTAGATATTTAGTTGAATTTACGGCTTTTACATTACACTGATTTATAGTGTAACCGAAGTTTAACGAGTTCCTTTTAGCACTCACGTGGATGGCCACACACTTTTCCTTATTTAGGGTCAACTGCCACTTTTCGCACCATTCGGATCAGGGCTCTGTGAGCGCCATGACTACGTGATGAAGCGTTGCGAGGTGCTGCTTCCGTCACAGTGCCTGCCGGGAGGTAGGGCAGACGTGTTACCTACTTGCCTCGCAAACGATTTTCGGCGAGCGGCGAGGAGGCTAGCCGGCTGAGTAGGACGCACTTGGGAGCTCTGAGGGGACGGCTCTACAGCCGGAATCGATACGGAGCGGCGCGCACTCAGACTTCGCTCACGCAAGCTTTTCCCTTCCCATTCGAGGAGAGCGACTTCTTAGCACTCGCGATACGGTGGCTTATGCCTGCCTACGCATTTTCAACAACGACTCTAACTTTGCTGACGAAAGCAGCACCTCCGAGAAGGTTAGTAAGTTACTACCAAATCTTAAAATTCCTTAGAATTTTTTAAATATTATTCTAAACCGAAAAGACTCTAAACTTGGGTCTGTATCAAATTTTAGTTATTACAAATGAGTAAAGCCATTCGACCTGTCAATTGTGAGCAGGCGTATTTAGTGGCGTGCAGCCGTAATGTGTCAACGTTGTTATGACACAAATCGCAATGGAGCTGCACTCTAAATCAAATGTTCAAGACATTCTCCACAATATTTTGAAGAAGAGAATAATGTGTACAAAGTTTGTCCTGCGCACCTCGACTCCCCAACAAAAACAATGGCCAGGAAGCGACAAAGTGCAGGGTCACCGCTTTGACGACATAACGGGAATTTGAGCTAATATGACGTAGAAGGCGAACAACATCGCAAAGAAGGATTTCTCTGAGAGTTTCACGTGATTGTGTGAACGGTCTGTGCGTTGTAATAAAGTGTAATAAAGTGCGGGGAGGCGCTGGGTGACTATGTAGAGAGTCTAACCCTTGAAACTATCGTATTAACGTTTAACTATTTTTTATTAATTCAGACTTGAAACTTTTTGGATTGAGGGGTACACCGTTGCCCACTAAAATGGGGATGTCGGGAAGGATAGCAGACCTAACAATTTTAGTTATATTGAGTATACAGTATAGAAGGATTAAATTTTGAGATGTTTAGTGGCATACTGGGTGCGAAACCCAGTACACAGAATTGCGTCCTCTTCCATCATCAATGGCCCTAACCAGGGCGGGTATCGACTCGAACTGACCATGGGTGACGCATACAGATATGTCATTCCATGCTGCTTCAACAGTTTGTCATAGTGGCTGACGATTGGTGCCGAGCCAGACGCTAGGCAACCCATGATCAGCTGTTTTCAGCCGCCGGCTGGTGTGACCGAGCAGTTCTAGGTGCTTCAGTCTGGAACCGAGCGACCGCTACGATCAAAGGGTGTAATATCTGCAGGTGAGTGAGTATGAGGGGCCAAAGAGGAAGAATGACTGACCTCCGGGAAACAGATTTCTCGTAACGTCGTACCGTGCCTCGCACAGGGTCCGCTGTTACGACAGTGAAGCGTGTGTGCAACCGGTGGATAGACGAGGCTCGTACACAATGTGACCAGTGCGCGGTATAACCGCCATCTTGTCCGCATGGCCGTAAACGACAGAACAGAGTCGTCCATGGTGATAGCTCGATTTCGGAGCACTACAAAGAGTATTGACATATTTATGTCGACGGTTTGACGTCGCCTGCTGAGAACTGGACTGGTTTTGTGCATGACTGGAAACCTCCAACACCTCAGACTGTAATGAGCAGGTGATCGACGTCACTCGCATGCTAAATGGCAAAATGTAGTGTTTCCAAACGAGTCCCGCTTCAACATGTCCTCCACTGATGGCCGCGTACGTGTTAGATGGAACCGTGGTGAACGCAATCGGGCAGATTGCATTGTTGAGTGACATAGCGGTCAAATGCTGAATGTGAGGCTCTGGGGGAGGGGCGGCCGGGAAGGGGGCAGAGGAGCCATTGCCTATAACAAGCGATCTCACCTCCTACATACTGAAAGCAATCTGCCCAGCAGCCGCTACATGAGGGAGGCACCGGCCATTCTGCAAGAGCTCTCTTGCTATACTTCAGCAGGACAGTGGCCAGTCACAGGGGGCGAGGGATGCGCAAGCCTTCTTCAAGAAACAAGGGGTATCACTGCGACCCTGATTTGCACGTTCGCTTAACATGTCGCCAATCGACCATGTCTGGGATATGGCCGGCCGGCAACTGATCCTCCAGCAACCACTACAGATGCTCCTTGGACATGCCTGCAGATTGCGAGGCAGTCTGTTATCCTGCAGCACATTTAGACTCCCTTTGATTCCGTTTCACAAAGTCCAGAGGATCTGATTGCAGCGCGTGGCTGCTTCACGCCATAGTGAATTCTCACGTCGAAGTCCATTTATAGTTCCGTAATTCTAACAATTTGTGTGTTGTCACGTTTCTAATATGCGGAATAAATTTCATGTAATCGCATATCTTCCTCTTGGTGTTGCAATTTTCACGAACCATTGTATATCTGTTTGGTAATACAGTAACTGCTCGGGAGACGGTGTTCCCGGAACAAGATTACAGATTCTTGATCTTGTACTCTTGAAATAATTATTTTTAATCGAGACCTGGCGGAACTTAGGGCGAAAAACAGTATGACAACTGCTGTGTTGTGATACACATCCACGGTGAGAAACCATGTACGCAGATAATCTGGATGGAGTCCAGAACATTACCAGCAAGTCCAATGCAATTGGTCGGTAGCTTCCACTTGCTTATATGCTTGCTGTAACTATTCTGTTGCTATGCTCAAGACGGTGACGCATAAAACATAGTCTGTCAGATCATGATGTACAAATAGCAGCCACACGGGGTAGCCGCGAGGTCTAGGGCTCCTTGCCACGGTTCACGCGGCTCCCTCTGTCGGAGGTCTTGTTGTCACAAGATGATCAGACAATCTTAGGACTGAAAACTGACGAAAAGCTCTTTTGGGAGTATCACGTTATACGTTGCGGAAACTAAATGCTGCTATGTTTACTATCAGAATTATCTCCACTGTTTCTGGCACATAAATGTAAAAATTTCTTTACTTTGCATTTTTGTACATATATTTTCTCGCAGGATGTGTGGTTAATGGACACATTCAAAACAAACTGACACATTCACATAGGATACACGACACAGATAAATGAATTTCACTTGTGTCGCAGTTCTCTAACCCCTGTACAGACAGATGTGCACTATTTTCAAGCATCGTTTTCAGTATGGTCTCAGCAGACCTGAAACTGTGACTGGTAACAGCCAGTTTTTCAAATCTAGGTTGAAAAGCTTAGCTGCGAAACATACTTTTTATTCTGGAGTTTCTTGCAGTTGCTGGCCATCGCATACATTTTTGCCATGGTATTATTTGAATGTGCCAGTGTTGCTGTGTGTTTTAGCGGTAGCCCTAGGAGAACAACGACCTCGCTCAACAATGCCTTCGTACACATTTATGTGTCAAGTGCAGTATTACACTGGCGATATGTGTACAGTGACCAAGAAAAATACGTGAAACACTTGTAAGAAATACTTTAGAAGTTTCTGTAAAACTTCGCAATACTGTATCAAAAACACAGATACGGTAGATTAATGAAACCGCGTAAGTCATTTTTAACAACTTGAATTTATTATGCACACCCGTTTAGGTTCTTTTCGGTTTAGAAAGACCAATACACTGCTGGGCATTAAAACTGGAACACCGTAAACTCGGTAGGATTAATTACATCAAACGTCGATATATAAGAAATATTAAACAGCGATTTCTCATTCAGAAATCGAATGTGCATGTTGGTCAGTTGTAAGAAGATCGCTTTATATCTCGTAAGAAAGAATTCGAAGGAAGATTAGGGCTTGACATCCAGTCGACGACGAGGTCATTAGAGACGGAGAGCAATTCCTGAAAGGGAAGGATAGGGAAGGAAACCGGCCGTACCTTTTCGAAGGAACTATCCCGGTATTCGCACTAAGCGATTTAGGGAAATCACGGGAAATCACGGGAAATCTAAATCTGAATGGCCGGACGGCGATCTGCACGGCTCTCCTCCCGAACGAGTCCCCCGTTCTACCACTGCGCCAGGCGCCAGCTTTTGTATGCTTCGTGTAACGAAGTCCTACAGCACGAGTCGGAATTCGACAGGGGTAGGACAGTGGCCTATTGATACTGCGATGTGTCGTTTCACGGTATTGCTGCTCGAGCTGGTCAGAATCAGGAAATGAGCTTTTCTGCCGCAAGGAAACTAACAACGCGGACGGTGTGACAACGTCTAGAGTGGCATGGACTGTTATCAAGGCAGTCGCTGCTGCGGCTTCCCACGACGGGGCCCTAGAGAAAGGCATGCCGACAATGGACCCTCCAACTACATTGCTCTGTAAAACTTAAGCACGAGAGAGATAAAAACATACTAACTCCGTGGAAATGAATGAAAGTGCGGGAGTGAGCTACCATAGGTCTCCCAGTCGTGCGCAGAAAGCTGGACGTCACGTGAGGCGAGGTCAGCGTGACTGCAGCGCCAAGTGCGGCTGGCCCCGCAACACGAGACAGTTGAAGGAACGGAAAAGACAGTGTATGTGGCAATGAGCGAGCAATTACGTTGCTCTGTGATGGTGTTCTTCGTTATAACATCGCCCGGAGACATCATCTGGGTAACTTCACACGGGGTAGAGTCATCGGGAAACTGAAAGAAAGAGGAAGTGTGATGAGTGTAGCCTAGGAGTTTGGTATCGCCACAGCATTGTTTGACGTGCGTGGGGAGTGTTCCGCGTCACAGAAACTGCTGCCCGAAGGAGATCCACTGACACTGCTGCTCGAAGCAGAGCAGGTGGCTGACCATGGTCAGCTACACGAGGAGATGAATGCTACTTACTGCAACAAGCAATAAGCGACCCAGTCAAACAGCCGGTTCAATTAAAACCATATGTAACAGGACTGCAAAGCATGCAATCTCACAGTTCACAGCGCCACGGCGGTAGCATAGAGGGTGGTCTCTTTACACGACGACCAGTATGATGTGTTTCGTAGTCACCCGCACATCTGTGACACCGTTCGCTATGGTGCTAACAGCGTAGGGACTGTACCAACGATGTGTGGGGTAGTGTGCTGTTCTCGGATGAGAGCAGACCCAGTCTGAGTAGTGATTTTGGACGTATCCTCATGTAGCGAGAGGCGGGAACACGTAATGCCCCCACGACCATTGTCGAACTTGATGGTTTCCTTGGTCCAGGTGTTAATGGTGTTGGCGTACTGACTTCGAAATCTTTGAAGATGGTACAGTAACCGGTCATCGCTTTTATCACACTACACTCTTTCCCCACGTGCGTCTTTTAACGGATGATAATGTGCGGCCGCATCGAACAGCGCAGGTGGAGATGGAACGAGAGGGTATTCGGCGAATGGACTGGCTTATCCATTCCCCCGACTTGATTCCCATAGATCACGTGCAGGATGCGTTCACAGCAACGACGATCGAGCAGCTGTCAACGACGCTGGTGGAGGAATCGAACGCCCTACCGCAAGAGCTGGTTCCTAACCTTGTGGGCGGTATGCGAGTATGTTGCACAGCACGCATTGCCGTCTGTACTGATCACGCGCCTTATTAAGAAGCGTGTCACGTAATATCCAAGGGCCCGTCACCAATCGCAGTAACTTCAGTGTCGTTTCTATTCGTCTCATTGCGTATTTCGTTTAACTACTTTATTATTCTGTACCAGTATGGTCCAAGTTTCATGGTTTAGTGTTCCTTGGCAGTGACACGACATGCGGAAGTTGCCTCTGTCCTTACGTTTTCCCCACCAGAGTCTCGTCTTGACAATATTTTTCAATATAGCAACTTTTCTTTATGTTCAATCCACGTGGTGTGTACTTTGTGAGACCAGTACCACGTGCTTATATAATTGTTTGACCCATCAGGTTAGTAGTATGACGATAGTAACCAGTTCGAGGCTTTTCTTTTGTAAATTGCGTTTCGATGTAATTTATTTTAATTGTCAATATCGTGGAGTTACACTCTTTGTGAAAACCAAGTTGATCACGTGAAGCATGTCGTGTAATCATCAAAGTAGCCCTCAGCTATTCTTTTCGAGAAGATTTCACAGACAATTAGTATGAATTTAGTATAACAGTGTGTGACAATTTCATGACGGACAGGATTGCGCTACGACCGTAACTTCTTTGGGTGAAAATAGAATCGGTTGGTTGTGGTTAATTTCTTCTTGCATACGTTTCAACGTTCTTCGTGTCTTATTTTATGAATGCAGTGTTGTAAGCAATCTCCCAATCTCGGCTCCATATTTGATGTGTTCCGTAAGATTACAAACTCACATTTTCACAATCCTAAATAAGGCACCAGTTTAGTTATGAATCAAGTTTAATATGCTGAAACTTTAAAGGAACAATGATCAATGTTAAAATAAATGTCCAACCGATTTATTTCTTTTTATTTAAGTTCTCTTTATATATATATATATATATATATATATATATATATATATATATATATATATATATATATATATCCACCGGTTGTCGTAAGATGATTATTAAAAGGTTATAATTAATGTTAGTCTGGTTGGCAATTTGTTAAACTAGACTAACTACCTAGTGAAACAGTTGCTCAGTAATGCAAGTATAACTTACCCAGATAGCTCACAGCTTTTAACCCGCTTTTATTATCTTGAATATCAGCACCGCTTTCAGAACAACGTAATGCATCAACTTTAACAACACATCTCTCGCCCCCTGTGACTGGCCACTGTCCTGCTGAAGTATGGCATGAGAGCTTCTGCAGAATGGCCAGTGCCTGAAGCACTATAACCTCCCTCATGTAGCGGCTGCTGGGCAGATTTCTTTCAGTATGTAGGAGGTGAGATCGCTTGTTATAGCCAATGGCCCCCCTGCCCCCTTCCCGGCCGCCCCTCCCCCAGAGCCTCACATTCAGCATTTGACCGCTATGTCACTCAACAATGCAATCTGCCCGATTGCCTTCACCACGGTTCCATCTAACACGTACGCGGCCATCAGTGGAGGACATGTTGAAGCGGGACTCGTTTGGAAACACCACATTTTGCCATTTAGCATGTGAGTGACGTCGATCACCTGCTCATTACAGTCTGAGGTGTTGGAGGTTTCCAGTCATGCACAAAACCAGTCCAGTTCTCAGCAGGCGACGTCAAACCGTCGACATAAATATGTCAATACTCTTTGTAGTGCTCCGAAATCGAGCTATCACCATGGACGACTCTGTTGTGTCGTTTACGGCCATGCGGACAAGATGGCGGTTATACCGCGCAGTGGTCACATTGTGTGGTCCCGTGTACGACCCTCGTCTATCCACCGGTTGCACACACGCTTCACTGTCGTAACAGCGGACCCTGTGCGAGGCACAGTACGACGTTACGAGAAATCCGTTTCCCGGAGGTCAGTCATTCTTCCTCCTTGGCCCCTCATACTCACTCACCTGCAGATATTACACCCTTTGATCGTAGCGGTCGCTCGGTTCCAGACTGAAGCACCTAGAATTGCTCGGCCACACCATCCGGCGGCTGAAAACAGCTGATCATGGGTTGCGAACTTAACCACTTATTATGACTCCACTGTTTTACACGTCTTCCGATTCTGGAGTGATTAGGACCATTCCTTCCCGGCACTGCAACGTTCACGAACATTAGTGTGTTTTATAAAACTTCAGTGCACATTAAAATTCCTAATTGCAGCAAAACTTCGATGAAACTATAGTTATTTCGTAAAAAACTTTGTATGTGTGGAGATCCACAGCTACAGCAGTTTACACTTCGATCCTTACTACCTTAACGCCCGCTGCTTCACTCGCTTAGACTGTGTGGCCTGCAAAGACATTTTTCTTTTTTTCTAATGGAATTTTTATGTTATTAAGCCATTTACTCATGTGTAACTCTACCCACTCTATGGTCTGCATGATTTTTTTGTCTTTTTTTTTAAATCGAGGTTTTATGTTGCTCACAGATTGCAACACCTTTTAAATTTATGACGCTAATTAAGATCATAGAAACATGGTCTTTTCCGAATGTAGTTCTATTCAAAAACCGATTCAGGTATCTGGAGTGCAACCTATTTGTCACCGATGCGTTTTACGTTCTTGTGGCGATATTTCCATGGAAACTTTCATCCCCTAACACGTGTTTCTTACCGCAAACTGGAATACTACTTTCATAGATTTAGCTTTAATTTTTTTTAATGTAACGAAGTATTTTCTTAAAAATTTTCATTCCATATTTCACCCCTTAGCGGTTGAATTTACAAAGACACTGAAATTCGTATTTTTATTTTTATTTCTAACTGATACGTGAAATGCAAATTTTCATAAATGAAACTTTAAAAATGCTTTAGTACTTCTTCAATAATGATTTATTTTCAAATAAGAATTTCAACTACACTAGCTTACCCCTTAGTGGTTGTATTTCCAAAAATACTGAAGACGAATTTTTTATTTTGGAGAAACCAAATATCGGTTTTCGTAGTTCTAGCTTTAAAATTGTCTTAATAGCGACATACTTTCAAAAACCCTTTCACCTCCTATTTCACTCCCCTTAGGTATGTAATTCCGAACAATCCCTTCTTAAACAGACGCCTATAGTATACGATCCAAACCCTCTCCATTATTCAAGTTTCTATCCTTATCGATTTCGGTTGGGCGAAGGTGAGTCAGTGGGTCAGTCTGGCCCTGTTTCATCTCCTTAAGAGATGGAATTTCCAAAAACAGTGAAACACGTGTTTTTCATTTCGAACCGAGAAGCCAAACACCGATTTTCAAATATTTAGCTTTAAAAATGCTTTCGCAATGAAATATTTTCATAAAACGTTTCACCCCTACTTCACCCCCTTAGGGGTTGAATTTCCAAAAACAGTGAAATGGCGTATTTCTTATTTCGAACAGAAAAGCCAAATACAAATTTTCATAGATTAGCTTCAAAAATGCGTGCATAATGAGATATTTCCATAAAAACTGTCATGCCCTATTTCACGCCCACAGGGGTTGAGTTTCCAAAAACAGTGAAACACGTTTTTTTTATCTCTAATTCATAAATTTAGCTTTATAAATGCTTTCATAACAAAATATTTTCATAAAAAATCTCCTCCCCTATTTCATCCCCTTAAGGGCTCAATTTGCAAAAATTCTGAAACATCAATTTTTTTTATTTGTAACCGAGAAATGAAATACCAATGTTCATAGACGTAGCTTTAAAAATACTTTAGTAGTTCTTTAATAACGATATATTTTTAAAAAATACCCCCCCCCCCATTTCACCCCCATAGGGTTAAATTTCCAAACATGCTAAAACACGTGTTTCTTTATTTCTGACCAAGAAACCAAATACAAGTTTTCGTAGTTCTGGCTTAACAATTGCCTTAATAGCGATTTTTTTTAAATTCATACCCGTTTCAACCACTTAAAGTTGAAATTTCGAAAAATCCCTTCTCAAACGATGCCGACTGTATAAGATCTATACCTTCTCCCGATTTCAAGTTTCTCTCCTTAGCGGTTTGGGCTGGGCGATGATGAGTCAGTCAGTCAGAATACTGCTTTTATGTATAGAGAACGTGTCCTAGTTTCTCATACCTGTTACGAATTGGACGCCGTTACATTTACCGGAAGTGTCTGTTGTAATGAGGTTGCTCGAGGCTGTAATGTCCCCGCCTTAACCTACAGTGCAAGGAGACAAAAGCCTTGCACAGCAGGTGCGACAAATGTGCAGTGGATGGAAATCGGACAGTCCACTCTGATGTCAACATTGCCGGCCGACGTATTGAGGACTATATGGGTTCGTAATACGTGACCAAGTTCACCCCAAAACGAGTTGGATAAATTTAGATGAGTATACGAGGAAAATCAATAGCCCTCCTGCCCCTACGTATATCTCGTGTTGAAATACTGATAAAAAGATAAGAGGGATTTTGATGCATACAGTGGCTTACAGATAGTTTTCCCCTCGCTCCATTCGAGAATGGAGTAGGAAAGAACATCGCTAATATCAGCACGAAGTACCCGTCATTCTGAAATGTTCAGTGGCTTGTGGAACGTATCTGTAGGTATATGTAAACCTTGTAAAGTTTTACTTACGTACATTTGGTGGCTGTCTATGGAGTAGTCAGACCGAGACTTGTGTGCAATAAGTATTTTACCTCGCAGACAGGTCAGAAAGCTCTCTTAATAATAATAAATTACTAGTATTTCGGAAAGTCGGTGTGTTAGTGACTGTATAGTTCTGATTACTAATTATTACTCTAATAAATTCCTTTTTCTGGAAACAACTAAATGAATAAGTAACATTCATCGAAAAAATAAAACTGACAAATTATAAGCGGCACCAAAAGAAAACTAAAGTATGATGTAAGAATAACGTTTTATGTTCATTGTCAAGCAAGATTTTCGGTGTATAAGGATATTTAAAAATTATGCCAGCTCTGGAAAAGAGAGAGAGAGAGAGATGTGTTTATAGAAGTATAATTCAATTACAGTACCTTACGACAGAACTAAGAGAGATCTGTCAATTGACTTCTAAGAAATTGGGTTTCAAATTGATGATTATTAATGAGCCTGTATAACAACAAAATTAAGGATGGATAGTATATAAAATTCAAAGAGAAGAAAGCGTCATGGAAAAATTGAAAAAGGGTTCGAATGTGTAAAATAATTTGGACAGTTTATGTTGGCAACTGCACCATTTTTGTGAATAAGGTGGCATATTAATGTGTTGTCTGCTTTGAGTAGTTCACTCTGGCACTGGCTGATATTGTTGAAGTCGTCATTGTCTCTTCAACATCGACACCGAATGAGAGAAATAGCTATTACCACGAATTTCACAATCTTATTGTTTAACAGTCTGTCAGCGATACTCAGAAGTGTTGTTTAAAATACTTTGAAAATTTTAGCAACCTCAACATGTAAAGATTATTGTTTGAATTTCACCTTTTTCCGCAAGCAAGTGTGATTTTGCATGAGAGGTGATACAGAAGCGAACACTGTTAATACGAACGAAGGGTCGAGCCCCGCCCTTACAATATTTTTTGAAAGTAATTTCAATTTTTTGAATTTAGTTGAGAATAAAATGACACCCTTCAACAAATATAGCCAGGCTTAACTAACTGTACACACAAAGAGCTCTTGTGCACTGAGAATTAGTTGTTTGCAGGAGTTACTAACGTGCTCAAATGGTTCAAATGGCTCTGAGCACTATGGGACTTAGCATCTGAGGTCATCAGCCCCCTAGAACTTAGAACTACTTAAACCTAACTAACGTAAGGACATCACACGCATCCGTGCCCGAGGCAGGATTCGAACCTGCGACCGTAGCGGTCGGCCACAGCGGCCGGCGCTACTAACGTGTCAGTAAATCAAATCCACTGATACTATTCACAAAAATGCAGTATTTCAAGTTTTAATGAATTGTGTTCCTACGACTGCAAGCGATGAAGAAGCGGGCTAGATATGCACCAATCTGCTTGGTTTTGCTGTAAGTTTGTAGGAGTGGTGACCAGAAGGCGGTAGCCCCAGGAAACAGTCACTTACAGTCCGGTGTTGATAAAAAAATAAAGTTATTGTCAGTGCGTGTGTCAAGAGGAGCTTTTTTTCTATAAAGGAAAAGGAATATTTACTACAAAATGTATTCCAATTTACTCAACTATAGTAGAATACCTAATTTATAGGAATTTATCAACTGTTCTTTTAACTAATCCAAACGTATCATGTAGCCCATTACATCCATGCATATTATTTATTTACTTTCGTACAAAATGGTTTGTAATAAACTAGCAATTTACCCGTAGCGGCTTCGCCCTGGTAACTCAGCAAGAGAAAATTATTCAGTGTGTATTTTTGGAGAGTATGTTTTAAAAGCATAGCCTGCTCTTTAAACTACGAAGTACAATGTTTTTCTAGGTTTTAATAATCAAATTAATACAGTATTTATAAATGTGGAGGTCTTCGTCTGTTACTTTTATACTCTTTTAATCGCAAACTACGTTTCAATCCAGGCTGAAATTAGCACGGCTTAGGATATTTAATACTCACTGAAATGCGGTCTGAGGCATCCAGAATGCTCCAAAAAGTGGTTTTAGGTCCTTATATTTTCAACTTTTTTCAAGGGGAACTCCTATTTAGACCCCACTGTGACCTATACCATGTCTACTGACACGTCGCCCCCCCCCCCTACCCCCACCCGACAATAATTTAGTGCCGGTGACGCCCGTGACTGGCTTTGTCGAAGACTATCAGTTGGCGGGCAGGCGAACAATGAAAAGTGAACCTTCGACAATGGCAGCCACTGGTGCTAGCGAAACATCAGCAAAATCATTGAACAAACTTCGGCCCAAGATCCCGATACGAGAGCCAGCAGACAGTATTTCAACAAGTGGCCACGAGAATCTCAACAACTAAAAATGAACTAATTTTATTGTAACGTGACAATTTTGAAGGTTCTGACCTCGTCTTCAGATGTACCAGCACATGGTTCCGTCAACGATGAAAACTTTAAATTATATACATACCCCGCCAAGATGTGAGAACTATTCACTGGCATATACGAAGATGACGCAAGAAGCCCCCAAACTGATCTTCTTACAATGAAATTGAAGACTATTTAATTGCAGTCCGAGAAAAACTCATTCTTACTCTTAATGAACATTTATGAACATTAGTAAAATGTGACGTTTAGTGAGCCGGCCGGTGTGGCCGTGCGGTCTAGGCGCTTCAGTCTGGAACCGCGTGGCCGCTCCGGTCGCAGGTTCGAATCCTGCCTCGGGCATGGATGCGTGTGATGTCCTTAGGTTAGTTAGGTTTAAGTAGTTCTAAGTTCTAGGGGACTGATGACCACAGATGTTAAGTCCCATAGTGCTCAGAGCCATTTTGACGTTTAGTGAAGCAGAACGTTTGCTAGCTTGTCTCCGAGGTAGAAGGACCTGCGTGAGTCACACGGGAGGTGGACGAGATACGCTGCTTAGGACAAAGACTTACGGTAGCCGCCTGAAGTCGGCGACTGCCGACGACAAGATAAGACTGCGCTTTCCGCACCTGAGTCATGCATTGCGTGTGAAATATGAGAGTCAAAGGTGTTCACGTTACGTATAGTGCACTTGTAGGCACTGTCTGACATGCTGGCTGAATTCGCCGCTACACTTCCAATCCACCCCTAGCGTTTCTGCTACTATGCCAAGTGATGTGACGCACTGGTGAACACCGCCCACGCGTTAGGGACACGTGGCGTTCAAATCCCCTTTCGGCCGTCTAAGTTTAGGTTTAGGAAAGGGCAGTTCTGTTACTTACTCTTAGTACTGGATGACCAATGTCATCTACACAGTTTCTATTTGGTCATCATCTTGACCTATTCATAGAGCAATGCGATGTGTCCCGACTGTCCCTCTCGTATCCTTTCGTCTGCCTACAAGTTTTGCTCACGCTTTTTTTCATAGTTGATGTAATTATGTCGTCCACCCTAGTATGTTGCCCGATTTCACCTTCGGCTTTCCATTACTCGCTGAACAACCGCCGATTTTTGTTAAAAGTCGATGATTTACTGTCATAATTCAAAACTAGTAATAATACTCGATGATCGGCAACTTTATATTTAGAATAGCTCTGCGGTTTAGTTTTGAAGCCTTTGTATAGTTTGTCAAAATCAGTCCAGGGCGTTTCTTCTGTACATTTCTTTTACTGCCCCATCAATCGGCGACTTCTCTAAATGCAAAGGCTAATCATCGTGACATTAGTCTCCACTGGGATTTTGTACCATTTTCCTTTCGATATGTTGAGTATACATTACTTTAGTCTTATAACAATCCATATTTAGGCATACTTTTAAACATGCTTAATTTCCTATTTTGCTTATACAATCTGCTGTAGGCTATAGCAATGTACATTCAGTCAACAAAATAAATCGATCCGCTTGTGTCTGAAGGACTGTTGCCACAGATTTTATTGAAGTGAGGAAACAGCTTTATTAAAAAAAAAAAAAAAAAAAAGGCCGATTGGTAATTCATATTCGTTGTTCCGTTATAAATCTGTTCAACAGTCCGTTGTGCTATAAGGAGTTCGTAACCCATCTTGTTCTTTTGCTTGATTAAAATCTGAAGAGGTTACTGCTATATGGCAGGCAACGTTTGTAGCTCTCTGAGGCACAGATGACGTCATTATGTACGGGAAGGTGAACTCATTTAAAATCTGTTATTAAATTGGTTAATGATCAGCCGTTGAGCAAAAGACTAACACCCCCTCAATACAAACAAATGCAGTTTAGGCTCCCCCTGAGTCTTTTACTTTCACGTCCGGTCATCTTGTAAATGCAGTGGCTCAATAGTAAATATAGATGGTACGACTTAAGCTTTTGTGGTACAGATGCCATACAGATTTCTCGTAGGAGTCCTTAGGAAGTATAAGTAATCTACGAGGAAAGATGCTCACGCTCGCAGAACCAGTTCTTGAGTACTGTCGTACGTGTGGAATCCGCACGAAGTTGGATTAAAGCAATGTAAGGAAAAAATTTAAAAAAAATAAGAGAAAAACTCCGTGATTCGCCACGGATTTGTTACATCAACACGAGAGCGTCATAGAAGTGCTGAACAAAAGGCAGTTTCATGGACAGCTTTATACTAACCAATTGTAAGATGGATCAAGATACACCTTGCTTCCGCAAATAGGACAGTTTTAGTAATCCAGGAGTTTTTGCAGGTCGTGCAGATACCTACAATGAGACACCATATAAAAAAATGCACAAATATTCAGTCGGATAAGATTTGAAAGTGGGGCTAAGGTAGAGAACTCGCTTCAAGTGACAGGAACGTAAATTTGGCCATTCATAAAACGCAAAAAAATGCCACAACATCAATAACTCACAGATGGAGCCAGTCAAATCACACATATACCCGAGTGTAACAATTCGTGTGTGTGTGGTTGGGGAGAGGGGAGGGATACGAAATGAAAAGATCATATAAGCTGTATTATCGCGAAATAGGGGAGATAGTGGCACAGACATGACACTTGAACTGGAGTGGCAATCATTAAAATAAAGGCCTTTTTGGTTGCGACGGGATCTTATCATGAAATTTCGATCACCAGTTTTCCCCTCCGATTGTGAAAACATTCTGTTGACACCCACCTACATAGGGAGAAATAATCATCACGATAAAATAAGAGAAGTCAGGGCTCACACAGAAAAATTTAAGTGCTCGTTTTTCCCGCGCGCAGTTCGAGACTGGAACGGTAGAGAAACAGCTTGAAGGTAGTTCATTGAACTTTCTGCCAGGCACTTAATTGTGAATAGCAGAGTAATCACGTAGATGTAGATGTAAGTTCAGTGGTAGGTAAATCAGTGGTTGACTTAAATTCATTGGCAGGATACTGGAAAATACAATCGATCTACAAAGAAAGGAGACTTCTTACAAAACCTCATCCGTCCCACCCCAGACACTTGCTAGAGTGTGTTCAACCTATAGCATGCAATGGATGAGGTCAGCATGAATGGCCACAAACTGCTTGAAACAACTTATAGACGCTTGAAGATAGACGCCAACTATCCACAAGTTGTATGACGCAACTGATAGACGCTTGCAGATAGACGCCAACTATCCACAAGTTGTTTGACACAACTGATAGACGAGTGAAGATAGACGCCAAATATTCCGCGAGAGTTTATTCACAAAGCTTCAAGAGCTATTATTAACGGAAGAATCTTGCTCTCGTAGGAACCATGAAGACTGATTACACAATATGTACGTGTACCCCCTGCCACGCGACACGCAGTGGCTTTCGGAGCACGGATTTACAACATTCTACTGGTTTCCGTAATGCAGCAACGTCGTTGTTGTTAGCTGTTTGCAGACTAACAGTTGAGGATCGTCCTCCAGGCTGAGTTACTCCAACGGATCTCTTTGGACCATCTCAGTACGTCAGAGAGACTGGCCCATAGTCACGCTTCGAGAAGAACTACGTCGAAAAACCGTCAGTCACATCTCTTACTTCTTCCACTAAAACAGGTAGAACGGAACCGGTATGAGCAGTTCGAACTCATTATACACAAGAGTTCAGGTTGCACAGTGAGACATTACAGGCTACAATGGAAAATCTTTATGTTGCGCTGCACTGGAGAGCAGAATACGAAGGCTAACACACTAGAGGGTTAAAATAAATCGCTGCTATGATAAAGTAGTAAGTACAACAAAAAATGTAACTATTTTTAGCAAACGGCTAAATTGTTAGATGGTCTACTTCAATAAGAATGCCGTTAATTAATGCACGATATAACAAATACTACAGAGTAATCCATTAACAAGTAGTAAAGTACCTTCATTCTCTTATTTGTAATTTCTTACCCTTCGTTTCTCTGGCAGCGTTTTCGTTAATTTAGACATAATTTATAGGAGTTCTTCAACGATCCCCTGGTGCTGGCTTACGTTCTGGATCGTTGCCAGAAAGGGGTTCTTCTGTAATTTGCATGTTAATTAACTGCCAATTAGGCGTCTCTCATAAGACTGGCGTATAAGCTTGAGAACTGTCTTAATGGTCTATAAGGTGCAAAGCTGTTACCCACTTCTGGTCAGCTGCGCATGTGATGATACGGAGTACTTCGACTAACTATATAAGTGGAGAGTTTCAGAGACATATTCCAGCTCCTGTACTTGTTACAGAGTTCCTGTTCGATTCATCTCGGCTTGTGAAGTGTATGAAATGCCTTAAATTGGTAATGGCGATTCTATCCGGCGACTGAAAGAGACACCATGCCAGTTTCGTAATTTTATCTACTTTTCTTTCAGATATATTCATTAAATGGCAGAAAGTAGGCTTTATAAAGCGTGGAAAATACATTGCATCAATTCTTCCTGTTCAATGTGATGTGCTATATGCAAAAATATGCGTAGTTGTAACTAATTTAATTTCATGGGGTTTCCAAGCGAATCCTAGAACTGCCTTTCACTTGCTTTTTCGAGCCAGTCCCGTGCTAGAATGGAATGAGAAGTTTCACAACGTAAGATTTGTAGCTGCTTAGTTGGTAGTTGAGATAATTGTCCTCTATATCTAGGAAGGAACGTGTGTTTTCCCCTTGTGCTGCTAGCAATATGTCAGTAATACTGAAAGGTTCGTGCAAGTTACGTTCAGTGTCACTGTTGGCAATATATAAAAGTCAATAGTCCCAACTATTTTTAAGAGGACTTAATTTCTTGTAGCACCAAGTGGAACTATGCAAAGATACGGGATGTCTCCCGTGGTATGTTCAGCAAGTTTGATGTTACGAAGAGTATGTCGCAGCAAGATGATGGCCATCTTGGAGACATATAAAGTAAAAGTAACATGCTGACGAAAGTTTTCTTTTACTCGTGAGATAGAGAAACCAGCAGTAATTTATCAGCGATTAAGATGTTGCAACATAATAGTACCACACCCGACGACAAAAAAAGTCGGATATTTGTTTTGTGTATTTACCCCATCCTGAATATTCACCTGATGTCGCCCTAAGTGATAATCGTACGTTTTGACTCTTCAAGCATGTAATAGTTAACAGGTAGTACCAAATGGTTCAAATGGCTCTGAGCACTATGGGACTCAACTGCTGAGGTCATTAGTCCCCTAGAACTTAGAACTAGTTAAACCTAACTAACCTAAGGACATCACAAACATCCATGCCCGAGGCAGGATTCGAACCTGCGACCGTAGCGGTCACGCTGTTCCAAACTGAAGCGCTTAGAACCGCACGGCCACACCGGCCGGCCAGGTAGTACCAAAGTCATGATGAAGAGAGGGGGTGTTGTGTGAAACGTCGCGCTATCAGTATCGCGCACTGTTTTGACATGGAGTACAGGCATTAGAATATTGTTGACACACTTGTGCATTGAACGCAAAGAGACTGTTTGGAAACGTGATAACACATTTGCAGTTCTGTTGCACATATTTCAGGAATAAAAAATACCTAGGTGGTATTTTGACAGCTGTACAGGTTGTTTCACAATTCCTATTACAGGTTTCTGAGGCAGACCTAGTGAACGAAACTTTTGAAACTTCTATATTTAAATGAGTGAATATGTACTTAAATGGCTGAATGACTGAGAAGATGAAACTTCTACGTTATTTGATTCTGAAACAGCTGAGTAGAACTGAACGTACTGAGCCTACTTTCTCTTTTCTTTTTCTTATCATGTCAACACTGACCCACAATATTCTAGCTCAAGGCAATATTACTGCTCAAAAAGTTACAAACTGATTTCAAATAATTAATTCAAAAGAAAGGCCCTGACTAAAAATAAATCTTAACAATAACCTACACATTTCATTAAGCACTTATCTCACAAAAATCTTCGTTACGCGAAGGTCTGCAATACAGCTAGTGTCAATACTGCCAGCTAAATAAAAGATTGTAACTACTAAAGCCACTAACTACTAATAGGCATGTGGTTAGCAAAGGAAAGATTTTGTTGCAAACCAAATAATGTATTTCTTACCTTAATAGTTTGACATCCAGTCCAAATACGAATATAAATCGTCATTCGTCATTGACATCGAAGAACATGTCCAGATCGTTAGCCTAACGCTAACACTTCAGACCTCTACCCTCCATCAATGCTAACTTCTCACATCTAACATCCATCACTGCTGGCTGTTCTCCTCCAACTGCCCAACAGTACTTTCAACACTGCTGGCGACTAACTTCCAGTTGCTCAACACTACTGGCGATTAACGTCCAACAACGATTCCAACCACCCACAGAGTCTCTTACAAAGAAAGCTCAGTCAGAGATCCAATGCAAAGCGCTACACAGCGCTGCCAACACAGAAGTAGCCCACTTACCCTTTGATAAGGAACCAAAGACCAGAAACGTACCGTTTGGATGTAAAATACGCCTGAAGATCGTATCACTTTCAAATGTCCCAATTCACACAGAGGAGTCAGTCAGCTGTGGCCTGTGCATTGTACAGGAGCAGCCCCACGCTCGTTGCACAAGATGTGTCTGCGATTCATGCTTTCACACACGCGGTCTGCAAACCGTGGTGAACGTCGGAGGACCATCACAGTCAACCCGCCTAGTTGCAGAAACTTCAGGTTCTCGAAGCCGTTTTTTTTAGGAGCGGGACGAAAATTGTATGTGATGAACTCGGGTGTCAATAATTCTTTTGTGGAACTCTACTATTATGTGCCGCACCGTTAAGCAAAAGACCGAAAGTGATCCGAACTTCAAACTTATTTTATACGCAAATGGTACATTTCCTAATCCTTATCAAATCTTTACCTACTCAGTCCCTTCTACAATCCCTAGAAGCCTGTAACAGGGATTGTGAAACACCCAGTGTAACCCTTATTGATGAGCCTCTGGCGTGTTGTTAAGTATTTCGATCAAAAGCGGAACAAGAGGGAAGAGAGTGCGTTTCGAGGATCAAAACAGCCGCTTTCCTCCATAAAACGCTCAACGGCCATAACTGTCAAACATTCCTAAAAGGCACGAGGGATCAACACAGGACGAAACAACAAGCAACGCCAAGGCCAAACACGACGCGAGGTATTAATAGGATGCTTCAGCAGGAGGTGAAGGAAGTCGTTTGCAGACGAGGACAGTAGCCACGCAGCCGTCGCTTCCTTAGCAGGAAACGGCGGTTTCGTCATGCTGCAGCTGATAGGAAACCAACTGCCATTGTGTGTCGAAATGACAGCCCAAAGTGCTGTGTGCAGTCTTATGCTACCACCCAGACTACTGTACGGCCGTGTGGTAAAATGTGCTTTAGTGAAGGGGCGTGCGCACCAAAAGGCGGGTGACTGCAGTTGCCTCCTTCCCCCTCCCCCTGGAAAAACATTTGTTATTCGCAAATCGAACTCTCAATCTAGCCTGCTGTGCAGGCAAACTTATGAAATCTGTTTCAGTTCCAAGAAAGTCCGAATCTGTAATGGATATCGATTTGTAGAAAGTGTACCCAGAGCAGTTTGAAATTAAATTCCTTAAGTATTCCTCCATTCGGCACAAACGGCGATCGCGAAACACTGCTGAGAAGATTTAGAGAACGATTCTGTTGTTGTTGTGGTCTTTAGTCCAGAGATTGGTTTGATGCAGCCCTCCATTCTACTCTATCCAGTGCAAGCTTCAACTCCCAGTACCTACTGCAACCTACATCATTCTGAATCTGTTTAGTGTATTCATCTCTTGGTCTCTCTCTACGATTTTTACCCTCCACGCTGCCTTCCAATACTAAATTGGTGATCCTTTGATGTCTGAGAACCGATCCCTTCTTCTTAGTTATGTGATCTACCAATGTAATCTGTTCAATACCTCCTCATTAGTTATGTGATCTACACATCTAATCTTCAGCATTCTTCTGTAGCACCACATTTCGAAAGCTTCTATTCTCTTCTTCTCTAAACTATTTATCATCCACGTTTCACTTCCATACATCGCTACTCTCCATACAAATACTTTCAGAAACGGCTTCCTGACACTTAAATCTATGCTTGATGTTAAAAAATTTCTCTTCTTCAGAAATGCTTTCCTTGCCATTGCCAGTCTACATTTTATATCCTCTCTACCTTGACCATCATCAGTTATTTTGATCCCCAAATAGCAAAACTCATTTACTACTTTAAACGTCTCATTTCCTAATCTAATTCCCTCATAATCACCCAATTTAATTCGACTACATTCCATAATACTCGTTTTGCTTTTGTTGATGTTCATCTTATACCCTCCTTTCAACACAGTCCATTCCGCACACGGCGAACCTAAAAAAAAAAAAAAAAAAAAGGCTCTGAGCACTATGGAACATGAGGTCATCAGTCCCCTATTTAACCTAACTAACCTAAGGACATCACACACATCCATGCCCGAGGCAGGATTCGAACCTGCGACCGCAGCGGTCGAGCAGTTCCAGACTAGCGCCTAGAACCGCTCGGCCACTCCGACCGGCGCGAACCTCAAAGTTTTTATTTCTTCTCCATGGATTTTAATTCCTACTCCGAAATTTTCTTTTGTTTCCTTTACTGCTTGCTCAATATACAGACTGAATAACATCGGGGAGAGGCTACAATGCTATCTCACTCCTTTCCCAACCACTGCTTCCCTTTCATGCCCCTCGACTCTTATAACTGCCATCTGGTTCCTGTACAAATTGTAAATGTCCTTTCGGTCCCTGTATTTTACACTTGCCACCTTCAAAATCTGAAAGAGAGTATCTCCAGGTTTCTTTCATGTATACAATCATCTTTTATGATACTTGAACCAAGTGTTAGCTATGATTAAGTTGTGCTCTGTGCAAAATTCTATCAGGCGGCTTCCTCTTTCATTTCTTAGCCCCAATCCATATTCACCTACTACGTTTCCTTCTCTCCCTTTTCCTACTACCGAATTCCAATCACCCATGACTATTAAATTTTCGTTCCCCTTCACTATCTGAATAATCTCTTTTATTTCATCATACATTTCTTCAATTTCGTCGTCATCTGCAGAGCCAGTTGGCATATAAATTTGTACTACTGTAGTAGACGTGGGCTTCGTGTCTATCTTGGCCACAATAATGCGTTCACTGTGCTGTTTGTAGTAGCTTACCCGCACTTCTATTTTTTTATTCATTATTAAACCGACTTCTGTATTACTCCTATTTGATTTTGTATTTATAACCCTTCGCCTGACCAAAAGTCTTGTTCCTCCTGCGAGCGAATTTCACTAATTCCTACTATATCTAACTTTAACCTATCCATTTCCCTTTTAAATTTTCTAACCTACCTGCTCGATTAAGGGATCTGACATTCCTTGCTCCGATCCGTAGAACGCCAGTTTTCTTTCTCCTGATAACGACGTCCTTCTGAGTAGTTCCCGCCCGGAGATCCGAATGTGTGACTATTTTACCACCGGAATATTTTACCCAAGAGGACGCCATCATCATTTAACCATACAGTAAAGATGCATGCCCTCGGGAAAAATTACGGCTGTAGTTTCCCCTTGCTTTCAGCCGTTCGCAGTACCAGCACAGCAAGGCCGTTTTGGTTAGTGTTACAAGGCCAGTTCAGTCAATCATCCAGACTGTTGCCCCTGCAACTACTGAAAAGGCTGCTGCCCCTCTTCAGGAACCACACGTTTATAGGGCCGGTGATTGCGTGTCTGTCACTTGTGTTGGATTAACTTCTGCGTTTGATATTTGCGATGTGGTTCAAAAATGGTTCAAATGGCTCTGAGCACTATGGGACTTAAAATCTGAGGTCTTTAGTCCCCTAGAACTTAGAACTACTGAAACGTAACTGACCTAAGGACATCACACACATCCATGCCAGAGGCAGGATTCGAACCTGCCACCGTTGCGTTGCGATGCGGGGACGTGCGTTATCATGAAGCAGCAGCACCCGTTGTAGCAGGTTTTTCGAGAGGCTTAAAGGCTTTCTGCTCGATACATACACATCCTTCATTCTCCGATGGATGTCCATCGGCCTTTGTTCTTCGGCAGCCAAGTAAAGAATAACAGCGTGTTGGTTTTGTTTGGAGGTTCAAATTACTCTGAACACTATGGGACTTAACTTCTGAGGTCATCAGTCCCCTAGAACTTAGAACTACTTAAACCTAACTAACCTAAGGACATCACACACATCCATGCCAGAGGCAGGATTCGAACCCGCGACCATAGCGGTCGCGCGGTTCTAGACTGAAGCACCTAGAACCGCTCGACCATACCGGCCGGCGTGGCCGAAATTAATGGTTTTTTTTATAATACTAATGTGGAGGATCTTGTTCCTTTTATTGTACATTATCAATTCCTACTTTCTGCGCCCTGCAAATCTCTTTTCTAGATCATTTTGTAATTCGTTTTGTTATCCTTGTGTGTTACAAGACGGTAAATGACAGCGCGATCCGCAAATAATCGTAAAGGGCAGCTCAGATTATCTCCTAATCGTTTCTGTAGATTAAGAACAACAGAGAGCCTAGAATAGCTCCTTGGGGGACCTCAGAATCGCTTTGGATTCTAGACGACATCCCGTTAGTTCCTACGAACATTTTTCGAAATAATCTTAAGCCAAGAGTAAGTCGAGTTCAGGTTCGAATGTCTGTTAATAATGTAATAGGGCGTAAAAGGTAAACTTCACTCACGAGTTACACTTTCAGCCGTCAGCACACGGGCCGTTAAGCGTTAAGCGTAACGAGTTTCTGACGTCATAGCGTGGAAAAAACCACGTCGTTGAGTCTTTCTGAACGTGCAGGACAATTTCTAGCATGTCAGATATTCTGAACGTGCGTCTGGACGTAGACCACTGAAATTGAAGAACTCCGCCACGTCAGATGACACCATCTCTCTTCAATACAGATTCACGAGAGGCCGTTTTGGCTTTCAGTTGAAGCCCATATAAATACTCGTCGTTAACTGCACGATTTGTTGCAACAAGAATGACGGGATATGTCATATTGGCGGGTAAAGAATTATTGTAACGTGCCTATTATGAAAGTATGCCGTTTCAAGGAAACGAAATACTGAGGGTCCATCAAAAACGCACTGTTCTCCGTACAGTTTCTTATAATTACATGTCAGTTATTAACATGTCCAAAATTAAAGCTTTCAGGAGATGGTAAGATGCAAAGTATAGTTGTAAGTTATATATGGTCGATATATCGCAATGAGTAGAGACGCAATTTAGTAATAAGACATATGATGCGTGTAAGTAGGCTGTTTAGGTTTTTATGTTGGTAACGCCACGTAGCACTCTGTATGAAAATCACTGACTGTGCTGTGTGCAGTCTGTAGCTGGTTGGACTCATTGTTGGAATATTGGCTTGTGTAGTGTTGGGCAGTTGGATGTGAACAGCGCGTAGCGTTGGGCAGTTGGAGGTGAGCCGCCAGCAGTGGTGGATGTGGAGAGAGAGATGCCAGAGGTTTGAGAGGTTGCTATAAGTGGACGATCTGGACGTGTGTCCGCCAGAAAAAGGAAATTTGTAAAGATGGATGTCATGAATTGATAGATATATATATGATGACTTTTGAACACTATTAAGGTAAATACATTGTTTGTTCTCTATCAAAAATCTTTCATTTGCTAACTATGCCTATTAGTAGTTAGTGCCTTCAGTAGTTAGAATCTTTTATTTAGCTGGCAGTATTGGCGCTCGCTGTATTGCAGTAGTTCGAGTAATGAAGATTTTTGTGAGGTAAGTGATTCATGAAAGGTATAGGTTATTGTTAGTCAGGGCCATTCTTCTGTAGGGGTTGTTGAAAGTCAGATGTCAGATTGCGTTGGGCTAAAAAAAATATTGTGTGTCAGTTTAGTGATGATCAGAATAAGTAAAAAGAGAAATGTCTGAGTACGTTCAGTTTTGCTCAGCTGTTTGAAAATCAAATAACGTAAGAGGTTTTCCAGCACTGTCATTTTAAAATTTTTCTAAGGGGACGTTACATGTGTTGCTGGCTCCAAATACTGTTTTGCCAACCTTCACGTTTTCTAATGGGTTCTGTAACTCCCTCATTAATTTAATAAACGAATGTTCTATAACATCCGATGTTATGTAAATATAAGTTTGCTCTTTCTGAGGAGTGAATTTGTTCGATTAACTTTATCTACGAAACAGCTTGCACTACTTAACTTTTGTATTTCGATGTTGTGAAGATTCGGGTACTGAATAGGAGCAATGAGGTTTTACTAAAGAGTGAGGATGATTAAATAACTTTCATCTTATCTGGACAACTATTCTAAATTTGAATCGCACTATTTGTAATCGAACTTGTATAATCCGATGTCATTATTGACTGAACATGGCATTTTCCTTTTTGTCTAATACCATATGTTACGTGTATATATAAAAAATTATATATTTTTTTATTTTTTATTTATCAGGTGAATATTTTTTGTTAGAGCATGATTCTTTCGCTCAGGGATATTATCTTTTCTTATCACTTTTACTTAAGTGCATAGGTAAATATGAAACGGGTTCTTAAAGGGCCGCTGTTATTCATGTACCAACTTTAGATTTTGGACGTGATGACTAAAATATAGCACGTAATTTTGTTAATTTCTATTTACTGATTGCAAAGCAAGGCTCGAGAGAATTTCGATTGTTGCCGTGGAGCGGGCTAGATAAAACTTACTGAACTCATGGAACCTGTATAATTTAAAAAATGAGCTTTAAATTAGTTATCTGTTGCAATTCAGAAATGTTCCTACAACGAAATCTCTCGCATTTACAGTTACTGTTAACACTATGAAATATAAATTAATACTTCGGCGCGTAATGGACGACCAGAGGCTGCATCGGAAGATGAGCTTCCCGCAGCGCAAATTACTGAAAAAAAATGCTTATTAAAAATAATTAGCCTCTGCGACCATTTGAGGTGACAACTACTGCAAATAAATTCATTTTGTGATAAGAATAATTAGTTTATTTTAGCAGAATACAAAATAACTTACATAAAATATGTGTAGCCGCTCAATGGCTGCCTTCCGTATCGCGAAACAAAACAGTGTGTGTGCCATAAAGTACGTCCGTCCTCCTCGGCCGTTCAATCGCGTCTCTTACCGATCCTTTTTTATTTTCATAGACATGTTTTAAATAAAGATGCCACTTTTAAATTATCGCTGCATATCAGGTTTTTTTTGTTTTTTTTCAAGGCGCTACAGTCTGGAACCGAGCGACCGCTACGGTCGCAGGTTCGAATCCTGCCTCGGGCATGGATGTGTGTGATGTCCTGAGGTTAGTTAGGTTTAATTAGTTCTCAGTTCTAGGCGACTGATGACCTCAGAATTTAAGTCGCATAGTGCTCAGAGCCATTTGAACCATTTTTGAACTGTATCTTTTACACTAATTATGTTCATAAAATACGTTAAGCGTTTACAAATAATTTTTAGTTCACCCTTAACAATTCAAATTATTGTCCACTGCTTACAACCAATAAAAATGTCAATATTTATGTGACGTACCGTCACACATATTCATCGTTATTGAAATTTTTATTTGTAAGTGCTGCAGACAGTGCAACGTGACTAGCACGTGGACAAGAAGGGAAATGTGCTTTTTAATAGAGCTAACGTAGGAATTTTACGCCCATTAATTTCGTAAATAGTGTGATTTGCGAGTCAGTTACAGATGCCAGCTTTCGCCGGAGAGCGCTGCGGTCACGTATACAATGTTGAGGCACACGTACTGTGGTGTCACCGCCAGACACCACACTTGCTAGGTGGTAGCTTTTAAATCGGCCGCGGTCCGTTAGTATACGTCGGACCCGCGTGTCGCCACTATCAGTGATTGCAGACCGAGCGCCGCCACACGGCAGGTCTAGAGAGACTTCCTAGCACTCGCCCCAGTTGTACAGACGACTTTGCTAGGAAAGGTTCACTGAGAATTACGCTCTCATTTGCCGAGACGATAGTTAGCATAGCCTTCAGCTAAGTCAATTGCTACGACCTAGCAAGGCGCCATTTATCCTTTGCTATGTATCTAATGAAGCATACCTCACGCCAGCCTGTTTGAGTTTAACGCGTGCCTTTCGGCTACTTCCGAGTGGCGTGGCTGTCTTGCTACGCCACTACACGTACCGTATGCACAAGTCGCATCGTTTCTGGGCGTTCAGTAGCACGTTGTACTCGGCAGACTCAACGTTAGAGTGCGAGAGCACGGTCCGTATGCTGACGGCTTTAGGCCTGATCCAGAATAAGAGCTGTGGTGGATCGAAGGCATTAGGGGTCATAAAACTAGGACAGCAGCGGTGAGGGAGCACTGTGCGGCGACAACGTATCCGCCCACGCGAGTCGTAGCAGGGAAACGGGCTGGCGTCATCGCCAGCGGGGCTGCGTGCACCGGAGTGACCGCCGCGGAGCACGTGCTCGCTGTCGGTGACTCAACGCCGGCTGCTGCCGCGTCTGCGCTTTGAGCGCGGCCCAGTCCGCCGCTGCGCCTCCAAAGGAAATCGGGAACGTCACGCCGCGACGCCCGCTAGGGCTCACCAACGCTGCTGTCCCGCCACGCGTGCCGTATCGCCTTGGGCCTGCCTCTACAGACGACACGGCGCGTGGCCGATAGATACCCTGACGACAGAACAGCAGAATAGCTGGTAGTCTCGCGCATCACGTTCTGTTTGCTAGCAACACGGCGTAGGACGTCTTCATTCGTGAAAGACATTTTAATTTGACCCATGTTGGTCTGCGACTGTACTTTAAATTTGTGGAATAATTTGAACCGCTCCGGTAACTTTTATCTAATATTTATTAGTGTGCGCATTTCGGCAGCATACTTACATCAACAGGTCCATTACAGTTGCATGTACTGGGTGGTTATAATAAAAGTGCAGCTACCTACAGAGGTCCAGGGAGGGCATTAATTATCGTACGGCAGCGAAACTTGCTAGATATTCTAAGTCGTTAATGCGCAATCGATTTACGCTGGAAAAAAATTAGTTCCAGTTTTGGCCACCATATGAAAATCGGGAGCTGTGAATGCAAGAAAGACGTGTAGAAATGTTTCCATATGTAATGGATTAAGAACTGGATGTGGGCAGAAAAGGTCAAACAAGTGAGAAAGGCATAATGGTTCAAATGGCTTGGTTCAAATGGCCCTGAGCACTATGGGACTTAACATCTGAGGTCATCAGTCCCCTAGAACTTAGAACTACTTAAACCTAACTAACCCAGGGACGTCACACATATCCATGCCCGAGGCAGGATTCGAACCTGCGGTCGTAGCGGTCGCGCTGTTCCAGACAAAGGTATAACGTTAATTTCATTATTAATCGCTGCTTTCACAGTTTGTTCAATATGAGCATCGGAGACGCCGACGAGATTTGAACCTTGACCAAAACTGGACCTATTTTTTCCCAGCGTAAATCGCTTCCGCATTAACACATCTACCAAGTTTTGCTGCCATGCGATATTTACAGCACACACTGGACCTCAGTGAGAAGCTCCGCTTTAATTATAACCACGTGGCACAATGCATTAATGTGAAGTTTGATACGGATTATTTGCTGGATGTGCCAGTGGTGTTACACACTGCAATTTTAACCTCTACAGAAAGATACATTTGCACTAAGGTGACAAAAGTCATGGGATGCCTCCTAATATCGCGTGGGACCTCCTTTTGCATGACATGGACTCAACAAGTCGTTGGAAGTCCGCTGGAGAAATACTCAGCCTCTACAGCCGTCCATAACTCAGAAAGTGTTGCGACTGTTGGATTTTGTGCACGAACTGACGTCTCGATTGTGTCCCATAAATGTTCGATGGAATTGTTGTTGGGCAATATGCTTGGCCAAATCGTTCGCTCAAACTGACCAGATTGTTCTTGAGACCAGTGGCAAATATTGGGGGCAATGACATGGTGCACTGTCATCCATAAAATTTCCGTAGTATGGCTGCAAATGGTCTCCAAGTAGCCGAAATCCATAGGACCCAATTCATTCCATGTAAACACAGTCCACATCATTATGGAGCCACAACCGGCTTGCACAGTACCTTGTTGACAACTTGGTCCATGGCTGTGGGTTCTGCGTGATACTCGAACCCTACAATCAGCTCTTACCAACTGAAATCGGGACTCATCCATCCAGGCCATTGTTTTCCAGTTATCTAACGTCCAACCGATATGATCACGAGACCATGAGAGGCTCTGCAGGGGATGTCGTCTGCTGCCATAGCCCGTTAACTGCAAATTTCTCCGCACTGTCCTAACAGATTCGTTCATCATACGTCCCACATTCATTTCTGTGATTATTTCACAAGGTGTTGCTTGTCTGTTAGCACTGACAATTCTACGCAACCGCCGCTGCTCTCGGTCGTTAAGTGAAGGCCACCAGCCACTGCGTTGTTCGCGGTGAGAGATAATGCCTGAAACTTGGTATTTTCGTCACACTCTTGACACTGTGGATCTCTGAATATTGAATTCCGTAACGATTTCCGAAACGGATTGCCCCATGCATCTAGCTCTAACTACTATCCACGTTCAGAATCTGTTAATCACGTCAGAAACCTTTTCAAATGAATCACCTGAGTACAAATCATAGCTCAGCGGATGCGTCCCCTTTTATATCTTGTGCACACGATACTATAGTCATCTGTACACGTTCGCATCATTATCCCATCTTGTCACCTCAGTGAATTTTAGTGTTTAACTTATGTGAGTTGTACGTTTAAATCATTTCATTTATGTATTTACTTACATTTTTGCTGCTAAGTTGTCTGACACACACATTGCATCAGCTTATAAGCCTTAGTTTGGTGAGGAACTGGGAATGTATGTTTGCAACACAATATTATATGGAAGCGAATCACCAACTGTGGGAAAACAGGAAAAATAAGGGAGTGGAAGAGTGCTAGATGAGGTGCTATAGAAGGATGTTGAAATTTACGTGGACTCCTTTATAATACTGAACAGTTAACCCTGTTCTTGGGTCATGGTGCAGATTGTCAGTCGCAGGCTGCTTATGTAAAGCTTCCAGGGGTACAGAGATTTAATTTTCAATATTTAATATAGTTACTGACCGAATTCAAAACTTTTAAGCGCTATCATAGTTTGCTTGTTAAGAGGTATAATATTAAGTTTAGGGTTTAACACAAGAAGAAAAGTATTGGAGTTAAAAAGGGTAAACGGTAAACGTCTTGAGGCAGGGTCAATCAGTGCGCGCAAATGCGGTATTTCAGGATGAGAACACGCAGTGACTTGCAAGAGACTTTACACATAATTTCAAACCTTGATGAAATTTTTTCTTGTTGACAGCCCCCACAAAGTGATGTAAACGAGAAAGCCTATCGCTTACTACAGCTTGGGGCAAATAAAATTGGCGTGGACAAGTGGATAGGATTGGACAGGAACGTGTGCATATAATCACACCGCGTGTGATTATTTGCAACAGGATTGAGTAAACGCCTACACAGCGGGCTGAACCTTGGAGCACATTTACAGAATCTTCACGCTTAATAGGTCACCTGATCTGCCAGGGTGCGATTACTTTGTGTGGGGAACCCTCAACTCTAAGGTGTTCCGCAACAACCCTCATGGTCTTCGAGAACTGGAGCAGAAAATTTCGGTACTTCGATCCGCCTTCAGTAACTTGCTCACCAGGGCCCAAAAGCGCCAAGGGATGAATGGTGGTCACTTTCAAAATCTGCTACAGTCAGGTTAGCACTGTATTTCCTTTCCTCTGCTGTGTTTCTTTGTACCCGGAAACTCTGTTCTCTAGGTCAGTTTTATTTGCCCCACCCTATACATTCTCGCTGTTCTCGCAGTATAATTACAGCGTCAGGAGTGAAATTTGAATTTATTACTTCTTTACTGCTACCTGATGTGTCAGCGTAGCATGGAAATCAAGTTTTACACAACGACACAAGGTCAGCACAAAAGGCTGTGGAGTGGTAAGACTCGACCAAGTGACACATCGACAGTTGCACTGAACATTTATTTGGAACATTTAATCAAGACAAATAACAAATAAATCCATCAACACATTTTTAAAATTACCACACATCCTTAAAATTACCATTTAGATGAGAGCAAGTTACTTCAAAATATAATCATTCATGTACCACGGCGCTTATGGCGTGTTACACATTTTGTGAAATGAGTTAAAATTATTTACGCAAAAACTATGATCAACCTGAAGAACAACTTAGTAAAATTTAACGAGGAAATGTAGTCTTTCGTTACTGCAGTGACTGGTGTTACCAAAGTAATTCAGAGTACAGGCAAAACAAATCAGATACCATGACACACGATCACGTTACTTAAATAGCAGGCATCCTACAATGTGGGATATAAAATATGAAATTTAATGTCACCAAGCAACCTCGTGGGATTCAACAAACTACGCCCAGAAGCGGACGCCCGCCCACTCAGCTGTTTTCAATACAAACTCGGCGTGGACCCCCAAACGGGAGCAGCAACGGTCACGAATAGGCACGAAAAATCCCCGAACTAGTGAGTATCTACAACAGGCTGACATCTGCCTTAAGTAACTAGATACACAATAATTCATTACAGCACATCATCTGTAGAATTAATCAACCTATTAATGATCATCAGCTAAGCAGTACAAATCTATTATCTTATGTGCGTACGGCCAATTATACATTAAGCCGCGAGCGAAGTAGGTACACGGCCACGCGCCGGCAAAGGGGGCGGAAAATATACAACAGCACAAGCAGGACGCAACCCAGGACCTCGCACCCGCTACCAAGACAAGCAGCAGAAGTCCCGTTAAAACGAAATCAAATGCAAGTAACTAGCGTGCAGGCTAACGGTATATCGAGATACCCCCGCCCCCCACCACCCGACGCAAAACACAAGGCGACTTATAGCAAATAACCACACTTAAATTTTTGATTAAATCAGAATTAATTACCACATGCACATACTTTCATTGGAGGAATTCTTGTACTTTCATTAATAGAATCAGTTTCAAACTATTTAAACACACAATAACAACTGGTCTCTCAGTAACTTGTAAAAATTTGTGAAACTACTTATTTAGAGTTAGACACGTGTCTCTCAGACACACAATCGCTTCAGGTAGAAACTTCACAATAATATTATTGCAATTCGCAGCAAAATATATCCAAGGAAAGTTTTACCCATGTATATCTATAGCAACTGGCCAGCTTAACTCCGTCGTGTGATATAAATACAAGAACCAGGCGGCACTTAGACAGGACCAGGCAAACTGTTTTCAATGGCGGTTAATACTGACAGTAGCAATCTACAAACAGAATGTATCAGCACTCCAGGCCCTAGTAAATGTTAATCATCACATCACACACAGCTCTCACTAGAACCTTGTGTTCTAAGCAAGTTGAATTTAACAAAGTCGAGGACAGACTCAGTAGGAACAGCAACGGCCGGCCAAGAAAATGAAGTCAACAGCACTGAACCCAGTAGACGATTCCGGCCACAATTTACGGCACAAACAAGGCCCTTACCCTCTTGCTTGTTCGACGAAGCCAGCCGCGGCAGATCTCGGTGCCAGGAGACATATAGCAAGCATAATACACCAACGGCTTCCCAGTAACGTGACTGCTTCCACGCCGGCGATATTTGCTACGGCGCCGTTACCCAGGTAAACAGTCCCTTTTAGATGTGCTCTTCCTGCAAACCACGATTTCATAAACATTGAGATGCATGAAAACCTAGCTAGTGCAAATTACCCAGGGTGATTGATACACATCCACTGTTTGATAAAGAGAGCATTCAACGACTCCCAACAAACTTTAAACATTATTTCAAACGTTTTATACACCTTTTCCCGCTTAAATGCTTAATGCCAAATATTTAAAACATTAACTCATTATGAATTAATCAGAAGTTTGAAGGTGGTGTATACATAGGAGCTCGATTCTTTAAAGAATCGGGGGTATATGCATAAAGTAGTAAATGAGGAGGTTCTCCGCAGAAACGGCGAGGAAAGGAACATCTGGAAAACTCTGACAAGAAGAAGAGACGTGATGAGGGACATGTTAAGACACCAAGACGAAGTCCCCCTGACCCCCTGCCCCCCTCCACAAAAAAAGCGAAACACGATCTTTCTTGATCTGCTCGAACACAAACCTTAAGACGTCAAGAGCTACAAATTTATAAATTTTGTTCTTTCTGCGGATGATATAAGTATATGAATAGCAAATATTGTTAATTCTCTTTACTTACAGGGAAACTAATCAAATAAATGAAAATATCAAGAGATTGTTCCGAGTAAATGGCTAGTTGATAAGTTTTGAGGAGGTTCAGCATATTCCATTAAGTCCAGAACTCCAAAACTTTAAGTCTAATCTATTCTAAGTAGATATTGTCCAGTTTTTGTGATTATAAATAATCAAACCAAATCATTATTTAATTTGTATATTAGGATTCATAAATGAGATCATTGTCGTTTTCATCACTATTATCATTGTCCATTTGACATTCACTGCTGGATATAAACCGTCTGTAGATTTTCTCATGCATTATAAAGTTCAACTACGCTCATCTTCTTGGCTCCTTGATGTTTTCTAATGCCACTTGACTTTTTTGGGCGATGGGGGGGAAGAAATTAAGGATATTAACAATTCTAAAAGACAAAAACGTTTTGCACACTTGCATCCACTGGTAATGGCAGATTGTTCTGTCTGAAGAAACTCGTTTAAAAAACTTGGTAATTTAACAACTATTTCAAAACACACATACTCGGCAACAGAAAAGTTTTTCTGAAAAGCGAAATGTGCTGGCGCCGAACATAAATTTGTGTTAAGAAGTCTTTTCTGACAAGATTTGTCTGGCGTGCAGCCTGTACTGACGCGCTCTTCAGGTGTTGCGAACTGTTAACGCCACATCACAATTAGAGTAATCAGAGATTAACAAGCCTTTGACGCCAGCAACGATATTACTTGATTTTGATTATAATTTTATTTGTGACTTTTATGTGAGTTGCGAGGTCGAACGAGAGATACTAAGTAGTTAGTAATACTACCCCGGTAAAGAAGTTTTACCCATCATTTTTGCTGGTCGTAATTGCAGTTAATTCATAAATTAATAATTTTCACCAAACTGGCGCTTTCCCTTGCGAGGAGGCTCTTCGTGACTAGTGCGAACGGCTCTTCGCACATGAATACGCCAGAGAAGCATTTCTGGCCGTCAGAAGTAGTCGTTGTTTGGCAACCCAATTAAAATAAGTATTCCACCCAAAACTGTGCAAGTGAGTGCAGTTAGTCTGGCTGCAAAAAGCAGTGCCCTCTGCGCAGTCAGTCGTTTACCCTGAAATCAGAGGTGTCAAGTAACGCCCACACAAAGAGCTCTGTCTCACCGGGACCCGGTTTCTGTCACCGTCAAGATGAATTTCTGTGACTGGTACAGTGAATCTCCAGACCACATTGTACTACCGTTTACGCGCCTTGTTGAGTCGTTTTGACAGAGTGTCAGCAACACCAGAAGGTCCGACATTAGATTGCCAGTTAATCGGAAAAACAGACAATGATCTTGATGTTCGCTATTGCGGCAGTCAGATCATCCGGAATTTACGATGGCATGTAGTAACTGCGATCGCAAGGAGACCACCGACGCCTCCATGTCGCCTCTACGGTGATACGCAACGTTCTACTAACATGTGCCGGCATGGGGCTGTATCTGTCTCACTCATCTTCAACTAAGTTTTCTATTTATTCATTTTGACTCCCCTGAATACAGTACCTGTATGTATGGTTTTTCTCGACTGACCAAGCGTTGTCAACCAACTCGTCCGTATAGAATATGTATATTTCGATGAAGACCCTCAAACACATTAACAAGAAGGCCACGGATTCAACAACGAAACCAGGTCCGGTAGGCAGAGCTCGGTCACTGGAGGAAAACCGCACACATATGTATTCAGGGAACTCAAAAAGAATAACTAAAGCAGATAACTGAAGTGGGTGAGAGAGATACCGTATAATGATGTCACATGATGGTAGAAAGTCGTAGCTGTCGACGCAAGCCTATCCTGCGCTGGCCTTTTCAAGTCCTAATTACTGTAACCTACATCCATTCGAAACTGCTTCCTGTACCTAATCCTTGACTTGCGTCTGCTGTTTTTTACTTGCCTACTTCCCTCTCTTACTAAACTGACGGTTTCTTGATGGCTCAGGATGTGTTCTATCTAACGATCCCTTCTTTGAGGCAGGATGTGCAATAAATTTATTTTCACGTCAATTCTGTTCAGTACCTGTTCATTACCATTCGCCATTATCTGTTTAATGTTCATCTCTCTTCTGTAGCACCACATTTAAAAAGCTTCTGTGTCATTGATGCATGAATCGTCTATTGCCCAGGTTTTGTAAAAAGGTGAAGATACGTCCCCTGGCTGTGTGAGTTGCAAACAAGTAGCCGTCATCCTACTTGCTGTCCCGACGGTGCCTAAGTCATCGAATTCATCATCTGTTACAGCAGTGATTCGACTTTGTTTTCGCAGTCACAGTGGACAGATTAAGGGCAGAAATTTATGGTACAACTCTACTAAAATATCTATTATCTGCTACTGTCGTCGACTCATACTTTAGTAGACTGCTACTTATCTCTGTGGCTTCGTATCTTCTTAAATCTGTGAGCTTATTGTTAATATTTATTTGATTCTCGATCGAAACATACAAGTTTTATACAGTAGAGTCTGTCATCGACTCTTATTTTAGTAGAGTTGAGGCGTCCCATTCTGTCCTTAAACAAAGTCGAATCACGGCTGTAGGAGGAGACGAATTCGATGGCTTAGGCACGGTTGGGGCCGCAAGTAGGATATTGGCTGCTTGTTTGCAACCGACACAGCTAGGAGCGTAGCTTCATCTTTCCACAAAACGTGGACGATAAACGTTTCAGACAAGAAGGGTACAGAAGCTTTCGAAATGTTGTGCTACAGATGAGAGCTGAACTTTAAACAGATAATGGCGAACGGTAATCAAGAGGTACTGAACAGAATTGGGATGGAAATAAATTTATTGCACAACCTACCTCAAAGAAGGAATCGGTAGATAGAAAACTTCCTGAGGCATGAAAAAAGCGTCAGTTTGGTAAGAGAGCGGAGCAGACAAAAACTATAGAAAGGAGATCAAGTCTTAGCTACGATAAGCACATTCGAATGATGGAAATTGCAGTAGTTAGCAGTAGTTGAAGAGGCTAGCACAGGACAAGCTAACGTCGACAGCTGCATCGAACCAGTCTTCAGGTTGAAGACCTTACGAGTAGTATACTAGCTGACGCTCTTTGTCACTGCCAATTGTTCTACACTCATGCTCATAAATTAAGGATAATTGCAGAATGTGGTGCCACACAACGTGGCACTACACAGAACTGGCGCTAATAGCATAGTCACATAGGGAACACAAACGACACAGATCTGTAAGTCTACGGTACTGGTGATAAGTTGAGAAAACTGTCCCGAAACACATGTGCTACAAAACGCCACTGTTTCCTGTGCATGTACGCCGACATCAGTATGGGATATGAACACCATGCACACGTACAAAGGCCGCACAACGGGTTGATATCTCTTGATCAGGTGGTCGAGCAGCTGCTGGGGTATAGCCTCCCATTCTTGCACCAGTGCCTGTCGGAGCTCCTGAAGTGTCCTAGGGGTTTGAAGACGTGCAGCGATATGTCGACTGAGAGCATCCCAGACGTGCTCGATGGGGTTTAGGTCTGGAGAGCAGGCAGGCCACTCCATCCGCCTGATATCTTCTGTTTCAAGGTACTGCTCCACGATGGCACCTCGGTGAGGCCGTGCGTTATAATCCATCAGGGGGAAGGTGGGACCCACTGCACCCCGGAAAAGGCGGACATACTGGTGCAAAATGACGTCCCGATACACCTGACCTTTTAGAATTCCTCTGTCAAAGATATGCAGGGGTGTACGTGCACCAATCAGTCCCACCCCACACCATCAAACCACCTCATACAGGTCCCTTTCGAGGACATTAAGGGGTTGGTATCTGGTTCCTGGCTCACGCCAGATGAAAACCCGGCGAGAATCACTGTTCAGACTATACCTGAATTCGCCCGTGAACATAACCTGGGACCACTGTTGCAATGACCATTTATTGTGATCTTGACACCAGGCTTTACGGGCTCTCCTGTGAAACAGAGGTCATTGGAATGCATCTTACAGGTCTCCGGGCGAATAAACCATGTCTGTTCAGTCGTCTGTAGACTGTGTGTCTGGAGACAACTGTTCCAGTGTCTGCAGTAAGGTCCCTGTAGTAGCCGTCTGCGGGCACTGTGGTGAGATATCGGTCTTCTTGTGGTGTTGTACACTGTGGACGTCCCGTACTGTAGCGCCTGGACACGTTTCCTGTCTGTTGGAATAGTTGCCATAATCTTGAGATCACACTGTGGCCCGTGCTACGACCTGCTGTGTTAGACCAGCCTCCAGTCGCCCTAGTATTCTACCCCTCATAATGTCATCAATATGTGTTCTTTGAGCCATTTTCAACACACAGTCACCATTAGCACGTCTGAAAACGTCTGCACACATACTCGCAGCACCGTACTCTGAAATGCACCAACACACCTCTGCGTATGTGGACTGCTGCCAGCGCCACCGTGCGACGACCGTAGGTCTAATGCACCGCATGGTCATACCCCGAGGTGATTTAAACCCATGAGAACGTTGTTTCACCATGTCTCAGCATTATCCTTAATTTATGAGCATGGGTGTATTTCCTAAAAAAGTAGTCCGATGTATGAACATAGTACTAGGACTAAAGATCCCCGCTAGAGCGACTTCAAGAATTTTGCATTAGTACAGAGAAATGTCAGATGCGTGTCTCCCCAATTGCGGCATTGACGGCGTCTCCGTCAGCAGCACACACCGTGCCACGCGCCGCTCACAGCCAGGCGAGAGAAGAGGCGGCACTTCAGACCTCCAGCCAGCCCTCCGCCGGGGCGAGCATCGTTCTTCCATCGCTCGCTTTTCTCCGTCGGGTGGCACCACACGTACGCTGTGTGTCCCAGTTCCGTCAGGACTGTGGCTATGAAAAATAAAAATCATGGATTACTTTCACAAAATCACTGTATTTATTCAAAGTTGTCTCCCCTGGATCAGAACACAGCTGAGATGGTTTTAAAAGTGTTTTGAAACAGTACTGTAGTCCTTTTTTTGGAGTTGCATTTAGTACTGCAGTACAGTTTTCTTGGATGTCATTAGTCGCGTTCATTGAAAACTCCAATTTGAGGAACACCAGAAGTCCGCCGGGGCCAAATCCGGCGAATACGGTGGGTGATCCAAGGCTGTTATTGGTGATCAAAAATTCGTGCACATTCTTCCCTTTGTGGGCTGGGGTGTCGTCACTGAAGAGCAATCAGGAAACTGGCTTTCGGTATTCGGGTCGAACGCGACGAATTATCGCCCACAAATGCTGAAGGACTCAAAAAACTTCATGTAAGAAACTTCGTGGCAGATTAAAACTGTGTGCCGGACCGAGACTCGATCTCGGGACCTTTGCCTTTCGCGGGCAAGTGCTCTACCAACTGAGCTACCCAAACGCGACTCAGGTCCCGTCCTCACAGCTTTACTTCTGCCAGTATCTCGTCTCCTACCTTCCAAACTTTACAGAAGCTCTCCTGTGATGGAGGTCCAGAGTTCGAACCTCGGTCCGGCACACAGTTTTAATCTGCCAGGAAGTTTCATATCACCGCACACTCCGCTGCAGAGTGAAAATCTCCTTCCAACTTCATGTAAAATCAAACATCTTTCAGCCGTGTAGCTTTCAAACTTATTTTGTTTGGCTACCGGTTTCGGCGATTTACTGCGCCATCTTCAGGCCCCTGACAGACGTGTAGAAAGATTCAGCGTCGGTTCTGGTCAAAACAGGGGCCAGCAATACCGGTAATAGTAGATTTCTGCTTGCTATAGGGACCATTCACTGCTCTATTGACATTTTCCGACGAGCGTCAGACAAGTACTGTATATCCACGGCCAACAACGCTAGCGCTTTGACCTTCAACACAGATGTTTTTGAAACTTCAAAGATCGCAACGTCGTGACTCACCTCGAGACAGCATTGCAGTTTGAAATTTCACAAAAGCAGTCTTAATGGGAACTGGAACACACTGTGTACGTGACATCAGAGATTCAGAGTATCTACGGTATAGGCTTATCAACATGAGTACTGAAGACTGCAGTGAGGAAGTTACATTGATGTAGCACAGCGCTACTAAGCATTACTGATATTCAGAACCTTATGTGAGTGTATTAGTAGTCAATACTATTTGTTTCTATGAGGAACGTTAGTGTATGTACGTAACTCAGGACCAAAGAAGAGCATACAGCCATACAAAGTTAAATATATCTCACTTATTAAGTGTACATACTCGTAGTATAAAGAAACTGATTAACGTGTTACCGTTTTGCACATGTCTGATTATCTTCGTTAGCTCTACCACCGATACACCGTCAAGTATTCAACACCTTAGCAGGCCATTTTTAATAGTTTGAGGGAAATACGGGGTGCCAATAAATCAACTTTACAAACTAAGACTTTAAGAACTGTAGAATTATACTAGACATTATCAAATGGTTTTCAGCATGTGATAAGGTGATAAAGTTTTTTTACCTTCCAGGTGACGCAATTTTGACGCAAAACTAAAACTGGAAACCTGATACAATGTGGACGTCACAGGAGAAAGCTTATTGTGTGGCTGGTTCATACAGATGTCGTCCTATACCCAAGTGCAACGAAACTTTCGAACACGGTATGGACAGCAACCATTGCGCCGGCTTTGGCATACCTCGGTTATGGAGATAGGTAGTGTTCTCTCCATAAACGTGGGGCGGGTCACCTATCTGTTTCAGACGCCAACGTAAGCATGGTACGGCAAGCGTTTTGCAGGGAATCTGACAAAACGGTGCGTACGGCGGCGAGAGGATTGGAAATGAGGCGATCAATAGTACACACTGTCTTACATAAAAGATTATGGCTATATCCCTACAAGACGCAGCTGCTTCAGGCATTTAAGCCTACGGAGAAACCTCAGCGCGAACAGATTACAGTGGATATGCTAGATAAGACAGACGCAAACAATGACATTTTGGAAAAGATTTGATTCTTTGATGATGCAACGTTAATGTATCCAACAAATTGAATCGTCATAACGTTCGTATATGAGGTTCACAACATCCTCATCTTTACGTTGGAAATTGAGTCGTTGTTTGGTGCGGATTGATTCACATTTGCATCATTGTTCCATTCTTTTTCATCACGTCTGCCGTCAACGGAGGTGTTTACCTGGACGTATTATAAGAGTCTGCTGTGACAGATCTGGAACGCCTGAAAACTGATGTCATATTCAAGCAGAATGGAGTACCATTCCACTGATCGTTGAATGTCCGCCAGTTTCTAGATGAAAAGTTTCCGGATAGATGGACAGGACGAGATGGTCCAATTCGATGGCCGCCACGATGTCTCACACCATCTTCCTGTGGGGTTTTGTAAAAGATCTGGTGTACCAAAACAGGTTAGAACCTACAGGATTTGAAGCCACAGTCGAGTTCTTGAATTGTAAGTGGCTAGAAATGGAATTACGACATTATTCGTACCACAAAGGATGAACACATTGATTTGTATGAACGAGGAAAGGAAACTTTATGAGTTATCAATTCACATGTTATAAACCATTTGTTAATAATTACTGTAGTTTTAATAGTATTAAAGTCTTAAGTTGTAAAGATAATGGATGGACGCCCTGTATTAAGCAATTTAAAAATAAATTTTCTGTCGACTAACGCCTCCTACGTTTTGCAAGAGTACCTTCAAAGTGGTCCTTGAGACTTGTTTGGTTATAACATACTTATTATTAATATTTTTATGAAACTTGGTATCTTTAAATCTTTCGGCTACATTGCATTAAAGAAAATTTACATTTGGAATTATTTAGCCATCACACTGACTGGCTGTCTTGGTGTAAACGGAATACAATTCATGTAATGTGAAGTAAAGTAATCAGTAATACGAAACCTCAGTTGTCTGGTGTGTACGAGCTTCTGTCTACTACCCTGGCGCTTGCACCTCTCTTACATCACTCGATCCTAGCGTTTCATTCATTCCCCCCTGCTTCTTATTGATAAGTTCTATAACGCAGTCTGTGCTCGAATAGTCTACATTACAGAAGCTAGTAAACGCACCTACTGTCAATGAAAACTATCTTCGTGCAGACTCACGGTAAACATTGATTGGATCCCATATCCTGCATCGCTGACATTCGTAACCACAGAAGGGACATAAGAGAATATAATTGCAAAGGCTCCGAGTTGGAAAAAAAACCAAAGATTTAATGAACTTCTGAGGTTTGCTATTATAACGTCATCCTTTTATGGCGGCGCAGAGTGGAAGCGGAGAACTTGTAAATTAAGCTACAGACGCCAAAAAAAGAGATGACAAGGAATGTAACACTATTCATCTCTCCATTGATAAACAGGGTCACTAGTAAGTCAGTGCAAACACAACACTAATTTCATTTTTTTGAAAAACAGGCTACGAGATAACACCAAGAATTCTTACGTAAAGTTTGAAATGTTGTATCTGGAGCTCGTTGAAAATAGTCGTTATCAACAATCCAAGTTAATCAAACCGTGGGATTGAGTAGCAAGCAGAGACGCTAGGAGAATTATCGAGTTGAATACAAGACACTGGCATCTCTGAGAAGTCGACGACAGAGAATTTTTAAAAGATTTCCTGTCGATCTACACTGCTGCTTGTGAAAAGGTGAGAATGCCAAATGGAATTTGTTTAGTAGAATGATACTGGTATTAGTATGTTGTTAGAAATTTTCAGCTAGTTGAACAGCGCGCTGTAAATGAACCGTCTGCGCAATAATGTTAAATCTTCGTCATTCACTTTTAAATTATCAGTAGTTTTTGGTGGAAAACATTTGTCGATGTGGAGAATACTGACCTCATGTAAACGTACGTGCAAAAGATAATAAATAAAAAAATGTTAGATTCCGGTGAGCCCCCTCTCTCTCGTCTTCTTAGGATTTCCTCTAGTGTTCCATGGAGGAATGCATCCCCTGCTTATGCTCGCACGCTTTTACTTGGCCTCTAAGCGGAGGATGCTGGGAGAGGAAACGTGCGATCGGCTCGTAGCACATAGGCTGCTATGACAAGCCCAGCCTTCTTCCTCCACAGCAGTCAACTTGAAGCGTGTGAAAGAAACGAACGTGTAATGGATTAATATGTTGCAAAAGTGACACAAAGGTTAACGACGAGTTGCTAGAAGGACCAGGTACTGCCTTTTCGTTCGTTTCTGCAACTAATATTAAGAGTCACTACGTACAACTTCGCACACGGATCAACATTATATTCACAACGGCCACTGGTATAGTTACGGCGGCGTTAATAACTAAGGTAGGCAATGAGCGTAAACATTCTGGGGCGGCGCGACCTCAACTGACTTCCACCCATCAGAAAGAGGCTAAGTAAAATTGTGCGATCAGGAGGCTATTGCTTTATTTTGATATAAACATTTTATTTTATAATATAGCGATTAGCTACTTTCGCTCCCTCGAGCATTACGAAGCTACAGCATAGTTTAGTTTAGTTATGTCATGTTCCGTAGATCATTTTCACAATTATTTTATCGATATCATGTGGAACAAGTCAGATTACAAGATATATGTACACACATGAATAGTGCTAATATTAATATTACTGAAATTTTTAGTTCTACACATGCAATTTTTTTTTACCGTTTCTGAAACAGAAACTCGTCTATGGAAAAAAAGGACTTGTCCAAAAGAAAGGATTTTAAGCTAGATTTAAAACTTGATCTGCTACTTGCCAGACACCTTATGTTGTTGGGCAAATGATCAAAGATTTTTGTTGCTGAATAATGTACTCCTTTATGAGCAACTGACAGCTTCAATAACGGATAGGAAAGGTCATTTTTCCCTCTAGTGTTGTACGCATGAACATCACTGTTCTTCGCGAACTGAGATGGATTATTTATAACGAATTTCATTAGCGAATATATGTACTCTGATCGTGCAGTTAAAATACGTAACTCCTCGAATAGGTGTCTACAAGACGTCCTTGGGTGAACACCACTGATTATTCTCACTGCTCTCTTTTGTGTAATCAATAATTTATGTCTAAGTGATGAGTTACTCCAGAAAACTATTCCATAAGACATTATTGAGTGGAAATATGAAAAGTACGTTAGGAGGCTGATATGTTTATTAACAAGACTAGCGATTATACGAAGATCGAAAGAAGCTGAACTTAATTGTTTGAGAAGCTCGGTACTTTGCTTCTTCCAGTTCAAGTTGTCATCAATGTGGACACCCAAAAATTTGGAGAAATCTACCCTGTTAACTGACCCCTGTTCATATGCTATATCAATTGTCGGTATGACTCTATTCGGTGTACAGAACTGGATATACTGAGTTTTTTCAAAAGTAAGGGAAAGTCCATTTTCTGAGAACCACTTAATGATTCTTTGAAAGACATCCTTAACAATATCTTCAGTTGCTTTTTCTGGAATGGTATTTATTATACCACTCGTGTCATCTGCAAAAAGTACTAGTTCTGCTTGCTGAACGTTAAGTGAGAGGTAATTCACATGAATAAGGAACAGCAGAGGACCCAAAATTGAACCCTGTGGGACTCCCTTTGTGATAACTCCCCATTCACTTGAATTTACGACCCTCCCAACATTATTTGTGTTATTCAGCACAACTTTTTGATTTCTGTTCGTTAAGTTTGATTCAAACCAGCTGTGTGTATAGCCTTCAAGTCCATAAAACCTGAGTATTTCTAAGAGTGTGACTTGATCCACACAGTCAAATGCCTTGGAAAGACCACAAAAAATTCCAACTGGCAATAATTTGTTATTTAGGGCTTGTACTATTTGATGGGTAAATGTGTAGATAGCGTTCTCAGTCGAGTAGCCCTTCTGGAATCCGAACTGTGATATTATTTTCACTTAAATGTGAGACTACTCTTGAATACATAACTTCTTCGAATATTTTAGATAAATGAAGTCAGCAATGAGACTGGTCTATAATTATGTAAGTCACTCGTGTACCCTCCTTATGAAGAGGTTTCACAATTGCGTATTTCAATCTGTCTGGAAAAATTCCCTGTGCCAGCGAAGCATTATGTATATCACTAAGGATTCCACTTATTAAATTAGAACAACACTTGAAAATTCTGTTAGAGACTCCATCAACACCACATGAGCTCTTGTTTTTCAGTATATTTATAATTCCCTTAACTTCAGTGGGGGATGTTGGTGCTATTTCTAAAGGCCTAAAGTCCTGGGGAATGACATTTTTAACATAATTTTTGGCTTCTTCAACTGAAGCCTTTAACACTATTTTTGCTGCTACATTCAGAATGTCATTGTTAAAAATACTTGCAAATTGTTAATTATCACTCACATCATAATTTAACTTTATTGCTATGATATGCTGTGCATTGTCAGGTTGCCCCGTCTCCCGTTTGACAACATTCCATATAGTTTTAATCTTATTATCCGCATTATTAATTTCCGACAGAACACATAAGCTTCTCGACTTCTTAATGACTTTCCTTAAAATATTACAGTATCTTTTGTAATAAGCAAGTAACGTCGGATCCTGACTTATTCTGGCCTGTCCATATATTTCCCTCTTCCTCTTACACAGTGTCTTAATTCCATTAGTAACCCATGGCTTAGAGTTCAAATGGCTCTGAGCACTATGGGACTTAACTGCTGTGGTCATCAGTCCCCTAGAACTTAGAACTACTTAAACCTAACTAGCCTGAAGACATCACACACATCCATGCCCGAGGCAGGATTCGAACCTGCGACCGTAGCGGTCGCGCGGTTCCAGACTGTAGCGCCTAGAACCGCTCGGCCACACCGGCCGGCTGGCTGGATGTGTGTGATGTCCTTAGGTTAGTTATGTTTAAGTAGTTCTAAGTTCTAGGGGACTGATGATTACAGCAGTTAAGTCCCATAGTGCTCAGACCCATTTGAACCATTTTGAACCCATGGCTTACTTGACTTTGTAATGGCTTTTTTGGATAACGTTTCAGGAAAGCGATTCTCAAATATCGAGACAAATTTACTGTCGAATAAATCGAATTTGGCATCAGCATCATTTTCTGTGTGTACTTCATCCCATTCTACCTCTTCTAGGCTGCACTAAAAGCTCTGTATCCTGTTCGCATTAATAAGCCTCCCTGTCTTGTATGAACCTGCCTGAATCCTGTAAGGTACAACAGCACACAGTCGTGGGGCATTTTAAAAAGATACCAAGAAATGATAATACGAAAAAATGGTTCAAATGGCTCTAAGCACTATGGGACTTAACATCTGAGGTCATCAGTTTCGTAGACTTAGAACTACTTAAACCTAACTAACCCTGACATCACACACATCCATGCCCGAGGCAGGAATCGAACCTGCGATCGCAGCAGCAGCGTGGTTCCGGGCTGAAGCGCCTAGAGCCGCTCCGCCACATGCGGCCGGCCATGATAATACGAGCAACGTTCCAAAAGTAAGTTTCGTCATTGTTTTTCACAAGGAAGCCTACTGCCAAAACCAAATACACCTTGGTATCATGAACTATACACATTGCACTATTTGTCAATATAGTCGCCACCGACACTCAGACACCGGCCGGTGTGGCCGAGCGGTTCTAGGCGCGTCAGTCTGGAACCGACTGACCGCTACGGTCGCAGGTTCGAATCCTGCCTCGTGCATGGATGTGTGTGATGTCCTTAGGTTAGTTAGGTTTACGTAGTTCTAAGTTCTAGGGGACTGATGACCTCAGATGTTAAGTCCCATAGTGCTCAGAGATATTGGAACCATTTGAACCGACATTCAGACTTTTTTCGTAGCGCACAATCAGTTTGAAGAAATCATTGTGTAAAACTCGGTGCCCTGTGCTGTAAGGCATTGAACTGGGATGCTTCTACGTCATTTACGCAGCCTTGGATCCTGGGGTAAAGTGGTGAAACCATGTCTCATCGCCAGTGATGATTATGAACAGAAACTTATTTCCTTCTTGCGCCTGCCGCTTCAAGTGATCGAGGCTGATTCCCATTGTTGCACACTTTTGATGCAGAGTCATGTTTCTCGGCATCCATCTTGCAGACACTTTTAGGTAACACACCACATGATATATCACGTGATGGGCCTGGGCACGGTCCACATGCAGTGTGGACTGGACGTCTGACACCGTTGTGCGCCTGTCCGCTAACACCTTGTCCTGTGCTCCAGCAATGTTGTTTTCATTCGTGGGTGTGAACAGACGCCCACATCTACCTTCATCCTCCACGCTCTGCCTTCCTTCTCTGAAAATGCAATGCCAGTGACGAACGATTTGATGAGACATAACCTCTTCACCATACACTATCCATAGGCGTTCATGGATGACTGACGCACTAGTCACACGTGCCCATTCATACAGGATAACACCACAATCTCACAATGTGCAGCTGTCTTAATGTTTTGGCTCCTCGGTGTAAACGGCAGGAGTGACATATTTCTTGAATCATATTGAAACTTGAGAAATTTAGAAATAGTGGTAGTAGTAATAGTCTTAGTCATCGGTGGATCACTTTTTGTCGAGCATTGTAAATGTCATTGTATTATAGTATAAGACAAAAAAGAAATTCATGTCGATAGGTATTTACACACCTACAGGTCTAGAGTGGCAAGGATGGGGCAGGTTGTCGGCCTTTGTCGTCTAGTAGGAACCATCCTGGCATTTTTCTAATGTGTTGTACACTGTGGACGTCCCGTACTGTAGCGCCTGGGCACATTTCCTGTCTGCTGGAATTGTTGCCATAGTCTTGATATCAGACTTCGTGGCACACGGAGGGCCCGTGCTACGACCTGCTGTATTTGAGCAGCCTCCAGTCACCCTGGTATTCTACCCCTCATAACGTCATCAATATGTGTTCTTTGAGCCATTTTCAACACACAGTCACCATTAGAATGTCTGAAAACGTCTGCACCGTACTCTGACATGCACCAACACACCTCTGCGTACGTGGACTGCTGCAATCACTACCGCGCGACGACCGCAGCTCAAATGCACCACATGGCCATACCCCGATGCGATTTAAACGCGCAAACCACCCACCACAGCGTTGTTTCACCATGTATCAGCATAATCCTTAATTTATGACCATGAGTGTATTTAGACATCAGGAATAGAGATGTAGAATATCGATCACGTTTCTATTATTTAACGAACTTTCAGAGTTTTTACATAAAACGTTCGGAGGAATTACTTTTCACCACGCCTTCGTATTTACTAGTGTTACATTTTTTTACACTATCTCTACTCTTTGTTGTCGAAGTAATCCTTTGCTGTACATACTGTATTATTTCAGACGTACTTTGTTAGTGCCTTTTTAAATAGATTTGTGTAAGTAATTTCTTTAATCTTTTTACGCAGTGTATCGTACAGTTGAATCATTGGTACCCATTGCTATTTTGAATTTTATGTTTATTCTTTCTCTGTAAGCATAAGCTGAGTCCAGATCTTGTTCTGTGTTCATGGACGAAGCTAAGTGTGCAATGATCTTCGATATTATTTTTTTATCTTCTTCGCGATGCACACCGCTCTATTTTGTAGGTCTGCCTATGAAGTATATTAGGCATGACGAAGAGAGCAGCTATTGGAGTCTTCTTCTTCTTCTTCTTCTTCTTCTCCTCCTCCTCCTCCTCTCGCTATCTCTCTCTCCCTCCCCCTCTCTTTCTCTCTCTCTCTGTTCTCGCTCTCTCTCTCTCTCTGTCTCCAGTTAATCCAATTTGGTAAGAGGTCCAGACCGTCTATCAAGATTCAAGGACCGTTCAAACAAAAGTTTTGGAAGCAAATTTTCTCCTTGGATGAATTACATTTCCTTAGGACCCTTCTGCTTCATCTATCATCTGCCTTCCCCAGGGCTAGATTTATGTAGACGTTCTACCTTAAATCGCTCCATAAAGGTGCTCCTAGATACCTGACGTTTGTGGCTGATCGTATACTGTCACACATCCTTGAGAAACACTGGATGCTATTTTCGCTTCTGAGAACGTTTCTCTCTCCCATTCTGCACCCCCTCCACTCCTAGTTCCAGTCCACGTTACGAACGACGACAGAAATCACATGTTGTTCGAAGAAAAATGATGACACACAGAAAATTACGAAGGCAGTGCTAACAGGCGCACCAAGAAGCCTGTGGACAATTCACTAATCTCCAGAAATGCTACGGTCAAACACCTTCATAAACACTACGACAGAGTGTTGCAATTCGGCGAAATGATCGGTAGCGGCGACGTACTTGGACTGCCATTTTACTTTGTTTGTCCTTTCTGGAACCAAATGGTAGTCGGCGCAGTCGCAGTGAGACATTGCTGTAGGACTATACCTACAGGTCATTCTTGCTATGTGTGATGTAGTTACGTTACAGCTCTAACCGCGCAGTGTGTAAGCACCTTCATCCTAATTGCGAGGACTGGCCGCCTAATAATAGATACAACGTGAACGGTTGATTTCAAAGGCGCTGAGTGCCTCGTTCAGTTTCTACTCGCGGTACAGACCGCAGTGAATGACGCAAATGTCGATGAGGAAATTAAGTGCAGGATCGTCGTGAAATTTCTACAACTGATTAATTATCAACTGGCTTTAAAAGTTATGAGGAAGTGTGCTTTCTCTGAGAAGTTTATATAATAAGCACTCAGGGCACGTAGTTAATCTTTTTAATGAAATAAATCCCTTCAAAGAATCTATACGGAACGTTGGCGTGCGAAAAGTGCATAAACGAAAATCATTGTACAGCTTAACTGTGGTATTAAATTGTAGCAGTGGTATTAGAACGATGCCTTCATAGTATTAACATGAAGTGTTGTGCGATTGCACGTAGCGAACAATAAAAATAAAAATTTTAGTATCTTTAACAATGTAATAATAGTGGTAGCTAGTGCTCACGACATGAACTGTGCCGTGGACCACCCATTCGCCTTCTGCTCTTTTGGGTTCCCTCCGGAACTATGGCGGTAACAGTCTCTCCAGAAGAATGGCGGCTTCCCCAGGTGCGCCTTACACATCCGTTAGAAAAGCAATAAACACCAAGAAGAAGAAAAATGGATTTCTTAGCAATGTGATAATAATTACCAGATTAATATCCTGGGTACCCACCTATCCGCCATCCTGGCCCCGTCTTGTAGAAAAACCATATTCATATTGACAAGATTAAATATCACAGTTAGTGGACGCAATGAGTAAAGGAAGAATTGTTGAGGTGTCGCCTCCACAGGTTATGTGTTTCCTGCTGGTGTTCGGCTCCGGATTTTCAGTCGATAGTGGATGGGTTGAAAACAACTGAAGAAGGAGTCGATATGCAGCAGGATTTTAGAACATATATTGTGTTCGAACATTATGAATTACCTCGAAGAAAGCGGCCTATTGACACACAGTCAACATGGGTTTAGAACATCGTTCCTGTGAAACACAACTAGCTCTTTATTCACATGAAGTGCTGAGTGCTATTGACAAGGGATTTCAGATCGACTCTGTATTTATGGATTTCCGGAAGGCTTTTGACACTGTACCACACAAGGCGCTGGTAGTGAAATTGCGTGCTTATGCAATATCGTCTCAGTTATGTGACTGGGTTTGTGATTTCCTGTCAGAGAGTCACAGTTCGTAGTAATTGACGGAAAGTCATCGAGTAAAACAGAAGTGATTTCTGCCGTTGCCCAAGGTAGTGTTATAGGCCCTTTGCTGTTCCTTATCTATATAAACGATTTTGGAGACAATCTGAACAGCCGTCTTCGTTTTTTTGCAGATGACGCTGTCATTTATCGACTAATAAAGTCATCAGAAGATCAAAACAAACTGCAAAACGATTTAGAAAAGATATCTTAACGGTCCGAAAAGTGGCAGTTGACCCCAAATAACGAAAAGTGTGAGGTCATCCGCATGAGTGCTAAAAGGAACTCAAACTTCGGTTACATGATAAATCAGACCAATCTAAGAGCCGTAAATTTAACTAAATACTTTGGAATTACAGTTACGAACAACTTAAACTGGAAAGAACACATAGAAAATGTTGTGGGGAAGGCTAACCAAAGGCTGCGTTTTATTGGCAGGACACTTGAAAATGTAACAGACCTACTAAGGAGACTGCCTACACTACGCTTGTCCGTCCTCTTTTAGAATACTGCTGCGCGGTGGGGGATCCTTACCAGGTAAGACTGACGGAGTACATCGAAAAAGTTCAAAGAAAGGCAGCACGTTTTGTATTATCGCGAAATATGGGAGAGAGTGTCACAGAAATGATACAAAATTTGGGCTGCAAATCATTAAAAGAAAGGTGTTTTTCGTTGTGACGGAATCTTCTCACGAAATTCCAATAACCAACTTTCTCCTCCGAATGCGAAAATATTTTGTGGACACCGACCTACATAGGGAGGAACGATCACCACGATAAAATAAGGGAAATCAGAGCTCGTACGGAAAGATATAGGTGTTCATTCTTTCCGCGCGCTATACGAGATTGGAATAATAGTCAGTGCGTCAAATAAAGGAAGATATGGCAGCAGACGTACCACAAAAGAGTGGCAGGATTCCGAGGTTCTGCAACAGAAAGACGGTCAGCCGGATGAAACGAGTGGAAAATATCAGAGGACGAAGGATTGTTGCAAAGAAAAGAAAGAACTGAAGAACAGAGGAAAAGAAATAACTTTGTTTATTTTCCGAGGTCACTAGCTATAAAAAATCGAAATACAAGTAACATGATAACATGATAATACACTACTGGCCATTAAAATTGCTACACCAAGAAGAAATGCAGATGTTATACGGGTATTCATTGGACAAATATATTATACTAGAACTGACATGTGATTACATTTTCACGCAATTTGGGTGCATAGATCCTGAGAAATCAGTACCCAGAACAACCATCTCTGGCCGTAATAACGTCCTTGATACGCCTGGGCATTGAGTCAAACAGAGCTTGGATGGCGTGTACATGTACAGCTGCCCATGCAGCTTCAACATGATACCACAGTTCATCAAGAGTAATGACTGGCGTATTCTGACGAGCCAGTTGCTTGGCCACCATTGACCAGACGTTTTCAATTGGTAAGAGATCTGGAGAATGTGCTGGCCAGGGCAGCAGTCGAACATTTTCAGTATCCAGATAGGCCCATAGAGGACCTGCAACATGCGGTCGTGCATTATCCTGCTGAAGTGTAGGGTTTCGCACGGACTGAATGAAGGGTAGAACCACGGGTAGTAATACATCTGAAATGTAACGTCCACTGTTCAAAGTGCCGTCAGTGCGAATAAGAGGTGACCGATACGTGTAACCAATGGCACCCCATACCATCATGCCGGGTGATTCGTCAGTATGACGATGACGAATACACGCTTCCAATATGCGTTCACCGCGATGTCGCCAAACACGGATGTGACCATCATGATGCTGTGAACAGAACCTGGATTCATCCGAAAAAATGACGTTTTGGCATTCGTGCACCCAGGTTCGTCGTTGAATACACCATCGCAGGCGCTCCTGTCTGTGATGCAGCGTCAAGGGTAACCGCAGCCATGGTCACCGAGCTGATAGTCCATGCTGCTGCAAACGTCGTCGAACTGTTCGTGCAGATGGTTGTTGTCTTGCAAATGTCCCCATCTAGCCGGCCGCGGTGGCCGAGCGGTTCTAGGCGCTTCAGTCCGGAACCGCGTGACTGCTACAGTCGCAGGTTCGAATCCGGCTTCGGGCATGGATGTGTATGGTGTCCTTAGGTTAGTTAGGTTTAAGTAGTTCTATGCTCTAGGGGACTGATGACCTCAGATGTTGAGTCCCATAGTGCTCAGAGCCATTTGAACCATTTTTTTGTCCCCATCTGTTGACTCAGGTTCGAGACGTGGTTGCACGACCCGTCACAGCCATGCTGATAAGATGCCGGTCATCTCGACTGATAGTGATACGAGGCCGTTGGGATCCAGCTCGGCGTTCCGTATTACCCTCCTGAACCCACCGATTCCATATTCTGCTAACAGTCATTGGATCTCGACCAACGTGAGCAGCAATGTCGCGATACGATAAACCGCAATCGCGATAGGCTATAATCCGACCATTGGAAACTTTCCTCATGTCAGCACGTTGTAGGTGTCGCCACCGGCGCCAACCGTGTGTGAAGGCTCTGAAAAGGTAATCATTTGCATATCACAGCATGTTCTTCTTGTCGGTTAAATTTCGCGTCAGTAGCACGTGATCTTCGTGGTCTAGCAATTTTAATGACCATTAGTGTAATTAATAGATATCGTTCTTCATAGTAGGCTTCTAGTTGAGGGGCATTTCAATCGTTAACGACCGACTGAGATTAACCGCATTTTTGCTATATTTTTTATTACATGCAAAATACGGTGCTTTCTCGTTTCCGAAAGATGTAAGGTTATTGTGTTAAAAATCTGTAAATGGCTTATTGGTACGGAACAGAAATTCAGGGAACAGCACAGGCAATAAGCAGAAGAGAAATGGTACTTCAGTATTTGCTTCTGGCCGTGTTCTACGAGACGCTCCACATTGGGACACTTTGTCGCCGCCGCATGTAACAGAGCGAGGAAACGCCATAAAATTCCTGCCGACGGGCACTTCCGGCTCCAGACGGCTGAGCCGGGCAGTTATCGGGTACTAAAATCTGGGCGGCGTCGCCGGCCCGTCGAGAAATGTAAATATGCTGCGCCGTGAGAACGGCGCCGTATTTCATAAGGGAGCCCTCCGTAACTCTGTTCCCCGATAACGTCGTCAATATCGCTAGAACAGCTCTCAAAAAAGAGGCCTACAGGGCTGGTTTCACTGCGAAGCTTATCGATGAAAATTTTATTACTCTTCATAAGGATACGAGCACTTAATCCTCGACTCGCTAGCCTCGCATTGAGAAGATATCGAAACAGAGATCGTGTATTGGCTTCCAACATTCCATACATCGCACGTGCTAACACACCGGTGAAGGGCTTGCACATATTGTATCTTCTTGTTCCTGTCGTCCACACTCAAACGTTGGCTCACTTTATGACGGCGAAACTTTCCTTTGGATTTAAAAATTGTACTCGCTGTGGACGCTTCGTAGTCATCTGCATAAAATCAGTACAGTGGACGGTGCCAATGTTGCTGTTCAACTAACATGAGGGACTATGGAAATAACTTTTCTCCCATATTCCCTTGAGTCTTGTTTGTCAAATAGATTTCTTATTTCAGCGTAGTTAAGCTATGTACGTCGTGCTTTGTAGTGCAGCAGCAATGTGCTGGATATGAACTAGAATATGAAATACAACTTTGTGTTGTAAAAGTACTTAACGAACGTAACAGACCGATCTACATCTACAGCCGTATCCTGGAAACCTCTGTGAAGTGCCTGACAGAGGGTACTTAGTCTTCGACCAGTTATTATGGCTCCTTCCCGACCCATTCCCCTATGGTTCGCAGAAAGAATAACAGCTTTAAATGCCTCTGTGTACGCTGTAGCTGCCCTAATCTTGTCTTAGCAATCCCTGCAGGAGTGATACATAGAGAGCTGAAGTAGATCTCCAGATTCTCCACTTACTACTGGCTCTCGAAACTTTGTAAGTAGGCTTCCGAGGGACAGTTGGATGGCTCTGAGCACTATGGGACTTAACTACTGAGGTCATCAGTCCCCTAGAACTTAGAACTACTTAAACCTAACTAACCTAAGGACATCACACACATCCATGCCCGAGGCAGGATTCGAACCTGCGACCGTAGCGGTCAAGCGGTTCCAAACTGACGCGCTTAGAACCGCACGGCCACACCGGCCGGCGAGGGACAGTTGGCGACTACCTTTAGGTGTCAACCATATCTAGTTTTTCAGTGTTTCCGTGACACTCTCTCTTTTGTAAGCAATCTCCTTTGTAGACCAATTACATTTTCCTGCCATCCTGCCAATGAACCTGTCCTACAAATTGTTACACACGGGTACTTCCATACGAAGTTGATTGTTTCCAGGTGTGATTCATTGATTTTGGAATCACAGAATACTGGGATTTTCTGTTTTATTTTGTGCGGTGCACAATCTAACGTTTCTGAACATTTAAAACAAGATACAACTCTTTTCACCACTTTTAAAGTTTATCAAAATTTGACTGAATGTTTGTGCAACATTTTTCAGATAGTTCTTCGTTATAGCTAACTGCGTCACCTGCGAAAACGATCTGGCGTTCCCTTGTTTATCGTGCATATGAAGCAATTCTTGGTTCATATAACTTCGATTTCTTTAAATTTTTGGCATATGTATTAAATGTCTTAGTAGCTGTAGGCAAAAGAAAGAAAAGCCAGCAAGATTCGATACCATTAGTTTACTGCTATTTCATTCACTATCAATCTGAGGGATCAAGGATTACTCGACGGCTATATACAGATTTTTAGAGAGCTTTTATGTCACGATATGTGAAATAATTAAAATATTGAGACTGGTACATACCCCGAAAGAAATTTTCCGAATTATATATGGTTTACTCAGCTTATACGCAATAGTCCAAGATAACACGTTACATGTTCCTCGCATAGTGGCAGTTGGCCTTCCACAGGGTGCAATATTAAGTCCCTTACTGTACGCCCTGTGTGTCGCGCTTATACAGACTAAATTTGGTCTCAACACCAAAGTCCATCAATATAAGGACGATGTATGTACACTACTGGCCATTAAAATAGCTACACCACAAAGATCACGTGCTACAGATGCGAAATTTAACCGGCAGGAAGAAGATGCTGCGATATGCAAATGATTAGCTTTTCAGAGCATTCACACAAGGTTGCCACCGGTGGCGACACATACAACGTGCTGACATGAGGAAAGTTTCCAACCGATTTCTCATACACTATTAGTAGTTGACCGGCGTTGCCTGGTCAAACGTTGTTGTGATGCCTCGTGTTAAGGAGGACAAATGCGTACCATCACGTTTCAGACTTTGATAATGGTCGAATTGTAGCCTATCGCGATTGCGGTTTATCGTATCGCGACATTGCTGCTCGCGTTGGTCGAGATCCAATGACTGATAGCAGAATATGGAATCGGTGGGTTCAGGAGGGTAATACGGAACGCCGTGCTGGATCGCAACGGCCTCGCATCACTAGCAGTCGAGATGAAAGGCATCTTATCCGCGTGGCTGTAACGGATCGTGCAGCCACGTCTCGGTCCCTGAGTCAACAGATGGGGACGTTTGCAAGACAGCAACCATCTGCACGAACAGTTCGACGACGTTTGCAGCAGCATGGACTATCAGCTCGGAGACTATGGCTGCAGTTACCCTTGACGCTGCATCACAGACGGGAGCGCCTGCGATGGTGTACTCAACGACGAACCTGGGTGCACGAATGCCAAAACGTCATTTTTTCGGATGAATCCAGTTTCTGTTTACAGCATCATGATGGTCGCATCCGTGTTTGGCGACATCGCGGTGAACGCACATTGGAAGCGTGTATTCGTCATCGTCATACTGGCGTATCACCCGGCGTGATGGTATGGGGTGCCATTGGTTACACGTCTCGGTCACCTCTTGTTCGCATTGATGGGACTTTGAACAGTGGACGTCACATTACAGATGTGTTACGACCCGTGGCTCTACCCTTCATTCGATCCCTGCGAAACCCTACATTTCAGCAGGATAATGCACGACCACATGTTGCAGGTCCTGTACGGGCCTTTCTGGATACAGAAAATGTTCGACTGCTGCCCTGGCCAGCACATTCTCCAGATACGTCTTGTCAATGGTGGCCGAGCAACTGGCTCGTCAGAATACGCCAGTCACTACTCTTGATGGTCTGTGGTATCATGTTGAAGCTGAATGGGAAGCTGTACCTGTACACGCCATTCAAGCTCTGTTTGACTCAATGCCCAGGAGTGTCAAGGCCGTTATTACGGCGAGAGGTGGTTGTTCTGGGTACTGATTTCTCAGGATCTATGCACCCAAATTGCGTGAAAATGTAATCACATGTCAGTTCTAGTGTAATATATTTGTCCAATGAATACCCGTACATCATCTGCATTTCTTCTTGGTGTAGCAATTTTAATGGTCAGTAGTGTATAAGTGTCAGTCAAATGAAAATTATTGCCTTCTTCGGAAAATGTTTGCGGTTGCTTACGCAGCTATGATTGTACCTGACGTGCACCACTTTGTCAAGAGTAAATCGGCGCCACGAATTCTCTCTTCAGGGTTACAAAAATATGTAAATCGCGGAGGGAGAGATCGGAACTGTATGGGCATGTGTAAGGGCTTTCCAGCGAAACATCTGCAGTATAGTCGAAACAACCTTGGCAATATTGCCCTGCAACAGAATGATACTACCCGCCAACATTCCAGGGCGATTTGACAACGCTGCTTAAGAAATAATAATCACTTTGGTTTCTTTTTTCCATCGGTCTCATTTTACGAAGGCTGTTCAATAAGTAATGCACCACAATTTTTTCTGAAATCAGGATGGTTTTATTTAGGATCCCAAACACGATATTATTCGTCACTATTTTGATTACAAAACCCTATTTTTCAACATAAACTCCGTTCAATGGGACGACCTTACTGGAAGGGTGTGTGTGCCCGCATCTCACCACTCTGTTGGTCGACTTCGGAGCCAACATCTTGCTACATCGCCGGCCGGTGTGGCCGAGCGGTTCTAGGCGCTACAGTCTGGAACCGCGTTACCGCTACGGTCGCAGGTTCAAATCCTGCTTCGGGCATGTATGTGTTTGATGTCCTTAGGTTAGTTAGGTTTAAGTAGTTCTAAGTTCTAGGGGACTGATGACCTCAGAAGTTAAGTCCCATAGTACTCAGAGCCATTTGAACCATTTGAATCTTGCTGTATCAACAGCCTTCTCCTCAGCCACGTACTGCTTCCTGCACAGTGCATCCTTCATTGGACCGAACAGATGGAAGTCGAAATATGCGGCATCTTGGCTATAGACTGAATGAGGAAGAACAGTCCAGTGAAATTTTGTGAGCATATTTGTGTGAGGCCTTCCACTGTCATGGAGAAGGAAGAGTTCGTTTGCATTTTTGTGGCGACAAACACGCTGAAGTCGCTTCTTCACTTCCCTGAGGTTAGATCAATGAGTGAGAACACCAAACAGAATAAACCCTTCAGAGTCCCAGAAGACCGTCGCCCTACCTTGGCTTTGGTTATGATCCGTTGATTTTGGGTGACACAGTTAAGGATAAACTATGCGTGTGAAATGCTTGGCAAAGAGGACTTGGGAAGTGGACTTACCCTAACGTTCAAAAAGTCTGTAATGCTGATATTCACGACGGCAAGGAATAATCCTCTGCCGACTGAATACAGCGTGGCCAGTACAAATTCCTCACACAGTTGCACGTTAAACTGCCTGGTGCGTACTTTGACAGAAAACTAACATGGAGTTGGCATACTCTGTTTCTACTTAAAACGAACACACACTGTTTTGTATCCCGTCTGGAAGAAGGCGCGTGGGTCTGCTGCTGAAATCTGAAAGGTTGGCCGAATGTAGGAAGTGAGAGGGAGCAGGTGAGGTAAGATTCTTGATACAGCTTTTTACATGAAAGTACACTTAATTATTGAGGCAACGATCTTGCCGCAGTGGATACATCGGTTCCCGTGAGATCACCTAAGTTAAGCGCTGTCGGGCGTGGTCGGCACTTGGATGGGTGACCATCCAGGAAGCCAAGCGCTGTTGCCATTTTTCGGGGTGCACTCAGCCTCGTGATGCCAATTGAGGAGCTACTCGACCGAATATTAGCGGCTTCGGTCAAAAATACCATCATAACGACCGGGAGAGCGGTGTGCTGACTCCACGCCCCTCCTGTCCGCATCCTCCACTGAGGATGACGCGGCGGTCGGGTGGTTCCGGTAGGCCACTCGTGGCCTGAAGACGGAGTGCTTTACATTTAATTATTAGTCAATGACATACGTAACTTTACAACTGAAGAGCCCGTAGGTGCAAAACCGTATTCCCGTCGTAAGTAGTACATAGTCTGTAACCTCCCCCTCACTTATCGACCTTAATGAGGGTCAAAAATTAAACCACGTGCGCCTAATGGAAATTTGGGAAAAGCAACCGTCACCGAAGCTAATTTGTCGGTAAAGAGGCAGGAAAGGGTTACATCTAAATGAAAGGAAAAATGCAAATGAAATTGGTGGATATTAATTTTGAGGAAAAGCGTAAAATTAATAAAGAAAGTAAATGTGCGGTCATTACGTTAACAATTAATTGGCGGTAATTTGATATTTGAGATTTGGGGAAAATTACGGTCGCCAGTCCTATGGACAATTACTGTAATAACTGAAAATGAAAGATTAATGCACATATAATTAGCACTAAAAGCGTGGCAACTGAAGGTTGACACGTGTTGTGTGAAAACTGAATGTTTGTCAGAAGTAATAAATTTCGCTGCACTCTGACTTAATTTAGCAGAAGAATTAATAAAACCGGAAAATTGAAAGTTAATTTAGTGACTGAAATTAATGGTGAACTTTGTTTCTGAAGCACTACGAAATTCAATAAAATAAGGTTAGTCTTGGGCTACCTCAACAATCATTTTAAAAGCTACTTGAATCTACGTAATTTAGAAATACGAGATTTAACTTTGAACTTGAATTAAACGATTCTGAACAATTAACAATAGTAAAATTTAGTACGTACGAAGCTGAGCTGCAGTCACAGGTAAGCTAAAATATGGTAACAAAACTCGCACTCTTAATTTGTGCTTGTGTAATCTAAATATTGTAGCCAGTCATGAATACCTTAACTGAACTTTGAAACTAAAGCAGTGAAATCGAATGATATTACTTTAATGCTGGCATTTGAATTTCAGCGACACTGGGTTCATTCCGGAAAAGGAAGGGACCCTGCTTGGTAATGCAATTGGGACAATGAGCGACAAAGGTTCATGCTACGTTGCTGTAATTTAAAGAGGCAAATGGAACAATTTTAAAGGCTGAGGTCTGCCATACAGTTCTAAACCTTTACGTGCTTTTAGTCTTCCTTGTTGGTTGATTGAAGGTTTGCAGTCGTCGATCGGGGAGGTGGCGACAGTCACTCATTGTCGGCCGTCGCTGTTGCAGAAGCTGGATGTAGGCGCGCCTTCTTCTCGACACGGTCACCAGGCGAAACGGGCTCTTGATGTGCGCCAGCTAATGATTCCCGTCCGCGACACCGTGTCAGAAACTATCATAGCAAGTCGAGCGCAATTACATGCTGCCAAATCCCGAAAGCGCAGCAACTCGCGGGAGCGTCATACACATACAAAACACCTGCTCCACCGCCCTACTTCAGCCAGACTCTCCGCTCTGCCCGCGCTCCATGCGGCAGAGTTCACACTACCAAAGATCCTACACACTTTGGTTCTCCACACGACCTATCGATGTAATCGTTCGATAGAATAGTTTTCCCCTTGGCCAGACCCAGCGTAAAAATGCAAATAATATTTACAAAACAAACCAATTATACATCGACATAAATGCATAAATATATATATACAAATAGTAAAAAACAAAATAAGGAAAAAATTTATAGTACAATAGATGGAAATAGGAGGATATGCATTTCCGGCGTTACAAGTCTCAATAGCAAGCTGAGGTTGAATCGATGTTTCCAGGCCGTCTGCTCTTGATGAAACGGGCGGAATCTTGAGCGGAGCTCGTAGAGCTGCACAGCACCGACTAGAAGGCGCTGTCGTCGGTGTCTGTCGTAGTGCCAACAACCTAATAACTTTAATACGCGGTGGCGTCGTTGCTATAGATACCACATCCCTCCCCCCTGAAAGGGCGCACCGTCGTTGAGTATGGCTTCCGACGGTGGGTGGAGGGACTAAGGGGCGGCGAAGCTGAGGGGGCGGACAGCGGAACTGCTGGGGCGCGCTGTCCACCCGCAACCCCGAATTGCTCGCGAGGGGGCGAGGAAAACGCCCCATGGAAAACTTGCCCAGGCCGCGCACCTGACGAACATTTGCAGAATTTGTACTTTTGCAGGCCGGACTAAAGTGTAACACAGACAAGTGCAAATTTTTTCAAACTGAGATTTAGTATTTAGGACATATGATTGACGGACAGGGTATCCACCCCTCGCCGTCACATCTAAGTACGATTAGAGACTTGCCAGCGGCCAGGAACTTTAAAGAACTTCAGTCTGTGTTGGACAAAATTAGGTATTATATTCGGTTTATACCAAATGCAACGCAGATTGCAGCGCCTTTGCGTCGCCTTCGGCGTAAGAACGATCCTTTTGTTTGGTCTTCGGAATGTGACGCTGCTTTCCACAAGCTCTAATCTGCTTTGTTGAGTGATCGCTGTTTGATTCCTTTCGATCCCTCCAAACCAGTTGTTTTGGCTGTCGATGCATCTTCTCACGGCATTGGAGCGGTTCTCTCACACCGCATTCATTCTGTCGATCGCCTAATCGCTTTTGTGTCTAAGTTGCTAAATTCTGCCCAGCAAAACTATTCTCAAATCGAGAAAGAAGCTTTAGCTGTTGTCTATGGAGTGACTAAGTTTCATGATTTTTTTGTATGGTCGCAAGTTCTATTTGGTCACCGACCATAAGCCTTTGACGTCGTTGTTCCACCCGTCAAAGCCAGTTCCGGCCCGTACGGCACAAAAGTTGCAAAATTGGTCTTTGTTTTTGTCTAACTACGATTACGAAATCTTGTTTCGGCCTACCCATTCCGTTGACAGGAGCAGACCCACGCTCCGCCTTCCAGGCGGGATACAAAACACTGAAGCGCCAAAGAAATTTAAATACAGAGATATGTAAACACGCACAAGGCGACGCTGCGGTCGGCAACGCCTATATAAGGCAACAAGTGCTGGCGCAGTTGTACATTGGTTACTGCTGCTAGAATGGCAGGTTATCAACATTTAAGTGAGTTTGAACGTGGTGTTACATTTCGTCGCACAAGCGATGGGACACAGCATCTCCGAGGTAGCGATGAGTGGGGATTTTTACGTACGACCATTTCACGAGTGTACCGTGAATATCAGGAACCCGATAAAACATGAAATCTCCGACGTTGCTGCGGCCAGAAAAAGATCCTGCAAGAACGGGACCAACGACGACTGAAGAGAATCGTTCAGAGTGACAGAAGTGCAACCCTTCCGCAAATTGCTGCAGATTTCAATACTGGGCCACCAACAAGTGTCAGCGTTCGAACCACTCAACGAAACATCATCGATATGCGCTTTTCACCACTCGAGTACCCTTGATGACTGCACGACACAAAGCTTTACGCTTCGCCTGAGCTCGTCATAGCGACATTGGACTGTTAATGACTGGAAACACGTCGCCTGGTCTCGTTTCAAATTGTATTAATTGGATGGACGTGTACGGGTGTGGAGACAACCTCATGAATCCATTAACCCTGCATGTCAGCAGGGGAGTGTTCAAGCTGGCGGAGGCCCTGTAATGGTGAGGGGCGTGTGCATTTGGAGTGATACGGGACCCCTGGTACGTCTAGATGCGACTCTGACAGGTGACGCGTACGTAAGCATCCTGTGTCATCACCTGCATCCATTCACGTTCATTGTGACTTCCGACTGACTTGGGCAATTCCAGCCAGACAATGCGACACCTCACACGTCCAGAATTGCTGCAGAGTGGCTCCAGGTACACTCTTATGAGTTTAAACACTTCCGCTGGCCATCAAACTCTCGAGACATGAACAGTATTGAGTATATCTGGGATGTCTTGCAACGTGCTGTTCATAAGAGATCTCCACCCGCTTGTACTCTTACGGATTTATAGACACCTCTGCGGGATTCATGGTGTCAGTTCCCTCCAGCACTATTTTAGGCATTAGTCGAGTCCATACCACATCGTGTTGCGGCACTCTGCTTGCTCGCGGGGGCCCTACGCGTTATTAGGCAGGTGTACCAGTTTCTTTGACTCTTCAGTTTGTAAAGAACAGTTGCTGAGTTCTGGTGGGGCGTGGGACCGACTTTACTTTTGACACCTTATAAGGTCTTGATCCGGTCTATAATTGACTAAGAAAATATCGCATACAGCAACACACCAAAATCTACTTCGCGAAAGTATATGTTCCACATTAATGCTATCCGCTTAAATCTTGGAGCCATGAAATCAGCTCCCAACAACGCCCTGTTAGTGGAAGCTTCCAGAACGCCGGTACACACACGAAATCTCTTGAAACGTTCATCAATATCTGGTTACAGCTCTATAAAGACAATGTAGAAATTCTGGGAACTAATACACGGTCCTATTAATGTGACCGCTGCCTATGTTTGACGTCAACTTGCAATAACCGATCACAGTCAGGAGGTGGCAGCACTAGCAATGCACTCGTTGAATGCGGAAGCGGAGCGATTTGTCTGACGTTCAAAAGGGCATGGTCATTTTCTTTTGGTCCAAGGGTGGAATCATTTCCAAAACGGCTAAGTTCGTAAACTGTTTACGTGTCACGGTGGTTAAAGTATGCTGTGCGTGCCAAAACCGGTGCCGAGCAACTGTGGTGCACCACAGGCTATAGATCACAACGGTAAACAAAGGCTGCAGAAATGTGTATGGGGGAACAGACATGCAACTGTTGAGCAACCCACAGCTCAGATGAACCACAAGGGGCTAACAACAGTGTCTCCTCAACGACCGTTCAGTAAATCATGCTGCGTATGGGCCTCTTCAGCAGACACCTGGTTCATGCACCCCTGATGACTGCTGTTCGTAGGCGACGAAGGCTGGAATTTGCACGTTGCTATCGCAACTAGACGCCCACTGAATGGCAACAGGCGGCCTTTTCACATGTCTCACGTTTTATGTTCTATCGGGCAGATGGCCACTGGCACGTATGGCCTGAAACATCTGAAACCAAACACCATGCAATCAGCTGGCAACGTTATGGCCTAGGGAATGTTTTCGTGACATTCCCTGGGTGATCTCGTCATTCTGGAAGGCACAGTGTACAAACACAAGTATGCATCTGTCCATGGGAACGATGTCTAACCCTACATCTACACCTACATCCATACTTTGCAAACCACTGTGTGCTGCATGTCGGAGGATACCCTGTACAGCAGTTTGTTTTTCATCAGTACAGTGGCATCCTTTTGTTTGTTTGCAGCTAGGGATATTCAGCGCCCATATACTTCTTAAAATTCATGGTAAAACCTTCAGCTGTCGTCCATTTTGCACCATTCGCTACTAGTTTTGGTCACTGACCATTATGCCACCTAAGCTTGATAATGGTCATTGACCGAAACTAGTAGCGAATTGTGAAAATTGAATGACAGCTGAATGGCATCTTCCAGAAGGACAATACAACTTGTCAAATAGCTCTCAGGGTACAGGCATGAATCGAAGAGCACCAGAATGGGTTTACCGTACTCCCCTGGCCACCAGACGCCCTGGAGTTAAACTTAGTCCATAATCTGTGCGACCACCTCGATCGGGCTGTTAGCGCATGGATCCTCAGCCGGGAAACCAAGCCGATATGACCACGGCACTGGAGTCGGCACTGCTCCACATCCTTGTCTGTACCTTCCAGAACCTCAGTGATTCTCAAATGGCTCTGAGCACTATGGGACTTATCATCTGATGTCATCAGTCCCCTAGACTTAGAGCTACTTAAACCTAACTAACCTAAGGACATCACACACGTCCATGCCCGAGGCGGGATTCGAACCTGTGACCGTAGCGGTCGCCAGTGATTCTCTTCCTACACGTCTCGCACTGCAGAAGATGGTTACAGAGACTTTTGACTGGTGGTCACATTAACGCGACTGAGTAGTGTATAGGTAAATCACAGGAAAAGAACTCCTCTACTGGCAAAAAGCTGCGAAAAACGGCGTAATCTGACGAATAGTCGTACATTACATGGTACGAGGGGCGTTTGAAAAGTCCGTGCAAAGTCCGAGAGATGGCACCACCGCCGCGTATCGAGGTCATGTTTAGTTAGTAGCATCTTTGGAAAGAGCAAGATTCAGCCTTATTGGTCCATTTCTTTGTTTGGCATTCGTGTGAATCAAGGAAGTCGAGTGATTGTCAAAAAATAGACGGCAAAGAATTTACTTTGGTGATTAAACATTACTTTATGAAAGGCTAAACGCCTCAGGAGACTAAAGAGAAGCTTGATAAACATTACGGTGACTCTACGCCTTCGATTAGAACAGTTTTCAAGTGGTTTCAAAATTTTCAGAGTAGCCATATGGGCACAAGTGATGCTGAACGTTCTGGACGCCCTGCGGAGATTACGACTCCAAAAATAATTGATAAAATCCATGATATGGTGATGTACGACAGAAGAGTTCAAATGGTTCAAATGGCTCTGAGTACTATGGGACTTAACATCTTAGGTCATCAGTCCCCTAGAACTTAGAACTACTTAAACCTAACTAACCTAAGGACATCACACACATCCATGCCCGAGGCAGGATTCGAACCTGCGACCGTAGCAATCCCGCGGTTCCGGACTGAAGCGCCTAGAACCACACGGCCACCGCGGCCGGCTACAGAAGAGTTACGGTGCGTGAGATTGTTAGTGCAGTGGGCATCTCGAAGTAACGAGTACATAATATTTAGCATGAACATGTGGACATGAGAAAGCTATCCATAAGATGGAATCCGCGATTGCTCACGCTTGACCATAAACGGAATCGTTGGAGTGTTGCAAGGATGGTTTGCAGCTGTTCAGGAAGAATCCGCAGGACTTTAAGCGTCGTTTCGTCACTGTGGATGAAACATGGATACACTACTATACTCCTGAGACCAAACAACAATATAAACAATGGGTTACCAAAGGAGAATCTGCACAAAAAAAGGCGAAGACCATTCCTTCGGCCGGAAAGGTTATGGCGACTGTCTTTTGGGATTCGCAAGGGATAATCCTCATCGACTATCTGGAAAAAGGTAAAACTATTACAGGTGAATATTATTCATCGTTATTGGACCGTTTGAAAACAGAGCTGAAAGAAAAACCCCGGAGATTGGACCGCAAAAAAGTCCTTTTCCATCACGACAATGCGCCAGCCCACACCTCAGCAGTTATGGTCGTAAAATTAATGGAAATTGGATTGCAACTTGTTTCACATCCCCCCTATTCTCCACACTTGGCTACCTCGGACTACTGTTTGTTCCCCAATTTGAAAAAGTGGCTGGCAGGACATAGATTTTATTGAAACGAGGAGGTGATTGCAGCAACTAGTAGCTATTTTGCAGACTTGGACAATTCCTATTACTCGGAAGGGATCAACGGATTAGAGGAGCGTTGGACGAAGTGTATAAGTCTAAAAGGAGACTATGTCGAAAAATAAAAAAGGTTTACCCCAAACACGTAAGTAGTTTTTATTTTTGCACGGACTTTTCAAACGCCCCTCGTACATCCGTTTGACATTTTCCTTAATACAGTCCTGGGATCAAACTTACCATGCCATTTATGAAACGGGAATGACATCAAACATGATCTATAGTAATGTACTGAACGAAATTCGTCACAATTCACTTCGGTTACGCCTTCTTCACTCCCTGTAGTGGCACGTGTCAAATTACTGCATTTCCAGCTGAAGCCTGCATCTTTACAGCACAGATACTGGTGATTAAGAGAGGTCATTTAGTATGGAATACACTAACTGAAGTTCGTATGACTTTCGCATGACTTGTAAAATCCAGTATTCGAGAATTAGATTAACAGATGTACTAAGGATATATTGGAGTTAAAATGGGGCGAGCAGAAATGTTACGGAGAAACGCCACTTTGCACGGCGACCAGGAGGCACAGGCATTGAGTTCGTGAAACAGGACGGCCGAGGCGTCCCAGCACTCTGATAAGCCATTGTCTTGTTTCCAGCGCCGTGCCGCCTTGCGCGACGCCAGGGGGTGGAGGTGCGCTGTGAGCTGTGGGCGAGAGCGGTTTTCACACGCTTGCAGATCGGCTTTGTACATAGTTATCAGCCGCTTTCGTATACAGAAGGTGAATAAAGTAACGGGCTAGCCTCAGGAGCAGTATTTTCTCATTTCTGTGGCCCCCTGATGTGAGGCCAGAACCTCGGTAGGAAGACGTGGGTTTCGTTTCTTAAGTCTGACGTCACGACCGCACAGCTGGTGTGCACGTTTTTAGTAGCAGGGGACAGTTTTCAGATAGGATTGGCGTCTGAAAACGAGACGCTGTATTCTGCAGAGAAACCTCTGTATTGGACCGCAGTATTTTCTAATTCTGTTATTTGCCAACAAACATTGTTCGGACGAAAAAATAGCGCAGGAGCGTAAAGGAAAAGCAAAATCAGAGATTCACTCGGGGACCCCGGTCGAGAATCGTCCGGTTTTGATATCTGTCGCGGACTCCAATCGAGAATGGAGAGCGGCGCGTCTTTGGAGACGACGATCAGAGAACAGTGTTGCGGATATCACGGCACGGCCTTGTCTTCTCCACGCCAGCAGCGGTAGACTCAGCGCACGGAAAATTTTACGGTCAGCATTAGAAGCGACACCGGCGACTTTGGTCATTTTGTTCCGCACTTGCGGAACTTCGTGCAACAGCCCATCTCAGATTCAACGTTCATGTATGGAATGTATGATCTGACTAAGCAGTCAACAAGGTTGCAGACACTGTGTTTTTCATTAGGATTTTGTCGGATTAAATTGAATCTCAGATCAGGATTTGAGTCAGCAGGTCTTTTGTTAGGTAGTCGAGTAACACTGCCATCCATTGCTCTTATACTAGTAAGTTCAAACAGACAACATTTGTGAACTGTTTCATGAGTGACCATAATACACGTTTTTAAGTAATAAACTTGCGTGTTTAAATGATAGATTGTTTATATCAATTACCTTTCAATCCTATGATATTAATTGTCTACATACCCACTTTAGGATCTACAATTAGAGCCTAGTATCGCCTTATCCATCTCAAACTGTGCATATGTAGATTCATAGGTTAGATCTTGGGGTACTGGCCTGTTCACAATTATTTTTCTGGGTTGGGAAATAAGACCACAAGGAGGGGATTTCGCGGAAAAGAGATGGATATACAGGTTTTAATTTTGCATTTGAAGTTCAGCTGATTTAGGTAACATTATGGAGAGCTGTGGGATAATGCACTGTACCTTTGTATGTTATTTTAAATTAAGAACTTATAACTGCATATGAAGCTTCGAGCAATCCAGTACACTGGACCCGCTTTTGGGTTTTTTTTGTTTTTTTTTTTTTTTTGTCATCAGTCTACTGACTGGTTTGATGCGGCCCGCCACAAATTCCTTTCCTGTGCTAACCTCTTCATCCATCTCAGAGTAGCACGTCCTCAATTATTTGCTTGACGTATTCCAATCTCTGTCTTCCTCTACAGTTTTTGCCCTCTACAGCTCCCTCTAGTACCATGGAAGTCATTCCCTCATGTCTTAGCAGATGTCCTATCATCCTGTCCCTTCTCCTTATCAGTGTTTTCCACACATTCCTTTCCTCTCCGATTCTGCGTAGAACCTCCTCATTCCTTACCTTATCAGTCCACCTAATTTTCAACATTCGTCTATAGCACCACATCTCAAATGCTTCGATTCTCTTCTGTTCCGGTTTTCCCACAGTCCATGTTTCACTACCATACAATGCTGTACTCCAGACGTACATCCTCAGAAATTTCTTCCTCAAATTAAGGCCGGTATTTGATATTAGTAGACTTCTCTTGGTCAGAAATGCCTTTTTTTTCCATGGCGAGTCTGCTTTTGATGTACTCCTTGCTCCGTTCGTCATTGGTTATTTTACTGCCTAGGTAGCAGAATTTCTTAGCTTCATTGACTTCGTGACCATCAATCCTGATGTTAAGTTTCTCGCTGTTCTCATTTCTACTACTTCTCATTACCTTCATCTTTCTCCGATTTACTCTCAAACAATACTGTGTACTCATTAGACTGTTCATTCCGTTCAGCAGATCATTTAATTCTTCTTCATTTTCACTCAGGATAGCAATGTCATCAGCGAATCGTATCATTGATGTCCTTTCACCTTGTATTTTAATTCCACTCCTGAACCTTTCTCTTATTTCCATCATTGCTTCCTCGATGTACAGATTGAAGAGTAGGGGCGAAAGGCTACAGCCTTGTCTTACACCCTTCTTAATACGAGCACTTCGTTCTTGATTGTCCACTCTTATTATTCCCTCTTGGTTGTTGTACATATTGTATATGACCCGTCTCTCCCTATAGCTTACCCCTACTTTTTTCAGAATCTCGAACAGCTTGCACCATTTTATACTGTCGAACGCTTTTTCCAGGTCGACAAATCCTATGAAAGTGTCTTGATTTTTCTTTAGCCTTGCTTCCATTATTAGCCGTAACGCCAGAATTGCCTCTCTCGTCCCTTTACTTTTCCTAAAGCCAAATTGATCGTCACCTAGCGCATTCTCAGTTTTCTTTTCCATTCTTCTGTATATTATTCTTGTAAGCAGCTTCGATGCATGAGCTGTTAAGCTGATTGTGCGATAATTCTCGCACTTGTCAGCTCTTCCCGTCTTCGGAATTGTGTGGATGATGCTTTTCCGAAAGTCAGATGGTATTTCGCCAGACTCATATATTCTACACACCAACGTGAATAGTCGTTTTGTTGCCACTTCTACCAATGATTTTAGAAATTCTGATGGAATGTTATCTATCCCTTCTGCCTTATTTGACCGTAAGTCCTCCAAAGCTCTTTTAAATTCCGATTCTAATACTGGATCCCCTATCTCTTCTAAATCGACTCCTGTTTCTTCTTCTATCTCATCAGACAAATCTTCACCGTCATAGAGGCTTTCAGTGTATTCTTTCCACCTATCTGCTCTCTCTTCTGCATTTAACAGTGGAATTCCCGTTGCACTCTTAATGTTACCACCGTTGCTTTTAATGTCACCAAAGGTTGTTTTGACTTTCCAGTATGCTGAGTCTGTCCTTCCGACAATCATATCTTTTTCGATGTCTTCACATTTTTCCTGCAGCCATTTCGTCTTAGCTTCCCTGCACTTCCTATTTATTTCATTCCTCAGCGACTTGTATTTCTGTATTCCTGATTTTCCCGGAACATGTTTGTACTTCCTCCTTTCATCAATCAACTGAAGTATTTCTTCTGTTACCCATGGTTTCTTCGCAGCTACCTTCTTTGTACCTATGTTTTCCTTCCCAACTTCTGTGATGGCCCTTTTTAGAGATGTCCATTCCTCTTCAACTGTACTGCCTACTGCGCTATTCCTTATTGCTGTATCTATAGTGTTAGAGAACTTCAAACGTATCTCGTCATTCCTTAGTACTTCCGTATCCCACTTCTTTGCGTATTGATTCTTCCTGACTAATGTCTTGAATTTCAGCCTACTCTTCATCACTACTATATTGTGATCTGAGTCTATATCTGCTCCTGGGTACGCCTTACAAACCAGTATCTGATTTCGGAACCTCTGTCTGACCATGATGTAATCTAATTGAAATCTTCCCGTATCTCCCGGCCTTTTCCAAGCATACCTCCTCCTCTTGTGATTCTTGAACAGGGTATTCGCTATTACTAGCTGAAACCTGTTACAGAACTCAATTAGTCTTTCTCCTCTTTCATTCCTAGTCCCAAGCCCATATTCTCCTGTAACCTTTTCTTCTACTCCTTCCCCTACAACTGCATCCCAGTCGCCCATGACTATTAGATTTTCGTCCCCCTTTACATACTGCATTACCCTTTCAATATCCTCATACACTTCCTCTATCTGTTCATCTTCAGCTTGCGACGTCGGCATGTATACCTGAACTATCGTTGTCGGTGTTGGTCTGCTGTCGATTCTGATTAGAACAACCCGGTCACTGAACTGTTCACAGTAACACACCCTCTGCCCTACCTTTTATTCATAACGAATCCTACACCTGTTATACCATTTTCTGCTGCTGTTGATATTACCCATCTGACCAGAAATCCTTGTCTTCCTTCCACTTCACTTCACTGACCCCTATTATATCTAGATTGAGCCTTTGCATTTCCCTTTTCAGATTTTCTAGTTTCCCTGCCACGTTCAAGCTTCTGACATTCCACGCCCCGACTCGTAGAACGTTATCCTTTCGTTGATTATTCAATCTTTTTCTCATGGTAACCTCCCCCTTGGCAGTCCCCTCCCGGAGATCCGAATGGGGGACTATTCCGGAATCTTTTGCCAATGGAGACATCATCATGACACTTCTTCAATTACAGGCCACATGTCCTGTGGATACACGTTACGTGTCTTTAATGCAGTGGTTTCCATTGCCTTCTGCATTCTCATGTCGTTGATCATTGCTGATTCTTCCGCCTTTGGGGGCAATTTCCCAACCCTAGGACAAGAGAGTGCCCTGCACCTCTATCCGCTCCTCCGCCCTCTTTGACAAGGCCGTTGGCAGAATGAGGTTGACTTCTTATGCCGGAAGTCTTCGGCCGCCAATGCTGATTATTTATCAAAATTTAGGCAGTGGCGAGGAGCGAACACGGGACCGAAGACGTTTAGATTATGAATCAAAGACGCTACCCTTACACCACGGGATTACAGTGGTTCAAATCCCCGTCTGGCCATCCAGATTAAGGTTTTCCGTGATTTCCTTAAATAGCCCCAGACGAATGCTGAGACAGTACCGTTGGAAATGTCACTGTCGACGTCCTTCCCCATTCTTCCGTAATACAAGCTAGTGCCCCGCCGCTGTCGACGGGACGTTATTGTTTAATCTTCTTTCCTTTCTTACAACTACATTGAAAAAAAAATGCCCCACATGAAACCACTCTAATAAGAGACTTGTACTTAACGTAATCGTGTCTATAATTAAATATTCTTAGCATATTGTACTGTTCACAACGCTGACATCCTGCCGTCATCTTAGTTTAGCTCAATTTTTATGTTAAGCCTGTTGTTGTTATTGTGGTCTTCAGTCCAGAGACTGGTTTGATACAGCTGTCCATGCTACTCTATCCTATGCAAGCTTCTTCATCTCCCAGTACCTACTGCAAGCTACATCCTTCTGAATCTGCTTAGTGTATTCACCTCTTGGTCCCCCTCTACGATTTTTACCCCTCCACGCTGCCCTCCAATACTAAATTGGTGATCCCTTGATGCCTCAGAATATGTCCTACCAACCGATCCCTTCTTCTAGTCAAGTTGTGTCACAAATTTCTCTTCTCCGCAATTCTGTTCAATACCTCCTCATTAGTTATGTGATCTACCCATCTAATCTTTAGCATTCTTCTGTAGCACCACATTTCAAAAGCTTCTATTCTCTTCTTGTCTAAATTATTTATCGTCCACGTTTCACTTCTATATATGGCTACAATCCATACAAATACTTTCAGAAAAGACTTCCTGACACTTAAATCTATACTCGATGTTAGCAAATTTCTCTTCTTCAGAAACGCTCTCCTTGCCATTGCCAGTCTACGTTTTATATCCTCTCTACTTCGACCATCATCAGTTACTTTGCTCCCCAAATAGCAAAACTCATTTACTACTTTAAGCGTCTCATTAACTAATCTAATTCCCTCAGCATCACCCGATTTAATTCGACTACATTCCATTATCCTCGTTTTGCTTTTGTTGATGTTCATCTTATATCCTCCTTTCAAGACAATGTCCATTCCGTTTAACTGCTCTTCCAGATCCTTTGCTGTCTCTGACAGAATTACAATGTCATCGGCGAACCTCAAAGTTTTTATTTCTTCTCCATCGATTTTAATTTCTACTCCGAATTTTTCGCTTGTTTCCTTTACTGCTTGCTCAATATACAGATTTAATAACATCGGGGATAGGCTACAACCCTGTCTCACTCCCTTCCCAACCACTGCTTCCGTTTCATGCCCTCGACTCTTATAACTGCCATCTGGTTTCCGTACAAATTGTAAATAGCCCTTCGCTCCCTGTATTTTAGCCCTGCCACCTTCAGAATATGAAAGAGAGTATTCCAATCAACATTGTCAAAAGCTTTATCTAAATCTACAAATGCTAGAAACGTCGGCTTGCTTTTCCTTCATCTATTATCTAAGATAAGTCGTAGGGTCAGTACTGCCTCACATACTCCAACATTTCTACGGAATCCAAACTGATCTTCCCCGAGGTCGGCTTCTACCAGTTTTTCCATTCGCCTATAAAGAATTCGTGTGCGTATTTTGCAGCCGTGGCTTATGAAACTGATAGTTCGGTAATTTTCACATCTGTCAACACCTGCTTTTTTATGGACTGGAATTGTTATATGCTTCTTGAAGTCTGAGGGTATTTCGCCTGTCTCATACATCTTGCTCACCAGATGGTAGAGTCTTGTCAGGACTTGCTCTCCCAAGGCTATCAGTAGTTCTAATGGAATGTTGTCTACTCCCAGGGCCTTGTTAAGCCTACACGGTTATAACTATTGCTGACCGTATGGTGATGTTGGCTAAAGCCAAATAAAAACAAAAAAAAAAGCCTTCACGTCATTGAAGATGCAGTAGTAAATACAGACAACTGGAGATTGACCTTATCCATGCCGCTCACCTTGTCGATGGGAGCCGCTTCAGAGACCCTCAGCAGGACTGCAGACATTTTGGGCGTAATTCGACTCTGCCAGTAATGCTGCAGTCTCTCAGATCGAAGGAAGTGGCGTACGTGGCGAAGTTTGGCCTTCGTTTGTTGAAAGACAGATTTTTTTGCAGCAAAAGATTGGCCCAAAGCGTGTAGGCGTTTTGCTGCACATACTCTTTGGCGATGAGGATACTGAAAATGACGTGGTCACGAAGAAACGATTGTTGATGGAATGGGCCAATGTAAGAATGTATGCCTGGCCACGACTGGAACCTTGTCAGTTGGTAAGGTTCTCAATAACTCACTTTTTGTCACTTGCTAAGACAACTGACAGCGACGTACATGTCTTCAATCAAAGTCCCACGATTTACTTTGTCTTACTCAAGAGTGTCAGATGTTGGGTGATCACTGTGAAGGACAAGGAGATGCCGCGTACTGACGTTGTACAGCGTTGTCAGCACCTGACTGAGTTTGAAAGTGGCCGCGTTGTGGGTCTCCATTTGGCCGGTTGGTCAATTCGTGCCATAGCCAGATTTGTGTGGGGCATCGGATCTGACAGTGGTCCATTGCTGAACTGCTTGGAAACCTGGGGGCAGGCACATTCGTCGTCAACGTTCCGGTCGACCAACTGTGACCACCATAAGGGCCGATCGCCGTACTGTGCACCGATAACATCGTAACAGCTTCGCACCTGCGCCTGATGTCCGAGAACAACTAATGGACTCCCTGTAACATTCTGCGCCATCTCGCACCACGGAGACTGGCAGCAGCCGGACTCGGGAATTACCGTCGCATGCGTAGGCTGCGTTAATAAAACACTAAAGGTCGCATTTAGAACGGTGCTGGGACCGGGAAGCATGGACTGCTGATAAATGACGTCGCAATGCGTTTAGCGATGAATGTGGCTCTGCACTATGTTGGGTGACCGTCGTCGGCGAGTGTAGTAACGACCTGGGAAGAGGTTCCGTTCTTCCAAGGTTTTGGATAGGCACAGAGATCTTACTCCTGGGATCCTGGTGTGGGCAGCCATTAGGTAAAACTTCAGGTAACGGTTGGTAATGATTGGAGGAACTCTGATGTCACGACGATACGTCACTGGCGTTCTGCGTCCTCGTATGTTGCCTCTCATGTGACACTATTGTGGTGACAATTTTGGACAGGACAATGCTGGTCAACACATGGCATGTGTCACTATGAACCCTCTGCAAGATGTTGAGGTAATACTATAACCAGCAAGATCCCACATCTGTCTCCGATACAACATGTGAGGGACCAGCTCAGAGCCGGCCGCGGTGGTCTAGCGGTTCTCGGCGCTCAGTCCGGAACCGCGCGACTGCTACGGCTGCAGGTTCGAATCCTGCCTCGGGCATGGATATTCGTGATGTCCTTAGGTTAGTTAGGTTTAAGTAGTTCTAAGTTCTAGGGGACTTATGACCAGAGATGTTAAGTCCCATAGTGCTCAGAGCCATTTGAACCAACCAGCTCAGACGTCAACTTCCTCCCAGTGCCTGTGTCTAGGATATCGAGGACTAGACACAACAGCTGTGCGCCAGCGTGCCACCGGAAATGGTACAACGGCTTTGGCACACCCTTCTCAAAAGAATCAGTGCATGGATCCAGGACAGAGAGGGTGCAGCGTCATAGTAATAAGTGGGCTCACACTATCCAGTGCTTCATAAATTTGACTCGATTTTTCAATTATTGAAATAAAATCACATACCTCTCAACCTGTAAAGTTTCATTTAGTTTCCTCCGCCCTTTTCTGACTGCTTCGATTTCTTAGTACATGATCGTCATTACGCTCTCTTTGGTGTGATTTGTTTTATTTTCTATAGAAAGGACAGTCCTCCTGGCAGCACAATAACACCATACAATACATATGATGTATTCCCCCACTGTTATGTTACTTGATTCAAATGGTTCAAATGGCTCTGAGCACTATGGGACTTAACTTCTAAGGTCATCAGTCCCCTAGAACTTAGAACTACTTAAACCTAACTAACCTAAGGACATCACACACATCCATGCCCGAGGCAGGATTCGAACCTGCGACCGTAGCGGCCACGCGGTTCCAGAAACGCAATGTTACTTGACTCTTCGATATTAAATGTTAGAAATGTTAGATGAAGGTCGTTCCTTCATACCACCCATTCATTGAATATTACCTAGTTTACACCGAGGTGACAAAAGTTATGGGATAGCGATTTGCACATACACAGATGGCGGTAGCATCTCGTATGCAAGGTGTAAAAGGGCAGTGTATTGGTGGACCTGCCATTTGTGATTCATCTGAAAAGGTGTCCGACGTGATCATGGCTGCACGACATGGATCAGCATACTTTGAATCCGGAATGGTAGTTGGAGCTAGACGCATGCGGCATTCCATTTCAGAAATCCACAGTGTCAAGAGTGTGCCGAGATTACCAAATTAGAGGTATTACCTCTCATCACGGGCAATGCAGTGGCCGATAGCCTTTACTCAACGAACGAAATCAGTGGCTTTTATGCAGAGTTGTCAGTGCTAACAGACAAGTAACACTGCTTGAAATAACCACAGAAATCAATGCGGGACGTACCACGACATATCCATTAGAACAGTGCCGCGAAATTTGGTGTTAATGGTCTACGGTAGTAGATGACAGACCCGAGTGCCTCTGCTAACAGCACATCCCCTGCACCGCCTACCCTGGGCTCATGAACTCGTCGGTTGGACGCTACAGGAATGGAAGCTCGTGGCCTGGTCAGATGAGCCGTGATTTCAGGTGGCAACAGCTAATTGTAGGGTTCGAGTCTGGCGCCGACTCCACGAAGCCGTGGACCCGTCAACAACGGGCGCTCCAAGCTGGTTGTGGCTCCATAATGGTATTTGTTTGTTTATTCACAACATGCTCCATTACACAGTATTTGTAATACAACATGTGTGTCTGTGTCTGTGTGTGTGTGTGTGTGTGTGTGTGTGTGTGTGTGTGTCTGTGTGTGTTGTGCAATGTTCGTATTGTATGATGATGAAATGATGATCATGATCAGAGAAGGGAGAGGGTGAAACATAGCCCACTCCTCGCAAATGGCACCAGGGGGCCGCGAAACTTAACGTCCCCACCCCATGGACAGATCACCAACAACAGTGTTACGTGCCCTCACTCCATGAGACACTGCGGAGAGGTTTGGTACTTAAACCACGACACTGGCGCAAAGTCTGGCGATCATGAACTTTACACCAAATACACTATGTGATCAAAAGTATCCGGACACGCCCCAAAACATACATTTTTCATATTAGATGCATTGTGCTGTCACCTACCGCCAGGTAGTCCATATCAGCGACCTCAGTAGCCATTAGACATTATGAGAGAGCAGAATGGGGCGCTACGCGGAACTCACGGAATTCGAACGTGGACAGGTGATTGGGTGTCACTTGTGTCATACGTCCGTACACCACATTTCCACGCCCTTAAACATCCATAGGTCTACTGTTTCCGATGTGATACTGAAGTGGAAACGTGAAGGGACACGCACAGCACAAAAGCGTAAAGCCCGACCTCGTCTGTTGACTGACAGAGACCGCCGATAGTTGAAGAGGGTCGTAACGTGTAAAAGCAGACATCTATCCAGACCATCACACACGAATTCCAAATTCATCAGGATCCACCGCAAGTACTATGACAGTTAGACGGGAGGTGAGAAAACGTGGATTTCATGGTCGAGCGGCTCCTCGTAAGCCACATATCACACCGGTAAATGCCAAACGACGCTTCGCTTGGTGTAAGGAGCGTAAACACTGGACGTTTGAACAGTGGAAAAACGTTGTATGGAGTGACAAATCACGGTACACAATGTGGCGATCTGATGGCAGGGTGTGGGTATGATGAATGCCCGGTGAACGTCACCTGCCAGCGTGTGTAGTGCTAACAGTAAAATTCGGAGGCGGTGGTGTTATGGTATGGTCGTGTTTTTCATGGAGGGAGCTTTCACCCCTTGTTGTTTTGCGTGGCACTATCACAGCACAGGCCTACATTGACGTTTCGAGCAACTTCTTGCTACCCACTGTTGAAGAGCAATCCAGGGATGGCGATTGGATCTTTCAACACGATCGAGCACCTGTTCATAATGCACGGTCTGTAGCGGAGTGGTTACACGACAATAACATCCCTGTAATGGACTGGCCTCCACAGAGTCCTGACCTGTATCTTATAGAACACCTTTGGGATGTTTTCGATCGCCGACTTCGTGCCAGGCCTCACCGACCGACATCGATACCTCTCCTCAGTGCAGCACTTCGTGAAGAATGGGCTGCCATTCCCCAAGAAACCTTCCAGCACCTGGTTGAACGTACGCCTGAGAGAGTGGAAGCTGTCATCAAGGCTAAGGGTGGGCCAACGCCGTATTGAATTCGAGCATTACCGATGGAGGGCGCCATGAACTTGTAAGTCATTTTCAGTCAGGTGTCCCGAATCTTTTGATTACATAGTGCACTGGCACGACCTACCACAAGGTCGAGTGCCACCGCAGAAGCGTGCGTTAGCGATGTCGGTCTCGGAGGCAGATGCTCCATAATGTTTGCATGGAATGTACTGGGTCCTCTGGTCCAGTTGAACCGATCATTGACTGGAAATGGTTGTGTTCGGCTACTTGGGGATTATTTGCAACCATTCACGGACTTCAAGTTCCCAAACAACAATGGAATTGAGCCACAACTGGTCGCGATTGGTTTGAAGAACATTGCGGACAATAATTTGGCCATCAATATCGCCAGACATGAATCCCATCGAAAATGTATGGGAGTTCAGTTCGTGTGGAATATCCTGCACCGGTAACACTTTCGCAATTATGGACGGCTAAAGAGGTAGCATGACCCAATATCTCTGCAGGGGATTTCCAAAGACTTGTTAAATCCATGCCACGTCATGTTGCTGCACTACACCAAGCAAAAGGAGTTTCGACAAGATATTAGGAGGTATCCCATTACTTTTTCCACCTCAGTTTATATCTTACCATAAAAATATTTGTGCTTTTCTTTCTTCTGACAACATTTGTCGCACTGTTTGATGAATTTGTATTTACCCAATTTATACACTAATATTCTGTTAATATACGTGGTTTCGAGTTCTTGATGAAGCTATAGAGCACCCTAACCGAAAAACCAGCATCAGCATACCATCAATACTGTGTATTCCTCACAAACTCAAAGAATTTCAAGTATTGTGAGTTAAGTGAGGAAAAGACATAGTCTCCTTGACTGCAAGAAATCCTTGTTTAGTTAGGCACACCATACGTTTCTAACTTAATTGCACAGTTGTCACATTAAAATCGCATTCCGGAAGATGGCGGTTCATATATGCGACTGGTCATCCAAATTTAGGTTTTCCGTAATTTTTTTAAATCGCTTAAGGCGAATGACGGGAGGTTCTTCTTTGAAAAAGCAAGAACGAATTTCTTCTTCAACCTTCCCTAATCCGAGCTTGCACTCCGTCTCTGCTGAACACTTCTTCCACGGAACGTTAAACCATAATCTTCAAATGGTTCAAATGGCTCTGAGGACTATGGGACTTAACATCTGAGGTCATCAGTCCCCTAGAAGTTAGAACTACTTAAACCCACCCAACCTAAGGATATCACACACATCCATTCCCGAGGCAGGATTCGTATCTGCGACCATAGCAGTCGCGCGGTTCCGTACTGAATCGCCTAGAACCGCTCGGCCACCGCGGAAGGCTCCATAATCTTCGTTTCTTCGTTTTGAACGTAAGATATGTACTCCGCAAGCCACATTACGATGAGTGACGGGGCGTACTTCTGGTACCCCTTTGCCCCCTCTCCTTCCCCCCCCCCCCCTTTCCTCTCTCTTTGCCTGTTTCACTCGCGATTGGAGCGTGGAAGAATGATTGTCAGTAAATCTTCTTAAGAGCTCAAATTTCTGGTTTTCTAGTTGCGGTGATTTCGCGAGACGCGTGTGGAAGGAAGTAATATGTTGCTCGACTCTTTCCGGAACTTACTCTTTCGCAATTTCAGTAGCGATTCTCTCCGTGATGTACAACGCCCCTCTTGTAGCGCCTACCATTGGAGTTTGTTGAACATCTAGTTCACGTTCTCGTACCGACCATACAATCCTGTAGCTAAACGTGGCACTCTTCGTTGGATTCTCTCTCTTCCATCAGTACAACCTTGTAAGGGTCCCCCACCCAGGGGAAGGCGAAACAAAGACTGCGCTTTGTTGAGAGAACACTTAGAAGATGCGACAAACCCACTAAAGAGAGCCTACATTACATTTGTCCGTCCTCTGCTGGAATATTGCTGTGCGGTATGGGATCCTTACCAGGTAGGATTCACGGAGGACATTGAAGAAGTCCAGTAAAGGGCAGCTCGTTTCGTGTTATCGCGCAATAGGGGTGAGAATGTCACAGATATAATACGCGAGTTCTCGTGGCAGTCACTGAAACAAAGGCGGTTTTCATTGCGGCGAGATCTATTTACGAAATTTCAGTTACCAACTTTCTCTTCCGAATGCGTAAATATTTTGTTGACACCCACCTACGTAGGGAGAAATGATCATAGTAATAAAATAAGAGACATCAGAGCTCGAACGGAAAGATTTAGAAGTTCCTTTTTCCCACCTGCCATTCGAGAATGGAATGGTAGAGAAGTAGTATGAAAATGGTTCGATGAACCCTCTGCCAGGCACTTAAGTGTGAATTGCAGAGTAACCATGTAGATGTAGATGTAGATAATGTTATCTATTACATTATTTGTACTTATCGTAATTAGTAAAGGGACAATCGCACTTCCTTGGGGTATTACTGAAGTTACGTTCGCATGTGTCCATTTTCTTCTATTAAAAGTAAGGAAGTTCTGAAACCGATCGCAGATCTGATCCGGTAATAGGTAAGCTCGTATTTTGCTCACTAAACGACAGCACGGCATTGTATCAAATACGTTCCTGAACTCAAGGAACACAGGATCAGCGTGTACGCTGATGTCTACGACGCTTTAAATCCCTTCCAAGGTGTTTTGAAAGATCTCTGTGAAATATTTACATCTCTAGTCGTACTTGCTATACTATCTGCGAGTCGACTGGGGTTCAGCTGTCGTTTTTGCAAGCTGCCTGCCACACTCGCGAGCTCAACACCGATATGACGGAACAAGCGACTCTATGCTCAGATATAATCCAGCACAGTCCCACAACTGTTAAAATGATATTTATTCACGCTCCTAAGAGCTAATGCAGCTGAATTTTCTTTGTCCACGAAATAAGATTTATTTCATATAATTAAAAAGGATCCAGCTAACTTTCCAGATTAAAAGAGGTAAATGGTTCAAATGCCTCTGAGCACTATCGGACTTAACATCTGAGGTCATCAGTCCCCTAGACTAAGAACTACATAAACCTATCTAACGTTAAGGACATCACACGCATCCATGCCCGAGGCAGAATTCGAACCTGCGACCGTAGCAGCAGCGCGGTTCCGGACTGAAGCGCCGAGAACCGCTCGGCCACAGCGACAGACATTAAAAGAGAAGAATATGTTTCTCATTATGGCACATGTATTACAATGGAAACAAAGTCACAGTGAGACTGCAATTCCTTGAGCTAGAATTTTCTGATGATATTTAATTTTAATGGCAAAGCCCGCCTCATAAAAACATTATGGGAGGAAACTAGAGTGAGCAAAAGTTATCTTAAAAATACTAACTTATTTGCTCTTAATTAATATTGGTCAAGTTGAAGTTGGATTGACTTAGAATTGTTTTCATCAAAAAATTGTAAGAAGACATATCTGTGAAATGCGAAGATTTTTCTGAATCATCAGCATGGTAATATCGGATTTATAAACGCTGTATCCTTGCAGAATGCAGCCAATTGTCTGTGAAAGACTTTAAGTTGAGATGCAGATCAGTTTCCAAAGTTTGAGGAACATAGACAGGTTGACATCGTTGACATCGACTTTCGATCCCAGCACGACAGAGAACTAACTATAAAAAGCACTCATAAGTTGCGAAAGAGACTCGCAAATTGTGAGCTATTCAGTGCAAAGGCAACGCAAACGCTAAACGCGACACTTACTCCAAAACAGCTAAAGCAGCGTCAAGCAGAAGCAACCCTCCAACGATGGGACCCGATCCGTCAACCATGTGCTCGCCCCAAAATCGACTACTGACTCTATACTCTGACGCAGTTCTCAAAATTACCTTAGGACAAGAGGCAATCGCTAGATTCGCCACGGTGACAGCTGAAGACTCCCTCTCTCTTCGTGCATGCAAGGAAAATTTGCAGAATTTTCTTCTCCAGCGCTTGATGTATTCTCTGTCAACAAACTGAAAGATAGCAGTGGACTTGCACTCGCCTTTTGATTGGTAGAGCAATGTCTTGACGTGTAATCCAGTTGCTTCCCACGCTGTTTACGGAAACGTGGCTCTGTTCTCTGCTTGTGCTTTTTAGGACAACCTGTGGGCTTTTGTTGAAATCTCTCGGGAGCTCACGTGGCTCATGAGCTTTCGATGTACTCTGGCTTAAGAGATACCTAAGGTGGCTTACTCACATCGTTACTACCTGTGGGAGTTCCTGGCGGGAAACCCCCTGGATTTCCGCCAGTGTCTGCCCACTGCCTAAGACTTGCAGGTGGCACATCTCGCTGCATTCCAACAACTGGCCGAAACACGAGGTAGAATGCCAGAATTCACAAGCCCTGCTCTTGCATTCAGAGAGGTTACGAGAATGCTACACAAAACGATTATATGTATACTGCCACTTAGCGACATGTGACAAACCAGTATCGTAACATCTGTTTACAGAATCGATGTTGATTTTTTTACGGGAGTTTTCTCGTTATCAGAAGACATCGTAATACGTGAGAATAGAATTGTGTACATCTTTCACACTACTCTTTGAAAAGGAAAATAACCTGCTCCTTCTTCCTGTCGGTACTTACTTCAAATGGTTCAAATGGCTCTGAGCACTATGGGACTTAACATCTATGGTCATCAGTCCCCTAGAACTTAGAACTACTTAAACCTAACTAACCTAAGGACATCACACAACACCCAGCCATCACGAGGCAGAGAAAATCCCTGACCCCGCCGGGAATCGAACCCGGGAACCCGGGCGTGGGAAGCGAGAACGCTACCGCACGACCACGAGATGCGGGCCGGTACTTACTCCTCGTTGCTGCAGCGACATGTGAAGATGCATTTGCAACATTTATTTGTTCGTTCTGGTCTTTAGTCCAGAGAATGGTTTGATGCAGCTCTCCGTGATACTCTATCCTGTGCAGATTTCTTCATCTCTCAGTACCTAATGCAACCTACATCCTTCTGAATCTGTTTAGTGTATTCATCTCTTGGTCACCCTCTACGATTTTTACCCTCCACGCTGCCCTCCAATAGTAAATTGATGATCCCTTGATGCCTCAGAATATGTCCTACCAAACGATCCCTTCTTCTAGCCAAGTTGTGCCACAAATTTCTCTTCTCCCCAATTCTGTTCAATACCTCCTCATTAGTTACGTGATCTACCCATCTAATCTTCAGCATTCTTCTGTAGCACCACATTTGGAAACCTTCTATTCTCTTCTTGTCTAAACTACACTTCCATACATGGCTACACTCCATACAAATACTTTCAGAAACGACTTCCTCGCACTTAAATCTATACCCGATGTTAACAAATTTCTCTTCTTCAGAAACGCTTTCCTTGCCATTGCCAGTCTATATTTTATATCCTCTCTACTTCGACCATCATCAGTTACTTTGCTCCCCAAATAGCAAAACTTCTTTACTACTTTAAGTGTCTCATTTCCTAATCTAATTTCCTCAGCATCATCCGACTTAATTCGACTACATTCCATTATTCTCGTTTTGCTTTTGTTGATGTTCATCTTATATCCTGCATTCAAGACACTGTCCATTCCGTTCAGCTACTCTTCCAGGTCCTTTGCTGTCTTTGACAGAATTGCAATGTCATCGGCGAACCTCAAAGTTTTAATTTCTTCTCCATCGATTTTAATTCCTACTCCGACTTTTTCTTTTGTTTCTTTTACTGCTTGCTCAATATACAGATTGAATAACATCGGGGATAGGCTACAACCCTGTCTCACTCCCTTCCCAACCGCTGCTTCCCTTTCATGTCCCTCGACTCTTATAACTGCCATCTGGTTTCTGTACAAATTGTAAATAGCCTTTCGCTCCCTGTATTTTACCCCTGCCACCTTCAGAATTTGAAAGAGAGTATTCAAAAATGGTTCAAATGGCTCTGAGCACTATGGGACTTAGCTTCTGAGCTCATCAGTCCCCTAGAACTTAGAACTAATTAAACCTAACTAACCTAAGAACATCACACACATCCATGCCGAAGGCAGGATTCGAACATGTGACCGTAGCAGTCGCGCGGTTCCAGACTGTAGCGCCTAGAACCGCTCGGCCACTCCGGCCGGCAGAGAGTATTCCAGTCAACGTTTAGTAATAAACTGAATTTATAGTGAGCAAAGAATGCACTCTGCGTTGGACTGAACAGGTGTTCATTGTTTAACAACCCCAGTCTACCTGTCACCGCTGAAGTCTCGTATCGGAGAGAAGTGACTGCTTGTTGTCGGCGGAGGTATCACGTGTGCCTTCGTATCACGTTTGACGTCAGCATGTTTGACTGATCGTGGCAGCGATGTTTGCGCAGCAAACACAAACTTTGTCGTCTGCCGGATCCTAGTCGCTGCCTCTGCCTCCCCTCCCCCCTCCCTTCTTTCCCCCTTCCACCCCGCCACTCGAGCGCCGCTGGAATGCCTGCGGTGGTCTCGTAGCGTATAGCGGCGCGCGCTGAGCTGTCCTAAATTCCCCGTGGTCGCCGTGAACATCTGCCCCGCTGGTGTTGTGGTGCCACGCGATAGACTGCAGCAGACGGGACGGACAGATAGCGAGCGTGGGAAGGCGGGCGACGCTCGCCGATGCCTGCACAGACGCAGCACGCGGCCCGCTGTTGGCTCAGAACGAACAGCGCCCGCTTACAGCGCTGGGTCGCCGCTGTCGCGTTGCCTCAACAGCGCGCCGTAGCGTTTCGGTCCGCGACGTCTCAGAACAATAGATTCCTCGCCCCTCCGCGTGACAAATTGGACAAACAGAAAGCTTCGATCGCATGTACCGCTTTCTCCACCTCCCGCCCCGCAATCTCTCTTCGCTTTCAACTTTTGCGGATATGGCTGCGTTGTGATTTCGCGGAGAAGGAAAACGCGAGGTACGACAACAGACTTCGCGTACTTAGAATAGCCGACGTTATCGCACAATGTTTATCTTTTTACTAAGATGGTATCTGTTCTTTCGGACATGTCGCAGATTCGAATCCTGCCTCGGGCATGGATGTGTGTGATGTCCATAGGTTAGTTAGGTTTAATTAGTTCTAAGTTCTAGGCGACTGATGACCTGAGAAGTTAAGTCGTATAGTGCTCAGAGCCATTTGAACCATTTGTGTGCCACGACCGGGACTCGAACCCGGGATCTCCTGCTTACATGGCAGACGCTCTATCCATCTTTTTTTTTTTTTTTGCATTTTGTTCCTTGTTGATCGTTGTGTTTGGTCGTCGCGGACGTCGCAAGACAGAGGCCAACCGGCTCTCTGACCGAACACGCTGAGCTACCGTGCCGGCGTCCATCTGAGCCACCGAGGACACAGCGTATAGTGCGACTGCAGGGATTTATCTCCGTCACGCCTCCCGTGAAACCCACATCCTCAACGTATTGTCCTGCACTGCATTCGTAGTGCCGCCGCCCATTAATACTGGTTACTCGCGGCCCGTTGCCGATTCCCGTAAGAGTTCGGGCACTGTTTGTGCATTCACACAGAAGAAGACGGTCAAGTGGCCGGTGAGCCTTATCTATATCTATATATATATATATATATATACTAACTATATATCTACTAACATGTCCGAAAGAACAGATACCATCGTAGTAAATGTATAGTTAAGGCTCACCGGCCACTTGACCATCTTCTTCTTCTGTGCGAATGCACAAACAGTGCCCGAACTCTTACGGGAATCGGCAACGCTCCGCGAGTAATGAGTATAATGGGCGGGGGCACTACGAATGTAGTGCGAGACAATACGTTGAGAATGTGGGTTTCGCGGGAGGCGTACCAGAGATAAATCCCTGCAGTCGCGCTATCCTCAGTGTCCTCGGTGGCTCAGATGGATGCCCGCACGGTAGCTCAGCGTGTTCGGTCAGAGGGTTAATTTACCCCCTGTAACTAAAAACTGAGTGAACGGATTAACGAACAACCTGAACGAGTGTCATCGGACGTCCGCCACGAACAAAGTTGCCGAACAATAAAGAACAAAATGAGATTTAAAAAAAAAGATGGATAGAGCGTCTGCCATGTAAGCAGGAGATCCCGGGTTCGAGTCCCGGTCGGGGCACACATTTTCATCTGTCCCCGTTGACGTATGTCAACGCCTGTAAGCAGCTAAGGGTGTTCATTTCATTGTAATGTTTCTCTTTGTTATGAGACTTGCAATTGGCCGGCCGCAGTGACCGAGCGGTTCTAGACGCTTCAGTCTGGAACCGCGCGACCGCTACGGTCGCAGGTTCGAATCCTCCCTTGGGCGTGGATGTGTGTGATCTCCTTAGTTAGGTTTAAGTAGTTCTAAGTTCTAGGAGACTGATGACCTCAGCTGTTAAGTCCCATAGTGCTCAGAGCCATTTGAACCATTTTGAGACTTGCGATTACCCTTATGTTTCTTGACAATCTATGGATGATGAAATCGCTGTAATACTCCGTGCCGTCAAGTCTAGAAACCTGTAGGGCTTGGACAAAAATATCGAAACACTGCCAGAAACGCGGATGCTAACAAAGCCTACAGGCTGCGCTGTTTTATTTGGCTACCAACAGCTCCTCTGCAGTTCTCGCCATACATTAACTATAAATTATTTATAAATCAACCCAAATCGAGACAAGTAATATAAATACTAAAATTTTGATAAACCCTGATACGAAAGCTACAATAAATAACATCTACTTTAAAAAATTTAAAATAATATTTCATAAAACATTTACTTTACCAATATACTATAATTTTAAAAATCAATTCTATAAAATATACTGAGACAAAAATTAACAAAATTATTTATATTAAATGGTTGGTTGATTCTGAGCACTATGGGACTTAGCTGCTGTGGTCATCAGTCCCCCAGAACTTAGAACTACTTAAACCTAACTAACGTAAGGACATCACACACATCCATGCCCGAGGCAGGATTCGAACCTGTGATCGTAGCGGTCGCGCAGTTCCAGGCTGTAGTGCCTAGAATCGCTCGGCCACTCTCCGGCCGGCATATTAAATAATTAAATAAACAAAAAATCAATATAATAAAATAAATAATCAAGACATCCTGGCTTACAAAACACTCGTTCGACCTATACTTGAGTATTGCTCATCAGTGTGGGATCAGTACCAGGTCGGGTTGACAGAGGAGATAGAGAAGATCCAAAGAAGAGCGGCGCGTTTCTTCACAGGGTTATTTGGTAAGCGTTATTGCGTTACGGAGACGTTTAGCAAACTCAAGTGGCAGACTCTGCAAGAGAGGCGCTCTGCATCGCGGTGTAGCTTGCTGTCCAGGTTTCGATAGGGTGCGTTTCTGGATGAAGTATCGAATATATTGCTTCCCCCTACTTATACCTCCCGAGGAGATCACGAATGTAAAATTTGAGAGATTCGAGCGCGCACGAAGGCTTTCCGGCAGTCGTTCTTCCCGCGAACCATACGCGACTGGAACAAGAAAGGGAGGTAATGACAGTGGCACGTAAAGTGCCCTCCGCCACACACCGTTGGGTGGCTTGCGGAGTATAAATGTAGATGTAGATTGCCAGTGTCAATATGGTCAGAATGGTGTACTGCGTAATTGTGAATCATTATGTCGGAGCTAAGTGAAATCGAACGTGAGCAATTTGTTGGTGCTCATATGGTGGGTACTTTCGTAACCGCGACAGACGAAGTGTTTGGTGTTTCAAGAGGCACCGTATCGAAGATTTACGCCGCTTACAGGCAAGTCGGAAAAAAGCATCATCCGCCAAGTTGCAACGCAGACGGAAGTGTGTTAGCGCCAGAATAACACAAACAGAGCTTAAGTTGACTATTGCAGAGTGAGCTAGTATTCCAGGGCCATTAATCAGTGACGCAAATCCCCGTAACAAGAAAACGTGGTGCCAAAACCATGAAACCTGGGCTGTGGAGCAATGGAGAAAGTTGTTTGGTCGGACGAGTTTTGTTAAACAGTGTTTCCAACTTTTGGCTGACTTTACGTTCCAAGAGTGAAATATGGCGGTGGTTCACACAGTTCGTATCGTCTAGAACAGGGGTTCCCAACAAAATTTTCTCGAGGACCCCCCATCAAGCATGATTGGTACCTTGTCATATCACAGTATCAAGTACCTAAAAAAAGCCAAATTAAGAGTCTTTTTATCCGTTTTCTATTTTTAGTACTTAGAAAAACATTGACATATTCATTATTGAAAAAATATTGAGCTTAAAACTTTTTCAATTTATCCATCATTGTTATTGTTAAATTTTTGATTGTTGCTCAAAATCTTTGTCTTCAAATCTGGGTATTTAGTATAACAAACTCCTTAAAAAAATTGAGTATGAACTGAAAACGATAGGAAAAAATTAAAACTGGTCTTTCAAGTGTACTACACTTGAGATTGCATTGAGTAGACATGTATGAAAAATAAGGCATACACCAGAACTATTTGCCTCTATCTAATATTGCGCTAGAGTGTGCTAATGTCAGTTGGCTCCAGGAAGATGCTAGACGCAGAAGTTAGCGTTCGCTAAAGCTCTGCTCATGCAGGAAGCGGCCAAAACAAAAAATCTCTTATCACACGAAATATATTTAATATATTTTTGTTCTAATAGCATCTTGCGGACCCCCCTGGCATAGCTCGCGGACCCCTGGTGGTCCGCGGATCACCTGTTGGGAACCACTGATCTAGAACATTTGAAACGTTCCCCAAGGCCGCCACAGTCACCAGATCTCATTGTTATTGAGCCTCTGGCTTTTCTTTTTTTTTTTTTTTTTTGTTTGTTTTAGATGCGTGATCGCTATCCACTTGAACCACCCTTACCTGAACTTGGCAGCATTCTGCAGGAAGAATTTTAGATCCCCTTTAACATCTTACATGACCCGCATTTATCCATTCTGAGACGATTGGAAGCTATTTTAAACGCCAACCGTTTTCCTACATCATATCAGGCACGTGATGTGTTGTGTTTCTGGTATTTCTATATTTTTGTCGATCCCCTTGATTAATTTAACGGTTATTTCACTGCAGCCTGTGCAAGGTGCTCCTTGAAGGGGACCTCCGCCTTGTTCAAATGATCCAATATGATTCAAAGTGCATTTTTTGCCTGCTACCACAACACTTCTGCCCCTTGCGCGAGCACACAAACACACACATGCACACACACACACACACACACACACACACACACACACATACACATACACACACACACACACATATATATATATATATATATATATACATATATGCACGCAAACGAAACTTCTGAGCTTCATACGAATTGCCGGCCACGTTGGCCGATCGGTTCTAGGCGCTACAGTCTGGAACCGCGCGAGCGCTGCGGTCGCAGGTTCGAATCCTGCTTCGGGCATGGATGTGTGTGATGTCCTTAAGTTAGTTAGGTTTAAGTAGTTGTAAGTTGTACGGGACTGATGACAAAAATGGTTCAAATGGCTCTGAGCACTATACGACTTAACTTCTGAGGTCATCAGTCGCCTAGAACTTAGAACTAATTTAACCTAACTAACCTAAGGACATCATACACATCCAAGCCCGAGGCAGGACTCGAACCTGCGACCGTAGCGGTCGTTCGGCTCCAGACTGTAGCGCCTAGAACCGCACGGCCACTCCGGCTGGCGGACTGATGACCTCAGAAGTTAAGTCCCATAGTGCTCAGAGCCATTTGAACCACTTTTTTTTTCATGCGAATTTCAAGGTTTTTTTGTTGTTGTTGTGGTCTTCAGTCCTGAGACTGGTTTGATGCAGCTCCCCATGCTACTCTATCCTGTGCAAGCTTCTTCATCTCCCAGTGCCTACTGCAACCTACACCCTTCTGAATCTGCTTCGTGTATTCATCTCTTGGTCTCCCTCTACGATTTTTACCCTCCGCGCTGCCCTCCAATGCTAAATTTGTGATCCCTCGATGTCTCAGAACATGTCCTACCAACCGGTCCCTTCTTTTTGTCAAGTTGTGCCACAAACTCCTCTCCTCCCCAATTCTATTCAATACCTCCTCATTACTTATGTGATCTACCCATCTAATCGTCAGCATTCTTCTGTAGCACCACATTTCGAAAGCTTCTATTCTCTTCTTGTCCAAACTATTTATCGTCCATGTTTCACAGCCATACATGGCTACACTCCATATAAATACTTTCAGAAACGACTTCTTGACACTTACATCTGTACTCGATGTAAACAAATTTCTCTTCTTCGGAAACGCTTTCCTTGCCATTGCCAGTCTACATTTTATATCCTCTCTACTTCGACCATCACCAGTTATTTTGCTCCCCAAATAGCAAAACTCCTTTAGTACTTTAAGTGTCTCATTTCCTAATCTAATTCCCTCAGCATCATCCGACTTAATTCGACTACATTCCATTATCCTCGTTTTGATTTTGTTGATGTCCATCTCATATCTTCCTTTCAAAACACTGTCCATTCCGTTCAACCGCTCTTCCAGGTCCTTTGCTGTCTCTGACAGAATTACAATGTCATCGGCGAACCTCAAAGTTTTAATTTCTTCTCCATGGATTTTAATTCCTACTCCGAATTTTTCTTTTGTTTCCTTTACTGCTTGCTCAATATACAGACTGAATAACATCGGGGAGAGGCTACAACCTTACAGTAATTAAAATTTCTACGCTTGTTATATATCTGTGTAATCAGAAAATATAAAAAAGTGAAGAATTGTTCGAATAATTGGCAGATTAAAATTATTCAGAAATCGGCTTTCTGAGTAGGTGCTGGACTCCTGTTGTGACGCACGAACCAAGTACACTGATCAGCCAGAACATTAGGACCATCTACCTAACAGCTGGTATGTCCACCTTTGGCACGGACGACAGCGGAGACGCGTTGTGTCATGGAAGGAATGAAACCTCGGTAGATTGCTGGAGGGAGTTGACACACAAGTCACCTGAGTACCGTAAATTCCTGGGAGGGGGGCATTGTGCTCTGACACCACGTTCAGTCACATCCCAGATGTGTTCGATCGGGTTCAGATCTGGCGAGTAGGGGCGGGGGGGGGGGGGACACCATCAATTGGAAATCGCCACTGTATTCCCAAAACACTCCATCACGCTCCTTACCTTACGGCATGGAACATTACCCTGTCAGCCTGCCGGAGTGGCCGTGCGGTTCTAGGCGCTACAGTCTGGAGCCGAGCGACCGCTCCGACCGCAGGTTCGAATCCTGCCTCGGGCATGGATGTGTGTGATGTCCTTAGGTTAGTTAGGTTTAATTAGTTCTAAGTTCTAGGCGACTGATGACCTCAGGAGTTAAGTAGCATAGTGCTCAGAGCCATTTGAACCATTACCTTGTCGAAAAACGCCGCTGGCGTCGTGAAACGTGATCGTCATGAAGGGGTACTCGTGGTCTGCAATCAGTGTACGATACCCCTTGGCCGTCATGATGCCTTGTATAAGATCCACTGGACCCATGGACACCCACGCGAATGTTCTCCAGAGCATAACGGAGCGGCCGCCAACTTAACTCCGTCCCTCAGTTGAAGTGCCAAAGAGTTGTTCCCCTGAAAGAAGACGGATTTGCGCCCTCCCGTCGGCATGATGAAGAAGGTATCGGGATTCATCAGACCATGCAATGCTCTACCACTGCGCCAGCGTCCAGTGTCGATGGCCACTCACTCTTTTTGTCGTAGTTGCGAATGTGGTGGTGTTAACATTGGCACATGCATGGATCGTCAGCTGCGGTAGCCCATCGTTAGAAGTGTTCGGTGCACCGTCTGTTCAGACACACTTCTACTCTGCTAACCATTGAAGTCAGATGTTGGTTCCACCACACTTCGACCCCTGTCCTGTTTTATCAGTATACCCAGCCTTCGACGTCCGACGTCTGTAATGACGGGTAGTCGTCCAAACACCACGACATCTGGACGTGGTTTCGCCTTGCTTTCGCCATGTGTTGAAGACACTCGCCACAGCATTCTTCGAAAACCCAACAAGTCGAGCAGTTTCTGAAATGCTCGTGCTTCTAACATTCTGCGTGGTGTCTGTTGTTCAATGTCGTGCCTCCCTACCACTTTCGCGCAACGACGCTCTGAGCGTGTATTTTAGGGAATTGACTAGTTTGAACCTGGGACCTGTTGCTGGTAAGGAGACGCCAGACCACACATGATTCCGTATTTCTAGATTTCCGGAAAGTTTTTGACACCGTTCCTAACAAGCGACTTCTAATCAAGCTGCGGGGCTATGGGGTATCGTCTCAGTTGTGCGACTGGATTCGTGATTTTCTGTCAGGAAGGTCGCAGTTCATAGTAATAGACGGCAAATCATCGAGTAAAACTGAAGTGATATCAGGTGTTCCCCAGGGAAGCGTCCTGGGACCTCTGCTGTTCCTGATCTATATAAATGACCTGGGTGACAATCTGAACAGTTCTCTCAGGTTGTTCGCAGATGATGCTGTAATTTACCGTCTAGTAAGGTCATCCGAAGACCAGTATCAGTTGCAAAGCGATTTAGAAAAGATTGCTGTATGGTGTGGCAGGTGGCAGTTGACGCTAAATAACGAAAAGTGTGAGGTGATCCACATGAGTTCCAAAAGAAATCCGTTGGAATTCGATTACTCGATAAATAGTACAATTCTCAAGGCTGTCAATTCAACTAAGTACCTGGGTGTTAAAATTACGAACAACTTCAGTTGGAAAGACCATATAGATAATATTGTGGGGAAGGCGAGCCAAAGGTTGCGTTTCATTGGCAGGACACTTAGAAGATGCAACAAGTCCACTAAAGAGACAGCTTACACTACACTCGTTCGTCCTCTGTTAGAATATTTCTGCACGTTGTGGGATCCTTACCAGGTGGGGTTGACGCAGGACATTGAAAGGGTGCAAAAAAGGGCAGCTCGTTTTGTATTATCACGTAATAGGGGAGAGAGTGTGGCAGATATGATACGCGAACTGGGATGGAAGTCACTACAGCAAAGATGTTTTTCGTCGCGGCGAGATCTGTGGTGTCAACGCCAGACACCACACTTGCTAGGTGGTAGCCTTTAAATCGGCCGCGGTCCGGTAGTATACGTCGGACCCGCGTGTCGCCACTGTCAGTGATTGCAGACCGAGCGCCACCACACGGCAGGTCTAGAGAGACTTACTAGCACTCGCCCCAGTTGTACAGCCGACTTTGTTAGCGATGCTACACTGACAAATACGCTCTCATTTGCCGAGACGATAGTTAGCATAGCCTTCAGCTACGTCATTTGCTACGACCTAGCAAGGCGCCATTATCAATAGATATATAACTTGTGATGCCCGTACCGTCAGACCGATGTACACCACTTCTGGATTAAGTATTACAGCAACTGCGTCCGTTTTTCTAAGTTCTCATTTCCTTGTAATGTTCCAGACCTCACGCCAATCTGCGTGAGCTTAAAAGCGTGCATTTCGGCCTCCTCTAGCAACACAGTGTGGGCTCTTCTGCCAACACTTCATATGGCGCCGAGGATTTTGTGTTCGTATTGATAGACTGATTTCATTGTGTCATGGCTTCGCCACAATCTCCAGATGTACTGTCCGAATTTTATCGCTTGCAGAATCAGCAGACGCAGGCGTTATTGGATGCCCTTGGACAGCTCGTCCAGGGTCAACGTGCAATGCAAACCGATGCGGCAGCCGCCGCTCCACCGCTACCGCAGCCACAACACGCAGTTGCACCACCTTTTCGTCCTTTTGATGCGGCACTGGAAAGCTGGACGGAGTGGTCACGAATATTTGGATTCCATCTCGCCGCCTACAGAATTCAAAGTAACGAGCGGCAGCCTTTCTTATTGTCCTGTGTAGGCGTCCACACGTACCGAGTGATAGTGAAATTATTTCCCCGACGCGACGTAGCAACTCTGTCCTACGACGAATTTTTGTCGGAATTAGACGCATATTTCAAAGAATCAGTCAATGTCGTTGCAAAAAGGTATACTTTCTTTCGTACAAAACGTACAGCCGGACAGACTAATAGGGAGTGGGTTGCAACCTTGCAAGGCCTTACTAGGGATTGTGCTTTTGAGTGTGAATGTGGACTCCCTTATTCAGATACTATGGTACGTGATGCAATTACACAGAACGTTTCTGATGTTCGTATACGGGAACAGATTTTGAAACTAGTCAATCCCTCCCTTCAACAAGTGATGGACATATTGGATAGGCAGGACACACTTGACTTTGCTCAGGAATCATTTGAAACTTCGCCAGCCGTGTGTCACGTTAACCGGCCCGCCGGGCGAGCTGCACGGAACAGTAAACAGCCCTCGCACCTGTCCGCGCAGCTGCAACCAAGCTCTCCGCTACGTGTGCCGCACAAGCACGCAAATGCGGTGCTAAAATCATGCCTGCGGTGTGCTACTAGACATTCGCGTGAGAATTGCCCGTCACGCCAAGCTATTTGCTTTTTCTGTAATAAAAAAGGACATGTTCAGAGTGTTTGCCAGAAAATGCTCAGATCGGACACTCACAACGATTCCAGGCCCTTTGCTTCGCGCCGGAATCGAACCAAGAATACTCAGGCTCGTGAACCTTCGCCCATGGACATTCATGTAGTTAATTCCACTCCGCCCAGTGCCACTTTCTCTATCAGTGACTGTGTTCGTCCCACAAATAGTGTGCGTCGCCATCGACGGAAATCCCGTCAAGTCGCAAGTGCTTCTGTACCAGTGTCTGTTCACGTTGCACGAGACAGTCGCTCTTGTCGTCAGCAGGACAATAAACTTTTTGTAGACTTGGACATTAATGGCAACGTGGTCCTATTCCAGCTCGATACCGGAGCTGCAGTTTCATTGATCAATAAAGGCACGTACAAACAACTGGGCACACCTCCGTTGCGTGCCGCAAATGTTACGTTAAATAGTTATTCCGGTCAGAATATCCCTGTGTTAGGACAGTGCAGCTTTCTTGTAACATACAAGGGACAAACAAAACTTGTGTCATTTTACGTCCTTCGTTCTTCTTCTGCAGTGAACTTGTTTGGTTTAGATTTATTTCAGTTGTTTAACTTGTCTACAGTCAATCAGGTCCTATAAGTGAACCAGACTGTGCCTTCAGCCAGTGTTTCTAGTCTATGTGAAGAATTTGCAGACATTTTTGCACCGGACCTTGGTTGCACTAAGAACTATGAAGCCCATTTGGAACTGAAAGTAAACGCGCAACCGAAATTTTTCCGAGCGCGCAATGTTCCCCACGCATTGCGTGATGAGGTCGCAAGAACCTTACATGATTTGGAATCACAAGGTGTAATTGAACGTGTGCAGTCTTCTCTCTGGGCCTCACCCTTAGTAATATTGCCAAAACCTTCCGGAAAATTGAGACTTTGTGTGGACTTCAAGGCTAAAGTGAATCCACAACTAGTGATTGCAACTTTCCTTTACCCCGCCCGGAAGATCTTTTTGACAAACTGTGCCCGGGTAAATATTTTTCGAAGTTGGACCTAGCAGATGCGTACTTGCAAATACCGGTGGACGAAGAATCCCAGAGCGTTTTGGTGGTTAACACGCATCTTGGTTTGTATCGATTCAAAAGACTGCCATTCGGGTGTGCATCCGCCCCTGCATTGTTTCAGCAATATCTGCAAACTGTTTGTGCCTCGGTCCCTACTGCAGCAAACTATCTGGACGATATTGTGATCTCTGGAAAGACGGAAGAAGAACATTCAGCCAATCTACGGAAGAAGAACATTTAGCCAATCTCAGGACATTATTTCAGGTCTTGCGACAAAATGGTCTTCGCTTGCGAAAGGACAAATGTGTGTTTTTTGCTCGTGACTTACCCTATCTGGGACATGTAATCAATGCCCAAGGCATACATCCCAGTCCCGAGCACCTCCGTGCCATAGAAGACTTGCCTTCGCCGCAGAATTTGAAGCAGCTACAGAGTGTGCTGGGCAAAATCAATTATTACCATAAGTATGTGCGCCACGCCTCTTCCATTTCAGCTCCGCTTCATCGCTTACACCGTAAAGGTGTTCCGTTCGTCTGGACGACGGAATGCGAACGCGCCTTTCGCCAGTTGAAATCGGCGTTGCTGTCCACTACTTGCCTTACGCCATTCGATCCCCAGAAACCCGTTTTGTTGATGGTCGATGCATCGGATTTCGGGATCGGTGCTGTGCTTGCGCACAAAGATGGATGGCATGATCGCCCTATTGCCTTTGCGTCCAAATTGCTTTCGTCTGCGGAACTACATTATTCACAGATCGAGAGAGAAGCTTTGGCTCTTGTATTTGGTGTTACAAAGTTTCATGATTTCTTGTATGGTCGTCACTTTACCATCATCACAGACCACAAACCTTTGACGTCACTTTTTCATCCGAACAAGCCTGTACCTCCACGTACAGCGCAGAAATTCATTCGCTGGTCTATTTTCCTCTCGCAGTACCGCTACGATATCTTGTATCGGTCCACTGCTAAGCACGGAAACGCCGATGCGTTGTCCCGTTTGCCTGTTGCTGAGGACAGAGCATTCGATTATTCCGAACTTGCTTGCATGTTCATTGATTCGTTTCCGATCGATTTTCGTCGTGTGGCTACAGCCACAGCTGCTGACCCTGTCCTTGCTACCGTTTTGCGTTTTGTTGCTACTCAATGGCCCTTGTCAAAGTCACGGATCGAGGATCCGTTGGTTCGCCGATTTTTTGCTCACAAGGAGAGACTTTTTGTTCGACGTGGTGTTTTGCTGTTGCGTTCTGATAATGATCAGTCCAGGGTCGTGGTCCCACGTTCGTTACAGTCCTCTGTCTTACGGCTTCTCCACCAAGGACATTGGGGTATAGTGCGCACGAAACAACTTGCTCGTCAGCACTGTACTTGGTTCGGAATCGATGCTGCGATTACGAATATGTGCTCTTTTTGCATGGCGTGTGCCGAACAACAATCCGCACCACCGCGGAAATTCTTTGCATGGCCGAAAGCCACTTCCCCTTGGTAACGTTTACACATCGATTTTGCTGGTCCATTCTGGAATGCTCGATGGTTGGTTGTGGTAGATTCATTCAGTGATTTTCCTTTTGTTGTCCGGATGTCTTCCACGACGTCATCTGCCACCATCCAAGCGTTATCCGCTATCTTTTGCACTGAAGGTCTTCCGCAGACTATTGTTTCCGACAATGGCCCACAATTCATGTCCACAGAATTTCAGTAATTCTGCAAGGCCAATGGCATTCAGCATCTGACATTCGCGCCGTTTTCGCCTCAGTCAAACGGTGCCGCTGAATGTTTGGTCCGGACTTTCAAGTCACAGATGTTGAAGTTGAAAGAGTCGCATTCTCGGGAGGACGCGTTATTGCTCTTCTTGTCTTCGTATCGCTCTCAGCCCCGAGATGGTCGCTCGCCGGCTGAGTTGCTCCCCGGTCGTCATCATCGAACCTTGATGTCTTTGCTACATCCGCCGCATCAGGTTACTGTGCAGCGGCAGCCACCTGCTTTTGCTCCAGGCGACGTTGTATACAATCGCAACTATCGAGGTTCACAGCGTTGGCTCGCAGGGCGCATTCTTCGCTGCCTCGGCCGCACTATGTATCTGGTTTTGGGGGCCTCTGGTGAGGTGCGTCGGCATCTCAATCAGCTGCGCCTCTGTCGTCGCACGGGTTCTGCCGCTCCCCGTCTGCTTTCAGCGACGGTGCCGTCCGGGACCTATCTACTGGCTCGCCTCAGCCCCAGGTGTTACCGACGATGCCTTCCGTTTTGCCCCATGGCGACGCGCCGCCGCCGCCGCCGCCGGTCCTCCCGCCGGCGCCGCCCGCAGTGGACGTTTCGCTGCAGCCGCCAAGCGCCTCCCTGGGTCATGCGCCGCCGATCGCTTCCCGTGGCTAGCTGTCCTCCGACATGGAACTCATGCCCGCTACGGACCAGATGTCGTCTTCGCCCGTCGGCTGCCCCGACCCGATGGAGGTCGACCCTTCGGCCCCTCCAGTCTCTCTAGGGGCGCATACACCGCATGTTGGCGTGCACCCTGGACTACGTTTTCAGGCGTTTCCTAGCTCGGACCGAATGCCCGGGTGCGGGTGGCACAGCCTCGCCTGTTGTTAGGCTCCCCACCTCGTCGCATACGTCAACATGGGGTCCTCCCCACGGCGGGCGGAAGCCTTATAACACAACCGTCCGCCGATTTGCGGGGGAGGAATGTGGTGTCACCGCCAGACACCACACTTGCTAGGTGGTAGCCTTTAAATCAGCCGCGGTCCGGTAGTATACGTCGGACCCGCGTGTCGCCACTGTCAGTGATTGCAGACCGAGCGCCACCACACGGCAGGTCTAGAGAGACTTACTAGCACTCGCCCCAGTTGTACAGCCGACTTTGCTAGCGATGCTACACTGACAAATACGCTCTCATTTGCCGAGACGATAGTTAGCATAGCCTTCAGCTACGTCATTTGCTACGACCTAGCAAGGCGCCATTATCAATAGATATATAACTTGTGATGCCTGTACCGTCAGACCGATGTACACCACTTCTGGATTAAGTATTACAGCAACTGCGTCCGTTTTTCTAAGTTCTCATTTCCTTGTAATGTTCCAGACCTCACGCCAATCTGCGTGAGCTTAAAAGCGTGCATTTCGGCCTCCTCTAGCAGCACGGTGTGGGCTCTTCTGCCAACACTTCAAGATCTATTTACGAAATTTCAGTCACCAACTTTCTCTTCCGAATGCGAAAATATTTTGTTGAGCCCAACCTACATAGGTAGGAATGATCATCAAAATAAAATAAGAGAAATCAGAGCTCGAACAGAAAGGTTTAGGTGTTCGTTTTTCCCGCAAGCTGTTCGGGAGTGGAATGGTAGAGATATAGTATGATTGTGGTTCGATGAACCCTCTGCCAAGCACTTAAATGTGAATTGCAGAGTAGTCATGTAGATGTAGATAATTTCAAATGACAGCCGGCTTAGAAGCATTTTAGGGATCACTTCAGACGAAGTAAACTTAACTGCTTTTTCGACATTATTTTACCAGCTAACTAACAATAGGAAAGCATTGAACCCCTTCCACTAAATTTAGTTAGTATTAAGATTCTTTTACAGGGAGTGCAGTGGAGCTGACTCTGAAATCATTAAGTATTTGGTTATATCATCGCTAGTCTCACTGAACTCTTCTGAACTCTTCGTAAAAGAATCTTAATACTAACTAAATTTAGTGGAAGGGGTTCAAGGCTTTCCTATTTTTAGTTAGCTGGTAAAATAATGTCGAAAAAGCAGTTAAGTTTACCATTGGAAATTTTATTCTACTCACAAAACATTGTTTATAAATTGAACTGTTGATAAAAGGAAATGTTTTAATACAGGATGATAAAAACAACTGCGTTCAACAAAAATGTGAACGAATATTCCCTGAATGGGTTTCCAAGTTCTACAATGGATCGAAGGATTACCTACGCCATATTACATCTATAATCTAGGTTTAAATTAAGTTTCACAAAAGAGAAAACTATCAAAATGGTCTACAGTGACCCTCAATTATCTTTAATTACTTATTTAACTTGTCGTAAATTACAGTGGCTAATGTGGCTTCTCAATAATTATATAACAGAAAAATCATCGCGTTTCAGATTTTAACTTACATAGCAAATGTGAATACCATGAGCTCTAATTGACGATCGACACTAGTATTACGCATAACGGGGGTGTAACAGATGAGACTTCTGCAGTTCTGAGTGAAGCTTTATGCGCTGTTATGCAGCATCGCGTGCGTTCATTACCTTGTCGTTGGTTAGGCAGTGTCAGGGGGCGTCGGTCGGCACAGCTCCACGCACCTCGCCGACTCGGAAGCAACTCCCTCCTAACTTCTCCTTACTACAATTTACCGAAGTTGGTTTAAAAAAACTATCTGGCTGTGTTTTCATCTGACCAATCAGGGTCTCAATGTTAACCTTAAGCTCCGCCTACAAAAATTCTGTCCATCCAATGAGAAACGCTATACTTTTCGTGGTGGGGCAATGTTTTTAAAGTTTGCAACGTAACAGAGACGCGAAAAAGTCTCACGCTAAAACTTGCAGCTGGTGTGGCCCTTTTAGTGTTATCGTAAGATCTATACTGTTCTTCTGGAGGGCTCTATCTTTTAACATGGGCTGGGGGGTGGTCCTGGCGGTTACTTTTCGTGGTGGGGTAATGCTTTTAACGTTTGCAACGTAGCAGAGACGCGATAAAGTCTCACGCTAAAACTTGCGGCTGGTGTGGCCCTTTTAGTGTTATCGTAAAATCTCTACTGTTCTTCAGGAGGGCTCTAGCTTTTAACATGTGCTGGGGGGTGGTCCTGGTCGTTAGCTGGCAACGTGGATGTCCGTCCCTTATCGTAGGGCCTTCTAGCTTAACACGGTTCTGCTCTCGGCTTCTGTTCTCGTTTCTCCCCTCGGAACTGCGTCTGTCTCACGGTGGGAAGGTGTGACATGCGTTTAGGCATTATTGTGTTAGTCTGTGATATTCCATTTGCTCACTCGTTACTCGTATTACTTTGGTTAATTTAATGTCACGATTTATTCGGAGGTAAGTGACGTACTACTGTATTTGCTTATCATGTCAGGGTTTTCATGGAAGGTGTTGGATTTGCCTGACACCTTACATGCTGAGACTCCGGGCTATCACAATCTGCCCTCGGTCAAACTCAGATAGACCGTGTGCCTTCCCCATTCTACAAACGGACAGCACGCTTACTGATCCTACATGCACCGTTCGTGTGTCTAACTAGCAGTCATTCCTCGCCAGGTGACGCTGCTATCGCCTGGACGGGTTTATACCGATAGTAGGACGGTGGTCATAATTTTTGTGCCTCATCAGGAAATACAAATATTCGCTCAGAGATTTAGGCCAACATACTTAAGCTGTTAATTTAACATATTTCCACAAAGACAACAATTTCACCTTTGACTGTACGGTGTGTGACAAAAACAATAAGTATCTGCATACGCTAGAGAGTTTTTAAAAGTTGTTAACATACGTTTCTCTTGAAAATGACAACTGCATTTGCGCTGACTGGAATTAAAAAGACAGTCAAAGACGAAAATTACGTCCTTCAAAAAGTTCTGCGTGACTGTAAACCCTGTTCAAGGAAAGATAATTTTAGGAATTGTTTAAGATACCGTAACTCCGTTTTCAACAAGATAAATTGCAACAAAATCATAGCCAAACGGCGTACAGTCTTCCGTAATACCAATATCAATTAAAGAGATAACGGTATTAATTTTATGAATGGACCAATAGAACCTTTCACCGATTATATGATAGATCTGAAACAAGAGAATTCCTCTGCATTTCACTCCCCAATACTCTATCGGTAATTTCACGAAACTACAGAATTTAGACCTTAGAATTCCCTTGTTTTGTAATCGAAACGATTTTTGTTTTATTATTAGTAATTTTGTGTTTTCATACACAAATAAGGAAATGTGGCGCGTCGTGAAAATATGTAAAACTTACTGGAAAGGCATGGCGAAGGATTGGGCAGGAAGGGGGAGGGGGGAGGGGTAGACTCATCATTGTTTTCTGTGAAGATTATGTGTTGAGTGCTGGTAACCTCGTAAAAAGAAAATTGTCTTCTTAGACTAGCTGCCTCAATACGAAGGATGCAGGAAGAAAACTAACAGCAGTTTTACGCAGTGGAAGATTTGCGAAGATACAAAACTGCTATTGGGATGTTGCCAGAACGCTACGCAGATGGTAAAGGACATGAGTGCAGTGAGTGGAGCGAAAGACATAGATGATCCAGCTACTGCTGCTGGTAGGCCATACGTTGGCTCCAGACATATTGCGAGTGACTGTGGAGTAAGTCACTCCACCGTTTTACAAATCATAATAAGTCACTTCACCAGGATGTTAACCAGCTGGATGGCAGAAAAGACACGTAAATCGTTCGCTCAGTTCTGATGCAGCATCTTGACAATAGGTTCTTTGTTCAAAGAAGCAATTTTTACAGATCATGGAAATCTGAAAGCATATGAAATGCATATTTTTGAACCGCAGACTTTTCCCACTGGCTGAAACAAACTGAACGTCAAAGAAGTAGAGCATAAACTTCTCGGGTGGCATAATTAGAGTGTATGTAATTGGTCCTAACCTTGTTGGGGAAACCTTCGCAGATAACGAATCAGCACTCTTTCTTACCGACGTGCTATCGGCTGTCCCAGGACAGGTCCCACTAGAAATTCGAAAATTTATGCAGTACCAGGGCGATAGCCTCGCGGCCCACAACTCGCTTGGGGTAGGGCACCGAGCTCTCTCCTGGTCGCTGTACAGGACACTGTCAGACTGACTGCGGTTTCAGCTGATTTGACGTCGCTGTTCAAATGGCTCTGAGCACTATGGGACTTAACTTCTGAGGTCATCAGTCCCCCAGAATTCAGAACTACTTAAACCCAACTAACCTAAGGACATCACACACATCCATGCCCGAGGCAGGATGCGAACCTGCGACCGTAGCGGTCGCGCGGTTCCAGACTGTAGCGCCTAGAGCCGCTCGGCCACTCCGGCCGGCTGGCGTCACTGTTCCTTCTTCTCTAGAGTAAGCTTAAACAAGAAGTTTATGTACAAGTTTGAAATCTCGCATTGTTGCACGATATACGTGAATGTCAGTCAGGGTCGGCTATGGCGTGCCAAACTTCACACGTGCAGCCTGTGCGGGCTGCGGACAGGCCAAGGCCAGGACACTCACCCGTCTCTGCTTGGCCCTTCTCGGAAGTACCCGCAACAGCGCGATATTTCATTTACACTATGTGATTAAAAGTGTGCGGACACATGGCTGAAAATTACTTTCAAGTTCGTGGCGCCCTTCATCGGTAATGCTGGAATTCAGTATGGTGTTGTCCCACCCTTAGCCTTGATGACAGCTTCCACTCTCGCAGGTATACGTTCGATCAGGTGCTGGAAGATTTCTTGGGGAATAGCATACTATTCTTCACGGAGTGGTGCACTGAGGAGGGGTATTGATGTCGGTCGGTGAGGCCAGGCACGAAGTCGGCGTTCCAAAACATCCTAAAGGTGTTCTATAGGATTCAGGACAGACTCTGTGAAGTCCAGTCGATTACAGGGATTTTATAGTCCTGTAACCACTCCGCAACAGGGCGTGCATTATTAACAGGTGCTCGATCGTATTGAGAGATGCAGTCGCCATCCCCGAATTGCTCTTCAACAGTGAGTAGCAAGAGAGTGTTTAAATCATCAATGTACCCCTGTGCTGTGATACTGCCAGGCAAAACAACAAGGGATGCAAGCCCCCTTCATGTGAAACACAACCATACCATAACGCCACCGCCTCCGAATTCTACTGTTGGCACTACACAAGCTGGCAGATGACGTTCACCGAGCATTCGCCATACCCACACCACCCCATCGCATCGCCACATTTTGTACCATGATTCGTCACTCCATACAATGTTTTTCCACTGTTCAGTCGTCCAATGTTTACGCTCCTTACACCAAGCGAGGCGTTGTTTGGCATTTACCGGCGTGATGTGTGGCTTATGAGCAGCCGCTCGACCATGAAATCTAGGTTTTCTCACCTCCCGTCTAGCTGTTATAATACTTGCAGTGGATCCTGATGCAATCTGGAATTCCTGTGTGATGGTCTGGATAGATGTGAGCCTATTACACATTACGACCCTCTTCATCTGTCGACGGTCTCTGTCAGTCAGCAGACGAGGTCGGGTTTTACGCTTTTATGCTGTACGTGTCCCTTCACGTCTCCAATTCACTATCACATCGGAAACAGTGGACCTAGGGATGTTTAGGAGTTTGGAAATTTCGCATTCAGACGTATGACACAAGTGACACCCAATCACGTGACCATGTTCGAAGCCCATGAGTTCCGCGGAGCTCCCCATTCTGCTGTCTCACGATGTCTAATGGCTACTGAGGTCGCTGATGTGGAGTACCTGGCGGTAGGTGGCAGCACAATGCACCTAATATGAAAAACGTATGTTTTTAGGGGTGTCCGGATACTTTGGATCACATAGTGTAGCATTGCGGTGCGACTCTTTTCGGTCGGCATAACTCTCTTCAGGTCCCCAGAATCGTTGTGTCCCTGCTTTTTAGCCTTCTCTGTTTGACGCCCACAGGTCGACTGGGTGTTTGCACAAAAAGAGGCACTCTAGCGAACTATCGTCACAATTCTTTAAAATGAATGGAAATGAAAGAACAGAAGAGAAGGATGAGAATTATCAGTTCACATTAGCGATGGGTACTACATATTTGCTGTAAAATGACATTACAAAGCCATACAGAAAGAATTTAAAAATTTAGTTGTCAATGAAAGAACAAAAAATTGCAGCGATCGACTGACGGGATTTATTGTTCTGTACATCAAGAAGAACTCGTGCTAAATTTACGGGCATGGATCATGTGAAGGAATTGATGGTACAGTTAGTAAAATTTCCGGAATCGCAAGCATTATTGCATTGTCAGTTACAACAGTTTTCAGTGGAACTGAACGAAGAGTACGTAGACTTCATGTATTACTGTGAAGTACGTTCGTTAAATCAAGGGACATACTTGGAACGAAAAAATAGCACTCCGTCTTCAAGCCATAAGTGGCCTGTCAGGATCATCGGACCGGTGTAAAATCCTCAGCTGAGGATGCGGATAGGTGCGGCGTGTGGTCAGCACCCGGCAGTTCCGATTTTTTAATTTTTTTTTTTTTTTACTGGAGCAACTACTATTTGGTCGAGTAGCTTCTCAATTGGCAATTGGCATCACGAGGCTGAGTAAATCCCGAAAAATGGCAACAGCGCATGGCGGTCCGGATGGTCACTCATACAGGTGCCAGCCTCGCCCGACAGCGCTTAACTTCGGTGATTTGACGGTAACCGGTGTATCCACTGCGGCAAGCCCGTTGCCTCAGGAACAGAAATTAGAACATCCGAAATGGAGCGCAGACTCCGCATTTTAAGAGGACCTGGCAGCACAGTGCCCACAATAAAACATTAGAAGGTGAGAAACAAATTCTTTCTGATTTGATGGGGATGCATTTGAAAGAAAATGGTGTTGTAGAAGGTACACATTCTAGAAAAGACAATCCAGTTCCCTAAGCTCACCGGCAATAAAGAAAACTCGAGGTTGATGACTTTATTGTGGCCTTGAAAGAATTACAAGTATAGCTTCCTAAACGTTTTGAGGACACAGCCAGTCTTACGTCTGTTTTCAAGTTGTTTTCGGGACCGTTTGCCATTTCAGGTGAAAGCGCTACCGCGCATTTGGAGATGTAATTGTTTGACTTGCAAGATAATTCCCGTTTTATACACAAATACCTTTAACGTTACAACTGTCTAGGACGTCTGCATTGCCTTCCTCAGGTAGAGCTGCCACGTCTCCATCGTGAGGTTCCAAAAGTGCTACAGTATATGTGGGTGAGAGATCTTTCATCGATTATTAAGTAAATAAGTCATGATTAATTGGCAACCTGAGAGAGAAAATCTGTGAAACTGCCTGCGTCTGTCCATATGCCGACAGTTTGTATCAGAAAAAAATTGTATTATCTCTTCTCCGCACCGAAACTAAAAAAATAACACTGAAAATTTCTTATGTTTTTGATCTACGTTGCTGAGAAATGTGAAATGTAAAACCCAAGTCTTACGTAGTGAGACTGCACTGCCATTCAAATGCGGCGCGTTCGCAGTTTCCCCCTCTTCTCCTTACTCGCGGTCATAGAGTGTACAGTGGCGGTGGTGGTAAAACGTGCCAGCCTGGTTGAGCAATATGGCACCCGTGCCAAGGAACAGCTTGTGGGCCGAATTCTTGGCCACCCTTTAACTATTCTGAAGAGCCAAAGAAACTGGTATAAGCACAAGTATTCAAATAGAGAGATATGTAAACCGGCAGGATACGGCGCTGCGGTCGGCAACGCCTACATAAGAGAAGTGTCTGGCGGTTACTGCTGCTACAGTGATGGGTTATCAAGATTTAAGTGAGTTTGAACGTGGTGTTACAGTCCGCGCACGAGTGATGGAACACAGCATCTCCGAGGTAGCGATGAAGTGGGAATTTTCCCATACGACCATTTCACGAGTGTACCGTGAATATCAGGAATCCGGTGATACATCAGATCTCCGACATTGCTGCCGCCGGTAAAAGATCCTGCAAGAACGGGAGCGACGACGACTGAAGAGAATCGTTGAACGTGACAGAAGTACAACCCTTCCGCAAATTGCTGCAGATTTCAATGCTGCGCCACCAACAAGTGTCAGCGTACGAACCAATCAATGAAACTTCATCGATATGGTCTTTCGGAGCCGAAGTCCAGGTCTTGTAGCCTTGATAACTACACGACACAAAGCTTTACATCTCACCTGGACCCGTCAACACCTGGACCCGTCAACACCGACATTGGACTGTTGATGACTGGAAACATATTGCCTGGTCGGATGAGGCTCGTTTCAAATCGTATCGAGCGGACGGACGTGTACGGGTATGGACAACCTGATGAATGCATGGCATGGACCCTGCATGTCAGCACGGGATGGTTCAAGCTGGAGGAGGCTCTGTAATGGTGTGGGGCGTGTGCAGTAGGAGTGATTTGAGACCCCTGATACGTCTAGATACTACTCTGACAGATGACACGTACCTAAGCATCCTGTCTGATCATTTGCATTCAGTCACCTCCATTCTGCATTCCGACAGACTTGTGCAATTCCAGCAGGACAACGCGACACCCCACACGTCCAGAATCGCTACAGAGTGGCTCCAGGAGCACTCTCCTGAGTTTAAACACTTCCGCTGGCCACAAGACTCCCAAGAAGTGAACATTATTGAGCACATCTGGGATGGCTTGCAACGTGCTGTTCAGAAGAGATCTCCACCCCGTCGTACTCTTACGGATTTATGGACAGCCCTGCAAGATTCATGGTGTCAGTTCCTTCCAGCATTACTTCAGACGTTAGTCGAGTCCATGCCACGTCCTGTTGCGGCACTTCTGCGTGCTCGCTGCGGTCCTACACGACGTTAGGCAGGTGTACCAGTTTTTTTGGTTCTTCTCTGTGTATGGAATGAATCTCGTCGGTACATCCACATATCCTAGCATAACTGACTGGAGCGACTATGACCACTTTGTTTTGTGATTTACCTTTTGTCATTGCTGCAGACGTCTGAACTGTATAGTGTCAATTAAACGTACTGATTTCTTCTTGTGAAGCTACTGTCTAAAATCTCTGTTCCCCAGTTTCTGTTTTCATATACATTTGATTTGTGATATTCGTTTCTTTTCGGAGGCTCTGTCAGATACAAAAGTAGAACTGGTATCATGATTAACTAGTAAATCATCCTTAGATGTCACATCCTTCGCCTTCCAGTTTTGTTTTGTTGAACTGACATGATGCAGTTAAGTATCAGTCACTGGTGATGGGAAACGTCAGTGAAATGCACTATCTGATCAAATGTATCAGGACACCCTTACGTAATGCGGAAATGAACATTAGATGTTACGAGAGGCGAATTCACCAGTAGAAAAAAAGACACATGGAGTATTGTGTTGTCAGAAGAGAAGCGCTTACAGCAGCATGGATCGACCAGGAGAGCTCAGCGACTTCCAGCGTCAACTAGTCGTTATATATCACCCGAGTAAACAAATTCATCAGCGAAATTCCAACTCTTTGAAGCTTACCCTAGTCGACTGATGGTCATGTGATCTTGAAGAGGAGTGTGGAGGAGGAACTACAGGTAAACCAAGACCAGGCACAGCTCATGTACTCACTGACAGGGACTGTCGAGCATTGCGGAGGGTTGTCGTAGAAATAGCATGAAATCAGCGAAAGGAATCACTCGTGAGTGCCGAAGAGCTACCAGCTAGCACAGTGACCGTCAGTAGGAAGTTGAAAGGAATGAGGTTCCATGGCCGAGCAGCTCCTCATAAGCCACACATATCTGTAAATGTTACACGACGCTTGGTCTCGTGTAAACGCCGACATCATTGCACGACGGATGATGGAAATGGATGAAGCGATTAATCACGCTGTACTCTATGGCAATCCAATGTAATACGAGGCGTGTTTGCTGGCCGGTGTGGCCGAGCGGTTCTAGGCGCTGCAGCCTGCAACCGCGCGACCGCTACAAACGCAGGTTCGAATCCTGCCTCGGGCATGGATGTGTGTGATGTCCTTAGGTTAGTTAGGTTTAAGTAGTTCTAAGTTCTAGGGGCCTGATGACCTCAGATGTTAAGTCCCATAACGCTCAGAGCCATTTTTTGAATGAGGCATGTTTTTTACGCAAGGTCCATTTGAACGTAAGTACACAATGAAAGGTTATTTCAAAAAAGTAAATTTATTTTAGATAGTACATACTTCACTCTATTTTTGGACATATTGCCAAGTTTGTTGAAACACATATCATACCTCTCAACCAATTTTAAAATACCCTCTTCATAAAAACTTGCCACCTGCTCCGACAACCAAGAGTTCACTGCCATTTTCACGCCGTCGTCGTCATTCTAACGGTTGCAACTGAGATGCTGTTTGAGGTGGAGGAACAGATGGTAATCGCTCGGCGCAATATTAGGGCTGTAGGATGGGTGGTGTAAAACATCCCATCCAAAACTGTCCGATAAATCTCAGGTCTGACCTGCAGTGTGAGGTCTTGCATTGTCATGGAGAAGGACAATTCCCTTTGCCAGCATGCCGCATCTTTTGTTTTTAATCGCTCTGCGTAGCTTTCTCAGGGTTTGGCAGTATGCTTCTGCATTGATAGTGGTTCCTTGTTGCATGAAGTCGACCAACAAAACACCATGCCTATCCCAAAACACAGACGCCATGATTTTGCGCTGGGGCAGAGTCTGTTTGGCCTTCACCTTTATAGGCGAGTGTGTGTGTCTCCATTCCATGCTCTGTTGCTTCGATTCGGGCGTGATACGCGAAACGTATGTTTCGTCTCCAGTTACGATCTAACTCAAGAATGCATCACCAACTTTGTGATAACGTGTCAACAACTTCATCACACACTCAAATCTTTGGTTTTTGTGGTCGTCTGTTAAGAGTTTTGGGACCCAACGGGAGCACAGTTTCCTAAACTTTAGGTGTTCAGAAACAATGTTGTAAAGCACTGATCTCGACACGTCAGGTAATTCATTTGACAGACTTGTTATTGTGAAGCGCCTGTTCTCACGAATCTTCACTTCAACTGAACTACTAGTGTCTACAATGGGGCGACCGGAGCAGTCCTCATCATGGACGTTGTCACGGCCATCTTTGCATTGTCGAACCCACTTATGCACTTTGCTTTCACTCATAACGGTATCACCGTACACTTCGTAAATCTGTCGATGAATTCCTGCAGCAGACAGGTTCCTTGCTGACAAAAACCGTATCATTGAGCGTACCTCACACGCGGCGGGCGAGTTGATAGCTCAGAACAGAGCCGTACAGGTTAGCTACAGAGCTGAAATTGAGCACCGTTGTTCCCGAGGCATGCCGGTACACGACGCACGCGCTCGTTGCGGTATGCGCGCGAACTACTAGTGTCTACAACAAAATGGACCTTACTTAAAAACACGCCTCGTAGTTTTGGATTGGCGAATGCCTGAAGTACGTTACCTACCACATACATCTACATTCGTACTCTGCAAACCACTGTGAAGCATTGAAGAGAGTGTATTCTACCGCACCAGTTAGTGTGGTTTTTTTCCGTTCCATTCGAGTACGGGACGGGGGAAGAAGGATTGTTTTAATGCTCCTGGGCGTACTGCAATTCATCTTATCTTGACCTCTCGATCCCCGTTGGAGTGATATGTACAGGTTGTAGTAGATTCCTAGAGGTATCGTTCAAACCTGGTTACTGAAATTTTGTACGTAGGCTTTCTCGGAATAGTTTATGTCTGTCTTAAAGAGTCTGCCAGTTGGGTTCTTTCACGCGTGTGAGACAAACCTGTGACCATTCGTGCTACCCTTCTCTGTGTGCGATCAATACTGTCAGACGTATCCAGTACGGGTCTTACACACTTGCGCAATATTCTAGGATGGGCCGCACGAGTGATTTGCAAGCAATCACCCGCGCGGAATGGCCGCGCGTTTTGAAGCACCATGTCAGGGATTGCGCTGCCCCTCCCGCCGGAGGTTCGAGTCCTCCATCGGGCGTGGGTGTGTGTGTTGTTCTTAGCATAAGTTAGTTTCAGTAGTGTGTAAGTGTAGAGACCGATGACCTCAGTGGTTTGGTCCCTTAGAAATTCACACACATTTGAACATTTTGCAAGCACTCTACTTTGTAAAATGATTGCATTTTCTCAGTATTCTTCTAATAAACCGAAATCTGCTGTCTACTTTACCTACGACGGAGAGTTTGTGACCGTTCCAATCCACATCCCTACGAAGTGTTACATCCAGGTACTTCCACGAATTTACTGATTCCAGTTGTGTCTCACTGAGGTTATAATCATAGAATGCATTGTCCGCAACGTCATTAATATACAACATTGAATAGCAGGGGTTCTAACACACTTCTCTGAGGGATATCTGAAGTCTGTCATCTGTCGATGACTCTCCATCCAACGTAATTTGCCGTGTCCTCCTTACCAAAAAACCCTCGATCCAGTCACACATAGCGCTTATTACCCCATATGATCGTACTTTTCATAATAAGTGTACGTGTGGTACCGAGTGAAATGCTTTTCTGAAATGGAGAAATACTGCACCTACCTGACTGCCTTGATCCATGGCTTTCAGATGTCTTGTGAGAAAAGTAGGAGTTGGGTTTCACATGAACGATGTTTTCGAAATCCGTGGTGGTCGGACGGAGACGATCATTCAGTTCGAGATACCTCATTATGTTAGAGCTCAAAATATGTTCAAAGATTTTACAGGAAATGGATGTCAAGGATATTGGACGGTAGTCAGTGATTCACTTCTGCCACCTTTTTTGTGTACGGGTGTGACCTTTGCTTTCGTCCGGCTGATGGGCAGGGATCTACGATAGAAACTGGTTAACAGAGAGACTATCTCAGCCGCAAAGTGGGTAGAGAATCTGACAGCGTGTCCATCGGATCCGGGGGCTTTGTTCAGTTTGAACGATTTCAGCTGCTTTTCAACGCCACTGACACTAATATTTATTACATTCATCTTTTCAGTGCTATGAGGATTAAATAGGGGGTAATACTCCTGGGTTTTGCTTTGTAAAGTAATTCTGCTTTTATTTTGCTATCCCCAATTTCAGTTCTTGTTTCGTCCATGAGTGCCACTAACAGCTTTTGTATAAAACCAGAATTTCTCGGAGGTTCCGTTAAACGTAATGCGGCAGTATTCTGCTACAGTAGTTGTTAAACGCTTCACGCATTACTCTCTTGACAGCAGAAAGCGTTTCATTCAGCAGCTCTCTCTGTCTATAGTCCTTTGCTTGGTTTAATAACTATTATGCAGTAACGTCTGTTTCTTTAGAAGTTTTTTTTACAGGACTGTGCACCACGGAGGCTCTCTTCCATCACGAACCGTTCTACTGCGTACGTATCTATCCAGTGCATGGTTACTTTTAAACTTGAGCCACAGTTCCTCTACGTGATACTTTTCTGAGCTAAGAGTTTGAAGTTCCTCCCAGAGATATGACACTACTGCTCGTTTGTCTAGTATATGTTCATACAGATATTTCTACTTGTTTTTAAATGCCCTTTCTACTTTGGTATTCATTGTTGGTATAACTGCCTCATAGTTGCTGAAACTAGTTTCGGCGTGGACGTCCTCAAAGAGATCGGGACTGTTCGTTGCCATTACATGTATTATATTTCAGTGGAGAGTGGGTTCAGATCTACCTGCCCTAAGCAGTTTTCAGAGCAGGCATTTAGTAATGTTTCACGGATGTCTTGTCACGTCCATCACTAACCAAGCTGTAAATATCCTATCTGATAGCCAGAATGAATCTTCACTCTGCAGGGGAGTGTGTGCTGTTATGAAACTTTGCGGCGGATTAAAACTGTGTGCCGGACCGAGACTCGAAAACGGGATGTTTGCCTTTCGTGGCCAAGTGCTCTTCAACTGAACTACCCAAGCACGACTCATGACCCGTCCTCACAGCTTTACTTCCAGTACCTCGTCTGCTACTTTCCAAACCTTGGGTAGCTCAGATGGTAGAGCACTTGCCCGCGCAAGGCAAACGACCCGTGTTCGAGTCTCGGTCGGGCACTCAGTTTTGATCTGCCAGTAAGCTTCATCCCGTCTAATAGTTGGATGATTAAAGTCTCCGCAGATGGTTACAATATGATTAGGGAACTTTCTGATAAGCGAAGTGAGGTTTTCTCTAAAGTTTTCGATTACATCAGTAGGCGAGTATGGTGGTAGATAGAAGGATCTAGTTTTAATTCTAATTTTATGCCCACCCTTCATACTGAGTCTTGCCCAGGCGATCTCGCGTGCAGCTTCAATTTCTATCTCGCTAGACTTGAGATGCTTATCTGCAGCGACGAAAACACCACTTCCATTTATCATTAGTCTACCCTTCCAGTATAACCTTCAATTTTGTCCCGTTTTTAACCAGCTTTCAGTACTAATATTATGTGAGCTTCACTGCCTTTTAGGAGCAGTTCCAACTCTGGCACTTCGTTGCGAGTGCTTCGGCAGTTAAGCACTAGCATTTTAATACTCTGACCTGCGGAGCTCCTTGCTTTGGGTCTTCCACTGCCGGGTTTCCTATGGCTATTGTTGTCTGGATTGTTATAATGTGTATGGTATTACGGTACGGGGATGGTTCAAATGGCTCTGAGCACTATGGGACTTAACATCTGAGGTCATCAGTCCCCTAGAACTTAGAACTAATTAAACATAACTAACCTAAGGACATGACACACATCCATGCCCGAGACAGGATTCGAAACTGCGACCGTAGCAGTCGCGCGGTTCCGGGCTGAAGCGCCTAGAACCGCTCGGCTACAACGGCCGGCGTACGGGGATGTCCTTCGTGGTTAGATGTAGTCCTCTTATTTTACTTAAGAAAACGGTAAATGTAAAAGGATATGAACACATTCTACGACACTTTGAACTGCTTACGATAAAGCACGTTCCGAGACGATGACTGTACCTGCATGAGAGCGCATACTGTTACAGTGCAGTATTTGTGAGGCAATCGTTCGCTGACAATTACATTCCTGACACGTACTGGCTCTCCCAAGTCCCGAACATCTTTGGGATGAGTTATAACGCCGACTTTCGCCCCAGACCCGAGTGTCGCACATCACTACTTTCTCTGGTTTCAGCTCTTGAGGACGAATGGGCTGTCATCCCTCCACAGACATTCGGAGACCTCAGTTGAAGTTTCCTCAGCAGAGTTATTGCCGTTACAAAGTCCGATAATAGATGTCCGGATAATTTTGATCAGAGAATGTATGTATGTGTGAAAAAAGAAAAAAAGTGTGTTTGCTCAAAGTAGGAACTTGTCCAAATCATGTTTATTTGAAAGCAAACTTGAACACAAAAATTGAGAGACCAGTTTTAAATTGAACTTTTCTCAACAGCTTCGAATTCGTAATTAGACTCCCGCAATCCCTTAAAATTGGAGCATCCCATTCAATCAGACGCGACAGTTCCACTTATCACACCTTCCACTTAAGATAGCAATCAGGTTCTTATTCAATAGGCAAATCCAAAATTAAAAAATACCATAATTCCTCCGAAACTAGCTACTGGTTTCCAAAGAGTGAAGCGCCGTTGAAATCGTTTCTTTCAGATCTTCAGTACTAGCAGCAAAAATTATTATATTTCGTTTAAAAAAAAACTAATTTGGTATTTACAACTCTGTTGGATTGGATTGTTTTGGGGAGGAGACCAAACGGCGAGGTCATCGGTCTCATCGGATTAGAGAAAGAAGGACGGGGAAAGAAGTCGGCCGTGCCCTTTCAAAGGAACCATCCCAGTATTTGCCTGGAGCGATGTAGGGAAATCACGGAAAACCTAAATCAGGATGACCGGACGCGGGATCGAACCGTCGTCCTCCCGAATGCGAGTCCAGTGTGCTAACCACTGTGCCAACTCGCTCGGTTACAGCTCTGTAATTAATATACCTGCCATGACAGTTCGTTTAGGTGAAAACAGAATTACGATAGTGATTCCGTAGATTTTCCGGTCGTCTTATATGATTATGCCCTTCACGGGTATGCTGCCGGATATGATCGTCTTCAATGGTATTTTTAACTTTGGATTTGTCTGTTGAAGATGATCATATCCGGCAGCATACCCGTGAAGAGCATAATCAGAATTACGATAGCTTAAGCAATATTCCAGGCTAAGGCTTGCATGTCCCACGCAGTGCATTGTAACTTCGCACAAACTGTAGCCCAGTCTAAAGTACGTACGAACCTTTTTTAAAAGGTAATCTGCTTCACCACTTTATTACGAGATCACTTCAAAAGGTGAGTTAAATTCTATGGCGGGCCAAGTAGCTATTTTTGAATGGTGCACTACATTTCAGTCTGTTTTTCAACCAAGCCTCTATAAACAACCGTCGGGACGAGGCATCCGAGAATCGCTGAGTGAACGACGTCATCATCGGAAAATCTACAATTTCTTCGAATCATTTCGTCGATGGCTTGGTCATTATCGCTGAAGTCGATGTCGATGGCCTTGCTTACCTGTCAGCTCACCCACGCCTGTAGGAGCTATATCAAATCATTGGCACTATTTCACTGCAGCTGTACACGCCACTGCATTTGCTCCATATACTGCCAGGAATTTCATGGTGAATCTGTCCGCAATTTAAAGGGCATGTCCGATTCTTTTTCCCATCCTTGAAACAATCAGAGCTTTTGCTCCGTCTCTAATGACCTCGTTAGCGACGGGACATTAAATCCTAATTTTTCTTCCTCCTTCTTCCCGTCTGTGTGCAGATCCCCTCTTTGTCCATAAGAATTGTACGGTTCCGCGTACATTAAGTTCACTGCATCATATCACTCTGCACTGTGACGTATGTTATCCGCAAACGCAGCAGAACTGTGTCTGCAAGTAAATGCACTGTCTTCTGACAGTGTCTCACCCATATCGAGCTATGATGAAGCAGTCTGCATTTGACTTGTTAGTAAAAAAGATAATTACTTGAAATTTGAGGAAGATTAAACTGTACGCCTCACAGGACTCGAAATCAGAGTCTAACCTTTGGTGGATAATGCTCCAATAAAATGAGCAAGCACGATTCAAAACCCGCCTCCGCAATCTCATTTTATTATTTACCTGTCTCCGCTTGCTGTTGGCACGTTTTATTGTGTCAAATGCGAATATTTACACCACAACAAAGCTCATACCGAAATCATTATAAGGACTACATGAATAAGTTCGTTTCAGATAGAAACACATTTGAAAAAGAGACCTGAATACAGCACTGGTGCCAAACTGGGCTTTGTCGTCCTTACTTGGAACTTGATTTCAAGGAAAGTCGAAATTAAACGGAAGCTTCGCATCCTGTTTATGCAGTTCAGTCAGATATTTACAGTATAAGTAAAGCAAAAGGCGTTCGCCAGCTTCACTGTGTGCTGCTTAAGACGTCCGAAAAAATCGTTTCTGCTAGCGACAAGTCCGATGTATCTCAAGCAGCAGCCGGATACTTACAATCATATACACAGTTCGTTCATGTCCTTGATCATGTTGATAATTCCTCGTCAACTCGGAAAGCAGTGAAGCGTTTAATAATGTGTTTAACAGAGATAGCTGGCACAACAATGAACAGAGGAGCCGCATGGCGGGGAAGTGGGATTCATACGCCAATATGGTCATCTTGTTTTAATTATTTTTTCTTTAAATCAGTGCAGGCGGATGCTGGGACTGTTCTGCTGATTTAGGCATTTACAGTTACACTCATCCGACCAAAGGGAACATTACTGAAGATATAGGAAAAAAAATTGGAAAATCGGCTACGAGATATCTGTAGTGTTCTGATGGAGCATTGGAGCATTACTTGGATAAAGTCTCTTTCAACAGTTGTACTCATACGAGAACGGCGTGCGCCGTGCTTGCTAAGCAGACAATTACCGAGTGCAATTGGTTAGAGCTGTTGGAACTAAAACATAGTTAAACAAATCAAATTTCGAACGAAGGAGGTAACGGAAAAATTTATACTCCTATATTGTTAATAGAAAAGTCCGTGATTTATACAGATTTTTATCAGTTTTACTGCCAGAAAAATCGCTTTTTTGTATTGACATTTGACCAGTTTCGACCTTCATATCCAATTAACGACATGCTTTAATATGTTAGGAATACATAAATCATGAGCTGTCAGAATCAACGCATAATTTGTGGGTGAGCAAGATATTACAGTATACTGCTTACCGGAGTGGAAGATAACCAGTGATAATCGAAAGCAGTCAGATCTAAACAGGTAAAAGTGATGGTGTGTGACATTTGTTAAAATAAAAAGTAATATCATCATTCCCAAAAAATGAACCATTTACTGTTCATAATGACTGTACCGACGAGGTAAATCTCTTATGCTTTAGAACTAACAAAAGGTGAGATCACAGCTTCGCTACCTGTTGTGTTGTCTGATTGCCATGATCAGATTTTCTGCGACACTGATTTTCTGCGTACTTCATAGATTTGTTATATTTACCTGTGTGATTTGTAATTCTGTTGACTGGAATTAGATCCTTTGGTATATTTAGAGAATTCGCTAATATGTCAAGTTCCCTGTGCTTATCTATCGGGTACTTGCTTCTTGTTCCAGACTCAACCAGTATTGAAAAATTACTGGAAGCACGGCCCGGTCTATGTGTGGTAGATGAGAAAACGAAAGACATCAGTTTATTTGTTAAGAAAACAAGCTTACCTCCGCACACACGCACATGTGAGCAGTGGCGAATAGTGAAAATTATACCAACGTGCTACAATTTGATGACCTCTTGCTATTGACTTACAAAGGTAGTAATCGGAATTATTTTGGATGTAATTATGATTCTCTTGATCGTTTCTTCATTAGGGTCCGTGTCGGGTGTTAAGTCACCGAAAATTCTCGGTCCACGCAATCTTGACCTCGTGCACAGCTGGTGGGAAAGGGTAGGTCTGGCTGCAGCATGCTATCATACATACATAAACTGAAATGTTTAAATATATTTAAATTTTATAATTAAACATTTAATATTGCGAGTAATAAAAGAAAATTTAAAAAGTATGATAGCAGTGGAAATCGCGTTCACGCCAGCGAATTTCCAGTCAGTGTGCATGACCACTCGGCCACGGCGCTATTACCACAACTGCTCCTCAAGAATCTCTGATACTTGACGCTTGCACAATGTGTTACACGCACGTTCATAGAAAAATGCTAACCTAGTGTTGTGAGCAACATAGTGCCGGAAGGCATGAAGTTACATCACAGCACGCCAAGGCCCACGAGAAAGACAGGTCGTGGCGTGTGTGCCACACCACGTGACGTTGCAGGTCTTACGAATGCCAGCAGCCGTCTCCGGAGGGGAGCAGCCATTTCAGGCGAGTTTAATAATACTTGATTGCGCATTTACTTGCACGATAGCTCTTGATAGCGCACAACAAAGTTAAGATCTTTAGTTGGTACTTTTTCGCTTATATACTGATTTCCCGTGGGCACTGTACGGAGCCGAGCGTTCGCGAAATGTGGTGGACAGGCCCACTAGTGTGACGTCACAAGCCGACAGACAAACAGACAGCTGTGTCCATTCTCTGAAATGCTCGTAGAACAGCTGACTACCATTCGAGCACTCACATTTTGCGTACCAGCACGCATTCTAAGAGAAATGGTGTAATTTTAGCGCGATTTCTGGCTCATATTGGAAGAGAAATGGCATAATATTAGAACGATATTTACAGTATGCTGTAACACATTGGTACATGATATTCTGCCGCCACTGCAAGTGAATATTCTTCTGGACAGCGGTTATGGAGATCCTGACAACTTCTGTCCTTCAACCATTGTACATCAGACAAGATGCATAAAATATCCTCAGATAGATACAGACAGTAACTTGTGGGGCTAGACGGTTTCTGGTGCAAATAATTTAGTGAATGGGTTCCCCTTCCTCCTCCCCCCTATGACATCACACCCCACTCCACCCCCTGCAAATGGCGGGAAATTATGGTGGGAAATAGGGCAATTGGGGTACCTCCACTAACCTAACTCCCCTACCCCTTCACCCATTCCTATCACATAGCTATGGAAATGGCGGGATATGGTCAATCGCTGTCCAACTGCCTGGGTGGAAGGTTGGGTTAGTGTACTCTATTTTTTGTAGGAAACGGTAATTCTGTGATGGGGAGGAAGGCATGGTATTTTATTTATTTGTAATTCAATTGGACTACCTTCAGTAACCTAACTCAGATGTATGTGTGTTCACCTCGACATGCAGGGAGCTAGTTAGCACTACACCTGTTCCCCTTCCCCACTCCTCCCCTCCCCCATTTCCCCATCCCCTATCCCCCCCTCCCGCTCCTCTTCCACTAGTGAGAGGCTTCAGTCTGCAATGTATTCAATGGAAGAGATGTTGTTGTACGACAAGGAAGAGTTCAACAGCTATATTAGTTATCATCATGCAGCTGAGGACTGTGTACTGCAGTAGGATTCTTTTATAGTATGGTTTTAATCCGAGACCCATGTGACTAAGGAAAAAGGGACAGATAACCTTCCAGTTTAGTCCCTTTAATCTACAAACCAAACAACCAGCTGAATCCATAGCTCACTGCATGATGCTTGGAAATTGCAGATATTGGATGAGTGTAAGAATAATAAAGATACAACAGGATGGACTGAAGCTACATTTCACAACTCATGCTTGATAAATGCTTGTGCTGAACCTGTGGACCTTTTATGAAAATTCCTTTCAGTCTTCCAAAGTGCGAAATGTTGAACAGTCATCTGCTCCAATTTAGTCACCTAGTTGAGAATGACTGCAACTGAGGAGATATCAGTGACAAGCTGGGAGGATTTTAATAGATGTACTACAGGTAAGCATGCAGCTGAGGACTGCAACCATAGCCCCCTACATTGGAAGGAACGATAATCGATGAGCTTAAGAAGAATACTTTCCAGCAAATAAAAGTGATGCATCATGATGGGTTAAAGATGCATTTTTCAAACCATACATATAGTTGTCTGTGCTGGAACTGTCTGGTTTTTTTTTTTTTTTTAAATTCCCTGTCAATGCGTCTAAGAGATGAATGTGTGTTCTTCACCAACAATCCCAGACTGACTGAGCTAGTTCACAAAACCGCCAAGAAGGTGCTTGAAGTGGAATTTGCTCCTCCTCAGCATTCCTTCCTCCTCACCTAAAAACTGGAGTGGACCAATAGGAATGCAGGAATGCTACATCCGATCACGTGATCATGACATCAGGGGGTGATATAAGGCAGCCATTGTAGTCCATCATTCTCAATCAGTAGAGTAGTACTAGCCATGACGCATCAACAGCAGCTGAGATCCTCATCCGCCTCCATCTCGCAGAAGAAGCGTAACAGTAAGTACTCGTTACATGCCTTTTGCTACTGTTACCACATATAGCAGTTCTCTATTCAACCGCATGTCTTTGTCTGTGGATGCTTATTGTTTCTTCTACTCAGCGAGTTCCTGTGTGTCTGGACTAACAGCGGTCTCCAGCTTGTCGGAACCTGTAGCAGCAGCACTCACCACCAACTTGGTGGAACATGCAGTGACCTCCAGAGTGTCCAGGCCAGTAGCAACGGAAGCACCAGCTTACCAGCATCTGCAGCAGCGTGGGATCCTGAATATACCTGGCCAGCACGTTAGAGCAGTACAACGAGTTTCCATTGTCCATTATGCTCATCGATAACGAAGGTACCTGGCCAGCCCCAGAGTTTCCGAAGAAGTGTGCTTCTCCTTTTCCACATGGTGCAGGTCAGTACTGGTCTCTGACATATGTGCCATCCCATAACGCTCAAGTGTTACTGCAAGAACATGGTATAGATCTGATGGATGAGGAACAACCAGTCCCTTCCGGTGCTCTAATGCTATTCAGTTCAAGGTATAATGTGAGAGGTGGCCATTGTCTTTGGCAATGGCAACTCTCACTTATATTTCTCTTAATTTAACAATATTTAATGCAATTGATCGTCAGGTTCTTCTGAGAACAGGAGTTTGATTGTAATAATATCATTTTTTGATCGTAATAATATCATTTAATTTACTTAGCACAGACTTACCGTCGGTGTCTGCAAACCAACACCAAGTTATCAGAAGAATCGAACTGTTTTTATTGATTGAATAAGTTAAGAATGTCCACTGTTTCCTATATTGCCTTATCCTATTGAGTCCACAGCAGGAGTGAGAAAGAAATGAATGTATGAAAATAATTGCAGGAAGAATGTTTGGGGAGAGAATAAGGATCGAACGATATTTAGCGATTGTGGGTGTACGATAGGGAACAACTACTCGACAGACAGCGAATATAGAAGCTCTGAAACTTCAGCCATTGGCTGTAGCGACGTGTAGGAAGGTTGGATAGTCTGCAAAACTTACGTTTCAGTCTTTGGGAGGAAAAGCGCGGGATCTTTCTCATTGTGTAGAAGTGAGGTTTGACCGGCAACTTTAAACCGGGGAAATTCTGAGCTGATGACTGGTTGTGAGCCGCCCCTACCATGAGCGGTCACGCGAGCAGAACTGTAGCGTGGGTCCGAGTCGTGGACTGCTGCTGAAGACTTGGACGAGAGAGGACGCTTTTCTGAGATGGGTCGAGCCATGCTCTATTTAATCGTGGGAAATGTGCTATATTTATGATTAATGGTTTCACATTAGGTGAATAACCTTTTTTGCAGCTAGACGTAAAGTAATATTAATATTTTGGGGAAACGAAATTTACTTAGGTAGGTAATGTGCAGTGGTAGGTGATGTAAAATTGTTGCTTTCCTTTGTGATAGTAATTTGCAATTTTAGGGTGAATACTTTAATCTAATATGTTTGAGCAAGCAAGTTCATTGGCAGGAAAAATGAAATATTTAAGTGCGTATGGCAGTTTATTTAGTTTTACACCTGGCACTCACCACGTGGGGCTGATCAAGAATTTTATAACTAGTGCTAGGGACCTATAGCGTGTAAGTAGGAAGTGTGCTATTACATGAAATATGCGTGTGAAATTAAGTACTGTTATAAATTTTCAATTTTCTTATATATCTGCAATCTTGAAAGATTTACTATCGTGGATCCTTTGTTAAGGACACGTGATATCTCGTGTGAAAGCGTGTGTCGAATTTTAGCAAACCAAGTGAAGATAATGCTTGCTTATTCATGTTTATTGAAATGTAGAGTCACGTGGGAGATTTTCTGAATAATTAAAATTGCAAAGCGGGGAAAGAGTTTATTAAACTGATAACGTAGCCATGAATTTTGGCTGCAACAAAGTAAGTAGTTCATCTTGAGTGTGTGTATTTTATATGTGTAATTTTGGAAGGGTTTTCATATTTCAGTGGGTGAATCTGTGTCGGAAGTAGGCAGCAGTACAATAGTGGCTATTAAAGTGAATGATCAAGTAGCGCGGAAGTTATATGTAATAATTTTGGTTTTCGATAGAATAATTTTGAGTACAGATAGTTACTGTATGGTGAATATCGGAACTGCTTACGGCTCGATCCTTACGTTTATCCTGTGCATATGTTGGTGCAGTAATTGTGGGTGCATGTTGATTAATGGATACAGGTGTGGAATATCCTTTTCTTCCAATCCAAAAGTGGACACTTGTGGTAATAAGAGATAGCAGTCCGCAGGAGACCATAGTTTTAGTAAAAAGTCAGATGCATTAACGATAAATAAAGATACAAACATGCGTTAAATTTTACATTGTTAATAGGAAAGTCAGATCCGTGAAATTACATCGTGGAATCTGATGCAAATTTCATGCTGTGTGAAGATCACCCGCCTTAATATTTGTTTAAAGGAGTGAGGTTTTTTTTGTTCTCATAACATAATAATCTGAAATGCTTAATGATTAAACCAGTTTGTTCTAAAAAAATTCAAATTTGAGTCGGAACATTCTTTCTATAAGAATAGACAAATCTTTCAATATTTTGTTTTATTATCAGTAAAAATAAGAAATTTTATTAATAATTTTACTGAATGTATTAAAGTCAATCATTGGGCCATGCAGAATTGACATAGCTTTCAAGTTAGGGCATTTATGCAAAGGTCCTGCAAATAAATCCGTTGTGCGTAGTGTAAAACTGAAGAAGTAGTAGGTACTTTGCAAATGTAACAGCCAGCATCTCAAAGCACTTAAATATTGGTATAGAAGGATCAGTGGACGGTGACTTGTGTGTTGTGCTAGAGATTTAAAGTACACTGAGAGGTTTTATAGTGAGGTTTACGGAGTCTGAATGGGATGAACTGTGTAATGCAGAGCCCTACATTAATCATCAGATGACCGCAGAGCACGATCCATCACGGCCTCCACCACAGATTTACTGTGGCGACCTGATGCTATCAAAAACATCGCTGTATGACAACATGGCCCTCATGCTGAGATTGGGTGGTTGGTCCATTTATTTACAGCACTCCACCGTTACAAACTCGTTTTGTCTGTAGATGGTGCTACCCATAGTGCTGGAAAGACTGAAGGGATGGTTGCCTTATGTTCAAAATATATATAAAGAAATTGTAGACTACCTCTGAGTGAACAGTGTGCATCCTGACGATTTACAACAGTGTATCGATACAGTGCTGAAAGAAACTGAAGTACAACCAGTAAGTTTGAGAGGAATTCAAGCTGAATTCTACATACACAAGAAAACTTTATTTGGTAAGTTCTGCACAGGAGTGAAAGTGGAGAAAGAACCTGTTAATTTTATCCAGATGTATTGCATCCAACGTATGATTATCGAATAATAAAAAAATATGTATATTACCACAAATTGTTTCATTTTTCTACACCTGTCATCATAATTATAATAATGTAACTGTTCTCTGTAATTTCACTGCAGCTGCGCCAGCAGCAACTGTGTGAATAATGAATCGCACCAACATCTTCAATCATTGTGAAACAGTATGACAGAAAACACTTTCAAGTGTATATGTACCATGAAGTTTAGTTGATTAGATAATTTTTTTTCCACTGAAGCCCATTGCACACCAATACCCGATGTAGTCGGTATCATGGCGGGGTGGGAGAAGCATCAGAACTTTGTTGTAAGCGACTGGTCCTGTGTGGAAGAAGAAGACTGCAAGAAGAAGAAGAAGATACTCCTTCCTGATAATTGTAGGTTGCGACAAGACACATCCTAACAGAGTCCAATTTCATAATGTATGCGTGTTCTCAAAAACTCTATTTCAGCTCAAGTACCAATTGCTGCAAAAGATACTAGAGGGTGTTGATGCTGTAACATACACAATATTCAGTCAAAGTAGTGAAATCCCTCCACCAGAAAAAGTACAGCCAAACACAATGCTCATATTTGATGATGTTGCTGTGAAAAACTGGGATTAAATTATACGATATTTCTGTTTTGGTCGTCATACGGATATTGATTTATTTGAGTCAGACATATTATAGAATCCCAGAACAGTTGGTAAGGGATAATGTAAAGCTCATTATAGCCTTCAAACAAGACCAATTTGAATTAAAAGCACATTTACCAAGCTCATGTAGGGACTGTTATGTCGTTCAATGAATTTGTGAAAATATGTGGAGATTGTTGGAATCACACACAGTACCGGTTTCTTGTTGTCGATAAAACAAGAAAACTGAATGATGGCAGGTAAAGGTGCAACTTCCAGCAGTTTCTGTATATATAGCTCTGAAAGAGGTGGGTATGTTAGTATACATCACACCATGGACAAGTTCGCACACAAGTGAGGCACTTCAGTCGAGAGGATAGGTGTGCATCGACTGAGAAATCGTCTATACGTAGATGGAAAATTTCAGGCTCTCGAACGTAAAGTTAGCGACCTAGAGATGTATTTCATACAGCTTCTGTGACAGATCAATCAATTACATGCTACGATCATCCCGCTTGAAAAGAACGTAAAAAACTTAACTGTAGACTAACATGTAAATGTTGATAGAATTAGGCAGGATGAATATGTAAGGAGCATCCTGTGAAGGAGTTTGCTTAAGATATAACAAGATCTCGACTGGTTTTCTGAAACCCATACTATAGTTTTTTCATCATAAGAACAGTACTGATGTAAATATTACGCTGCATATGCTTCCACCTTTGCTGTTGCGTCATTGGATTTTATTTCCGGTGGAGCTTCAGCTGTTTATAATCGGGTACAATAATAACTTTATGTTTTATGTGCGAGCGTAGCTCACCCGCTCTACTCACCGAATATAACTCACAACGCTTTACCGGCGCTTTTAAACAGGGTAATCGCTCCATGAAGCCCGTAATGATACGATCAACTGCTGATAATCGCGTGGAAGCTTATTTTTTTCAGTCCACAACTGCATGTTAATGATGTTTCGTTTAATCTGTTCCCAGCTGCTTTATTTTAACACTTCTCACAGATAGGTATTTGAAAATGCTGGCACGCTGAAATTATTCGCATCAATAGTATTAAAACAAAACATTCGGAAGCAGATTAAACCAAACATTACATCTACAGATAATTAAGAAAATCGATAAATAGCAGATAAATAACAAAACCTGAAATGCCGTTTAAATCTTAAAATGGATAAATTATTATACAGTGATACTCTGGTGATAAGCTTCTTAAGCGACCAAGCGTATTGCAGAGATTTTGTTGTATAGTGAAATACTGAAGCCACTTAATGCATTACTCACCTCAGTCGTGTGATAACCTCTGATCTCCTTCCATCTGTCAACCTGAAACTCAAAAAGATATATTATCAGTGGAACTGCCGTATTCAACATCCAAGTGCCACATTTTGTCTTCTTCTTTCATTACGTGCTGTTCTGCATTCCACCTGCGTTCGTCAGTGACGTGCGACAGAGCTTCGTGCATTACTTTAAGCACGTCTGGTAGCATAAGTGCCGTATTATTTCTTGCGACATAACGTTTAGCTTAGCTCCAAATAAGATCTATGCGATTGGGATTGTAGTGGTACGGTGGTAACCTAACGGCAATGTGGCCACAGACTGCTCCGTTTCCTCAGTAATGTCCTGACCTACAACGTAATCTTCAACCCGTTTCAGAATTCAGGTTTAATCGTAGTAGGATCGACATGTGCCCCCTTCCCCATCAGCCAGTTTACAGTTCTGCCTTGCTGCGCACCGAGCGAGGTGGCGCAGTGGTTAGACACTGGACTCGCATTCGGGAGGACGACGGTTCAATCCCGCGTCCGGCCATCCTGATTTAGGTTTTCCGTGATTTCCCTAAATCGCTCCAGGCAAATGCCTTGATGGTTCCTTTCAAAGGGCACGGCCGACTTCCTTCCCCGTCCTTCCCTAATCCGATGTGACCGATGACCTCGCTGTCTGGTCTCCTTCCCCAAAACAACCAACCAACCAACTGCCTTGCTGCAAGATTTTTGTCACCTACGCTCAGCTTTGACACTGTGATTTGAAGTATTGTCCATAACTATAACAATGTTAGGCTCTAATTTGCGTGCAATATCTTTGAACCATTTTAGGAATTCTTCATCTTTCATGTCTTCATGATAATCTCCAGTCTCTTTTTATTTAAAGATCAATTCAGCACCCTCGACAAAACCACAGTTACTTTCCGTTTGCGGTATAATTAGAGTTTTCCTTTTTCCCCTCGAATTTTTTAACCCCTGTGATAGACCTGCAACGAATGCTTGTCTCTTATCAGTCACTGTTCCGACGGTCCACACTTCTTGTGTCACATGTTCTGCGTTAACGCATGCTTCGTAAAGGTATTAAAGCTTCTGTTTCTCGTCCCTGAACTGTTGAAATGTGCGGGAGATAACGCCGTCTCCACAAAGCAATATCCTCTCGTTCTGTAATTACGCTATTTCTTTCGTGTTCTTCTTCTATGTTTCACAAAAGAACACGACGCAGTTTCAGTCATTTACGCCGTATACATGAGAAAAACGGACGAGTGAGAAGCCTCAAACTGACTGTCCGCGTGATAGTTGAGAAGCAGTTGGTGGAGAGTGGCGACTTCCTGCCATTTTCTTCAGTACTCAGAACGGCAGAGGTGCTTTGTACCCTCCTACACTCCCAATGTTCTTCAGAATGACATTTATAACTGAACGGTCCTCTACAGGAAGGTCACTATTTACAAACTGAGGAATGGTGAGCAGTGCATTGTCAGGTTGTTTTACCTCCGCAGACTCCATTTACTTTCAAGCGTACAGAATTGAATATCATTTAGATATACGAGGGTAACCCAAAAGTAAGGTCTCCTGTTTTTTTGTAAGTACAGAACTCTGTTTGTGTAGCAGTTGGTGACGCTGTTATGAAGAGTGCTTCACGCGCTGTGTGCTACCTTGCGCACGCCGGGCTGAGGCGCTCAGTCTTGGCTTGGCAGCCGTTGAGAATGGAGCTCCCATTGGATGTTACCGCCAAATGCGAACTGCGCGCAGTTATTCGGTTTCTGAACGCAAAGGGCACTGCGCCGATTTAAATCCATCGCCAATTGACGGAGGTGTAGGAGCGGGAGTCCGTCAATTTCTGAGGAGACAATGTTGAAGGTTGAGCAAAGCATGCGTGAAGATCAGCGGATCTACCTGGATGATCTCTGCACGTTGGTTCCTGAGGTTTCCCGAGCACCGCTCACAGAATTTTAGCGGAAACATTGAACTACCGGAAGGTGTGCGCAAGATAGGTGCCACGTATGCTGACTGAGGACCACATGCGGCAACGAGTTGATGCTTCCCGCACATTTCTTTACCACCTTGCAGCCGAACAGGACAACTTTCTGGACTCAATTGTCACGTGTGACGAAACCTTGGCATACCACTTTATATCTGAAACCAAGCAACAATCACGCCAGTGGCAGCATCCTTCTTCGCCAAAGCCGCGGAAATTCAGTCAAACACAGTCTGCCGGTAAAGTCATGACAACCGTTTTTTGGGATCGGAAAAGGGTATTGTTGGTCGGCTTTATGTCCACCAGGACCATAATTAACGTTGACAGATACTGTGAGACTCTGAAAAAACTCAAACGAGCAATTCAGAACCGGAGAGGAGGAATGTTGGGCAAGGGCGTACACATTCTCCATGACAACGCTCGCCCACACATCGCTCGGCAAACCATTGCTCTCCTGCAACAGATTCGGTGGAACATAATCACCCACCCACTCTATAGCCCTGACTTGGCGCCCAGTGACTATCACCTGTTTCCCAAGAACATTTGGCCGGAAAGCGATTCAGCTCCGACGACGAGCTGAAAGAAGAGGTTCATAACTTTCTGAACAGCATGGCGGCGAGCTGGTATGACATGGGCATAGAAAAACTGCCACAGCGTCTACAAAAATGCATCGACAGAAATGGTGGTTATGTCGGAAAATTGCTAAATGTTCAAGCTGTAAACTGATGTAAACCATTGCAGAAATAAACAGGTCTATGTACTTATAAAAAAAATAGGAGACCTTAGTTTCGGGATTAAAATAAAAGAAATAGCTTAGAGGAGACCACAACCCCTATATACTTACTATATCCTTTTTTTTTGTAAAATGTAAATCAAAAGAAGTGGTACTCGATCCAGAGACCCACTGATTATGGAGTTCTGATTTTCTTTGGGGGGGGGGGGGGAGGGGGAGTATAGGGCAAGGGTCGTGCTTGGGGGCCTGGCCACGCTGTCCCCGTCTTCTGTCCCTTGACAGGATAAGGGGGAAGCAGCGAGAAGGAAACATTGTAAATTTAATTCTTTTTTTCTTTATTTCTATTTTAATATCTCAGGGAAAAAACAATCACATATGAAAAATTAAGGAAAGAAATGCAGGGCCGAAGAGACATCCGTCACTTCAACGGGACTACGTAACTACGTAAACCTGGGACTCCCCGCTGCTCCGGAGAGTCGTGAAACATGCTGCCTAGAAAGTTCGCAAAGTGTGTTTTTTGTTTAGAGTGATGTCGGATGACCTCATGTTGTCCTAGTAGATAGAGCCAATAGTCCACGCCCGATATAACGGTCAGCGAGAGTACGTAGTGCGACGCGTGTCCACCCGTTGTAATGGTACTTGAATTACGTAACTATTATGGTACCTCACCTGAACCTCTCGATACCAGTAATATTCTACTGTATTTCTGTTAACTACTTAACATATTTCTGAGACAACATTCAGATTTGATTTCACTTTTGATACATCGATATGTTTATATTGCAGTGATATTATTCTTATGTGTATTCTTTCTTTTGTCACTATGATCTTTGACGTACTTGTAACTCTGATTTTTGGGCGTGTAAGCGATTATTAGTCAGTTAGTTGTTAACTTGTTAGAGAGTCGGACCTTGAGAAAGTCAAGTCTTGGACGTCATGTTGGAAAGACGCTCAACGTAGTCCGCTTATAAAATGTGAACTTTAACAGTGACTGTGAGGAAGATGTTTTCAAGTATGTTTTGTATTGTGAAGTGATGTTTGTGTGTTACGTGATACTGCAATAAAAGCAATTAAAAGGAAGTGTAACTTAAATTCGGAGTGCTGATTATTTTTTTTACATCACTATTGTGCTAACTTTGAAATGTTTAATCTCCAAGAATGGTTTGTGAAGCGCATCTACATAACTTTTGAATATAGCAGGATAAAACCTAGGCCTCTTTGCATCCTAGCTTGGAATCATAACCACCTAGATTTTCAACGATTGAGCCATGATTTTACGACGAGACCAGCGTGGGAAACACAAAAAGATGAGTGCGTAGTTTTTTGATTATTACATGAAATGACTATTAACTGTGCTCTAATGACACCTGCCACATAATATGACTGTTGTTGCCCGATAACGCAGTATTTAGCAGCGTGAGCAACACAACAACCGTTATTAAAATTTTGACGTTTGTTGTGGTAGGGTTGTTAGACAGTCCAGCGGATTGCCGACGTTTTCTGTGAGCTGGCCGCTGTGGCCGAGTGGTTCTAGGTGCTTCAGTCTGGAACCGCGCTGCTGCTACGGTCGCAGGTTCGAATCCTGCCTCGGTCATGGATGTGTGTGATGTCCTTAGGTTAGTTAGGTTTAAGTAGTTCTAAGTTTAGGGGACTGATGACCTCAGATGTTAAGTCCCATAGAGCTTAGAGCCATCTGAACGAGGAATCGTCCCTTCCTCCCTCCCACTGACTGTCAACGTCGAAAGAGTCTCGCGAAGGAGGTGCAAGAGGGTGGTAATGAAATCCTGAGGTATTGCCATGCGTCGTATGGTCGAGTCAAGGAAATCGTGGTTGATCCTATCAAAGGCACGATCAAAAGCCACTGATATGAACGCCGTTCGCATGCGACATGTTTCCACCAGGGCAATGTTGTCACAACATTCACCTTGGATAGAATAGGTGTTGCTCCGAACCCCTAAACAAGCCTGGTCTGGTGGTAATGTCTTGGATATTACACTCTTGAGACTTGCCGTCAACAGTCGTGCAAAGATCCCGTAATCTGTATTGAGCATTGTGAGCGGTCGAAATTGATGGGCGCTGACACGACCTGCCGATTTCGGTACTGGTATAAGTATTCCCGCATTCCCGCGATGGGACGTCTGTGTCAGGGCGCAATAACTCATGTACATCAATACCCACTGTGACATCATTAGATCTGCAAATTCGCGTTAAAATTCGAGTGTCAACCGATCTGACCGAAGGGACTTTTGCACCGCACCCTCCGTGAATACCATTCGTATGTCATCTTCCGTTACGGGTTCCAATAACGCCTCTGCATTCTTACAATTCACCCTCGTTTGTATTTGTCGCGAAATGTCTTCTCCTATCTGATCGTCCGTTGGTGAAAAAGATGCGGTAATGCTCCAGAAACCCAGCAGCAATGTCCTGTTGTGACGTCAAGGGCCGATCATTCTCATCATGGAGTACTGTGATCAAGGATTGGCGATTACGCGCATGTCTCCTGGACTCATGATGCTTGGAAATACGTTCTCCATCGACGTTTTGCGAACACCAAACACGACTCGAAAGTCTCTCCAATCGGCGTCTCCTGATCGATAAAACACACGCCTGAATGCGATGAACTTCCGCTTGACGGTCGTGCGATGGGCCCTGGAGAACAGGTCACGAAGCACCATGTAGTAACATTCATGTCTATCTCGAAGCTACTCGCGTTTTCCTTGCCATAAGTTATGAGAGCTCTTCGTAACCCCGGTTTTGTACATTGCAGCCACCATGAAAGATCCGTACTGTGCATCGGGAGACGGCGAGTGCATGTCTGCCACGCTTATTCGATCCGCTGGCGACATTCTGGATCCAACAATAAGGGTGAATTAAGTTTCCACACGTGTAGCCCTCACCCTGCCCACGGATTTTTTCTCACGTGTCCATTAGTGTCATGTCTCGACACATCGAGCGCAATGCATAGCAGGATTTAAAATTCGGGATTTGATCCTTCGGTGTGAGAAGACAATTAAAATGCCCTCCTACCAAGATGTGATCATATCTGCCATGGAATAGGGGTGCAATCTCCTCCGAGTAGAATTGCGCACGCGCCCGTCGATTCTAAGATGCGGAGGGTGCATAGATGTTGACAACACGAATACCGTTCACGGTCATCGCCAAGCCCCGGGTTGAAGGGAGATAATCGAGGTCACGCAGTGGAATCCCTTGTCGAACTAATATCGCCGTGCCACGTTCTACGTCTGGAGTCCGCGCTAGGTAAGTGCTGTAACCACGCACGTCTGGAAAGGCAACATTGCAGGTTTCCTTCATCAGCAGAACATCCACGTCCGTAGCGTAAATCATGTCCCGGAAAAGTTGCAACTTTGCAAGCGATCGTACTGGTGTTAATGTTCATTGTTCCCACCTTATGTGTTTGGTTCGTTGTCATCGTCATGCTCGTGTCATATCATTGTAAACTGTAAAGGCTTTCGTCCACTATTCGTGATCAGAGGGTTGGCCGCCAACGGCCTTCCCTCCGTTGTTTTCGTTTGTGGCGTGCGTCCTATAAGTTAGTCGTCATCAAGTGCGGGGGTGGGGGCAATTCCGGTATCCCTTCGACTTGTTTTGCCCAGTCACATTGGTCATCAATCTCGAAAACACCCATTGACGCATTTCGATGTGGCTTACGGAACACTGTCGCCGACATCTCCGTCGGCAGTACCGGTCTGAAAGGCAGGACAACCGGTCACCATCTCAAGGAATCCTTTCAACATTCTCTAAAGGCATGTGTTCCATGTCAGAGGTCTCTTCGGCTCGAAGAAATTCTGTGTCCCCTAGGTTAGGGGAGGACGTGTCACCCGAGATTTGACGGCGCTTTCTGCGACGCTTCGGCGATCGTCGTTTGCGCTCTCTGTCCTCTGCTGCCTTAGGCGGCGACTCACATTGTTCATCGGACATTCGTTGGTCCAATGCTGCCGCCACAGTCTCGACCTCCACTTCCAAGCCACGCGCTAGTTGTGAGGGTGCGGATGGTTCACTTGCGAGCCCCATCACTTGCTAACCAAGTGCTTGCTACGTGTCACATCTGGCGGACTGCTTCAACCATATAGTAAGAATTCAGTACAGAAAAATTCAAACTGAATATATTGATTACAAACTGCTATAACTATTTAGTGACTAGCAATACAAATAATGTTAAACAAAGTTCAAAATATCGATCCTTGGCAACTGCAATGAATGGGAAGACTTTAACACGTGTCATTCTGCCATCACAATGCAGAGGAGATTTCGACAGTGACACAATCAGGAACGTCCAGTTGCCAACAGTATTTGCAGATGGCACCGGCAGTTTGAATAAACAGGAAATAGTGCGGGCTGACCAAGAGCATCAGCACAAAACGTTGAAAGAATTCGCATTCCGTTGTAGACGACGGAAAACGACGTACAAAGCCAGTAGGGAGCTACAAATTCGACAAACAGCGATTTAGCGTTTCCTCAAAACGAAGCTGAAAATAAAATCACACTTAATTCAAATATTACAGGCGTTGAAAGAGAAAGACTATGAAAACGTTCGAATTATGCTACGGCAGTGATGGCAACCGTGCAGAAAGAAACATTAACTGTACGTCTCATTTTTGGTGCTGAAGACATTTTTAAATGGCATCGTTAACTGGCACAGCAGTCGAATACGGGTACAGAAAAGCCTTCGTGATTAACTGAAAACCATCGAGACTCTAGTTACTGTGTTTTGTGCGGTAGCAGCACAAAAGTTGTGCGGTCCATTTTTCTTCATTGAGCTAAGTATTTACCTCGACACGCTCGAGCAATGGCTGATGCCACAGCTTGACATGGATTCCGCGGATTATATCTTCACAAGAACGAGTACCCTCTCATTGGGCTGTGAAACCCCCTGGTACCTGAGTGGTCAGCGAGACAGAATGTCATACGGAATGTCATACCTAACGGCCCGGGTTCGGATCCCGGATGGGTTGGAGATTTTCTCCGCCCAGGGATTGGGTGTTGTGTTACCTCATCATCATTTCATACCCATCGACACGCAAGTCGCCGAAGTGGCGTCAAGTTGAAAGACTTGCACCAGGCGAACGGTCTACCCAACGGGAGGCCCTAGCCACAAGGCTTTTCCATTTTACCAGACGTATTGGGTATGACGACGCTGTGTTCGACAACTAGATCTTCGGACCTGACGCCCATGGATTTCTTTTTAACGGGTTGTGTAAACGACATTGCCGAAAACAATCCCAGAACTCAAAATGCGCATTCTTAATGACTCCACGTATGTTTCAGAATCTATGGCGTGAATTGGATTACCGCTTGGGTGTTGTCCGTGTTATCAAAGGAAGTCATCTAGAGCACCTATAAAATATGTTAAAATTGTACTTTGTTTTTCATTCTCTGTAATTCTTATTGATATATCGCTATTCCTTAAATACGTATAGGCGCTTGTAGTCGCTACACTCGTTTTGTATAGATCTATATTTTGGTATCAGTGCACGACACCAAACCTCTTTCTTAATCTGCTGGTAACTTCATGCATTACTTATGTTCTGGTGCAAGTTGAAGCAAACACAAATTCAGTACATCTTGGAAAAACGTATAACAAAAGGAATAATGACACTTCAAGGAATTAGTGGTAAGGAAGTCGGATAATCTATTAATACCAATACAAATAATAGCAATCACATGTTATGCTGTCATGGATTTACTCGTTAAGATACGATGCTCTCACTAAAATAATAACTTACAATGACATTCTGCACAACTTATATTACTGATCTTTGACTATGACATTTATATAGTGCGACACTTGTCAGTACCCCACAACATGTATAATGTTATAAAAAATATGCCTCACTAGTTAATGCATCTATAAACTGTGCATGATATATAATGTGTTCTAGTGACCATGTCTCAAAAGACAACGATAGTTAGATGTTCCAGATACCACGTCATCTAACAAACTAATCACTTACTTACATCCGAAAAATTCAAGTTTGTATTTTATATGACATTTATTGCTGCATTTCTGAAATAATGACTGTATTTGGCAACACATTTTTCTTGGATTATTTATTATATTACTTTCATTAGTGCACTCGTAATGAACTTTGACCATGTGTTGGATACACACCTTTTAATACAACACACACTAATATCTTCTTCTTCACTTCATGGAGTAGGCTTACAAGTTGTTCAATCTTCAATGAAGCAACCTGCTGCTCGGTAGTCATACATCTCCCTTTCCTACTAGTTTATAATCTATTATTTTTTTGACTAACGTAACTTCTCCCATTCTGTTAATATGCTGTTTCCATTTTATGCGCCCTTGTTTTATTTTTTCGTCTATACACCACATATTAAGTTATTCTCTTATAATACTGTTTTGTATTTCGTCTCTGAGGGCACATCCTGTTACTCTCCTCAAAAATTTCATTTCAGCCGACTGCATCTTCTTCATGATCAAGACTCGTTTCCATATATTAGAATAGGGGTAGCCATTAATTTGTAAAATTCTAACTTTGTATCTTTACTTGTCACCCAGTGTTCAGTCTATTGTTCCACAAATCATTTGAAACTTATTTTTTAGTGACATCGTTTCATGTCCATAGCTAATATCGCAGCCTAACAACTAAAAATTTGACTCCTGTTCTGTTTGTTGACTTCATCTGTATTATTTTGGATCGAAATGGAAATTTTCTTTTGATGGGCGTTACTTTCGTTTCTTAAAGTAAATTTTTAGGTGGTAGTTCTTATATATTTGATTTAGGCGATATACTGCAAACTGGAGATCATTTTCTGTCTTCTGAGTTATTATTTGGTCATCGGTAAAGAACAGAGTATTAATTTCTGTGTGCCCTGGAATTAATCTCACATCTTTTTTAGCGTCAGATTCCATTGTCTACCAATATCGTATAATTACAAACTGAACAGATGAAAGGCTGCGCGCTTGTCTCTCTCTTCTCTTGATCCTTATTGGTCATGTCGTCTCTTTCCCTGTATTTACTGTAATTTTTGTGTTCTGCTATAAACTCTTTATTATATGTATTTAATGACTCGAACATCATCAATTTTCCAAGATGTTCCAAAGCTTGCTTCCGTTTAAGCTATCGAAAGCCTGTTCATAATCGACGAAAGCGATGTGAGTTTTCACTTTGTATTCTCCTCGTTTTTCAGTTGACTGTCGTGCAATAGTAACGTTGTCACTACAATATCGATCCTTTCTGAAGCCATTTTGTTGGTCCATTGCGAGGGCGCCTGTTGTCTTTCTCATTCTGTTGTTAACAATTCTTGCGTAGAGTTTGCAAGAAACACTTGCTAAGCTTATTTCTATATATTTTTAACAAACATTTCTTCCTTCTTTGTTAGCGGTATCACCTCCGCTGTACCCACAGTACATGTAATACCCTCCTGTTCCAGTATTCGTGTAATAGGTGTAAAAGCCTTAGTTGTAACTTCTACGTTGATTCCATCAGGCCCCTCGGCTTTCCTGTGTTCCAAATGTTTCAGGGCCTCCAGACTCTCATCTACTGTCATGTTATCTTCTTGGTCCCCTCCATCCTCTGAAGTTGCTAATTCTTCCCCTCTGTCATCTTCTTGAGTTCACAGTTTTTGGTAGCGTTTTACACAAGTTTCTTTATCTACGACATTTATTCTTGCGACGTCCCTTTCTTGCGCGTTAAATTTTTTAACGCGTTTATGGGCCACCTCTTATCTGCCATGCATGTCATTTTGTATAACTGACAAAAATTTGATCCACGATTCTTGATTAAGTTTCCTTGCTAGGGATTTAGAGAAGTTGCGCTTTTCTACCTACGTAGCTCGAGTTTATTCCACATTATCACGTAGATTTATGAGATAAGCGTTATGTTTTTCTTTAACTGCATTCTCTGTTTCTTCATTCCATGTTCTGAGATCATTGTTATTACAGAATGTCTTCATTTTCTTTACAGCTTGCACTGTGCTCTGTTATACATAACTTGATATCTCCCATTCTGTGTTTACAGTGTTCTGTGTGATATCATTCTGTAGATATTGTGCGAGTCGTTGTTGGTACAGGTGTTTTGTACTGTCTCCTTGTAACAGATACAGGGTGTTTCAAAAATGACCGGTATATTTGAAACGGTAATAAAAACTAAACGAACAGCGATAGAAATACACCGTTTGTTGCAATATGCTTGGGACAACAGTACATTTTCAGGCAGACAAACTTTCGAAATTACAGTAGTTACAATTTTCAACAACAGATGGCGCTGCGGTCTGGGAAACTCTATAGTACGATATTTTCCACATATCCACCATGCGTAGCAATAATATGGCGTAGTCTCTGAATGAAATTACCCGAAACCTTTGACAACGTGTCTGGCGGAATGGCTTCACATGCAGATGAGATGTACTGCTTCAGCTGTTCAATTGTTTCTGGATTCTGGCGGTACACCTGGTCTTTTAAGTGTCCCCACAGAAAGAAGTCACAGGGGTTCATGTCTGGCGAATAGGGAGGCCAATCCACACCGCCTCCTGTATGTTTCGGATAGCCCAAAGCAATCACACGATCATCGAAATATTCATTCAGGAAATTAAAGACGTCGGCCGTGCGATGTGGCCGGGCACCATCTTGCATAAACCACGAGGTGTTTGCAGTGTCGTCTAAGGCAGTTTGTACCGCCACAAATTCACGAAGAATGTCCAAATAGCGTGATGCAGTAATCGCTTCGGATCTGAAAAATGGGCCAATGATTCCTTTGGAAGAAATGGCGGCCCAGACCAGTACTTTTTGAGGATGCAGGGACGATGGGACTGCAACATGGGGCTTTTCGGTTCCCCATATGCGCCAGTTCTGTTTATTGACGAAGCCGTCCAGGTAAAAATAAGCTTCGTCAGTAAACCAAATGCTGCCCACATGCATATCGCCGTCATCAATCCTGTGCACTATATCGTTAGCGAATGTCTCTCGTGCAGCAATGGTAGCGGCGCTGAGGGGTTGCCGCATTTGAATTTTGTATGGATAGAGGTGTAAACTCTGGCGCATGAGACGATACGTGGACGTTGGCATCATTTGGACCGCAGCTGCAACACGGCGAACGGAATCCCGAGGCCGCTGTTGGATCACCTGCTGCACTAGCTGCGCGTTGCCCTCTGTGGTTGCCGTACGCGGTCGCCCTACCTTTCCAGCACATTCATCCGTCACGTTCCCAGTCCGTTGAAATTTTTCAAACAGATCCTTTATTGTATCGCTTTTCGGTCCTTTGGTTACATTAAACCTCCGTTGAAAACTTCGTCTTGTTGCAACAACACTGTGTTCTAGGCGGTGGAATTCCAACACCAGAAAAATCCTCTGTTCTAAGGAAAAAACCATGTTGTCTAAAGCACACTTGCACGTTGTGAACAGCACACGCTTACAGCAGAAAGACGACGTACAGAATGGCGCACCCACAGACTGCGTTGTCTTCTATATCTTTCACATCACTTGCAGCGCCATCTGTTGTTGAAAATTGTAACTACTGTAATTTCGAAAGTTTGTCCGCCTGAAAATGTACTGTTGTCCCAAGCATATTGCAACAAACGGTGTATTTCTATCGCTGCTCGTTTAGTTTTTATTGCCGTTTCAAATATACCGGTCATTTTTGAAACACCCTGTATATTTCAGGTACTTCTTTTTTGGTGTTGTATAATTTATTATTTGTTTCTTCCATACAGGCAACAGGTTTACCACTGCCGAAACAAGACTGTGGTCTAAATCATGTTCCTTCCTGTGTGAACCCTTACATTCTAATAAAGTAAAACGAATAATGAAACCCACTAAAGTCCCCTATGCAATATAATGATTGTACAGCTTTTGTTCAGTTTCTATATAAGAGATATGATGAACAATTTTTGCCCTGTGAAAAGTTTCTTAAATTTTGTGACATGTACTTTTTATAAGGTACCTAATTTGTATTATTTAAGTATAGAATATAGAGAGAAATTGTCTAATGGGTAGTTTGTGATGCTGTTCAAATGGCTCTGAGCACTATGGGACTTAACTTCTGAGGTCATCAGTCCCCTAGAACTTAGAACTACTTAAACCTAACTAACCTAAGGACATCACGCACATCCATGCCCGAGGCAGGATTCGAACCTGCGATCGTAGCGGTCGCGCGGTTCCAGACTGTAGCGCCTAGAACCGCTTGGCGACAACGGCCGGCTGTGACGCTGTACATTACACAATTTCTCTCTGTATTACATAATTAAATAATAATGCTAATTACCATATTACATTGGCATTTCGAGATATTCTGCCTGGCCTATATATAGAATACAGTTCTAAACTTGACGATGTCATGCTATAATCGAGGTATGTTATGACTAGAGCCTCATTATTGGTCCCCATTTGCCCGGATTGTCGAATCGTGAAATATGCAGGTGTGTGGGGCATTCAAATGTGACAGTGAGCCCGCTGTTGTATTGTGCGAGAACGGAAGGGCAGGCACGCTTAACGTTCAGGTTGCGTTCAGCTACGTCTGACCACCAAAGGGAGGATCGCTGTGGTGTGCAGCAAGCAAACTGTAACACCGTCACATCTAGGCGTGGCGTTCGAGAACAAGTAGTGGACTCCCAGCAACATTCTGAGTCATCCCGCATAATAGGTGGGACAGTAATAGCAGCTGGACTAGGGAATTACCGTCGCGTTTGGAGTGGAGTGGTGACAGGGATGCATGGATTGCTCATAAGCGGTGTCGCAATATGTTGAGAGATGAATGACTGTTCTCCATTACCCTTATGAGGATCGTCGGCGAGTTGGGCGGCGGCCTAGGGAGACGTCCCATTCTTCCATGTTTAAGAAAGGTATAGCGGTATAAATCGTGGCTTCATGGTGTGAACAGCCATCGGTTACGATTTCAGATCACGGCTGGTAGAGGATGAGGAACTCTGACGACAAAAGAGTACGTCACGGACATCGTCCTCACGTGTTACCTCTCACGCGACAGTATCGTGGTGTCATTTTTGAACACGACAGTGCTCATCGAGACATGACACTTATCTCTACGAACCGTCTGCGTCATGTCGAGGTACTCCCGTGGGCATTAAGTTCCCCAGATCTGTCCGGATACCCTTCCCAACCAAATTGGTGGGTTCAACTAGGCCAGACCGGGTGCAGCGCCATACTGATAAGTGGGCTCATACTGCCAAGTTCTTTGTAAATTTTGACTCGATTTTGTAATCAGTGAAGTAGCATCACATAATCCCTCAATCCGTGAAGTTTCATTTCGTTTCCTCATCCCCTTTTTTGTCAGGCAGTGCAGGTACTTAATGGTTTTAATGATTACCATATCGCATTATCTCTTTTCTGTTGTTTCTTAGACAAAAATGTATTCTCTTCTTTTTCTGTTGTATCCAGGTTCTGCCAACACATGATGCATTATATTAAAACTAATTTCAGAACAATGAAGTAAAAACTTTTAGCGGCTTGGTGTGGTTATTCTACACTGAGGTGACAAAAGTCACGGAATACCTCCCAGTACCGTGTGGGCCCTGCTTTTGCTCAGCGTAGTGTAGCAGTTGGACGTCGCATTAAATCAACAAGTCGTTGGAATTCCCTGAAGAAATATTGAGACATGCCGCCTCTACAGCCGTCCATAATTGCAAAAGTGTTGCCAGTGAAGGATTTTGCACGCAAACTGATGTCTCGATTATGCCCATAAATGTTCGATGGGATTCATGTCGGGCGATCTGGGTGGCCAAATAATTGGCTAAAGCGTCCACATTGTTCCTTAAACCAATCGCGAACAATCGTGGCGCGGCGGCATGTCGCATTGTGATCCATAAAAATTTCATCCTTGTCTGGACATGAAGTCCGTGAATGACTGCAAATGGTCTACAAGTTGGCGAACATAAATATTTGCAGTGATCGGACCAGTTGCAACAGATGACCCAGTCCATTCCATGTAAACACAGCCCACACGATTATGGAGCCACTATCAGTTTTCACAGTGCCCTCTTAACAAGTTGAGTCTATGGCTTTGTGGAGTCTGCGCCACACTCGAACTCCACCATCAGCTCTTACCAACTGAAATCGGGAGTCAGCTGACCACAGCACGGTTTTCCAGTCGTCTAGAGTCCAACCGATATGGTCTCGAGCCCAGGAGAGGCGCTGCAGGCGATGTCGTGCTGTTAGCAAAGGCACAAGCGTCCGCTGTCTACTTCCATAGCCGCTTAACGCCAGATTTCGCAGCGCTTTCCTGACAGATGCGTTCCTCGTACGTCCCACATAGACGTCTGCGGTTATTTCACGCACTGTTGCTTGTCTTTTAGCACCGACAACTATAGCAGACGTCGCTGCTCTCGGTCGTTAAGTAAAGGCCGTCGGCCACTGCGTTGTCCGTAGTGAGAGGTAATGCCTGAAATATGGTATTCCTGGCACACTCTTGACAGTCCGGATCTCGGAATGTTGAATTCCCTGACGATTTCCGAAATGGAGTGTCCCATGCGCGTAGCTCCTACTGCTGTTGTGTACATAGTTCCGCATAGTCAGCGCGTACACAACTTTCCCACTAGAGCGCGCCCCGCTAAGCACAACAGCGCAGGCGCAGCGCTCGGCCATCTCCGCACTACGAGATGGCGCTGCCATAGAGACGGACCAAATTCTGCTTCCGCCGATCCGTGTATTAATATGTAACGCAGCCAATGAGATTGCTGCTAACGTAGAACCTTTTCTCCTCGCGGATCACACTCGCGCAGTGATACATGAACGCGCGAGGTATTATAACGAGTGTGCTGACCTCTGATTGGTCAGCCTGCATTTGTCTGCACCAGTCTGTACCAGTCTGCATTAGTCTGTACCAGTCTGTACCAGTCTATAGTCAAGTTTCATTCTGCGCCTAATAAGATTACCATATTCCTGTACATAGCCATGAAGAAAAATGTATAGACACTTTTGTCAAGTAACAGAGATATATGTGAGAATAAGATTAAAGTACCAATACCAAAGGAACTTCAGATTGTCAATTGTAAATAGCATCCAGAATCAAGTTAAGTAATTTTTATGCTTGTTATTACTTTAATAAATGTATGTGAAAATTGAAACTTCCTGGCAGATTAAAACTGTGTGCCTGACCGAGACTCGAACTCGGGACCTTTGCCTTTCGCGGGCAAGTGCTCTACCAACTGAGCTACCGAAGCACGACTCACGCCCGGTAGTCACAGCTTTACTTCTGCCAGTATCTCGTCTCCTACCTTCCAAACTTTACAGAAGCTCTCCTGCGAACCTGGCAGAACTAGCACTCCTGAAAGAAAGGACATAGCGGAGACATGGATTAGCCACAGCCTGGGGGATGTTTCCAGAATGAGATTTTCACTCTGCAGCGGAGTGTGCGCTGATATGAAACTTCCTGGCAGATTAAAACTGTGTGCCCGACCGAGACTCGAACTCGGGACCTTTGCCTTTCGTGGGCAAGTGCTCTACCAACTGAGCTACCGAAGCACGACTCACGGCCGGTAGTCACAGCTTTACTTCTGCCAGTATCTCGTCTCCTACCTTCCAAACTTTACAGAAGCTCTCCTGCGAACCTGGCAGAACTAGCACTCCTGAAAGAAAGGACATAGCGGAGACATGGATTAGCCACAGCCTGGGGGATGTTTCCAGAATGAGATTTTCACTCTGCAGCGGAGTGTGCGCTGATATGAAACTTTCTGGCAGATTAAAACTGTGTGTCCGACCGAGACTCGAACTCGGGACCTTTGCCTTTCGCGGGCAAGTGCTCTACCATCTGAGCTACCGAAGCACGACTCACGCACGGTACTCACAGCTTTACTTCTGCCAGTATCTCGTCTCCTACCTTCCAAACTTTACAGAAGCTCTCCTGCTGTGAGTACCGAGCGTGAGTCGTCCTTCGGTAGCTCAGATGGTAGAGCACTTGTCCGCGAAAGGCAAAGGTCCCGAGTTCGAGTCTCGGTCGGGCACACAGTTTTAATCTGCCAGGAAGTTTCATATCAGCGCACACTCCGCTGCAGAGTGAAAATCTCATTCTGGAAATATGTGAAAATTAATCAAGTTCTGTGTAAAGTTGGTCACCGTCAATCTCCTACTCTAAGCGTGCAAGTGGCATTTCTATCGTCTGACCTAATGGCAGAAGATAAACACGCCACGATAAGACCACGAGACATATTGCTGGCACTCGCCTACTTCGTTAGAGTGACAAGTCAAATAATCCGATGGTGTGTCTTCTGAAGGTCTTACAGTACGCGCACCACAACTACGATTTCGCATTCGAAGTCTGTTATTGCCGTAGGGCGGCCATAATTTCGTCGGAAATCTTTCCACATGACTGACAAATGACACATCTGCCAATGCACTGTCCTGTTATCCCTTGTGTACGCGATACTACTGCCATCGCTACCTCATGACTCTTGTTACCTCACTGCGTGAGAAACTGTCTTTTTATGGAAGTTACGCCATGCAATTTTAAGAAAATCTGACGGCGTTGCGTAAAACAGCTATTGTATATGCAGTAGAAGAAGTGCTCGGATTCGAAATCGCAGGCATGCATAACATACGAGGTACTGGAATTCCTAAAGAAACGGTTCGAAAGAAGCGTGCATAGCGGTGGCGTCCTGGAAGCTCGCTGCATCGCGCCCTGCGAGGTGGTCCGGGTGTCAAGGCTGGCCGCCGCACGTGGTCGCCCGCTCGCCGGCCGCCGCCCACACGCAGCTCGGCCCGGTCTCCAGAGCGGACACTGCCCAGCACGGCTGCGGCCGGCACACGCGTGGCCCCCGCCTGCTGCCTGCTGCCTCCGCTGCGCCGCCGCCGTGCCGCCCATGCCGATGAGGCGGCGCTTTTGTGAGCCGTCCCCAGGGGGCGGCAACTCCCCCGTGCTGCCATCGGGCCACTATCTGAAATCGAAGCACAGCCGTCGTCTGCATAGCCACTCATGTAGCCCTGGCCCGCAGACCGAGTTCCGTTGTAGACCCGGGGACGCAGGCACGCAGCGTGTTCGAGGAAAGGAAAACGCGCCGTCGATAGAGTCTGCCATATTTTAATGGTGCGTCCAGATCTTTCACAGTGGACTACCTAGAAAATACGATCCGCTGCACAGAAGAATGCGCCCCAAAGGAATGCGGCAACGGCGCAGTTACGCATTGTGATATACTCTACAGCAGAGCCAGTAAAACCCCGATTCTTTAAATCGAACTACTATGTATGGAACCCATTCAAAGGTCTGATTACTTTACAAGTGAATTACTGAGTTAAGTACACACATGAAAACAAATTTTGCATCACCTCGGTTCCGAAAGTTCCGGAACCTGTACAGAAAATTGGAATCCACATAAACATCATTTCCGTCCTTTTTATTGCTCATGAAAACCACACATTGCATGCTGTACCACCAGACAAATGGCTCTGACCACTATGGGACTTACTTGCTCAGGTCATCAGTCCACTAGAACTTAGAACTACTTAAACCTAACTAACCTACGGACATTACAGACATCCATGCCCGAGGCAGAATTCGAACCTGCGACCGTAGCGATAGCGCGGTTCGAGACTATAGCGCCTATAACCGCTCGGCCACTCTGGCCGGCGTACCACCAGACAGCGAGACCTTCAGAGGTGGTGGTCCAGTTTGCTGTACACACCGATACTTCTAATATCTAATAGCACGTCCTCTTGCATTGATGCATCCCTGCATTCGTCGTGGCGTACTATGCACAAGTTCATCAAGGCACTGTTGGTCGAGATTGTCCCACTCCTCAACGGCGATTCGGCGTAGATCCCTCAGAGAGGTTGGTAGGTCACGTCGTCCATAAATAGCCCTTTTCAATCTATCCCAGGCATGTTCGATTGGGTTCATATCTGAAGAACATGCTGGCCACTCCGGTCGAGCGATGTCGTTATCCTGAAGAAAGTCATTCATAAGATATGCACGATGGGGGCGCGAATTGTTGTCCATGAAGACGAATGCCTCGCCAATATGCTGCCGATATGGTTGCACTATCGGTAGGACTATGGCATTCACTCGTACAGCCGTTACGGCGCCTTCCATGACCATCAGCGGTGTACGTCGGCCCCACATAATGCCACCCCCAAAACAGCACGGAACTTCCACCTTGCTGCAATCGCTGGACAGTGTGTCTAAGGCGTTCAGTCTGACCGGGTTGCCTTCAAACACGTCTCCGACGATTTTCTGGTTGAAGGCATATGCAACACTCATCGGTGAAGAGAACTCGATGCCAATCCATTCGGCATGTTGTTGGTCCCATCTGTACCACGCTGCATGGTGTCGTTGCAAAGATGGACCTCTCCCTGAACGTCGGGAGTGAAGTTGCACATCATGCAGCCTATTGCGCACAGTTTGAGTCGTAACACGACGTTCTGTGGCTGCACGAATAGCATTATTCAACATGGTGTCGTTGGTGTCACGGTTCCTCCGAGCCATAATCTGCAGGTAGCGGTTATCCACTGCAGTAGTAGTCCTTCGGCGGTCTGAGCGAGGCATGTCATCGACAGTTCCTCTCTCTCTGTATGTCCTCCACGTCTGCACAACATCGCTTTGGTTCACTCCGAAACGCCTGAATACTTACTTCCCTTTTTAGCCGGCCGCTGTAGTCGAGCGATTCTAGGCGCTTCACTCCGGAACCACACGGCTGCTACGGTCGCAGGTTCGAATCCTGCCTCGGGCATGGATGTGTGTCATGTCCTTGGGAACTTTCGGAACCGAGATGATGCAAAATTGGTTTTGATGTGTGTACTTAACTCAGTAACTCACTTGTAAAGTAATCAGACCTTTGAATGGGTTTCATACATAGTTAGTCAGGTTTACGTAGTTCTAAGTCTAGGAGACTGACGACCTCCGATGTAAAGTCCCGTAGTGCTTAGAGCCATTTGAACCATTTGAACTTCCCTTGTTGAGAGTCCTTCCTGGTTCAAATGGCTCTGAGCACTGTGGGACTTAACTTCTGAGGTCATCAGTCCCCTAGAACTTAGAACTACTTAAACCTAACTAACCTAAGGACATCACACACATCCATGCCCGAGGCAGGATTCGAACCTGCGACCGTAGCAGTCGCGCGGTTCCGGACTGAAGCGCCTAGAACCGCTCGGCCACCACGGCCGGCTAGCATTTAGTCTCTTCTGCTTAACAGTACTCATTACATGCTGGAAGTGGTGTCTTATGCAACTGATACTCATTTTAGTATGATTTTATTTTATTGTACGCCAGTACAGCCGTAACAAATTATAAGTAGGCCCATGGACTTCCCATCATTATAGGACTAATAACAGTAAGATTCCACAATAGCGGATTCCAGTGGAAGATTGTTTTCGTTTGTACGGACCGGACACGCCTAGTTACGAGTTAACAGGTGTGGAAACGTAGTTTGTCTGCTGATTTGAGCGAGCGAGCGCAGGACTACCTTCGTGACGTACACGCCACGGCCTGTCTTTCTCGTAGGCCTCGTTAACATACGCACAAACGTCACTGTTATGAAGTACGTCAGCAGTGGAACGTCTCGTGTCCGCCTGCTGCCAGTATTAAGCTATTTACAGCGCTCCGAATGGAACAGTGTCCTCTTTCAAAGTGGTGAGCTTCTACTATAGCCGCAAGTACTGCTTTCACGAAAAAGTGATTTTAGAGTGTAATATTGTTTCATTTCTCCGTACAGTTAGGTGTTTTTTCATAAGTACATAACCTTTGTATATAAATTTTATTTGTGTTGTGAGTCTTTCACTGTGTTGCTGTTTGTTGTTCTCCATCCGACAAAGTTCTGTTATCGTTTTTCATCTCCCCACAGGAATATCATTCTCCACAAGAAAATATAAAGATAAAAAAAAGGGTTCAAATGGCTCTGAGCACTATGGGACTTAACATCTGTGGTCATCAGTCCCCTAGAACTTAGAACTACTTAAACCTAACTAACCTAAGGACATCACACACATCCATGCCCGAGGCAGGATTCGAACCTTCGACCGTAGTGGTCGCGCGGTTCCAGACTGAAGGGCCTAGAACCGCACGGCCACACCGGCCGGCATAGAAAGATCGTTGAGACGTCTGGAACTGACGTTTACTACATCAGCCAGTACAAAAATAACTAGAAATTAACGTCATCGAAAAAGTTTAAACTCAGTATAGAAATCCTCCTTCGTGTTGAGAATTTCCTTCCCATAAAATAAATGCTGTTGACAAAAGCCTGCACAGTCGAGTGGTCGCCTGTACGATAGCTCAGCGTGTTCGGTCAAGAAAGTGGCAACCCCCTGTAACAGAAATTTGAGAGATGTCATGTGACGTCAGAACTGCAGAAGAAAACAACGAAGAAACAGGTAGAACCGTATCTGGCTGTCCTAGCGATGTAATGAAATTCAGAATCAGTAGAGTGCTAACGCGCGCAAATCTCACGCCATGGAATAGTCACGTGGCTTTGGTGGGAAAGTATGTTGGGAGACAAAAATTCCGTTCTGCGTATATAAATGCTCACTCCATAGATGTCCCTATTCTATGTGCCAAATAAGTAATAGGGAGCTCGAGTTTGAGAAAGGAATATCTTGTTAGCATCGTTGAGCTGAAGAGAGCGAAATCTCAAGAAAATAGTGCCCTATCGATTGGTAACCGCTGGAAGTTTAACATTCTCACAAGGTCGAGTGGGCAAAGGAAGAAATGCTTGACGGTTTTGATTTGTTGTACTAAACTTAGAGTGCACGCTAGAAATTTTTACAATAGATTTTTCGTGCTTACTAACATACTGCTGCAATATACTTCGCCTTATGGCATTCAAAGTACCAATCATATAACGCATCTGACCACCGAAAGAAAAAAAAATACGACAGTTTGATTTCATCTGCTTCCCAGCCTACTTTTCTCACCTCTCTCCCCATCCCCTACTCACCCACACATACACACTCACACTCCCGAAGATATTTTAAACTGCTACATGGTAGAGGATATTACTCAAATTAAAAGAGACATTGAGACATGGCAATGGTAATCTATACTCTGTCCACAATCGTTCTACTTCTTGTCCATAACGGGATACATTAAAATGATGAAAGAAAGAACAGTGCAAGTACACGCATATCAGGGTGTATACGCGGATAAGGAGAAACAATTCCCAGATTTTTCCCAGATTTCCCGACGAAAAATACACTTTCTCCCGAGTGAAAACACACTTTTTCCCTGTTAAGTGACAGTATATTTTCCCTCGGAACTGTGAAACTTATCTTTTGAATGGTTATGGTTTTATACATTGGCGTAGAATTTCCCGGTACTTTAGAAAACGAAACTCAGGGGAAAAAAAACACGTTTTGGAAAGATCTTTGATGTGAAGCAACATGTACCTTGCATATTTTCGTATTACGAAAGTATAAATTCTAATTCCATCAAAAACGGCATGTTACTTACCCAAGCATTGAAATCGAGATTGCGATGCGCTTTTGTAAGCCTGTCATAGCTCATGTCACGTGATCTCGCCAGCCGGCGGATATTCAGAGCATAGGACAAGTGATGTAGTCAGCCAATTAGCAACATCACTGTTAAGTAGCGCGAACACACAAACATGCAAAGTTAACGGTTTAAATTGATATACATAGTGTTACTACAAGAAAAGAAAAACTTTCACATATAATATTGGTCTCTAAGGTTAATAAGCTGCAAGAGAAGCTAAACTTCAACATATAATGTCGATCTCTTTGCACGTGTTACACTTTAAGATGTATCACACAAATGTGCTCCGGTCGGGCAGCAGTGGGGAGGACGCGTCAGTTTTCGGGAGAATGCGGTTGGATCCAGGAGCACGAGTACGTGTTGTGCAAAGGAACTCCACAGTTGTGGCAAAACAAGCTTTGTCTTTGCGCATATTACATAAATAATGTATTTGCAAGGTAACTGCGTAGAAAATGGCTTTATTTGGTCATTTTAGGTATTTTTGATTGGTGACAAATTCGCAGACTTCGACGTTATCAGACAGTGCGCAAAGCTTATGCCAGCCATTACTACAGTGCATGTAGGTAAGTTGGGTGCCTTTACTGTTCCAATATATACTGCGTCAGTGTTATGAATTTATCGTCGCTGGTGATCATTTGGTTGCGGCAGGGAGAGGATTCAGTTTTTTGTGTTTGTTGAGAAAGCTGAACAATTATCCTGACGGTGTGGTAACAAGGCCCGCGTGCCAGGTACAGTTTCTAACGGCGTACAATTGTGGGAGATCGTCATTGTGCATTCTGGTGCAAGTTACTTTATCTTGCGTTCCGGTAGTGTCAGGCCAAGGGACAAAGGTTACGTTCGCGAGACCACGGTTAACTCTGATCGAAGCATCTGGAACTTTGTGCAGGTGATGCAACGAACTTCCACCTACGAAACTGGAGGTACTGGGCCAAAACAATATACGAGGGACACTCCAAAAGAAATGCACACTATTTTTTTAAATCCATCTTTTATTCTACATGTTTGAAAGTTTTGCAGTGTGTAGATACATCATTTAGAAACAATATTTTTATTCCCCCACGTAATTTCCATCCCTCTCAACTGCCCTACGCCATCTTGGGACCAGCGCCTGTATACCCGCACGGTAAAATTCTGGACCAACCTGTTGGAGCCACTGTTTGGCAGCATGCACAAGGGAGTCATCATCTTCAAACCTTGTCCCACGAAGAGAATCTTTCAGTTTCCCAAAGAGATGATAGTCACATGGAGCCAGGTCAGGACTGTAAGGCGGGTGTTTCAGTGTTGTCCATCCGAGTTTCTTTGTGAGCCACTGTCAACATCCTGGGAAGCCATCTGGCACAAACCTTTTTTAACGCCAACACGTTCAGTATTCTGCAGACACTTCCTTCCCCTATCCCATCGTAGCGTGACAATTCGTTCACTGTGATGCGTCTGTCAGCAGTCACCAATTCGTTGACTCTCTGCACATTGTCTGGAGTGCGCTGCGAGGACAATCCTCAGTATTTCCTTGCCCGCTTTCATCACGTAACCTGCTTGCCCACCGACTAATTGTACTGTGATAGACAGCAGCATCTCCATACACATTTTTCAACCTCTTATGGATGTTTCCCACTGTCTCGTTTTCACAGCACAGGAGTTCTATGATAGCACGTTGCTTCTGACGAACGTCAAGTGTAGCAGCCATCTTGAAGACATGCTGTGACGGTGCCACTCACAGGAAGGGGTTGAACTAAGTTTGAAAACAAGCGGGAAGGATGCATCCACACACTGTAAAACTTTCACACATGCCGAATGAAAACTGTAGTTTTACAAAAATAGTGTGCATTTCTTTTGGAATGACCCTCGTATTAAGCGTTTACCAAAATTGCTTGTGGTTTATTTAGGGTGGCAACAACTTCTCAAGAGTACTATTTTCGTAGCACGTTCGTTCTCAGAATTCATATCCTATTGTGCAACGTGCAGTTAGCTGTTCTGTAGGTAAGATCAGGGAAGTTTGGTAGGTGTGGATGTTTGCGAGTGGACTTCACAGAAGCAAAACGTGAATCTATGCTATGTACTAGATCCACGCACCCTTGCTACACTGCAGCTTTCTGATACTGGCAGTTTCCACTGGTAGATTGTTGGTTAGAGTTTGGATCGTCTTTATTTTCTCTTGTAGCATACCGATGAGTTTTATTTTGTTTGACACGCAAAGGATAACAAGCCAAAAACACGTAGAATAGGAGGGGGACGAGCGAATGGATTATAACATGATTGTGTAAGTATTATACTTGTAGTGATTTTTTAACGTTCCAGTGGATTCAAAGTTGTCCCACTGGAAAGATTTTCTTTTCCCCTTTGCAAAGTGTTATCTTAAAAGCAGGCCATGAAGCGTGCAGCTGATCTTTCTATCTCTTCTTGGGACGCCCAACATCCTTTTTCATTTAGGTATCCGTCCATCTGATATCCTTTGAATGTGTTCATGGCATTTCTTTCTGTACTCTGTTTCCTGAAATATGCTTTTGAAGCCGAACTGATTTCTGATTTCACTATTCTTTACCTGATCTACGAATCTGTAACCAGCTAGTAGTCTTAGGCGTCTGATTTCTATTGCTTCAATATTCGTCAGTTGTTTGGCTGTTTGAGTCCAAGCTTCTAATCCATACATTGGAATTAGTACTACATTACACTGTCTCTTTTCTAATTTTTTTGAGGCGAGTACAGTTTATAGTAGCTACCGACTGTTGAAATTTTTGCAACTTGAATTGTTGACTATTGGATGTACTCGTAACATATGAGATCTCACATCCCAAGCGTGTATAAGTATTTGCTTGCTCTAGCAGCTTATTATTAATCATTGATTTTTGTCTTAAATGCTCCTTACCAAGGAGCGGCATTATCTTAGTTTTAACTGTCGTATCATAATCATTTGCTACCTTGTTCAAGAGTGAAATTGTTCTCTATAATATCTCTTCCGAGTCCGCTAAGATTACTTGATCATCTGCAAACAGGAGTGTATTTATAACTTTGTTACGAGGCTTATGATGATGCAGTACTTTATTCTGCCATACATATACAGTATATATATATATATATATATATATATATATATATATATATATATATATATATATATATATTAGTCGGCCGTGCCCTTTCAAAGGAACCATCCAGGCATCTGCCTGGAGCGATTTTAGGGAAATCACGGAACACCTAAATCAGGATGGCAGGACTCGGGACTGAACCGTCGTCCTACCCAATGCGAGTCCAGTATGACGGGTACCCTTGCCTCACTCCTTGAGAGACGATATCGCAAACGAACTTCCTTTTTTTAATTCTGGTTTTGTTTTGTAGGTACATACCCTGAATTATATTTATTAGGAAGTTGAGTCACACAATTCTTTTCTAAAATTTCCCATAATTTAACTCTGTTAACTTTATCAAACGCTTTCTCACAATCGATAAAGGGTACGCCTGTGAGATGATTGCATTCTCTATGGTTTTCAGCATATTGGCAGACTGGAAAAACACTGTCTAAGAAAGATCTCACCTGAAACCCATTCTCTTCTTCTGTAAGAAACTTTTCGGAAATTATATTTAGTCTATTTGTTGTTAGTCTCGCATATATCTTGTATCCAGGGTTCGAAAAACTAACACCTGGATAATTGTCGCATATCCTGCGGTCCCCTTTTTTAAATAATGGCATAGCAACTGGAGTTTGCCTATCTCCCGGTATCTTGCACACCGTCCAGCAACTACATGCCCGAGCTAGCTTTCAATTTCTTGTCGTGATCTGAAGATCACAGATTCCCTACTTTGATCTTAGCCTAGGCCCGCGTCTTTCCCGCGTTGCGGCAGGCGGCCGCGGTCGTAAATGCCGCAGCTGATGACTTTTTGTGACACAGTTTTCTTGCTCCCTCTAATGAGGCCGTAGGTCGGAGCACTTGATACTCTTGAGATACGCGTTTTCTGGCGGTGCACCAACGCAGGACAGCGTGTTGATATTCACATCCTGGTCGGAGCATCGCGCTCATTTGAACCGCTAGAACGATTGTCAAATGCCTCGCACACTGGCTCACCGCATGAATTACTGGCCACCCCTTAAAAGAACACACTGGTCTCTTTGTAGAGCTGTAGATGGTGTAAGACTGTTACCAGACGATCATGTGACCCTCCACTGGTGGCTTCTCCATCTGCGTCCATACTCTGCAAGTAGCGGAGGGTACTTCTGGTACGACTATCGTTGCCGTCTTCCCTGACCAATTCAGAAATTGAAAATGGAAAGAACGACTGCTACGAATCCTCATATCTTTTCTTGATCATGATCCACAGTTAAGTTAAAGTTTTTGAAATAAAAACATTTTCGCATTTAACTCTGTTTGCAATGTGCACAGTCCCGATCACACAGTCAGTTTCAAGTGTAAGATGTTGTGCTACACGCATGTTAAAAAATTAAAAATATTTAGCATATCTTGTCTTAGTTGCACACAGTTCAAGCAGTAGAATCCCATCCAGCCACGGATCTGCGATGTTTCCGAACCGGGGCAAAAACTTGACCGAGGAGGGTCCTTAATGGTGTGGGCAGGGATTATGTTGACCAGTCACATAGGTCTTCATGAAATTGTACGGGTGAATCGGCAAGGTTTAGCTGCTGTCAGTTATCGTGACTATATCTTGAGACCTCATGTGCGGTTGTTGCGAGGTGCTGTGGCCCCGGACTTCGTACTGATGGACAACAATGCTCGACGTCATAGATCATCCATCATAGGTGGTTGATGTTTTCAAGGAAACAGAAGATATTGCACGCATGCCGTGGATTGCTCGCTCTTCTGATTTCAATCTTATGGAGCATGTGTGGGATGCAGTACGGAGATGGGTTGTATCACGTCAGCATCTACCAACCACTCCTCGAGACTGCGAGCTTCTTTGCAGGAAGAATTAGCGTTATTGCCTCAGTATGAGATTGATGACATCATTCACAGCACGCCTCGTCGTTGTCAGGCCTCTATCGATGCCAGAAGTGGTAACACCCCATGTTGAACACAGTGATCAGTTGTCGGAAGTTGGAAGAAAACGAAGAACATTTTTGTCTACCGTTATGCACTTTGCAGCTTTTTACGTTCTGTATTCTTTACATTGTTTCTACTTTACTATAACCTGCTTATACTGTTTTATGGCAAAATAAACGCAACCTTGCGAAATTTCCGTTTGTTGATTTAATTTTGGACACCAATGTACCTGTGTAAACAGGTGTGTCCATCCTTTCAGATGCTCAGTCAGAGTTTCAGCTCCGTACGGCCATCGCGTGATTTTTGTGTGTTATAAAAATAGGGATTTAGAGCAACGTTATACTATCAAGTTTTGTGCTAAATTTGGAGAATTCGCGAATGTGACCTTCGGAAAATTGAAACAGGCCTTTGGGGAACATTCCTTATCAGGTGCACATGTTTTTCTCCGGCACAAACCATCTTTGGAAGGCTGAGAAACGTTGAAGACGAACCTCTCTCAGGCACCTTAAGAGTTCAAAAACCGACGAAAATGTCGAACGCGTGCGTGCTCATGTGAGGTCAGACTGACGCTGAAAAATAACGATGATCGACGTGACCTGTTAGACTTATGTTTAACAATAACGATGATGGATGTGACCTGTTGAACACTTTCACAGTACATCAAATTTTTGCTGAGGATTTGCACATGTGAAACGTTTGTGCCAAACTGATGCCGAAAAACCCCACAACTGAGCAGAAGGTCAATGAAGAAACGCGGGTGTTGATCTTTTTGACCACGAAATGGTTAAAACCAGCGTACTGCTGAGCACGTTTCCGTGTTCTTGGGAATATGACAGTTTACAGGGAACAACGCTGGTTTGCTGAAGTTTGTGAAAGTGTTCTTGGATTTCCACTGTTTAAACTGTGCATGACCAGGACATTAAATGTTATTTGTGTCAGAAGACACGTGTAGGCATGAAATATTACCCTTGATAATGACCACAAAATCAAAACTACAATCGTTTGATTGAAAACCGCGAAAATGGTATCCTTTAAAAACGCCAGTAGTGCCGTTTTCCTTCTGTATGGGAAAATAACAGTAACTAATTTGTGTCCGTGGGAGTTATGCAGACAGTACAGTAAACCAATAATATTTACGTAAGATATTATAGAAGGTTACATCACAAACATAGGAAAACCTCGAAATTTTTGTTTCAACATGTTATTAATTTTGTGAATGAAACTTTCATTCATATTCTGCGTAAGAGAAATGTTGAGACAAGGAGACATTTGCCAAGAGACACTTACTGTATGTCTCTCGTGAGACAGGTTTAACGGTTTTTATCATTACTTATGGATGTAGGTTTCTCCTTTCCAAACCCACACCATGATCCACAACCGTCTGATCAAAGTCATGCGGTCCAGAGCATTTTTTTTTTTTTTTTCAAATTAATCTGCCCTACCGCTCTTCCCTGTATTTGCGAACATAGTAACACTGGCACAACTCTATCTCAGTATGTGTGAGACGACTACGATCTATTAGTAACACACCAGCAGATAGTTTCTTGCCCTTAATGTTCTTGTGTCCTCTGTAATCTTACTTCAGTTCGTTTCCGCATAGTCCAAACATTCTAAGTTTAAAAAATTCCCCACCCAGTTTCGCCTCTTTCACTTTCATGAAACCGTTTTAAGTCTCTGTAGCGAAGAAAATTGTTGCGTATCTAAGCTGGTCAATCTCTTAGACTTAGACCCTCGGAAAATTCTGAAGACCCCTTCATCTCCTACTGCACCACCATGTATGGAACACTAGTGTAAATGGCCCTAAAATTTATATCTGCGCCTGTGAAATGTGGTGTGATACATTCCGAATATACTTTATTAACCCAATAAACGCAGAAAATTGAACTAAAATCTATAAATGCAAAACATTTAAGAGTAAAAAAAGAAGAAGAGAGAAATCCACAACCTGCACATACCACTATCAAAAAATAATGCACCCACAATACTGCACACGGCAGTAACATCACATAACAGGCGCTTTGAAAGACTGTCACATTTGTGAATCAGAGAAATACGCTGCACATCGAACAAAGCAGGCAGAAGAGAAGCGTGACCTCTGCCCCGAATAAAGCCTTTTACCTTCTAAGCGCTCAACTGGCCGAAAAGTGAACATTTTCCAGAGAAGAATTAAATGGTGCGTCACACAGGACGTAAAACAAATCTTCGATCTTCACCCTGAAAAAGATGTGTACTTCCACTTATACAACAGTACTGTTTGAGTGCAGAGGTTGGCAGCGATTGAACAAAATACGCCACTGATATGACGATGTCTTCTGATTTCTGCGAAGTGAGGTCTAGGAAGCCGAAGATTCAAGGCAGGAGAGAGCACTCACCCGTGTATAACCAGGGCGTGGAATACGACGCTCATTTCACGTCTATCCTTGTGACTAAACGTGAATGGCAGGGCATCTGCGATCTAACAATAGCTGAACGTCACGAATGGTTGGTTGACTTGTCGCCCCTAGCCTACGTTGTTTAGAGGTCAATCAGCACTAATGGGCCCGCCGAGTGCTCTTAAATTCTCATTTGTTCTCCCTGTCGGAAGCTCGGCGATGACAGCATATAGCTGAGCTGTGATACAAAACGGTTTTCTTTGTCCACCTAAACAATAGTTTCTCGCAAGATGGACTGCGTCTTTGTGAGTGGTCTATTTCAATGTGGTGCCATCACGTCGGAAACGCATCGCGTTTATTGTGTGCGTTTATTACGTCGTCTGCCTCATAGAATTTGTAATGCACATTTACAACACAGAATACCTACGAAAACTATTTCTAACACGTGTTTGTTCTTTTAATGTAATTTAACTACTGTTATCCGCACCAGCAGTATTGTTGGCCACTTCGGTGTGGATAGTGCACGAAATAATTTGTTGGTTTGACTCGGTATGATATCATCGGTGTCGGGCAGGCATCATCATAGTAAAGCCTAGACATTTAATACAATATTGGTCCATCAACCGTTTTGAGTATGTCGATCAATTTAGAAAATATTATATAAATAAGTGAAATGACTGGATAAATCCCGTAGGATTAGTGATGTTGACGAGACCAATGGATGATAGCTTAAACGAAATAGATTTTTAATCAATAATGTTCACTCGCTACTGAATGGTGGCCTCTTAGAAACTGGGGATTCAGATATAAAATAACACGATTAAGGAATAGTTAATGTACGTAATGCGAGCAAACAGAAACATGTGTGAGCAGAGTGCATTTAACTGCACATTAATTCACGACAATTAACAGTAAACACTCCAAGTCTGAAGTATAGTTTCCCAATATTGATCGCGACGGAAACTAGAACTCGTTACGCTATACACTGCAAAAACATGCATCACGTCCATCACACACGAATATAAATACCAACCGCAGCGATTAATTACATTTAACAGCTACCTCAAATCCCATAAACAAAGTTCGATGTTCGTAAGTCGCGCAAAATCAACAACCGGAAAGACAGTCAAATAATCTTTTCGAAAAATTAAAGTGCTTAACTCACGCTCACTAAACTACTCCAAGTCAGATGGAAAGTTTGTAATTCGTATTCATAAAAATTATTCGCAGCCCACCGAGAAGATGAAGTACGTAAACCACGTCGTTGTGCGGCCGCATAGTTCTCTCGAACGACTCACGAATGACCAGCAGAAGAATTAGACACCAAAGACCACATGTACCCTACAGTTCACCCTTAAATACTCTCTGTGACTTCACATACTACTGAGTCCATAATGAGATTTTCAATCTGCAGCGGAGTATGCGCCGATATGAAACTTCCTGGAAGGTTAAAACTGTGTGCCGGACCGGGACTCGAACTCGGGACCTTTGCCTTTCGCGGGCAAATCTCATTCTGGAAACATCCCCCAGGCTGTGGCTAAGCCATGTCTCCGCAATATCCTTTCTTTCAGGAGTGCTAGTTCTGCAAGTTTCGTAGGAGAGCTTCTGTTAAGTTTGGAAGGTAGGAGACGAGGTACTGGCAGAAGTAAAAAGCTATGAGGGGGGGGGGGGGCGGGGGGGGGGGAGTCGTGCTTGGGTAATTCAGTTGGTAGAGCACTTGCCCGCGAAAGGCAAAGGTCCCGAGTTCGAGTCTCGGTCCGGCACACAGTTTTAATCTACTGAGTCCATCTTGGACAATTAAATAATGAACACCCTACATATCTAAAGTTAAAGCCACGTACATGCAAGATGCCAGATCGCACTTAAAATTATTGCAGTCATTTTGCGACCTCTTATTAAAATAACAACGCGTAAGTATGATGTCCCCAACGCATCCCAAGGAAACCCCAATGTTACTTATGTATTTCCCATATAGCTGGCAATGATAGGACTCAAACAAAACTATACACAAGTGGAAAATGAGAACTGATCCTGTATAACCAATTTTTAACATTGCGTTCAGCCATTGTAGAAATCTGTACTCATTGTTCAGTAGCAACAATATTCAAGTAACATCGGACTGTCCTAATATCTTAACACATATACCAATTACATCAACTGGTCAGATACGGTTGATAAGAAATTATAACAGAATGTCCATAAAATGCAGAAATCAGCTGCCCCGTGACGTGGCCTACTTTCGCCCTCATGACGGCGGCGATATCTCTTGGTGTGGATCGCTTGATACTCAGAAAGCGTTAAAAACATCCTGAGCCACAGCTCTTAACCGTTGTTTCCAATTCACAACGAATGGTTCGAGTTGAGTCCAAGGCAGCCACATCTGGAAGGAGTTGTTACGGTCAATCGAGACATCGTCTCTTCAACTACGAAGAAAAAGTAACTGAGCTAAATTAATCGTATCTACATCTACAAACCGCAGCAAACTCCTGCGAAGTGTGTAGCAGAGAGTATTAATTGTTTTGTGAATAAAAACCTCTAGATAGTTTAATAAATATCGATTTATTACGCGTTACAGGCATTCGTGTGGGAGACAGGGATTCGTGTGGCATTGTCCTGAATGTCTTGCCCGAAAATTACCCCGAGCAGATAGTTAGAGAACCAACTGGTGAGGGTAACGTCTTAGACCTTCTGTCAACAAACAGACCTGAACTTATCAAATCAGTTAACGTAGAGGAAGTATCACTGATCATAAGGCTGTGACAGCAACTATGACGACGGGTCCAACAAGGAATGTTAAGAAGGGTAGGAAGATATATTTGCTTAGCAAGGGTGATAGGATACAAATTCCAGAATATCTCAGCAGTCAGCATCAAATAGTCGGTGATGAGGGGGAATATGTGGAGAACAAATGGAAAAAAAATTCAAAGGCATCGTTCAATATGCCCTACACAAGTACGTTTCGAGGAAGGTTTTAAGGGATGGGAAAGATCCACCCTGGTTTAATATCTGTGTTAGAAAAGCGTTAAGTAAAAAAATAGCACTTCATCTCAGAGTCAAGAGAAGTAAAAACCTAGCTGACAAACAAAAGCTGAATGAAGCGAAAATGAGCGTAAGGAGAGCAATAAGAGAAGCGTTCAATGATTTTGAAAGAAAGACGTTGTAAACCGACCTGAGTAAAAAACCTAAGAGCTTTTGGTCATATATAAAATCAGTAAGAGGGTCAAAATCATCTTCTCATTATCTCAGCGGCCTCACCGGCACAGAAACGGAAGACAACAGAGAGAAGGCCGAAAAACTGAATTCGATCTTCCGAAGTTGTTTCACCGCTGAAGACCGTAACACTGTCCCTCCTTTCAATCGTCGTACGAACGTCGAAATGGCACATACTGAGATAACCGATCGCGGAAATGAAAAGCAGCTACTACAATCGCTTAGTAGCGGAAAGGGGTCAGGACCAGATGAGATACCTATAAGATTTCATAAAGATTATGTGAAAGAACTTACTCCCCTTCTAGCAGTAATTTATCGTAGATCGCTTGAGGAACGATAGGTACCTAACGACTGGAAAAAAGCGCACATCCTTCCCGCTTTTAAGAAAAGCCGTAAGACAGATGCACACAACTATAGACCTATATCGTTGACGGCAATCTGTCGTAGAATTATGGAACATGTTTTATGATCAAGAATTATGAAGTTTTTGGAAAATGAACATCTCCTCTATAAAAATCAAGACCCTGCGAAACTCAGCTCGTTCTGTTCCTCCATGAGATCCACAGCGCAGTGGACAACGGCGCTCAGGTTGATGCCGTGTTCTTTGATTTCAGTAAGACATTTGACATCGCCCCGCATTGCCGTTCACTGAAAAAAATACGGGATTACGGAGTACCGGAGCAGACTTGCGATTGGATTCAAGACTTCCTTGCGGATCGAATTCAACATGTCGCTCTTAATGGAGCAAATTCGACAGATATAAAGGTAATATCCGGGATACCACAGGGAAGTGTACTACGATCGTTGCTGTTTACAATATACGAGGGTTGGAACATTAATAGTGGCAACGGTCGCTGGTTCGAATCCTTCCTCGGACATGGATGTGTGTGATGTCCTTAGGTTAGTTAGGTTTAAGTAGTTCCAAGTTCTAGGAGACTGATGACCACAGCAGTTAAGTCCCATAGTGCTCAGAGCCATTTGAACCATTATCAGTAGTGACTGGTTGCTGTCTTCTTCTTTGCAAGAATCAACCTGTATTTTGTACACAGGCATGGTCTCAAAACGTTAGTTTTCGACAAAACAGCAGGACTGCCTTTCATTACATGAAGTGGAAAATTTGACATTTCTGCACATTTAAGGTAAGTTACAAATCTTTCCGCCTCTTTTTAAATCTTATCAATATCTGGCTGATACTTGTGCGGATTTTTTACAGATAATATTTCATTGCAGATTCCTCCATCATCTGCAAAGAGTCTAAATTTACGCAGGATTAACAGCAATGTCTCCAGTTCGTTTACTAGTTCACGTCGGAACAGTAGAAGCAAAGGTGTATTTCATTAAAGCAAACTAATTGCGCATCAGTCGACAGTTTAAACATAAAATCGTACTGATTCAGCCTTTGGCTACTGCAATTAAAAGTACCATCCCTGCGCACTGAGAACTGTGCTTGGTGAGTGAAAAATTAGTCGGGATTTTCAACCCACGACTTTCACCGAGTTCACGGTGACGCATTGTCATTGTATAAGTCGGTTAAATAAGTGAGTTACACCATAATGAATGAACTACATGAGCTGACCAGATTTAGCGCTTTTTTTTTTTTGCGTGTACCTAGTGCGACGAGGCAAGAGTGACCCGGGCTCATTGCGGCTTTCCGGAGCAGCGGTAGTTGTGGCGTTCGGATCCGCTCGAACAGTCGCCGCAACTTTCAACTGCAGCTGTCGCTTTCCAAGCAGAGATCCGTGAAGGGAGACAAGCGAAACAGCTTTAGAGAGTGCTAGAAGCGGCGCTGCGTTGTCGCTGCTAACACACGGCTGTTCCGAGTGCGGTTCCAGCGCGACAGGGCGCCGAGACACTTCTCAGTCCACGTTAGACAACACTCCGGTTCAAGGTGTGAACAAACATGGAATGATAACGGCGTCTAACTTCATAATTAGCTCAATTACTAGCTACCGACCATAGGACTCTACTTCTGTTATGGGACGAGTTTCATTTCCAAAACCGTAGTTGACGCATGGAAGTTCTCTAAGAGTTCATGGTCTGTTGTTATTGTTGCCCACGTTTTGAAAACTAACTGTCGTACGACGGTACGTATTGAATCGGTACGAGTATTATGATTATTACCCAGCTATTGCAACTGACAACAATCACGAAAGTTTTCTGTTATTCGTGACGCTATTGTTGTCTTAGAAGATTAAGTAATAGCTTAAACTGTTTCATAAGGGAGGTAACATACCTGGCGCCGCCCGTGGCTCAGAAGATATGTCTACCAAATCGACGTCACAACCCACAATACATTACTCGAGACTACAGATTCCTCGGATGCTAGGAATTATTTCCAGCATCGTCCATCTGTATGTTAAAAGCTCATAATTGGTGGATGGTCTCCTTTATGGGATGAATAATGGCTGTCGACAATGAACAATCAGCTACAACTGGTAAAACCAACAACCTGGATTTGGAGTTCTCTTTAGTCAGTGAAGCACGTAGAATACATCAGAACGCGCTTATGAAATGGACTCTGCCCTTAGAGACACGAATTATTTATTTGACGAGAGGACACACCAGTGGACAATATTCGTGGAATATTTATTAGTCTACTCCAAGTTTTGGTAAAATGTAGTGTATATGGTGACAAATTCTGAAGGTGGCAGGGGTAAAATACAGGGAGCGAAAGGCTATTTACAATTTGTACAGAAACTAGATGGCAGTTATAAGAGTCGAGGGACATGAGTTGGGTTGTTTTGGGGAAGGAGACCAGACAGCGAGGTCATCGGTCTCACCGGATTAGGGAAGGACAGGGAAGGAAGTCGGCCAGGCCCTTTGCAAGGAACCATCCCGGCATTTGCCTGGAGCGATTTAGGGAAATGACGGAAAACGTAAATCAGGATGGCCGTGCGCGGGATTGAACCGTCGTCCTCCCGAATGAGAGTCCAGTGTGAGGGACATGAAAAGGAAGCAGTGGTTCGGAAGGGAGTGAGACGGGGTTGTAGCCTCTCCCCGATGTTATTCAATCTGTATATTGAGCAAGCAGTAAAGGAAACAAAAGAAAAATTCGGAGTAGGTATTAAAATCCATGGAGAAGAAATAAAAACTTTGAGGTTCGCAGATGACATTGTAATTGTCAGAGACAGCAAAGGACTTGGAAGAGCAGTTGAACGGAATGGACAGTGTCTTGAAAGGAGGATATAAGATGAACCTCAACAAAAGCTATATGAGGATAATGGAATGTAGTCGAATTAAGAAGGGTGATGCTGAGGGAATTAGATTAGGAAATGAGACACTTAAAGTAGTAAAGGAGTTTTGCTATTTGGGGAGCAAAATAACTGATGATGGTCGAAGTAGAGAGGATATAAAATGTAGACTGGCAATGACAAGGAAAGCGTTTATGCAGAAGAGAAATATGTTAACATCGAGTAGAGATTTAAGTGTCAGGAAGTCGTTTCTGAAAGTATTTGTATGGAGTGTAGCCATGTAGGGAAGTGAAACGTGGGCGATAAATAGTTTGAACAAGAAGAGAATAGAAGTTCTCGAAATGCGGTGCTACAGAAGAATGCTGAAGATTAGATGGGTAGATCACATAACTAATGAGGAGGTATTGACTAGAATTGGGGAGAAGAGAAATTTGTGGCACAACATGACTAGAAGAAGGGATCTGTTGGTAGAACATATTCTGAGGCATCAAGAGATCACCAATTTAGTATTGGAGGGCAGCGTGGAGGGTAAAAATCGTAGAGGGAGACCAAGAGATGAATACACAAAGCAGATTCAGAAGGTTGTAGGTTGCAGTAGGTACTGGGAGATGAAGAAGCTTGCACAGGATAGAGTAGCATGGAGAGCTACATCAAACCAGTCTCTGGACTGAAGACCACAACAACAACAACTATGCATGTGAATTACTGATGTTTATTCATTTGGGGGCGACACTTTTAATAACTTATTGAACAGGGGCATGATCGTTGTTAACTACACACGAACTCTAACATTTTAGTTTTTTTCGTTTCTAATGATGATGTGTAGAAGATTCACTCTTCTCACAAAAATAAAATGTTCAGTCAGTTAAGTGTTGATGGTTAAATACGAAATTGAATAGATGCTAACAACAGAAATATGGAAGGCGGAAGAGTTAACGATAACAGAGGTACTCTACTACGCACTGTAAGGTGGCTTGTAGAGTACAGCTACAGATGTTGATGGACACAACATACTAAAGAGAAAATATATACCATGAAAAATACCTAAGCGATGGACAAGAACTTTAAAAGGCCGTGGGGTTAATTTTTTACTGCGAGAAATTTGAAATTCATTAATAGTCGTACTTTTGTTTTGTGTCGTGGACTGTTAACATTCCCTGAGAACACATATATCATCGAAAAGCGTGTCAACCGTAAAATACCTAGGAATGGCCGTCCACATCGATCAAAATGGAATAATCACATAAAAATAGTTGCTGTAAAAGCAGATGCCAAACTAATATACCTTAGTACAATTTTAAAGAAACGTAATTCATCCACTAAAGAACTGACTTCCAAACCGCTTTTAAGAGCGATTTTCAGTATAGCTCGCGAGGCTGTGATCTATTCCACGTTGGATTAATAGAAGAGATAGAGAAGATCCAACGTGAGCAGCACGTTCCGTCTCGGGATCGGTTTTAAGCGTGAGTGCGTTACATAGATGCATAAGAAACTCCGTAGCAGACGCTGTAGCACAGAGAAGTTTACAGTTGAAATTTTGAGAGTGTAAGTTCCGGGATTAGTAAAGCAAATCATAGGTTCCTCGTGAAACGACGACGAGGAGAAAGTATAGCTTTTACGGAAATTTGTCAGCAGTCGTTCTTTCCATATACCATTCTGGAATGCAACAGGGAAAGGAGGAATCGATGGTACCAAAGCGCTCTCGACCATACGCCGTTAAGAGAATTGACGAGCGCTAGATGCAGATGTAATTTCAAACTTGGAGATTGGAAACGTGAGGTCATCAGAACTACAGCTACGATAATAGTACTACCTAAACTTGTAGCCGACGCAAATAAGTTGCTGTTGCTAGGACATGCTGTTGCCAAGCACTATCTGTGCATTGGTTCCGTATCTGCACTGTCAAAAGTTCTGTAGCACAAAACAACATGTTTTTCTGGTGATGTCCGAATGTCTCCAAAGAGAAATGAAACTTGCAACGTAAGTCATAGATCCTATGTCGATTTCATCGTTTTCTGGATTATAACCCAAACATACATCACCACACAAAAAAAGTGAAGCATCGGGAAGGCGGGGTCGAATGTCAATGTAGCTTCGTACGTATACCCACCACTGGTGAATATGTAACTGATTACAGCTGCAATTCTCTCTGACAGCCAGAACGGCCACCAGAGTACATTAGTGTCGTTCATGTTTTGTGTTGTTGCTAGGCCTGACAGAGTATACAAGGGACATGAACAGCTGCAAATGTTGAGCGATCACTGTGAAGAACATGGAGAAGTTGTATACTCGTATCAGACAACACTATCAGCTTCTGACAAAGTTTGAAATAGGCGTCGTTAGCAGGGGCATAATGTTCATTCTGGTGCAGTCTGCATTGCTGTCAAATTTATTCAAATATCAGCTCTCGCTGAGTGGACCCCCCCCCCCCCACCTCCTCTCCATGGGAGTAATATGTGGCAATGTCGCATTGTTGACATCACCACCCAAACGCCTCCCCCTCCCCACTTCCTCTTCCACTAGCCTATCTTCCCCCTTCCTCTCCCCACTTCCCTGCCCTTACCACTTGTGAACTGGTGGGAAAAAGACTCAATCTGCGTCAAGCTTCTGGAGAGGAAGGATGTACGGTGCTGTCTGGAGAACTGTGTTCATTTATTTATATGTGCATTATCCTGCCATAAGAATTTCCAAACTTTTGGCAGGGAAACCATACTGACACTTACCCTACAGCATTGCTGGTTGGAATTCAAATAAACACAACTACTTAAAATTTGTATGGTAATAGACAAACATTCTTGTGAAAAAACAGATCTCATGACACAAAATAAGGAAACTGTTTTTAATTGATGAGACGTTGGTGCTGGATGGAGAGGGACTCAATAAGTGTATTATCTGTAAGCAAGCATACACCTGAGGAGGACTGCCGCGATAGCCTCCTACATGAGGAATAGAATGTGGTGATAATGAATGAGCATAGGGGGAATTCCTTGCAGCAAATAATGGCGATACAGTACAATGGACAGTATGCATTTCACAACTCACAGAGACTACTGCCCTTGCTGGAGCTGTCATGCTTTTTGAAACGGCCAGTCAATCCACAGTGCGGGACATGGTTTTGTCCCATTCCACTATTCCAGACTGATCGAAACAGAGGTTCTCGCTTCGGTGTATGGAGCTCAACTGAAGATGCTTGAAATGGCTTTTGTTCCCATTTCTGGTTGCTTGAGTGTATATTTTCACTTTCCTGTGTACCCCTGTCCACAGTACCACTCGAAATTGGCAGGGAACTGTCCTACAACTGCTGCTGGAAGAATTGCCTCTTACTGATCTACAAGTATATGACTTCTGGTGAATTTGTACACACACATACATAAGTAGTAAGAAGGATAGGGCAGCAAACTATCAATTTATTTAATTTATTTAATCATATGGCTATGGCCCCCTGCCTGGCAGGCCATTCGTCGGGTGCTGGTCTTTCAATTTGAAGCCACTTTGGCGATCTGCAGCAGATGATGATGCTAGGACGATGATGAGGACACCACAAAACCCAGTCCCAGGGCAGAGAAAATTCCCCAACCCAGCCGGGAGTCAAACTCAGGCCCAGAGGACTGACAATCCGTCACACTGACCATTCAGCTACCGGGCTCAGACAGCAAACTATCAATGAAGTGTAGGAAGGCCAATACGCACTGCCACAACTTACAGAAAATCCTTCACTGCTCTAATTACACATCGAAATTGTGGAAAAGTCACCACTCTTAAACAATAGCTCACAATTCAACACACGCATTGGGAGTTGAGAAAAGTCATCATACTAACACCACTACCCCAAAAACAGACCCCAAATTACCTCGTCAGGAGAGAGTGGCAGCAGCTATATGTGTGTTCACCTCCGTGCGTGGATACAGACTAAGCAGTTTAGAACCAATCTAACCTCCACTCCTACTTCTCCTCCCCCTTCCCTCTGCTGACCCTGTAAAGAGGGATTTCAGTTTTCCAGGCTTCTTCTACCCAGTCGTTGGTAGTACACAAAGAGATTCATCTGCTGGCAGTGATATACTGATTCTGGTCTGCAGAAGTCAGTCACAGATGGATAAAAGACTCAAGAACAGGACACTTCCTGCAAGCCATTAAACATGTTTCTCAGAAAGACTAGCCACTCAGTACCACGGCACTATTCGTCATGGATGAAGAACTGAACGGTCAACAACAATATGCTTGCACACATTCTGAATGTGCCAGCACTGTCCGAATGTGGTCCTCAGTTCAGTAAAATCAGTCTCATGTAGGAAGAACATTCAAATAATAGTCCAACATAAATGAGAGCATGCTATGGCCCTCCACTACGTCTCGTAGTGGGAAGTGGCAGCTGCAAGGCTACACTCGCCAGAGGGTCAGGTGTGGTCACCAATGGCCATTTAGGGTGGTCGCTATTCAGTACACTGGCGCTGACCACCCCACTATTGCCAGTCACTTCCAGCAGCCTCCCATATCCTACACTCTCTCCTAGCCTCAGACCACTCAGAATTAGTGTCTTTGGGAGTCTTGTAAATAAATTTTCGTGCACGTGGGTATTACACACAATTTAATTCCCTAAATATGAATAGAGTACAGTGGCTTTCACACTATCTATTCACAGGTTAGAGAAAAGGAACACAACCATTTTTACACCCAACACCAAGCTACAATTCACGTCCTCTCCCTCAGCGTTATTTCGTAATATACAACTGAGTAAAACAATAAACTCAGTCTACGGTACTGCTGTCGATGGCAAACTGACGATGTCAGAGCTCTATAATAATATATCTGATGCATGTATTAACCTGTCACACATGTCTTGTACAAGTCTAACGTGTATAAAATCGATAACACATTCTAAATGAATCGAAAATTTCCACTATTTTTGTGTGAAAACCACCGATCACTGCAGAATGTCGTTGTTATTCCAGAACATTTATCTGAGTAAAAATGAGAACTTTAATCTCCATAAACATATACGAAAACTTCTATGTTATAAGCTATTTTGAGACACAAATTTCGGTGGATCAGTTGTATTTAACGTCAGCTTACTTCTCTTAGCGACCAGCTATTAATTAAAAAAAAGCACACATTCGTGATTGTAAGAAAGCAGTCATAGTTCCATGAGAACAGATAAAACCGATTTCTTTCAGTTTGTTGGACAAATTGCCATAATTGAGATCATTCCTCCCATTCAAAATTAGAATGTGTGAAACTCTAATGCACGTGGGTCTTACATGAACGCTAGATGCATGAAATATCAACAGAGAACAGAATCTTTCAAGCTATCTAACATGTTGGGGAAAAACACAGTCATTTTTACATTCAACAGCAAGCTACAGCTCTCATCTATCTCTGTGTCTCTCTCTTCACATTATTTTATAACATACGGCAGAGCAAAACTACAAGCTATAAAAGCTTCATGAACATCATCTGGTAGAGAACTCGATAAGGTTGTTAACATGTCTCTCTCTTCTGATACATCGAAAACAAATACTATCTGCATGTTGACATCAACCATATGGGGCAGTCCCATGAAATATACGTGTATTGATCAATTGGAGTAAGTGGCCAATGATCAAAATCCTTCCAGAAAACTGTGCGAAGTTTTGTCACCTGTACTGGAAGAAGACCATACCGCACAGACTGTAAATCACAATGGAGAGTTCCTACATTGTAGCTTCATAAGTATTTTGATACATTCTTGATTGCTGTAACACATCCAAGCAGTGTAAGACTACAGCTTGGTACACTGCCACACATTTTCTTTTCATACAATGACTTTGAGATCTGTGTCAGTTGCTAAACTGACGTTAACAACTTTCAGTCCATTGCCTCACACCAAACGCTGGGCATTGCATGGTGGCGCGTATGCTCTGCTCTGTGGAAGACATCGCAACTTATGGAAACCGGAAGATTTTGCAGCATTGTGTAGCGTTTCCAAACTGCTGTATGAACGTGATGACCTCTGCATTTAATCTCATGTTCAACAGTGACAGAGTAGCAGATGTCTCAAAATTCCATTTTTGAAGAGACCAAGAGAATTGATTCCTCATATTGCATCCAGGTACATGATCACTGTTTCAGTGTCATAGGTGTTGGTCATCCTGACCTCTGTCATCCTGACCTCCAAATCTTTGGACACTACATGTTTCATTTTTATGGCTTACAGTGCATAACTGCATGTGGAACAGGGTGTATTCTGCAGGACTTAAACACACAGAGCACAGATAGTATGCACCGTCAATTGTCAGTTGCATTAGTGGAGGAATGGAATAATTTTCATAGACCCAGGCTGGCATGTAAGTACCCTCATTTTGTAATATTTTCCTCAATTTTACGTATTTTCCAGCAATTTTCGAAATTTTACCAGGTTTTCCATAATTTCAACTTGTTTTACCCAAATTTTTAAGGCTTACATTGCATAACCACATGTGAATCAAGAGATCTTCTGCAGGAATGAAACCCACAGAGCATGGATAGAATGCACCATCAGTTGTCTATCAGACCATTGAATGAATGAAACGATTTTGTTACACCCAGGTGAACAAGTAAGTACTCTCATTTTTGTTGTATTTTCTCCATTTTTACGAATTTTAAATTTTCATAATTTTACAAAGTTTTCCATAGTTTCATTGCATTTTACCCCAATTACTCGAGTTCCAAACCACTGCACTCGACGACTTGTCATGTCAACAAAACGCCTTATCGCATCGATCCCATGGTGCACTCAGCCAATACCTTTGCAGCACGGTTCTCTATTTCTGTATCATTGCTAAACTACGCCTCCATTACTAACGTTTGTGTGACGTCGACTGAAATAATACAATGAGCAATATCCCTCACGAAAACTGCTAAACTTTGTCTTGAAACCTGGTGGAAAATCCAAAGAGATTCTGATCGTATGTAAAGTTTGCTACCGGCAAGACACAATCAATGCCTTCTCTGCGCAATAGTAATGGAAATACTACCAACGACAGTACTGCCAAAGCAGAGTTACTGAACGCAGCCTTCCGAAATTCCTTCACCAAAGAAGACGAAGTAAATATTCCAGAATTCGAATCAATAACAGCTGTCAACATGAGTAACTTAGATATCCTCAGGGTAGTGAAGCAACTTAAACCACTTAATAAAAGCAAGTTTTCCGGTCTAGACTGTATACCAGCTAGGTACCTTTCAGCGTGCGCTAACACAACAGCTCCATACTTAACAATCATAAAAACCGTTTGCTCGAAGAAAGATCTGTACCCAAAGATTGGAAAATTGCACAGGTCACCCCAATTTTCAAGAAAGGTGATGCACTGAATTATACGCCCATATCATTAATATCGATATGCAGCAGCATTTTGGAACATCCATTGTGTTTGAAAATTATGAATTACCTCGAAGAGAACGGTCTAGCGCGGAATTAGCCGTGCGGTCTAGGGCGCTGCAGTCATGGGCTGTGCGGCTGGTGCCGGCGGAGGTTCGAGTCCTCCCTTGGGCATGGGTGTGTGTGTGTTTGTCCTTACGATAATTTAGGTTAAGTAGTGTGTAAGCTTAGGGACTGATGACCTTAAAAGTTAAGTCAAATAAGATTTCACACACATTTGAACATTTTTGAACAGAACGGTCTAGTGACACACAGTCAACACAGATTTAGACAACATCGTTATTGTGAAACACGACTAACTCTTTACACACAGGAAGTGTTGAGTGCTATTGACAAGGGATTTCAAATTGGTTCTGTATTTCTAGATTCCAGAAGGCTTTTGACACTGTACCACAAATGTGGCTTGCAGTGAAATTACGTGCTTATGGAATATCGTTTCTCTCATGTGACTGGATTCGTGATTTCTTATCGGAGAGGTCACAGTTCATAGTAATTGACGGAAAGTCATCGAGAAAAACAGAAGTTATTTCTGGTGTTCCCCAAGGTAGTGTTATAGACCCTCTGCTGTTCCTTATCTATACAAACAACTTAGGAGACAATCTGAGCAGACTTCGCAGATTGTTTGCAGATGATGCTGTCGTTTTTCGTCTAATAAAGTCACCATAAGATCAAAACAAATTGCAAAACGATTTAGAAAAGATATATGTGTGGTGTAAAAATTGGCAACTGACCTAAGTAACAAAAAGTGTGAGGCCATCCATATGAGTGCTAAAAGGAATCCGTTAACCTTCGGTTACACGATAAATCAGTCAAATGTAAAGGTCGTAAATTCAACTAAGTACCTAGAAATTACAATTATGAATAATTTAAATTGGAAAGAACACATAGAAAAAGTTGGGGGAAGGCAAACCACAAAGACTGAATTTTAATGCCAGGACACATAGAAAATGTAACAGATCTACTACAAGACTGACTACGCCATGCTTGCCCGTCCTCGTTTAGAGCACAGCTGCACGGTCTGGGATCCTTACCAGATAGGATTAACGGAGTCCATCGAGAAAGTTCAAGAAATGGCAGCACGTTTTGTATTGTCGTGAAATAGAGAGAGTGTCACTGAAATACTACGGGATTTGTAGTGGACATCATTACAATAAATGCGTTTTTCGTTGTGACGGAATCTTCTCACGAAATTTCAATCACCAACTTTCTCCTCTGAATGCCGTCGAGCTACATATGGAGAAACGATCATCGTAATAAAATAACGGAAATCAGAGCTCGTACAGAAAAATACGGGTGTTCGCTTTTTCCGCACGCTGTTCGAGATTGGAATAATAGATATTGTGAAGGTGATTCGATAAACCATTTGAAAGGCATTTTAAGTGTGATTTGCAGAGTGCCCAGGTAGATATAGAAACTTAGAAACGTTCTGTATGTGTGTGATCCTAAAGATGCGTTTATGAAGGAAAGTCAAACATCATCCCAATCATGCTCGTGCTTGCTGATCTGCAGCGGCGACTTCGGTGGCTTTCTTGGAAGGATCCGGCATTTAAATGTCACTCAGGACGACCAAAAAGGTTATTCTCATTGAATGTGCTGACCCTAAAATCTTTGGACACAGTCAACATTACTACAACACACAGCATCTTTTGGGGTGCATTCATTTCTGTGGGCTACGATACATAAACGCAAGAGGGTGAGGGGGCAGCTCTTGGAACGACAGCAGTCATGGTCCGATGACTGGTAGTATTGCTCATGCGTAGGGGAGATATGGCAGTTTCACGTCTCTATAATGCACGCTCTTTCCATTATTGAGACGTATATATGCATCATCAGTCCACTTTCTCCCTCCCGCCCCTCCCCCAAAAAATGGTTCAAATGGCTCTGAGCACTATGGGACTCAACATCTGAGGTCATCAGTCCCCTAGAACTTAGAACTACTTAAACCTAACTAACCTAAGGACATCCATGCCCGAGGCAGGATTCGAACCTGCGACCGTAGCAGTCACGCGGTTCCGGACTGAAGTGCCTAGAACCGCACGGCCACTACTTCAGCATGCGCCCAGTTTCCATTACTGTTTGCTGTAAATGCTAATAGTACCCCCTTCATAAACAGATTTCCCAATACAGTAAGTTTAAGGCCATATGTAAATCCTGCTCGCACGTTTACAGTTGCCGTTTCATCCAGTTACAGTTGTCTTTGCCATACATCCCAGTTCTCGTTTCATGACTTCGATGTCGTGTACCTCTAGTCTTCTTTTTCGTACACGTAGCACATTAACTGTACATAGAGGACTAATTACCTTAATAGGGAATGGTTTATGTCTATTCGATACGTTGGTTCCTCTCTGCCTCAGGTGTCAGCGGAGTAAGGGAGAGAGGGTGTGAGAGGACCCAGCTTGAGGATCCAACACACGAAATAGCGTAACTGTGCTGTTTGTGTGTTTACAACAGAAAAACGTCAACATCCTACCTCACCGCAGTAATCCATTTACATGCATGAGTGTTGCAAGAGGATTACGTCTCTAACCTCCTGAGACACACTGGTACCTCTCACAGGTAAAACACTTCTATTCAGCATGGAATGTTCACTCGATATTGGTTGTTGTGTTGTTGTTTGGTCGTGCCAGCATTGTGTTATTGGCGAAGTATTCTACTCACCATAGTGTGTGAAACTTGTCAACTGAATGTACGTTTAAGGATTGCTGGATGATGTTAAGTGCTTATTTTGTAGTACATTCAACTCATGATTCAATGTTCTCGGTTCAATATTCATTGTAGCAAGCATAATTTCATACCATGAGAGTAAGTTTACACTTATTTAGCTGAATATTTCATTGATTTTTGTACCATATCTGCAATTTGCACTTTCACCATCACAATATTCGTTTTAAAAGCATAAGACTACACCCATTACACAACGTGAGGTGAGGTCTATCGGTACAATTTTCCTTGTTGGAAGCATAAAAGCATAAGACTACAACCTGTAGATGATGTGAGATGGGGGTTTGTCGGTACAATATTCGTTGTAGCAAGAATAAGAATCACGCCTGGAGAATATACGACCAAATGAATTTTCGTGTTTATTCAGTCACTTTTTTTTTAAATAAATGAGCTGACATTACAGAAGTTGAGCTGCTAAGAATGGAAACATTTAGGCATGGCATACATGCAGGGTGTTACTCCATGAGCAGCAAATGACACGAGTAAAATTTCTCCACCGTCTCTTCCTCTGCCGTCTGTATATCAGGAATCTCATACTTCCACAGTATACAAGAACACACACACACACACACACACACACACACACACACACACAAAATTGTTATTCGGTACAATGGAGCGTCTGAAACCTCTACTAGACAGCCTCCGGACAGTTTACTTGAAGAAGCAGAATAAACGCGAGCAATGACGGCTTATAACAGCATGCAGCGGTGGAGGCTGGCGAGGGAAGTGCTCTCCATCTGTCGGGGGTAGAGCTGACAGATCGGCACACAGTGAGGCAGCTAGATCTGCGTGTAACTCATTTACGTGGAACGTATTATTTCAATGTTTTTCTTACATGAGATTGATTTTGCTTAGCTGAGGACTACTTTCAGGTAGTGCCAGACGTCCAAAACGTGTGCAAGCACTCTGCTGTTGACCGTTCAGTTCTTCATCCATGATGAATAGAGCAATTTTCCACAGGGGCCAGTCTTTCTGAGCAATATCTCTGTATGTCCATCTTTTTAGAAATGGTAGCGGAACTCAGCTGTTCAGTACAGAATGTGAAATGAAACATCTCTCAGCCATCTAATTTCCAAACTGTTATTTTATAGGGTACCGGTTTAGGCTATGTACTACGCCATCTTCAGGCCCCCTGACCGACGTGTAAGAATTTTCCAGTCTCGGTTCCAGTCAAAATAGAGACCAGCTTCTCAAAGGCTGGTATCTGTAGATTTCTGCTTGATACAGTGATTACTTCAGCCATCATCTGCCGACTGTCAGCAGTCGCTTCAACCATCATATGTCGACTGTCGGCAGATGATGGTTGGCGTGATAGGTGTATCAAGCAGAAATCTGCAGACATCAGTTTCTGAATGCTAGCCACTATTTTGAACGGAACCGAGATTGGAATCTTGCTACACGTTGGTCAGGGGGCCTGAAGACGTGTAGTAAATCGTCGAAACTGATAGCCCAATAAAATAATGGTTTGAAAATTAGACGGCTGAAAGGTGTCTCATTTGACATTCTGCTCTGTAAAATACGTTTAACGACTTGCAGGAACCGTTCTGTACTTGACTCTTTTGTCTGTCTGTGACCTATTTCTGCAGACTGAAATAGGTGTATCACTGCCAACAGATGGATCTCTTTGTGCCCTATGATCGACAGGTCAGAAGCAACCTGGAAAACCGGTATCCCTACGTACGGGGTGGGAGGAGAGGGAATGAGGAGGGGAGACAGTAAGGGAGATAAGATTGGTCCCACGCTACCCACTATCGCCTCCTTCCATTCCTCATGTAGGATGATATGGAGGCGGTCCTCAGTTGTATGCCTGCATACAGGTAGTACACTTACTAAACCCCTCTCTGTCCAACACCACCATCCCATAAATCGAACACATTTCTCAGCAATTTATTTAATTAGTTTAATTAATGTTTAAATAAATAAGCAAAATGTTGCTCGAATTTACCATCTATTTCACCTCACGGGATCCGTTTTTTCACAAGAGCGTTTTTCTATCGTCATATCAATTTTAAGCAGTTGTGTTTATTTGAATTTCAACCAGAGCTCTAGGGTAATCGTCAGTTTGGTTTCTCTGCCAAAAATTTGGAAATTCTTACAGCAGTATAATACGCACATAGATACACTACTGGCCATTAAAATTGCTACACCAAGAAGAAATGCAGATGATAAACGGGTATTCATTGGACAAATATATTATACTAAAACTGACATGTGATTACATTTTCACGCAGTTTGGGTGCATAGATCCTGAGAAATCAGTACCCAGAACAACCACCTCTGGCCGTAATAACGGCCTTGATACGCCTGGGCATTGAGTCAAACAGAGCTTGGATGGCGTGTACAGGTTCAGCTGCCCATGCAACTCCAACACGATACCACAGTTCATCAAGAGTAGTGACTGGCGTCTTATGACGAGCCAGTTGCTCGGCCACCATTGACCAGACGTTTTCAATTGGTGAGAGATCTGGAGAATGTGCTGGCCAGGGCAGCAGTCGAACATTTTCTGTATCCAGAAAGGCCCGCCGGCCGAAGTGGCCGTGCGGTTAAAGGCGCTGCAGTCTGGAACCGCAAGACCGCTACGGTCGCAGGTTCGAATCCTGCCTCGGGCATGGATGTTTATGATGTCCTTAGGTTAGTTAGGTTTAACTAGTTCTAAGTTCTAGGGGACTAATGACCTCAGCAGTTGAGTCCCATAGTGCTCAGAGCCATTTGAACCATTTCAACCAGAAAGGCCCGTACAGGACCTGCAACATGCAGTCGTGCATTATCCTGCTGAAATTTAGGGTTTCGCAGGGATCGATTGAAGGGTTGAGCCAAGGGTCTTAACACATCTGAAATGTAACGTCCACTGCTCAAAGTGCCGTCAATGCGAACAAGAGGTGACCGAGATGTGTAACCAATGGCACCCCATACCATCATGCCGGGTGTTATGCCAATATGGCGATGGCGAATACACGCTTCCAATGTGCGTTCACCACGATGTCGCCAAACACGGATGCGACCATCATGATGCTGTAAACGGAACCTGGATTCATCCGAAAAAATGTTTTGCCATTCACGCACCCAGGTACGTCATTGAGTACACCATCGCAGGTGCTCCTGTCTGTGAAGCAGCATCAAGGGTAACCGCAGCCATGGTCTCAGAGCTGATAGTCCATGCTGCTGCAAACGTCATCGAACTGTTCGTGCAGATAGTTGTTGTCTTACAAACGTCCCCATCAGTTGACTCAGTGATCGAGACGTGCCTGCACGATCCATTACAGCCATGCAGATAAGATGCCTGTCATCTCGACTGCTAGTGCTACGAGGCTTTTGGGATCCAGCACGGCGTTCCGTATTACCCTCCTGAAACCAGCGATTCCATATTCTGCTAACAGTCATTGGATCTCGGCCAACACGAGCAGCAGTGTAACGATACGATAAACCGCAATCGCGATAGGCTACAATCCAACCTTTATCAAAGTCTGAAACGTGATGGTACGCATTTCTCCTCCTTACACGAGGCATCACAACAACGTTTCACCAGCACAGATAAGTCGTTTGCCATCAATTCACAAGTGGGCAAAGGGAGGAGAAGTTGTGGAGAGGAGAAGGGAAGTGGAGGAAGGGAGGGGAAGTGTGGGAGGGGGAAGGAGTTGGGGTGGTAATGTCAGAAATGTGATATTGCCACATATACCCTCCACAGAGAGCAGTTGGGGGGGCCACCCCGGGAGAGCTGCCATCTTGAATAAATTTGTCAACAATGCAGATTGCACCAGAGCAAACATTATTCTCCTACTCTTGTTGTGGATCTTCATTTGGCCTGCTGGTCAAATCATGCAGTATCCATTTTTTCTGGGCATTCAGATGTGACAGCGACCCAGTGATTTGACTGTTTGGGAATGTGAGAGCAACCACACTTATCAAGGTTCCAGTCGACCAAGCCTGACCACCACAAGGGAAGATAGCTGTATTGTGCACCAAGTACCTCATAACATCCTTCACACTTGCGTCTGCCATCCGAGAACAAGTAATGGACCCCTACAACTTTATTTGTCTTTCCTCATCATTGACCGGAGACTAGCAGTGTATGGACTAGAGAATTGCCATCCCAGGCTGCCATTAACAGATCACTGACGGTTGGGTTTGGCATGGTGCTCTGACCAGAAAGCATGGACAGTTTCTGAATGTCGTCGCATTATATCCAGCGATGAATTGCATTTCTGTAATACTGTGCTACCCTCATGACTGTATCATCGATGTGTGCAGTGGCAACGTGAGAAGAGATCCCACTCTTCGAATGTTTTGAAGGGATACAGCGGTGTTATTCCTGCAATCACGGGGCAAGGAGCCATCGAGTCTGACTTCAGGTCGTGGCTGGTGGTGATTGAGGGAACTCTGACGGCACATCGATAAGTCACGGTGTAACGCATATGCAACAAATTTGCAGCAGCAGCGGCTAAATCTAACCTGCATAGCACTGTGTGTATGTTGTATGAGTGTCAGTTTCACTGTCATTTAAGACCTCAACAGATCGTTACATGAAAAACTTAAAACTAACATTTGGATAAGGTATATGAGTGCGTATTTGAATACGAAAAACTACAGGAACAAATGAACCTGTAAGAATAAATACATAAGCTATCTGAGTGCGTTTTTGAGCAAGAATTTTCAAGTGATACAGAATTTGGCTTGTGCAACGGAATTAACTGGACTAGAGTACATGACATATTGTGGTGTGTCAATGTCTCTGTTTTGGCACTAAGTTTTGCACGCACCTCTTTAGATGACTGCCTTTTTCAATGTGGTTTACAGCAACGCGCAGCAGCATGCTGCAGCAGTGGCTAAAGCTTATTGTTACTAAGATCGAATTAACTACTAAATAACTTTTGAGAAGGGACTTCATTAATTAAAATTCAGAATAATCATGAAAAAGTATTAATAATGACAATGACAAATGACATATGTGTCAATAATGGCTGAGTACCAGATTAACAAATTAATTCAATTTCAAAATTGCATTAAGATTTAGTAACCACAGCATATTATTTAGATGTGGAGAATAATTATTATTTTTTGGAGGATAAGGAGGCTTCTTTCACTCACAAGCAAAACATGGGATTATTCCAAACTCGGACTAGCAATCACGAGCCTAACCCTGCAATTGCTTTTGCGCTGTGCTTGCGAATCTTACCTTGAATTCCATCTTCAAGCGTAGTTAAGCCATCAATATCTCTGCTGGCTATATAAATGAAACCAGGCCTTGAGTGTGATAAGATCTGCCATCGCCGATGTGAGGGCACTGTGACACGTCTTCTGTCTCCGATCTCTCGACTGACACTACTCAGTGTTGCCAACTCTAAAAAACCTGAGTCGCTAGAGTCAATATCAAAAGTCGCTAGAAAGTCTCTAAAACTGATTTTACTAGGGGTGTACTGAAAATTTCTTGCTGTGAATGGTGCAATAAGCCAGTGAGGGGGGGGGGGGGGGGTAATAAAATATTAATAAAAATTGTCTCATACCTAATTGCTATATTGTCTTAATTAAAAGACGCATCGCTTGCAACAATATACACATAAAATACGCTAACGTTTAATTAAACATGTTATCATAATTGAGGCAACACATAAATTGTTGTTTCAATCACGGTAGTCAAATATACTAGAAATATCCAACTATATTTGTAACAAAAGAAAGCAAGAACTCAAATTAGGTTACAAAATATATGCATACCGGTATGTGAGCTAATCATCGCCGTCACTCAGAAAATAGAATAACTCTTCTGTTTCATGCTCTGACAGAACTGTAGTTGGTATTCACTGAGGCGTGCGAAACTGCAAGCTGAAGAGAGTGACAAATGCAACGGATCACTACCAAATGCTTCAAACCATATTCTCTCTTGAGTTGTTCGAAAAGCCCATTGTTTATTCCAACTATTGCAGAAGCATTATCTGTGCCAATTCTTACCATATTAGCGATTGGAAGTTTGAGATATTTCAAAGAATTCACAAGAACAGCAGTTTCTCCTACAGCGAGTTTGAGAAATGCTGATCTAATGGTTTGGTTCTTTACACTATAGTACCGTATAACGATACCTAGCATTTTAGATATTGATACATCTGTGGTTTCATCTATTAATACACTGTATTTTTGGTCGCCTATATCTTCAACCAATTATTGTGTAAAATATGGAGCCAAAACTTCAGTTATAATGTTAGTGCACTTTGTACGATGTAATTGCATGTTTTTAGTGCCCTCATCACCGAAAAACACCTTCTTGCACAGTATTCCTAAATGATCTACAGCTAAAATAGAACAATGTTCAGCAATAAATAAAGAAAGGGGGCCTTCCTCTCTGCTTGCTATTCTAACTGTAGTTTTCGGAAAAATTTTTTGTTTATACTTAATAGTTCTCGAATGCTTTCTAATATCAGAAAATATAGCATAAAACTCTGTTGCACATACTAGACATCTTGCCTTGGATAAGTCTCCAACGACTGGGTTCAGCCACCCATTGAATTCAGGTTCTGCTTCCCACGTGTCCCGATATTTTTGAGCGTACTGCTTCTTCTTCTGCAGTAAATCCATTATGTAAGCCACCACAACATAAATTTCACCAATTTATAATCACTGAAAATACATTAAAACTCAGGCGAACTAGAGGTCATGAAAAAATCTACTCACTCGGTAACTCGATATCAGTCCTATTGTTCATTGTTTATAACGTAATAATGTCTGAGATACCCCCACCGAATTGTTCTTGTGTTACCACTGTGCATGTGTTGAATTTGACTGCGAGTTAACAATTCGAAAAATTAGAGGCTGCTGGACAGAAATGTATTTTATTATACTTAATATTACGTATGTTTTTTGTCAACTCGAAAAATAAAGGGAGTTCAAAAGCTGAAGAATTATAGATCGATACGCTATCGACGATAACAGGCTAGTGGGTAATGAATAATGAATTGTTCTACAGTCAAGGCTTTATTACTGTGTAGGCAATTCCCACATTCAGGTTTACTAAATGCTGAACAATGCTACATGATCTGTTAAGAACTTAATTTAACTTAGTAAATCTAGAACAAAGTCAGTGTAGTACTCATTCTATAGTTAAAATCTTACTGTTGTTAATGAAAATACTGGCCCAAAATAGTTTTGATTTGTACTTCAAAAGTCGTCAGTACTCCAAAAGTCGCCAGATAAGTCGCTAAATAATTTTTGTCGCTAAAAAGTTTTTTTTGCCGCTAAGACGAAGGCAAAAGTTGCCATTTCTAGCGACAAAGTCGCTAAATTGGCAACACTGTCACTACTCTTCCACTCTGGAAAACAGACCTCGTCTCACAACAATGCTTAGAATCGCGCTCCCATGTTTCACCCTCAGATTGTTACTATCGATATCTGAGTGCTTAGACAATGCAAAGAATAGCGTTAAGTGGAACGTATTGTTGTATGTAATGGAGTGTTCTGACACACTCCTTACAACGGACATCCCGCATCCTGAAATGTCAACCCTCATGTGACAGTACCGTAGTCCAAGTGGACACTGCTCCTCCACACATGCCATGTATCTCCCTGAACTGTCTACGTGATGTTGTGGCACTCCTGTGGTCAACACGGTCGCTAGAGATGTTCCCGATAGGACTAGCTAGGTCAAGACTATTTCAGTGCCAGTACGTGGGATATCAAGAATCAGTTGCAGTTGTGGGTCACGCCAGGATAGCCGAGAGCGGTAACGCGCTGCTTCCTGGACTCGGATAGGCGCACCAGCCCCGGATCGAATCCGTCCGGCATATTAACGACGGCGGTCGGTGTGCCGGCCAGCCTGGATGTGGTTTTTAGGCGGTTTTCCACATCCTCCTAGGTGAATACCAGGCTGGTCCCCACGTCCCGCCTCAGTTACACGACTCGCAGACATTTGAAACACATTCACACTATTTCACGATTTACACTAGATGCAGACAGCTGGGGTACACTAATTCCGTCCCGGGAGTATGGGGTGGCGGCAGGAAGGGCATCCGGCTACCCCTTGAAAAAAATTAACCATGCCAAATCCGTACTAACCCTGCCGACCCTGCACACAATGCGGGATAAAGACTGTAACAAAAGAAAGAAAGAAGCTACAGTTGTGGGTCACCTTGCCTAAGGCAAGGAAACAACTGCTTTATGACACCCTTTCCAACCGAATCACTGCATTCATGCAGGTCAGAAGGGGACGGGGGGAGGAGGATACGACGTCATACTCATTAGTGGGCTCATGCTGCGAAGGTCTTTGTAAATTTGACTCGATTTTTCAGTCAGTGAAATAACATCGTATTCCCTCTTAACCAGTTAAGTTTACTTTCGTTTCCTCCTCCGGTTCTTGGTGCTTCACTTTTTTTGTCAGTCAATGTATTTGTAACTAAGTGTATGACCGCTAATCTGTGTTCTTAAGTCACAGACATAGATGCAACCTCTGCGTCTTTAAAAGAAGTCTTGTTACCGCCAAGACTGACTGTTAATTGAATAGGTTAAAGTATTTTATTCATCTCTGTCGATCAATTTCGTCCACAGGGTCATCAACGAGTGTCATTTGATCGTATGTACATAAGAACTGCTAATGACAGTGTGACCAAATTAGGCCGATCTACATCTACATTTATACTCCGCAAGCCACCTAACGGTGTGTGGCGGAGGGCACTTTACGTGCCACTGTCATTACTTCCCTTTCCTGTTCCAATCGCGTATGGTTCGCGGGAAGAGCGACTGCCGGAAAGCCTCTGTGCGCGCTCGAATCTCTCTGATTTTACATTCGTGATCTCCTCGGGAGGTATAAGTAGGGGAAAGCAATATATTCGATACCTCATCCAGAAATGCACCCTCTCGAAACCTGGACAGCAAGCTACACCGCGATGCAGAGCGCCTCTCTTGGAGAGTCTGCCACTTGAGTTTGCTAAACATCTCCGTAACGCTATCACGCTTACCAAATAACCCTGTGACGAAACGCACCGCTCTTCTTTGGATCTTCTCTACCTCCTCTGTCAGCCCGACCTGGTACGGATCCCACACTGATGAGCAATACTGAAGTATAGGTCGAACGAGTGTTTTGTAAGCCATCTCCTTGGTTGATGGACTATATTTTCTAAGGACTCTCCCAATGAATCTCAACCTGGCACCCGCCTTACCAACAATTAATTTTATATGATCATTCCACTTCAAATCATTCCGTACGCATACTCCCAGATATTTTACAGAAGTACCTGCTACCAGTGTTTGTTCCGCTATCATATAATCATACAATAAAGGAGCCTTCTTTCTATGTATTCGCAATACATTACATTTGTCTATGTTAAAGGTCAGTTGCCACTACCTGCAGCAAGTGCCTATCCGCTGCAGATATTCCTGCATTTCGCTGCAATTTTCTAATGCTGCAACTTCTCTGTATACTACAGCATCATCCGCGAAAACCCGCATGGAACTCCCGACACTATCTACTAGGTCATTTATGTATATTGTGAAAAGCAATGGCCCCATAACACTCCCCTGTGGCACGCCAGAGGTTACTTTAACGTCTGTAGACGTCTCTCCATTGAGAACAACATGCTGTGTTCTGTTTGCTAAAAACCCTTCAATCCAGCCACACAGCTGGTCTGATATTCCGTAGCCTCTTACTTTGTTTATCAAGCGACAGGGAGGAACTGTATCGAACGCCTTCCGGGAGTCAAGGAAAATGCCATCTACCTGGGAGCTTGTATCTAATATTTTCTGGGTCTCATGAACAAATAAAGCGAACTGGGTCTCACACGTTCGCTGTTTCCGGAATCCATGTTGATTCCTACAGAGTAGATTCTGGGGTTCCAGAAATGACATGATACTCGAGCAAGAAACATGTTCTAAAATTCTATAACAGGTCGATGTCAGAGATATAGGCCTATAGTTTTGCGCATCTGCTCGACGACCCTTCTTGAAAACTGGAACTACTTGTGCTCTTTTCCAATCATTTGGAACCTTCCGTTCCTCTAGAGACTTGCGGTACACGGCTGTTAGAAGGGGGGCAAGTTCTTTCGCGTATTCTGTGTAGAATCGAGTTGGTATCCCGTCAGGTCCAGTGGACTTCCCTCTGTTGAGTAATTTCAGTTGCTTTTCTGTTCCTTGGACACTTATTTCGATGTCAGCCATTTTTTCATTCGTGCCAAGATTTAGACAAGGAACTGCAGTACGGTCGATAGTGGCGAATAAAACAGCTTATTCAAATGACAGACAACCATGACTCCTTTTGATCAATGTTTGATGACTGTGGAAACAATCATAAGAAAAACAGTTCTGTTTGTTTGCTAAGGACCACAGTCTACATTCCTTGACCTTTATTTGAGTATTACCGCAGATTGCAGTTGGCGCTCATAATCACTCAGTACCCTCAGCAGAGGGAGTTAATGAAGAAATACTTCACGATTTCATCGCGTGAACTGCTTTAATTTGCGGTTCACGTTACAGTTAGCTCGAGAGCTGCAGGTGAATGAACTGTACAGGCTGCCTCTTAATAAGCGCTCAGCGGTTCCCCCGTGAAGAAGCTCATAGCGGCGTGTCCTCATTTCCTGTTAGTCACCTTATATCTACATCTGCGGCCCACACTCGCGGGTCCGCATTAATTAATTGCGTGTGAAGCGCGCGAGGGGCAGGCGAAGGGGCGTGTCCAGCAGGACTGGAGGCGCTTCCTCACTTTAGTAAACAGACGGAACGCTCTGCAGCTGCGATTTTCATCGTGTACTGGCTATTTACAATTTGTACAGAAACCAGAAGGCAGTTATAAGAGTCGAGGGACATCAAAGGGAAGCAGTGGTTGGGAAGGGAGTGAGACAGGGTTGTAGCCTCTCCCCGATGTTATTCAATCTGTATATTGAGCAAGCAGTAAAGGAAACAAAAGAAAAATTTGGAGTAGGTATTAAAATCGATGGAGAAGAAATTAAAACTTTGAGGTTCGCCGATAACTTTGCAATTCTGTCAGAGACAGCAAAGGACCTGGAAGAGCAGTTGAATGGAATGGACAGTGTCTTGAAAGGAGGATATAAGATGAACATCAACAAAAGCAAAACGAGGATAATGGGATGTAGTCGAATTAAGTCGAGCGATGCTGAGGTAATTAGATTAGGAAATGAGACACTTAAAATAGTTAAGAAGTTTTGCTATTTGGGAAGCAAAATAACTGATGATGGTCGAAGTAGAGAGGATATTAAATGTGGACTGGCAATGGCAAGGAAAGCGTTTCTGAAGAAGAGAAATTTAACATCGAGTATAGATTTAAGTGTCAGGAAGTCGTTTCTGAAAGTATTTGTAGGGAGTGTAGCCATGTAGGGAAGTGAAACATGGACGATAAATAGTTTGGACAAGAAGAGAATAGAAGCTTTCGAAATGTGGTGCTACAGAAGAATGCTGAAGATCAGATGGGTAGATCACATAACTAATGAGAAAGTATTGAATAGGATTGGGGAGAAGAGAAGTTTGTGGCACAACTTGACAAGAAGGGACCGGTTGGTAGGACATGTTCTGAGGCATCAAGGGATCACCAATTTAGTATTAGAGGGCAGCGTGGAGGGTAAAAATCGTAGGGGCAGGCAAAGAGATGAATACACTAAGCAGATTCAGAAGGATCTAGGTTGCAGTAGGTACTGGGAGATGAAGAAGCTTGCACAGGATAGAGTAGCATGGAGAGCTACATCAAACCAGTCTCTGAACTGAAGACTACAACAACAACAACAATTATGCATGTGAATAAAATCAGTGATACGATTTATTAAGCGAGGATCTATGAGTGACTGTGTGAGGAGACTGACATTGTCACGTACACCTTGTAAATAACTGTTAACGCTTATTGCATGGAAGGTGATCGTGTGTCTGTATTATAAAAACGGCGCCACGCCACAAGAAACATAACCCTTTTATCCATAGAAGGCAAATGTATCAAATAAAAATTTCTCCAAGCCGTTGTTAGAAATTTCTTGTAACAAACGCACAAAAAATGCAAGGAATGACCGATAAGTATTTAGTATTTGTATTATAAGCTGAACTTGGAAATGGTGAAGTAGTGTGAACCTTGATCTCACTCAGGTGGTTTTTCTTACTACGTACATTCAGCAAGACATAGTCACAACTAAAACAGACAAAAACTTTTTAATTAACACACGTTCCCAAAAATATACATCAAGACTAAAAGAAATTAGTCATAGGTCAGTTAACACCTGTAAACAAATAAAATCGAAATAGGCCAAGACGAATATAAAACAATGTGAAATGTGTAAGGTGGCTATAATTTCGCACCTTACAAGCACCCATCCACATACTTCGCCGTGATCTACAAACACAATTAGATATCATGTGATAGGTTGTACATCGTATATATGAATATATTGAAACGTCCCCTTTGAACAATTATGCACGACAGTCCTTAAACTGACACACAATATTTTGTTAGCGCAACGCAATCTGATTTTCAATAATCCCTACAAAAGAATGGGCCCTGACTAACATTAAACTATACCTTTCACAAATCACTTACCTCACAAAAATCTTCGCTACTCAAGCTACTGCAATACAGCGAGCGCCACTACTGCCAGCTAAATAAAAGATTCAAAGTACTCAAGGCACTAACTACTGATAGGCATAGTTAGCAAATGAAAGATTTTGATAGAGAACAACCAATGTATTTACCTCAATAGTCATAATATATATAGCAGTTCATGACAAATTTCAAAACTCCGCCATCTCTCTCCCCACATCCACCACTGCTGGCGGCTCACCCCCAACTGCGAGACGCTGCGCGCTGTTCACATCCAGCTGCCGCTGCCCAACACTACAATGGCAGACAACAATGCAAACTAGCCACAGACTGCACACAGCACAGCCAGTGATTTTTATACAAAGGTGGCGTTACCAATAAAAAAAACCTAAACAGCCTACTTACATAGCCCCCATGCTCCCCAAAAAAAATTTTACAAATTGTTTTGGGCAGTGGCCAATAAAAAGATTACAACAACATGAGCAAGTTCCTGAACAGAATCCTGGCAGGGTCGCCATATGAAACGTCCCCATTGAACAATTATGCACGACAGTCCTTAAACTGACACACAATATTTTGTTAGCGCAACGCAATCTGACTTTCAATAATCCCTACAAAAGAATGGGCCCTGACTAACATTAAACTATACCTTTCACAAATCACTTACCACACAAAAATCTTCGCTACTCAAGCTACTGCAATACAGCGAGCGCCACTACTGCCAACTAAATAAAAGATTCAAAGTACTGAAGGCACTAACTACTGATAGGCATAGTTAGCAAATGAAAGATTTTGATAGAGAACAACCAATGTATTTACCTCAATAGTCATAATATATATAGCAGTTCATGACAAATTTCAAAACTCCGCCATCTCTCTCCCCACATCCACCACTGCTGGCGGCTCACCTCCAACTGCGCAACGCTACGCGCTGTTCACATCCAGCTGCCGCTGCCCAACACTACAATGGCAGACAACAATGCAAACTAGCAACAGACTGCACACAGCACAGCCAGTGATTTTTATACAAAGGTGGCGTTACCAATAAAAAAACCTAAACAGCCTACTTACAATATAAAGGAGACTGACATTGTCACGTACACCTTGTAAATAACTGTTAACGCTTATTGCATGGAAGGTGATCGTGTGTCTGTATTATAAAAACGGCGTAATGAATGATTACCTATATTAGTAGAGGTTGGAGCGCCAGTGGAAATGAAACGGCAGGCGGAACTCAAGCGCTGGGTGGGCGGCCCGCACAGGTGTGTTGGTCCTGCTTAAACACAGGAAGTAGCAAGACAGACGTCGTAGCACTTAAGCGCTGGAGCACAATAGAGTCGCGACCGGCCATTGATTTAGCCGAACCGGAAGGATTATACTTCGGAAACTACGAAAATCTTGGACGCAGGTGAGAGGAACGAAGAAGTGGCACCTCAGAAACCATGCAGGGTGGGTTATTTCCAAGGATTTTTACTCAGAAGCGTACCATTGTACGAGTATAGGTTTTTCCTCGCAAACTTTCCGCGCTGGAGGACAAAAGACTAAAATATGGTTGGTCGGCGTTCGGAAGAATCTCTAGAAAGGGAGAATATTCCGTGGTTTTGGGAATATGATTCGTTTTCGGAATTACGATGGTGAGGAGCCGAGCCATGCTGTGAGAGGAGAAGATAGTATTAGAGTATATTAGTCATAGGACCGCCATCTGCCGTCCTAGTGTTTTAAAGAGTTTATTTGTGGCTGGAGTTCTTCCATCGTCGTAGACGAGTACGAAAACCATTACTTTGACGCACCAGATGCAGTACATACGATGATATCGCAAATTGCTTCGGCTTATTAGATCTATAAAGCTAAACAGCTGTGATTACGTTAGTTTATTTCCACTGAGATTCAACACCACTGTAGATCATCTTTGAAAGTAGTGTCTTCTAGTGTTTGGTACATAGATAATGTCAGTCATTTCGCGTTATTGATATTAGACCGCAGTTATAATAAGGGTCAGAGTTGGGCAACTGATCAGTAATTTTACTTAGGAAATGTAAGCTTTGTAATATAAAGGTTTTTCTTTAATCTACAATAAATATATAACAAGGAACAACGTTTATCATTTAGTAGGATTAGTTGCCTTCATCATTCGTTTGTGTTTAGATTGTAATTTATAGAACTAAGAGATCCTAAAATCTGCTTCAGGGGATAGTCAAACAGGGCCAAATCTTCTTTTTAGCCTTTATTATTTTCCGTTGCGCACATTCATTTTACACCCGCCTGGATTAGCATCTTGTAAATGTTGACCAGAGAAATATTGTCTGACCATTCATAAATAATCGACCAGTAACAGGTAACAATGTACACTGAGGTGACAAAAGTCATGAGATACCACGTAATACCGAGTCCGGCCTCCTGTTGCCTGGCGTAGTGCAGTAACTCCAAATGGCATGGGCTCAACAAGTCATTGCAAGCCTCTGAAGAAATACTGATCCGTGCTGCCCTGAAGCAATCAATAACTGCGAAAGTATTGCCTAATTCAGGATTCTGTGCAAGAACTGACCGCTGAATTTTATCCCATAAATGTTCGATGGGATTCGTACGGACGATCTGGGTGGCTTGATCATTCGCTTGAAGTGCCCAGACTGTTCTGCGAATCAGTTGCAACCAATCGTGACACGGTGCATTGGCATCCATAAAAATTCCATCGTTGTTTGGGAAATTGAAGTCAATGAATGGCTGCAAATGGACCATCATCGGTTCAGTTGGACCTGGACGCAGTCCATTCCACTTAACACATCACCATTATGGAGTCACCACCAGGTTGCACAGTGCCTTATTGACATCTTGGGTCCATGGCTTCATGGGGTCTGCGCCACATTCGAACCCTACCACCATCTCATTCCAAATGAAATCGGTACTCAAGTCATGAGCCCAGGAGAGGCGCTGCAGTCGATGTCGTTAGCAAAGACACTCGCGTTGGTGGTGTGCTGCCATAGGTCAGTAACGCCGAATTTCGCCGCGCCATGCTAACGGTTACGTTCGTCGTACGTCTCAGTTTCATTTCTGCGGTTATTTCACGCAGTGTTGCTTGTCTGTTAGCACTGAAAACTCAAGGCAAACGCCGCTGCTCTCGGTCGTTAAGTGAAGGCCGTCGGACAGTGTGTTGAACGAGCTGATAGGTAATCCCTGAAATTTGGTATTTTCGGCACGTTCTTGACACTGTGGATCTCCGAATATTGAATTCCCTAACGACTTCCGAAACAGAATGTCCCATGCGTCTAGCTCCAACTTCCATTCCACGTTCAAACTCTGTAAATTCTGGTCGTGCGGCCAATATCACTACGGACGTCTTTTCACATGAACCAAATGAGCACAAATCACAGTTCCACCAATGCACTGCCCTTTTATACCTGGTGTATGCAATAGTCATCATCTGTATATGAGCATATTGCTATCCCATTACTTTCGTCATCGCACTGTACATTAGATTACTCAGGCTAGTTTTGTAAAATAGTATATAAATAAAATTTAAATAAGAACGTCCGTGATGACTGGGTGTTGTGTGATGTCCTTAGGTTAGTTAGGTTTAAGTAGTTCTAAGTTCTAGGGGACTGATGACCATAGATGTTAAGTCCCATAGTGCTCAGAGCCATTTGAACCATTTTTTTAAGAACGTCCTTAAGGTTACCTTAACACAACAATGAGTGAAATTAATCTCGAAAACGAAAACCCATTGCATAAAAACAAAACAAATATCTGTAAATTACGTACTAGGGACAATCGTGATAGAAATAACAGTGAGATAACGAATTTTACCAAAGTAAATGTTGGCGCAACTGGTAAGATCTGAAAGTTTTTCATTGAATTAAACTCGTATCTGTTAGTTGGTATCTGAAGAATGTGTAAAACTTATTTTTATATCGAAAAGTGTAAATTTAGGTGCAGGGCAACACAACTATGTGAAAATTTAATCTTAACGGAAATACGTGGAGCTCATGCTACGCGATGCGAAATCCAGCCTAGTCAATACAGTAAATAATCCGTCTGCGAGAAAGCAATCCGTTTTCAGTGAAATCTGACTGCAAAACAAAGTGATTCAGATTAAAATGTTGGCCCTGAATATTACTAATCTTCATCTTTAGTCTTGCAAACAATAACTGTCGTAAAACTGTTACTATAATTACATAACAAATGAGCATGAAAATTAACGCATCTGATTTTCTGATAAAACTGCTTGAAAATTCACAAGGTAGCACTTTACTGAAATCTTTTACTAGAATTAAGCCTCTGAACTGATATGGTATTATTTTCACAAATAAACTGTGACAATCACTGTGCCTTACGATGGACATCAACTTTGATGGTAATTAAATTATTGGCCTACCTGTGCCCACGGAACGCTCGTCTGATCTGCAGCCAAGTACTTTGCCATACTGTCCAACACACTCTGCAACAATACACTCTGACTTACTCCGACCAACATCTCTGGTCTCAAACAAGGACTTACAAAGAATACGATAATATCGATATTACAGAGGTCGAGTACATTTATCAAATTCGCAACTTCATCTACATTTATGGCTGAAACTTTCTAAAAATCGTCATGGTGAATAGGACAGCCCACTTTCAACTCCTTTAAATAACAGCGGTCTTAACTGTAGCATATAACAAGCAGTTTAAAGAACCATACGGCACAGCTGATAGTTCCTAATAACAGCTCGTACAGTCAAATATGGGAACGCTTGAAAGGTTACAAAAAAAAAAAAAAAAAAAAAAAAACAGAACAGATAAACGTGGCCAAATTAACTAAACTGATACCAATCTACTCAAAACACACGTTCAACAAAGAAGTCCATACCTGTCAGCCGCTCCACTTTATCCGTGATTTCTGTAGATGCTAAACACCAGACGAAATCCCAAGGTCCTCTTACATCAAATCCAAGAGACGTATTTGTAGGTCAAGTAAGTTGACGGATCAGTAACACACACTCTCGCTCAAAATTATGTTAAAGTTCGACAGTTACTTATAACGTCCTCACCTCACATAACTGCCAGCACTCAACCCTCTGCTGGCCATCCTCTGGTTATCGGCGGTCAGCGGCTGACTCTGAAAGCGAGCCAATGCCGGTCGCCGTTAAGCGTGGGTGTCCCCTGGAGAGAAAAGGAGCAGTCCGTTGCCTAGCTACAGGCAAAGAGTTTACATCGCAAATTCGATTACATAGTGAAACAGCGCATGGCTCAATCAGCATAACGAAAGAAGAGGAGAAGCTACAAACTAGTCACACTTTTCAAATCAACACGAACTACTCAGGAGCCTGACCGATTAGTTAATTATACGAGAGTCATTCAATAATTAAAGAGACAAATCGGTGTGGGGGAAAAACTGTTTTTAGGGCAAGTTTGGTACTTTTATGGCTTCAAGTTGGCTTACTGGGATGAGGTGCCGGCCGAAGTGGCCGAGCGGTTCTAGGCGCTTCAGTCTGGGACCGCGCGACCGCTACGGTCGCAGGTTCGAATCCTGCCTCGGACATGGATGTGTGTGATGTCCTTAGGTTAGTTAGGTTTAAGTAGTTCTAAGTTCTAGGAGACTGATGACCACAGATGTTAAGTCCCATAGTGCTCATAGCCATTTGAACCATTTGGGATGAGGTCTAATCAGCTGATAATGAACATTGTTTTGTTTATAACCTCAAAAATAGTCCGCCTGCTTAGCTGGGTGGTAACGTGCTTGCCTCCCATGCACTGGGCCCGGGTTCGATTCTCGACCGGGTCGGAGATTTTCTCCGCTTGAGGATGTCGTCATCACCATTTCATCCTCATTATCAGCAGCAAGTCGCCCAATGTAGCGCAGATTGAAATACGTCTTGCACTTGCGGCCGAATCCGAGTGGGACATCCCGGCCAACAATGCCATGCGATCATTTCATTCCTCAAATATACATTTCAAGATGGCGAGTCCGCTTGAAACTTCCACATGGCTAACATCACAAACAATGGGAAGAGCATTGTTGAGTGAGAGAATCGTATCGCCAAAGAATGCAGTATGGAAAACCCCTTCTAGTAACAGTTGACAGGTAAAATAAAGTAGTACATTATCAGTAATTACAAATAATTACGCAATAACAAATAATACAAGGCGTGTACACTTTAGAAATTAAATTCATTGAAATTTGTACATCCCATAACCTGTCGTACAACGTTTTCTTAATTCGAGACTTCTCTCTGCTGTAAGAAGCCAGTAAAGATGTCATTTTCTTTTTCCGTTGTTGAATAGGCATCTTTATTTCGCTGCTTACGTACTTCCCTGAGTCCTCACGTGTATTTTTGTTGTGATGGTCTTTGTTCATTGTGTTCCACAACACCTCTTTTGCTTTGTAGGGCTCTATTAGGGCAAGACACGTCTCGTTGTTCATTTTTGCCGCACACGAAAGGGCACAACTACTGTATCGACTGCACGAGCACAGCATTCTGAAATCCCTTTGCAGTGGGACAGTTGACTGCTCCAATGCCAGATCAATGCGCGGCAAGGTTGACCACGGCAGCCATGGGGTGCAAGCCGTATCGACTGAGTGAGTCACAGCTGTGAAAACGGCTGCGGGCTGCTGCCGCACTCAGTGGATGTACGCCTTCAGGCGAATGGGCAGGCAAGGGAAGCATTGGTAGCCATAGTTCTTCAAAGAAGGCTTGCGCATTCCTCTCGACATATGGCCGGACACTGTCCTGTTGAAACATGGCATGTGGAATGGCCTCCAGAACGGGCAGTGCCTCAAGCTGTAAAGTCTTCCTGATGAAGTGGTAGATGCTCAGATTTCCCCCAAGATGTAGAAGGCGAGATTGTGTGTTACAAGCAATAGCACCCCAAACCATTACACTTGGCGCTTGTCCACTCTGTCACTCAACAATACAGTCTGAGTGATTGTGTTCACCACAGCAGCATCAAACGCATATATGGCCATCACTGTAGGACAATGTGAAGCAGGACTCTTCCAATAACACTTCATTTCGCTACTCGGCATCCCAGTGTCGATGTTCATGTGTCCATTGCAGTCTGCATTGGTGGTGCGTTTTCCTCAATGGAAGAACATGCGATGGCATGCATCCCACCAGTCCAGCCCAAAGAAGATGGCGGCGAACTGTTGACACAGACATGTCAACACCCATTGCAGAGCTCCATCGTTGCGCCAACATTGTGGACGGAGCTCTTCTGTCCATTACAGCCAAGTGGACAAGATGGGTGTCATCTCAAACTGTGGTCACATTTTGTTGTCCAGTACCCTGTCCGCACTGTGTCGGCCTTCTTCTCGCCATTAGTTCCACGTATGGATCAGTGCTGCAGCCGCATGCCCTGTGTAAGCTCCAAAGCTCCGGTTACATGGAACGACAGGCTTGCCACCCGTAGAGTAATCATTCTGTGCCTTTCGAACGCACTCACATATCGATATTCCACCCTGTGATGGTGGCGAGGCATAGTGGCACTTGGTTACAAGTTTAAACTTCGTATGATGGCTCTACACTGAAAGTTGTGTAAGACTGACCTGCCTAAAAACTCCGCCCGAACAGGCCGTGAAGGCCCAACGGTACTGACCGGACGCCGTGTCTACATCGACATCTACATGGATATTCTGCAAATCATATTTAAGTGGCTGGCAGAGGGTTCATCTAACCACCTTCACAACTCTCTATTATTCCAATCTCGTATAGCGCGCGGAAAGAAAGAACACCTATATCTTTCCGTACGAGCTCTGATTTCTCTTATTTTATCGTGGTAATCGTTCCTCCCTACGTAGATCGGTGTCAACAAAATATTTTCGCATTCGGAGGAAAAAGTTGGTGATTGGAATTTCGTGAGAAGATGCCGTCGCAATGACAAACGCCTTTCTTTTAATGATGTCAGCCCAAATCCTGTATCATTTTTGAGACACTCTCTCCCATATTTCGCGATAATACAAAACGTGCTGCCCTTCTTTGAGCTTTTTCGATGTACTCCGTCAGTCCTTTCTGGTAAGGATCCCACACCGCGCAGCAGTATTCTAAAATCGGACAGACAAGCGTAGTGCAGGCAGTCTCCTTTGTAGATCTGTTACATTTTTTAAGAGTCCTGCCAATAAAACGCAGTCTTTGATTAGCCTTCCCCACAACATTTTCTATGTGTTCCTTCCAATTTAAGTTGGTCGTAATTGTAATTCCTATGTATTTAGTTGAATTTACGGCTTTTAGATTAGACTGATTTATCGTGTAAGCGAAGTTTAACGAGTTCTTTCTGGCACTCGTGTGGATGACCTCACACTTTTCGTTATTTAGGGTCAACTGCCACTTTTCCCACCATTCAGGTATATTTTCTAAATCGTTTTGCACTTTATTTTGATCTTCTGATGACTTTGTTAGTCGATAAACGACAGCGTCATCTGCAAACAACCGAAGACGGCAGCTCAGATTGTCTCATAAACCGTTTATATAGATAAGGAACAGCAAAGGGCCTATAACACTACCTTGGGGAACGTCATCCTCACCCCACATCCGCTGGTCAGCACACCGCTCTCCCGGCCGTATGTCAGTTTACGAGAGCGGAGCCGCAACTTCTCAATGGAGTAACTCCTCAGTTTGCCTCGCAAGGGCTGAGTGCACCCTGCTTGCCAACAGCGGTCGACAGACTGGAGGGTCACCCATCCAAGTGCTAGCCCAGCCCAACAATGCTAACGTCAGTGATCTGATGAGAACCGGTGTTACCACTATGGTAAGGCCGTTGGCAACACACCTGTATGGTCACACAAAAGAGGGCGCTGTTGGGCCTACGCGAATGCCACCTCTCCGCCATATAAATTACTTGGTTGGTTTGTGGGATTAAAGGGACCAGACTGCAATATAAATTACTTGTCATGATTCCACCGCTCTACAGGTCCTCTTATTATGGCGTGTTGACGACATTGCTTCTTAGTGTTTCACTTTTTGCAGACAGTATACAGGTGTTACAAAAAGGTACGGCCAAACTTTCAGGAATCATTCCTCACACACAAAGAACGACAAAAAGGTACGGCCAAACTTTCAGGAAACATTCCTCACACACAAAGAAAGAAAATATGTTACGTGGACATGTGTCCGGAAACGCTTACTTTCCATGTTAGAGCTCGTTTTGTTACTTCTCTTCAAATCACATTAATCGTGGAATGGAAACACGCAGCAACAGAACGTACCAGCGTGACTTCAAACACTTTGTTACAGGAACTGTTCAAAATGTCCTCCGTTAGCGAGGATACATGCATCCACCCTCCGTCGCATGGAATCCCTGATACGCTGATGCAGCCCTGGAGAATGGCATATTGTATCACAGCCGTCCACAATACGAGCACGAAGAGTCTCTACATTTGGTACCGGGGTTGTGGAGGCAAGAGCTTTCAAATGCCCCCATAAATGAAAGTCAAGAGGGTTGAGGTCAGGAGAGCGTGGAGGCCATGGAATTGGTCCGCCTCTACCAATCCATCGGTCACCGAATCTGTTGTTGAGAAGTGTACGAACACTTCGGCTGAAATGTGCAGGAGCTCCATCGCGCATGAACCACATGTTGTGTCGTACCTGTAAAGGCACATGTTCTAGCAGCACAGGTAGAGTATCCCGTATGAAATCATGATAACGTGCTTCATTGAGCGTAGGTGGACGAAACTAAAATGAGCTCTAACATGGAAATTAAGCGTTTCCGCACACATGTCCACATAACATCTTTTCTTTATTTGTGTGTGAGGAATGTTTCCTGAAAGTTTGGCCGTACCTTTTTGTAACACCATATATATATATATATATATATATATATATGTAGAGAGAGAGAGAGAGAGAGAGAGCGCGCTAAACACATAGGGGATATAGAGAAATAGGCAGAGGAATAGCAGACACTGCCAGAACCACAAAAACGAAACAAAAGACAATCTAATTCCGTGGGATCAAAACTGTTTATCTTAGTCTTTATAGCCTCTGATGATGTCTCTAGCATTGAGAGACGTAACATTATGCTGAGAAATATCCTTTGGATCACGGCCTAAAGGCCATACAACAAAAATCACTTTGGACGCAAAAACCGACCAAGATATCTTGCGTTGTACGACAGAAGTACACAAAGTACATGAGCTCAATGTGGATAGATAACAAGATGCAAACGAGAAAATATTGTCAGTGTAGTGTGCTGAAGACCGAACGCTTGTATATAGAAGATCGTTTGGGAATAATGTACGAGTAGAAGGTAAAAAAAGTAATTTTAAAGATGAAAACTGTATATGATCTCGATAAATTGTTACAGTCACCTCTGAAGATGCTTTAAATAAAAGTGAAACGTGTCTCTTCCAAATAAGACTATACTACAGACGCAAAAGAAGGTATAACTCCTATATAGCCCTGATTAAATCGATTTGCAAGTGTTTTTGTTGCAAAACAGTAAAATTAAAGAAATGCGGACATGTACAGGGATAGGCTCAAATGGCTCTTAGCGCTATGGGACTCAACTTCTGAGGTCATTAGTCCCCTAGAACTTAGAACTAATTAAACCTAACTAACCTAAGGACACCACACACATCCATGCCCGAGGCAGGATTCAAACATGCGACTGTAGCGGTCTCGCGGTTCCAGACCGCAGCGCCTAGAACAGGGATAGGGCGGCGCTCATACAATCAGGGAGACAATCAGGGACCCTCCTCTGTATTCTCCTTAAATGGAGGAAAGAAGGGAGACTACTCTGGTGCTTGACTCAATACGCTTCCGCGTGCACTGTACTGTCGCCTGCAAGGTGCAGGTAGTACCGCCGCGGCACAGAGTTCCATTCCAGCGGGACGTGCTCCGCTGAGTCCCTCGTTTCTGCGGCTGAGGAGGAATTACGGCGTAATGGAGACGCCATCCGGCACGTAGCGAGGATCTGGGCCGTGGCGGAGCGGCGGGCCGCCGAGTTATTACGTGGGAGTCGCCAGGCCAGCAGCGAGACTGCCCCGAGCCCGCCAGACGTTGGCCAAGACTGCGGCGGCCGCTCTCCCGCCCGCGTCCCTGCGGTCTCGCTGCTGCGGCTTGGCTGCCAGTCTGCCTGTCGCCGCTGTCGTCACTTTCATTCTGTTCATCTACGAGCCTCTCTGAGTGAAAGTTATTCATTTCCGCGCTTGCTGCCGAAGTTGTTATTTTGATACACAAAGGTTTTTTTCCTTTACTGTGATTTCATTTCCCTGCCCCATACGGGCAGGGGAGGGCTGTCAGCGGCACAATCCGCCGATCCTCAGCCGAGTGACATGACAAATAAAACAAGAATAAAATCCTATATATATAAGGCCATAAAAAAGGGGAACATAAAATGGACTAAGTGGAGTAATGGAAGGGTAGATGTCAGGGCGAAACTCATCATCCAGGAGTGTTAGATGGTGGAAGTTGCGTTGGGAAAGGAGGCAGGGGGTGTGGAGATGGAGAGTGGGTGGGACGCAGCGGTAAAGGCGCGGCAACGGGTTGGGGATGGAGAGGAAGGGAGACACCAGGGGGTGAGGGGGATCAAGGCGGCAGACAGTATATAGTGTGCGGATGTGTTCAAGGAAAAGGAGAAGGTGGGGGAAGGGGATGAGGTCGTAGAGGATGCACGTGGGGGACAGAAGGCGGATGTGGAAGGCAAGGCAGAGCACATGCCGTTCGAGGATTTGGAGGGATTTATAGAACATGGGAGGGGCAGAAATCGAACAGAGGATGGGGCGGATCAAGGATTTGAAGGATTTGTGTGTGTGAAGGATGGTGGAAGGATGCAGAACCCACGTCCGGCTGGACAGGAGTTTCAGGAGGCGGAGTCTGTTGTGAGCTTTGTTTTGGATGGTAAGGAGATGGGCAGTCCAGGTGATGTGGCGGTCGAGGGTGAGGCTATACAAAGTTCTCCAAAATTTCCTTACAAACATCTAGGACTTGTAGAAGGGACTGAGTAGATAATAATTTGAATTGGAACCCTTGTCCGGAAACGTACGGTTTCCGTGCTATAGCCGTTTGAAAACAAGTTTTCTGGGTAGGCGTTCAACAGGGTAGTCGTGGTGGGGAGTGGTTACGTTGGATCAGCTGATGTCATTTGACATCCATCCTACCTCTCTGACCTGTTTCGAACCTCATTCACGTGCCTGTGAGTGCTAGAGCAACATGGCTGTGTACACGTTTACAGTATACACCGACGTGATCCTTCAGTATGGTGAAGCTCAGATTACAGCGACACAAAGTGTGATAGAGCGTGTGTAGCACAACAACTTTCAAAGGTACGATCTGTGCACCAAACTTGGTGGTCGCCACTTCGATCCTTACTTGTAGTGGTCAGAATGCTAACCTTCCTTTGAAACGGACAAAAACGGTTTAACTGTAAACAACAATGTTTATGAAAACTGAATAACTTTCCTTTTTGCTTGTATGGTTATTGATGAATGGAAATGTAAAACAACTGATGTACTGGATCATATCTAATACATTATAAGACGTTACTTGTAAAAGTTGTCGCGTTACCAAGACGTTTTCAAGTGGTTGTACCTCGGAAGCGGTACATTTCTGGACGTGGATTCCAGTTCTAAATATTATCCACTCCGTCCCCCCTTTAAATCCCAGAAATTTGTAAGAGAATTTTAGAGCACCCTGTATAAAAGGCAATGTCCTGACTGGCCGACTCATCATCGCCAGCCCCAACCATTAAGAACACAAACCTAATTTTCGAAAGTGTTTTGATCTTATTTATGCTGTAGGCAGCGTTTAAGAAGGGATTTTTCGAAATTCCACCCCTAAGGGGGTGAAACAGGGGATGAAAGGTTTTTTCAAAATATGTCGCTATTCAGGCAATTTTCGAAGCTATACCTACAAAAATTGGTCAGAAATAAAGAAGAATGTGTTTTGGCATTTTTGGAAACTCAATAACTAAGGGGGTAAAATAGTAAGTGAATATTTCCTTGAAAATAAATCATTATGAAAGTACTACTAAAACATACTGTCCTTTATCCCAAAGATGCCCATTTAAGTTTCCTAAAAATCTCTGTTACACTTTTGAAAATGGTATATCGACCAATTACGATCCCAGTAGCGGGTGTCTCGACTCCTTGAGTGTGTGCTACCATGACTGCATGATAGGGAGTCCGAACGTTGGAGCACTGCTAGCGAATTGGTCATCCTAGGGCACTGTGCGCAGCTTGCTTTACAGATACAGTGGATTTTCCCAAATCCTTCCAATAAATCCATGTCTTCATTTCCCCTTCCCTATTGCTGATTTCACTTCTCAGTACTGCTGTACATACGTTACGTAAACCACATAAAAATGCTGCAGAAGTTTTCTTTTTTGTTTATTGGCTTGTAGGTGTCTACCCATACAGCCATCTATATATATAATGTCACAATCATCATCATTTCCTTGGGACATTTGTCCCACTACAATGTTGGGTCGGCCCTGTTACTATGGATTTGGCAATGTTAGTGTCAGAGGACGACCAGATGCCCTTCCTGCAGCCACCCCATACCCCCCAGGACAGAAGTAGTGTACCACAGCTGTCTGTGTCTAGCGTAAGCCATGAAACTGCGAACATTTTCTAATGTCTGCGAGTCGTGTAACTGAGGTGGGACATGGGGACCAGCCTGGTCTTCAGCTAGTGGGATGTGGAAAACCGCCTAAAAATCACATCCAGGCTGGCTGGCACACCAGCCTTCGTCGTTAATCCGCGGGGCGGATTCAATCCGGGGCCGGCGCGCCTACCCAAGTCCAGGGAGCAGCGCATTACTGCTCTCGCCTAACCTGATGGGTCTCATCTACATACAATGTCAGACCTTCTAATTTCGGAGCATGTTTTTAGCTGATTTAGGTTGGTTGTACACAACATTTTAGCTTAAGTACACAGAGAAATAATTAGAGAGCACATGGTATTGCATTAGGTCAGTTCAAAAAAAAAGAGAGAGTAAAATTGAGAGAAATAAAACTGCAACATAAGGTACACATTACATAACAACGTAATTAGATGTTTAACAGATTTACATTACTGATAGAAGCTCTGCCAACATACATATTGTGTAGGTTCTAGTAAATTAATATGGTTATAGTTAACAGCATCAACTAAATTAATCGCCAAATTCAAATTTACAAATGTTTTCTGTCTCATACTAACAGTGATTGATCTGAATCCATATATCTGTATTATCTGTTTAATTTACAGTTAACTGCATCATCTAAATCAACAGTCAAATTCAAATTTACAAGTGTCTTCCGTCAAATTTTAACAGTGATTCATCTGACTGCATATATCTGAAATATATATTTAGTTTTTCAGTATACAGGAAATGAAACATTTCCCTGTAGGCTCATTAGTCTCTTACCAGGAGCGTCAGCACAGAAGAGAACATTTTGGCGCCACCAGAAGCTGATTTAATTTTGCTAATTGTTGTCTTCGATTGTAGCATCGAAAGAACACGTGGCTTACATTCTCTGTGATTCCCAATTCTCAAAGCGATGATTCAACAGCACGAATGCGGTGTAGTTACTGTCTGAAGTCTGCATGATCGCTGCTCATTCGTGCTTTAGTGGGTACAACCTTTGTGCCGTAACATTCTTCATTCGCCAAGGTTTGCTTGAATGTACTGGTGACTGCCGCAGACCCAAAAAAGAGGCATGCATAATCAAAGTGTGGGCATACCAGTGCTCGATATGCACTACCTGATCAAAAGTATCTGGACATAAATAGGAATTTTGTCCATTCTTCGCTTTTATGACTGCTCGAACTTTGCTGGAACACTTCTAGTTAGGTGTCTGAATGTCTGTGGAGGGATGGCAGCTCAGACTTCCTCAAGAACCGAAACCAGAGATGGTAACAGTGTTGGACGCTAAGAGTCTGGAGCGAAGTGGGCGTTCTGACACACCTCAGAGGTGTTCCATTGGGTTGAGATCAGGATTCTGGGCAGGGCACACCAAAACATTTCAGGAATGTTACTGTCCACAAATGTTGGCTCGCAGATGCTGATTTATGACACAGTACCTTATCATGCTTAAGCAAGCAATCAGCATCACAGAACTGTACCTTTAGGCTGTACACGGTGCTGGAAATGTGTTCACATCATTCCGTATTTAGCGTTTTCTTAAGCGCAATAAGCGGGGCCACCATAACTACAGAAAACACTCCCATATCGTAATACCATCTCTTCTGTACTTCACTGCTGGCAGGTAACGTTCTGCTGGTATTCACCCAACCCAAATTCTCCCATCAGATTGCCACACTCATTAGTCCAATGTACTCCAATCATCCACGTCCACTGCCATTGCTCTTTATACCACCTCAAGCGGCGCTCAGCACTAACCACAAAAGTGTGTTCCTTATGAGGAGGTGCCCGACCATTGGACCCCCTTCTTTGTAACTCTCTAAGCATAGTCATTGTACTAGATGAACTGCTGATAGCACTTTGGTACCAATGAATGATTTTGCTCTCCGATTTCATGCGATGTTTTGTAAACACACTCTGCAATTATAGACAGTCGCCATCTATCAATACATGAGGTCTGCCAGGTTTGCACTTCACAATCCCATCACCAACAGTCGACCTATACAGTTTTAGAAGGATTGTAACGTCCCTGATGGATATGTTACAGGCGAAATCCAGTCCAGCTTCGACATCACTAATTTCTCCTGACCGACCCATAAGGCTGTCACTGCTTCCCTAATGACAACACTATACTCCCCACCTCCTTTTATACTGGTGGGTCTGCCTCTCGTGACATCTAGTAGGCTCGATACTTTTGATCAGATAATGTATGTTCACACACGTATTTTGTCTGCTCCCCATTTGCTACCAGTTATCGTCCGTATTACCTTGATCATTCTTTCGCATCTATAAGTATTTACCATGTGGGGCACAGCTTCGTCTACTGTCAATTTAGAGGCCCAGATATTATACCACCTTTGTGTAAGGGTCTTACAAGGACCGAGTTTAATTTGTTGCGTCTCTTGCTGTCTGTGTCTTATAATTTTGCTACTGACTGACAATTTGCTCAGTTATATATCCACACCGTTTGGTCTTAGCCACTTGTTGAAATCTGTTAACGCTCTATCCATGGTTATTTTCCATTCAGCTGAAGGCCAGGCCAGAGAGAACGCGACCTGGCCGCGCGACCTGCGGGCTAGTGTCGCGACGATGAGGCAGCGTCCGTGTCGGCCACACAGACGGCGGCTTTAACGTGGCGGCCAAAGGCCTGCGACCGCATCAAGAGCCATGTTGTCTCGGAAAACAGATACGCGCCAATGGCCGTGTGCACCTGGTCTGCTGATAAAACATCGTTATACCGACACATTTTCCAAAAAAAAAAAAAAAAAAAAAAAAAAAGAAAAACGATATGCGTAGACGTGATTTACCAACCGCTATATCGATATCTAAACGGCGATATCGAGTACTGATATTATTATATTATTTTTTTCGTAATTTTCAGAAAAATGTTTGCAATTCTTCTTTTGAAATTATAGTGGAGCATAATTTTACTTTCAGTGTATGAAGGAGTCTTACTAACTTTTGAGCTTTCATCACGTTCAGTCTTTCTCTTTGACTGCGTGGAGCAAGCGTATGTGGCACAAAGAAGAAATCCGATTGCACTGGGGGTGGTGGTGTGAATGGAATAACAAGGATTCCGATGTGAAGAAACAGCACACCAGTTGCGTTAAAAATCAGTTTTTAACGCTACTAGTGTGTTATTACGTCACATCGGCATTCTTCAAAAACGGTCGCTGAAAATGATGACCAAAAGTCTGAATGACAACACTGGCCTTTGCGGTGGCCGAAGACGTTTGAGGGGAAATGACGTAATCGGCGCTCGCGCTACTAACAGAAACTACGAAGTTTAACTTCACCAAGCAATTCTCACACTACAGCTACTAGGTGGCTGGTATTTTCAGAAATGAAAAAACGGGGACGTCGACATGACGTGTTCCGGACAAATCCGATAAGTGACGAAACCGAACGACGGACCCATCGGACAACTTTTATTGTGTCACTTACATGCAATAACCATTGTTAGCAAAGTGGTTATCGCCAAGTACGAACGTGCAATAATTTCCCCATCAATTCTTACTCTCAGAGGGATAAGCAGATTGCTAGCTTGATGATTTACAGAATATCTAATAACAAATTAATATTTAAATAGACAGCTCTAAAACCGGCAGTATATTTACAATGTGCAGCCGATATTTTTATAGGCTGATACGTCGCTATTTTACCGTCGATATAGATATATATAGACACTTTCTTCGTTATATCGACGGCCGATGAGGTATCTTTTTAAATATCAATATATAGGATTCCCGATATTTTTAAAAATATCAGCAGTCCTAGTGTGCACCTACAGCCGCATCTAACCTGCTGTGATCTGAGGCAGCAGAGGCGATCGACAGATTCGCTATATCGGGGAGCACGTAGTCAACGCAGTGAAAATTAGGCTAGGAGGTGAGGAAGTACAAATTCTTGTACGAGGGTCACTCCAAAAGAAATGCACACTATTTTTGTAAAAATATAGCTTTCATTCCGCATGTGTGAAAGTTTTACGGTGTGTACGTACACCCTTCCTGATTGTTTTCAAACTTAGTTCAACCTGTTCCCGTGAGTGGCGCCGTCACAGCATGTCTTCAAGATGGCTGCTACACTTGACGTTCGTCAGAAGCAACGTGTTGTCATAGAATTCCTGTGCTGTGAAAACGAGACAGTGGGAAACATCCATAAGAGTTTGAAAAAGGTGTAGGGAGATGCTGCTGTCGATCGCAGTACAGTTAGTTGGGCAAGCAGGTTACGTGGTGAAAGCGGGTACGGCAATATTGAGGATTGTCCTCGCAGCGGCAGGCCTCGTACTGCACACACTCCAGACAATGTGCAGAGAGTTAACGAATTGGTGACTGCTGACAGACGCATCACAGTGAACGAATTGTCATGCTACGTTGGGATAGGGGAAGGAAGTGTTTTCAGAATACTGAAAGTGTTGGCGTTAAAAAAGGTTTGTGCCAGGTGGGTTCCCAGGATGTTGACAGTTGCTCACAAAAAAAACAAGAAAAACGGTATGCAGCGTACTTTTGGAACAGTACCAGAATGGTGGAGATGAATTTCTTCGAAGAATTGTGACAGGTGATGGAACAAGACTCCATCATTTTTCACCAGAGACGAAGAGGCAGTAAATGGAGTGGCGTCATGCAAATTCACCCAAGAAAAAAAAAATTCAAAACCACACCTTCTGCTGGAAAAGTTATGGCTACGGTGGTTTTCGATTCCGCAGGACTCTTGCTTGTGGACATTATGCCAAGAGGACCCACCATAGATTCCGATGCATATGTGATGACATTGAAGAAAATTCAAGCTCGACTGAGTCGTGTTCAACCACATCGGCAAAAGCAGGATGTTTTGCTGTTGCACGACAATGCACGGCTACATGTCAGCCAAAAAACCATGGAAGGGATCACAAAACTCGGATGGACAACACTGATACACCCGCCTTACAGCCCTGACCTGGCTGCATGTCACTATCATCCCTTTGGGAAACTGAAAGACTCTCTTCGTGGAGACTTGTGGACGCTGCCAAACAGTGGCTCCACCAGGTTGGCCCAGAATTTTACCTATCGGGTATACAGGCGCCGGTTCCAAGATGGCGTAAGGCAGTTGAGAGGGATGGGAATGACGTGGAGAAATGAAAATATTGTTCCTAAAGGATGTATCTACACACTGTAAAGCTTTCGAACATGTAGCAAAAAAGATGGATTTTAAAAAAAATAGTGTGCATTTCTTTTGGAGTGACCCTTGTATAAACAGGTGAGTTAGATAACAGGAACATTTTTCAAAAGAGAAAAACACGGAACCACGTAGCTGCCGAACTGGATCAAAATGGTACACATTTCTTCAAAGATTTTAGTTTTCACGCATGCAATAATTACATACAATGTACCAAAATACTTTATACTATTAAGAACTGAAAATTAATTAGTACATACTACAAAAGGGCTTCAAGTATGTATATAACAATGCAAACAAAACGGAAAATAATAAGTAGAAAATGGAAATAAAAAGAACCGCCACCTTTGTTGACAATGGAAAATACACTGAGGTGACAAAAGTCATAGGACACCTCATAATATCGTGTCAGGTTTTCTTTTGCCCTGCTTATTGCAGCAACTGGACGTGGCATGGATTCAACAAATCGTTGTCCCTGCAGAAATATTGAGCCATGCTGCCTCTTAGCCGTTCATATATGCGAAAATGTTGCCCGTGCAGGATTTTGTGCAGAAACTGAACTCTCGACTGTGTCCCATAAATGTTCGATGGGACTCATATCAAGCGGCAGACGATCTGGCTGGCCAAACCATTCGCTCGAACTGTCCAGGATGTTCTTCAAACCAATCGCGAACAACTGTGGCCTGGTGACATGGCGCATTGCCATCTACCAAACTTCCATCGTTTCTTGGGAACATGAAGTTCACGAATGGTTACAGATGGTCTCCAAGTAGCCGAACGTAACCATTCCCATTCAACAATCGGTTTAACTGCACCAAAGGACACAGTCCATTCAATGTAAACATAGCCCACACCATTACTGAGCCTCACCTGGTTGCACAGACCCTTGTTGTCAACTTAGATCCATGGATTCGTGGGGTCTTCGTCTCACTCGAACCCTATCATCAGCTCATGCCAACTGAATTCGGGACTCATCTAATCAGGCGACGGTTTTCCAGTCGTCTAGGGTCCAACTAATATGGTCTCGAGCCCAGGATAGGCGCTCCAAGCGTTGTGCTGTTAGCAAAGGCACTCATGTCGGTCGTCTGCTGCCACAGCCCATTAACCCCTAATTTCGCCGCACTGTTCTAAGCGGATACATCTGTCGTACGTCCCACACTGTTTTCTGCAGTTATTTCATGCACTATTGCTTGTCTATTAGCCCTGACAACACTACACAAACGCCATTTCTCTCGATCGTTAAATGAATGCCGTCGACTACTGCTTTGTCCGTGGTGAGAGGTAATGCATGAAATTTGGTAATCTCGGCACACTCTTGACACTGTGGATCTCGGGATATTGAATTCCCATGCGTCTAGCTCCAGCTACCATTCCACGTTCAAAGTTTTTTAGTTCCCGTACTGCAGCCCTATTCACATCGCAAAACTGAATACATCGCAAAACTGAATACAAATGACAGCTCCCCCAATGCACTGCCTTTTTATGCGTTGCGTACGCATTACTGCCTCCATATGTACTATACAGGGTGAGTCGCTAACTATTGCCACCAAGAATAACCACGAAAGTATGGTAGGAGCTGAAAAGTTTGTGGGACAAAATTGCATAGGACAATGGGGGCCATAATATAACGTTGGTTCTTTTGTTGCTAGATGGGTGTCAATGCAGTGCTGCAATCTTCTTATCATGGATTGAGTGCTAGTCCTTATCACTTCGGCACTTATCGAAGAACATGCTCTGAGAATTCTCTCACGCACATCTTCAGGTGTAGTTGGAACTTCTTTATAAACAATGTATTTTACGAATCCCCACAAGAAAAAATCCCGAAGCGTCAAGTCTGGCGATCGAGCCGGCCACGACACATCTACTCCGCGTCCAATCCAACTATTTGGGAATTGTCTCTGCAACTCATTTCTAGCCATCAGCAAAAAATGTGCCCAACACCCATCGTGTTGATACCACATTCTGTTCCTTGTTCCTAAAGGTATTTCTTCCAATAACTGACCTAATGTTTCTTGCAGGAATGTGGTGTACTTCCTACCATTAAGATTTCCTTCGATGAAATACGGGCCTATAATTCAGTCCTCCAGAATCCCACACCATACATTCACCTACCACGGATTTTGGTGTGCAACTTGCCGCAGCCAACATGGATTTTCAGTTGCCCAGAAATGCATGTTACGCAAATTAACATTTCCATGGTTCGTGAATGTAGCCTCGTCAGTAAATGAAATCAAATTAATAAATGAGTCATCCCTCTGAAGCTGAAGTTGAGCCCATCGGCAAAATTCAATGCGACGCATACAATCCTTACCAGTTAATTCTTGGTGGAGACTGATATGGTAAGGATGATATTTATTACGATGCAGAACGCGAACAACACTATTCTGGCTCATGCCAGGTTCCCTTGCGATTTGACGCGAACTAACACAAGGATCTCGAACCACAGTGGCTAGAGTACCAATTTCCGTTTCCTCGTTACTAACTTTCCTTTGCCGGATATGTTTCCGATGCGTTAAAGATCCAGTTGTTCTCAATTTATCATACACATATTTAAATGTATGACGTGTAGGATGAGTACGTTGAGGATATCTTTCAGCATATAAGTCTCTAGCACTCACTGAATTTCGTTGACATTCTCCGTAAATGAGTTGTTCTTCGAAGGAATACATCATTCACATCCGCTTGATTCGGCGATACTAGTCTTACCGTTCCTATTAGTATTGTATTGCGAAACTGTCGAATGGTCTTTACATGTCAATGGCACGTTGGATGGATAAGCCGTATTCGGCGAATATTTACTACTTGCACGATATACGAGAGAGAATTGTCAGAGCATGTTCTTCGATAAGTGCCGAAGTGATAAGGAATACCACTCAACCCATGATTAGAAGATTGCAGCACTGCACTGATACCAATGGTCACCACTTCCAACACCTTCTGTCCATGCCAACTTTGTGACCTTCATTGACCTTACTATTACACACCATTGGATTCGTCTCGACAGCCGCTATCAGAAAATATGTACGAAACTATAGCATCCCATTTTTTAAAAAAAGAGACTCATATCTCTGAGCGACCCCACCTAGCAACAAAAAACCAACGTCATATTATGGCCGCCCGTAGTGCCATGCAACGTTTGTCCCACAAACTTTTCAGCTACTATCGTACTTTCGGAGTTATTCTGTGTGGCAATAGTTAGTGACTCACCCAATATATGTGGATATAGCCCCCCATGGCTTTTGTCACCTCAGTGTATATGTGGATAACATAGAAATAAAAACTGCATATTCGATGTAGTTTCGCAGCGTTTTATTATCTTTGAAGGTATTCACTTACTCAAAAGTGTCTCTGTGGGTACGACAGGCTCAGCTAGTTCAGTGTTAACAGGACTCAGACAATGTCTTACGTAGCGGTGCAAAACATTCTAGATTTCAGTGCATACTTGCTTTACTATCTAGTAAACGGCAGAATGTCTCCTTCGCGGAAACGAGAAAACCGTTTCCGTGCTATCTTCTAAGCAAATGCTTCCCTCTCGTACACACCACAAATTCCTCACGTGGTTCCTGCAGCACTAGATCCTCGGTTAAATTCGAAGAGTAAAATATGTCAGAAGTGTTCATTTTTCTCTGCGTGACACTACATACTGATTAGCCTTGTAAATGACTAAAACGAGAAGTAACAACAAACAAACCCCTGTTTGCAACACTCAAACTCCAAACTGAACAAAAACAGTTGAATAATGAAATGAAAGCCAACGAAGGACGACAAGGACATACGCACTTCCCCGATATACGCTCCAAGACAAAAAAAAAAAAAGAACGACGCGTTACGAAGGAATTATCCGAATGGGACGGAAGTCAGTAGATGTGACTTACATTTGCAGACAAACAAATTATTACAATTTCAGAAAAATTGGATGGCTTATTCAACAGAAAGGGCTTCACTACTTGAGAAAGTCAATAACGCGTTGGTCCACGTCTGGTGGCCCTTATGCAAGCAGTTATTCTGCTTGACACTGATTGACAAAAGTTGTTGGATGTCCTCCTGACGGATATTGTGGCAAATTCTGTGTAACTGACGCGTTAGATCATCAGAATGCCGAATTGACTGGAGGGCTTCAAACTACCCCTTCGTATGTAAAGAATGACAGTGCTGGAAAAACTCTTACGTTGTTTGATTTTCAAACAGCTGAACAAAACTGAACGTACTCAGACAGTTGTCTCTTTACTTATTCCGATCATCACTTAACTGACACACAATATTTTAGCGCAACGCAATCTGACTTGCAATAATCCCTACAAAACAATGGCCCTGACTAACAATAACCTATACCTTTCATGAATCACTTACCTCACAAAAATCTTCGTTACTCGAACTACTGCAATACAGCGAGCGCCAATACTGGAGAACAAACAATGTATTTACCTCAATAGTGCTCAAAAGTCATTATATATATCAGTTCATGACATCCAGTCTTACAAATTTCCTTCTTGTGACGAACACACGTCCAGATCGCCCGCTCATAGTAACCTCTCAAAACTCTGGCATCTCTCTCCCCACATCCACCACTGCTGGCGGCTCACCTCCAACTGCCCAACGTTACGCGCTGCTCACATCCAACTGCCCAACGCTAGACTAGCGAATATTCCAACAAAGAGTCCAACCAGCCACAGACTGCATACAGCGCAGTCGGTTATTTTCATACACAGCACTACGTGGCGTTACCGACATAAAAACCTAAACAGCCTACTTACAGGCTCTGCATGTAACGCTCCAAACGTTCTCAATTAGAGGCAGGTCCGGCGATCTTGCTGACCAAGGTAGTGTTTGGCAAGCACGGAGATAAGACGCAGAAACTCTCGCCGTGTGAGGTCGGGCATTACCTTGCTGAAATGTAAGCCCAGGATGGCTTACCATGCAGGGCAACAGAACGGGGCGTACAATATCGTTGACGTACCGCTGTGCTGTAAAGATACCACGGATGGCAACCAAATCGTCTCTGCTATTAAATGAAATGGTACTCCAAACCATCACTCCTTGTTACCGGGGGTGGTATGGCGGGCAGAGTTAGGTTCGTATCCCACCTCTGTCCAGGGCACCTCCAGACACGTCTTCGCTGCTCATCGGGGCTCAGTTCGAAGCGGGAATCATCGTTAAAGGCAATCAGATTCCAGGCCGAATCCGCCCGACAGCACAACAGACGGACTTGTTGGTGCCAGAGATCAGTGGTGGTCGGACTAAGGGGCGCCGTGAGCCTAGCCTCCTTTCTGTGAGCCACCTATTAATGACCCTTGTGGTCACTGAAGCACCAGTTGCACTTCGGATCGATGATGACAATGAATCCGGTGTTCTGAGTCCCTCTCTGACGATTGATCGGTTCTCTCGTGGTGTCGTCCCTCTATGTTAACCGCTTTCTTTTTGACGCTATTTTGGGCCAACATCGTCGAACAGTGGTGTCGCTAATGTTCAAATGTAGCGCGTTTCGCCGATTAGTCAAACCAAGTTCTTTGAGGCAAACTACATGTCCTCTCTCAAATGCTGACATCTGCCTGTATTGAACACGCGCATGTTTCCGAGGCTCAGTTACTGTATAACTATCCAACTGAGTACACGGAATGTGTCGATACGTCCCGTTTACTACCCTTGCCAGCTGCGGGGTGAAATTGCGCTGCAGCGTCACGCATTCATCCATCGGCTGCCGAAGTTTACAGTTTCGCAGTTTCCTTCAATACCTGTACGAATACCAGTTTGTAACCAATCTGCACAACTCCTCCGTGATGCGTCGTTCGTATTTTTTGTGTTAGAGTGTATAGGAAATATGAATTACTTGGCTTCAGATAGCCGCATACTGATATATCAATGATATGTGCTCACCTGGGTCTTTTTACTATTAGTTTCTAGCATCATGTTCCTATTGCATGTCACATTGCTCCTCTCTTACAGATAAATGTCATTCCTGCATTAGGAGAATTTGAGGCCCAAGTAAATTAATGACAGGCTCATAATATTTGGCGTCCAGTAAAAGCGCAAATTACAATAGCACTACTTTTACAGTTTCACTAAACTTTGTTTACAGTTTCCCTTACTGATGACTTTACTCTTGGTGATGACTCCGATTGCATTACTGTACTGTATGTCCGTTACACAGCATGAAATTAATCCAAAAAATAATGTTGGTCGCTCACAGCAAAGTCAATGAACCATATCTTTGCCTTGCAGGATCTACATATCACGTGGTGTTAAGGTTTCTGTACTTCGCCACAATCATAACAAATAATTTACTTCAATGTAGCCTCTGTTTTCTTCATGATAGCCTTGTTCGGCGACGTCCGAGTCTTTCATGTAACCATCCTTAGAAGTCTACTTAACTTCTTTATCATCCAAATATTCTACTGCTCCATAGTTCGACACAGCCGACTTCAGACGAAACTGAAGGTGAAGACGTTGCCATTGTGGGCTTCCACGTGATATCGTCGAAGGATGAGGCTGATGTCCAAACTCTTGGCGCCCTGGATTGAGCCTTTCACAAATGTTGATCTTCAGCACCCTGTCACACAGTGACATCAACTTGACGAGGAAGGATGGGTTCTCTCCACATGGGCATACCATAACGTGTAGGTGAGAAGCGTGAAGTAATGCCTGAAGAACGCCGAGGCGTGCTCCCCGTTTGGCGTTCTTTAGCTGCCGCTTGGTTTTATTCCTGGTGCAGACGTGTTAATGAAGTGAAAGTGGTGCCTGAATGTGACAGTGAGGTTCTTTTACACGTCCAGATTTTTGGGATCGTAGCTGTGGTATCACCGACAGACACCACACTTGCTAGGTGGTAGCCTTTAAATCGGCCGCGGTCCGTTAGTATACGTCGGACCCGCGTGTCGCCACTGACAGTGATTGCAGACCGAGCGCCGCCACACGGCAGGTCTAGAGAGACGTCCTAGCACTCGCCCCAGTTGTACAGCCGACTTTGCTAGGAAAGGTTCACTGACAAATACGCTCTCATTTGCCGAGACGATAGTTAGCATAGCCTCCAGCTACGTCATTTGCTACGACCTAGCAAGGCGCCATTACCAGTTAATATTGAGATTGTAAAACATGTACCGTCAAGAGCGATGTACACCAATTATGGATTAAAGTTAAGTATTCCAGAAGCTATGTACTATTTTTGGCTACTATAATTCCTTGTCATTTTCCAGACCTCACGCCAGCCTGCGTAAGCTTAAACGCGTGCCTTTCGGCTTCCTCCAAACCCCGTGAATTGGCTCCTGCCAATTCACAACAGTAGCCTTAACGGAAGCTGTATAGTGTGCCTTTTGTTCCCATACCCCAGTACTTGTAGCGCACCATGGAATGATACTATGGTAAATCAAGTCAGTGTGGTTTGCCTATAGCTTCGTAGGAAGAATGGTTACAACTTAACGTTCCATCAACTTCTTGACGGACCTCTAGAGCAGCTATTGATTCATAGAGGTACCATCCTTTAGTCTCCCTATCAAAACAAATTTCCTTAAATGTCTATGAGCTCGCTTTGAAACATTTTAAGAATGAAACACCTCCTTATTTCTCTTCTGTTACTACATTTTTAATCTTTGATCATCTTCAGGGAAACTAAAACATTAATGGCACACAGTCATTCACCCTGCCTTGCAAGAGAAGGATATACCCAAGGAACCATCGAATTTGGTCGTATTTCTCATCGCTGTAGGAGACGAATACTGCACTTGTAACCTGTGCTTTTCAAGCATTGTCTAGAGAGGTGCGGTTTTTTTACGATTTTGCTGAATATCATACACAAGCGTCAGCCGTCGAGCAGCGGTGTTTGCGCAAACGGTCGAAAATTTCCTGAAGCGATTGCAGAATGCTTCTTCAGTGTTGCAGAACCTGATAGGAATATCAGCTAATCTAAATTGTATTGCTTGTCACTCTCTGGTACAGTGTCAGCTAATATCTCACACCTCCGGTATTCGTACCAATGTTGAAATACGCATAGTTTGCTTAAAAAACTGTGACTCATTTAAGCATGTGTCTATATTAAAACCACATTTCCTGCCGTTCATGTACCGTACACGCTTCTTTCCCGATTATTTGACAATGTCTTACTTGTCACAATATTAATTTTGAATTCATATGCCCCAAACGGCTATACTTACTGATAAATTATTCAACAGATCAGCGTTTTGTAAAATGTTTGTAGTAGATAGATTCTTTTTGCCCCAAATATGATTTGTTAACCACCTGGACTACTGTATATAACGACAGTCAAAATATTTAGTTCATTCCCGAATAGGACAAAAGTTCGCACGGCACATCCTTACTTCTGTCTAGATGAAGAAATTACAGCACACGAGCCTCACACAAAAAGTCCTCATCAAACATTTCTCCAATATAACGCCGTTACCACAAGACATGGATGATTTAAAAGTAACACAATGCTAGGTAAATGTGCATGGACTTCCAAATTACATACAGAATTTTTTTTCAAAAAAAAAGAAAAATAACAGTTGAATCTCTTTGTAAATGTGACATGAGGTCATCACTTCGTGTAAAATTCGCATACGGTTCGAAGTTTGTTTCTTGCTGAGTTTAATTATTCACCTATGTAACTAATTAAGAAATTCAGTGAAATACTTTCTAACGGTTAGTTTACAATCAAGATGTTTGGAGATGAATGGATGAATGCGGCTGAGCAAATTTAACTTGTGCTCCAATGCTAAGCTACTTTATCTATCCATTTTACCAAATAAGTCACTCACACAATAGTAACTAAGAGTAACATCGTTATATTGACTGGAATAATGTCATATCTTCGTAAGTTCAAACTGTCCTTGTTCATGTTATTGTACAAAATTTTTTACTCATTATTTCCATTAATACTAACTCAAGCATTTACCAATCCCTTAGATGACGACTGGCAGCTTCATTTTGCACTACTACGTCTCTCGTTTTATTATTATTATTAATGTTATTATTATTATTTGCCGGGTGAGAGAGTTATGTTTAGAATGAGGCGGACGACGGTGAATCGATTTGGCAGCACTGAAAGCAGAAAGGTTCCAACGCAGCGAAGTACAAATGGAGGTACACAAGGAGGTAAAAAAAGAAGAGAGGTATCATTACGTCACAAATTTGAAGCCGATGTCCGCCATCTTAACTAGCCCAAAACATTAGGTTCACCGCAGTCATACCTACATTGTCCATAGTTCACCGCGGTGATACGTCCCCGTGAAGTCACTTCGACGTGTCCGTGCCCACTTTCGGCCGTGTATTGTGCTTTAATTGTGTGGAGACGTACTTGTTTCATAAAAAATGCCAGATTCCGTTGTTTACGAGTGTACTAATCGATCCGATAGTAGGGCCTAATCTGAAGTTTAAAGAAATCACATTTCATTCGTAAGTGGAGCCGAGCCTTTGTATACGTGAATTATTGTTACACGGTTTACTTTTATAGCAGTCGTTTTATTTCTGTCATTTGATTTTAGATTTGCCTTATTTTACTCACTGTGCGTTCTTTCTGTTCTTTCCTGTGTTTTTCTTTGCTTTCCAAATCGCAAATGCTCCGACGTCCGAGCCACACTGTATCGGCGGTATCGTCCCCGCACAACACACGGCTTCGTAACTGCGCTGATTGTTGAGGCAGCATCTCTTGGCCAAAATTCCTCTCGCTGTTCATATTTCTGTTCTGGCTAGAACAGCCGGAGATAGCGGTCACGTGTGTGTGAGTTTCGTGTGTGTGATTGTATGAATGTGTATGTGTGCTTTGCTTCCTTTCTGAAGGAGGCTTTGAATGAAAATTTATGCAAACACACTTTTCGTCGCACCAACCTTGTGCTCGGCTTGTGAGTAACAATCTATACGTTTCATACAATAGTTATTCAAACATGAAGTTTGTTTGCTCCAAAAAATTTTGATCACTTACACATTGGTAAAAAATGCCTAACACAAAGCAAAGTAAAATTTGGAACTAAACTGAAAACATTTCTCTCTGACAACTCCTCCTATTATGTGGAAGATTATCCATAACTGTTATGAGTAAAAGGTGATGGGTAGGAATTACTGACTAACATGTCTGTCTTTAATTAAAAAACTAATAAATCTGCATGAAGGTATACTTGCGAAAAAAATTGACGTCAGTACATAATGACTCGTACCATATCACTACGATTTATCCTGCAAATGATACATGGAACATAAAACTAACTAACTAATCAACTGTTAGTATATCACAAAGCATGGAATAGACTCCTATACTCAGGAAACCTCAAAATGAAATTCAAAAGTAAAATCAGGCAGACGTTCAAAGCAGACGTGCATTCCAAGTGTGACATGTTCGGCTATTTTTGAGAAACGCCAGAGTTACTGGCGAGAAATATTCCCGAAAAAGAAGCAAAAAGGCAACTGTTGGAAAGGTAGGCCTGTATGGTACACAGGTCAGGCCACCATTACTAAAAAATGACTTACGTACATGTTAAAGCAAAATATCCATTTTCGGGGTATAGGCGTTTGAAATCATTCCCTTTATCACATTTGTAGCATTGAATAACGCTGGAACATGTTTAAAAAAATTAATCGTTTTTTACCCTGTAAACCGCAATTATTGGCCACACACTGAATGACGCACCATAGATAAGATTTCAAAGTGAGAACATGTGTAAACTACATATTTACTCTATGGTAAACTACAGTGAGACAAATGCACAGGCAATCTAACAAAACGAGAGCCCTATTCTGTATGCAGTTATATTTCTTTGACACTTCAATAATCGTTCACTTTGTCGATATGCAGAAGATACGATAGCATCCCTTGCTTCTTTCCTCACTGCACACGTTTATAGGATAACGAAGCGCACGTAGATAAGTTACTTAAAAACATGAAAATGAAAAATGTTGTGCATACGAACTGAAAGATGAACATGTAACGAACAATAAGCAGTACTGGTAAGCAAATAAGCATTGGTTTCTGAGTTCCAGCGTCATTTGCAATCGACACAAACGCAATAAAGTGGAATTATATGGATTACAAAAGCATGTTTCTCACATAACTCTCTTCTCTTCTTGATCATTCGAAATATATCGACAAAGAACAAGTTACATTAACGAGGCCAAATGTGTAGTATTACAAACGCAAATACGCATTAAGGACAGAAAAACCTTCGAAATTGCCTTATTCACACTATGTTATTCATGTAAGCACTTTAATTTTTAGTACTTTAAACAGTTGTTGCATGCACGCGACAGAAATAATGAGCAAGGAGCAATCTTAGTGTTTTTGGCTACTTATAATGGCGGCAGGCCGCAAAACAACGTACAGGTAAGTCTTTAGCGTCATCTGTCTTCTTCTTTTTTATTTTTTTTTACCTCCATGGAGGTATCAGCACAGTTATGTTTCTAACATCACCGATTGCTTACTCTTAGTTTTCGTTTTCCTGCATGGAAATAGTATATGCAGTATTTGTGTTCCCCAGCAAAGCCATGGACGTTAGTAATTAATGAAGAAATTCAGTATTCTGCAAAATTTTTCGTGTGCATTAACTGCAGTACATAAACAGTAACTGCAGTGTGGATTCATGTTTTACGATCACGGTACTGATTTTACGGACTTAAAGCGCACACGTGTAAATCAAGTCGACAATGGAAAAAGAGAATTTACAGTTACAAGAAATCAGAAAGGACGAAGCAGTGAGACACCAGCCGCGTCGGCCGAAATTTCAGTCGCGTCGGTCTAATTGTTACGAACGCTTAACACCAGAAAAGAAAGTAGATACTAGTAACATTAGAAAACATGTAGCTGTTTGTGAGAGATTTCGGAAGTGGTGGCCATGAGCATCCAGGCATCGCTGACTTCGTGTGATTGCGTTACCAGCAACACGCTGTAATTCTGCAGGCGTGATGTTAATTTTTCTGGTACGTCGTTTATTATGCCAGGATTGTCAGTACACACTTCACTTGTTAGTGTGCCCCATAAATAAAAATAACTCGGCGTTGGTGATGTGGGCCATACTTTGGGGGGATGTGTGAACGGCTGCTCCATCTTGTTGGAATACTGCGTACGTATTGTCTATATTTGTTCATCGTGCATAGAAAGAGGCTAAGATCGCTAGATATCTGGCACTGTTTAAAGTTTAATTGATAAATATGGGACCAATAATGCGCATGCCAGACAACACCCACCGAACACCTATCTTCTCTGAGCGGAAAGGTCCTTCATGCAGAAAATGGAGAAGTTCTTCATGCAGAAAATGAGGGTTGTCCTGCGACCAGTATCTGCAATTCTGGGAGTTTACACAGCCTGACAAATGAAACCAGGCCTCATCTGACGTGCAGTAAAACAAGGGGTCCAAGTAACCTTTAGCAGTTGATGTTAACAGCCAATTACAGTAATGAACTCTTTTTTGTTGATCCTCTTATTTCAACTCTTGCACCACACTCACACGATAGACTTTTAATTTAATATGTTTTAGTACACGATGCTCATCCGGCGGTAGGCTGTGTGGCGGACTGCAGTGAATGGATGTGGCAACACTGAAAGCAGAGAGCGTCCTATGCAGCCAAGTACAGTTGTTTTTCGACATCTCTGACTAGTTTTCATTTTTCGGAATCAAATTCGTTCGTGGAATATTTGTGTTTCTCAACTAAGTTGCAAGACCCGCTATCTTACCTTCTGTGATGAACGTCATTATCGCTGTACTGCTTCCTCCTTATAAAACGTCTTGGGCAGTCGATTCATTGACCAACAACGATTATCCAGCACCGTAATTCCAGTGAGTGAAAAATATCATTTGTTAGCTCAACTCTTGTACACAAACCTTCTGCAGGCAACGATTTTCACACTTTTGAAAACTGAAAACGGTCAAACTGAATAACAGTTCGGGATATAGGCGGTAAGTTTTCGGCACTTATGCTGTTTAGCAGGTACGGAAAAAATTTTTCATTCCAAATGTATCTGGCTTGGAGAGCTTTGTGGGTGAATATGTAAAGTTTGTTGGTGATTGTACTTTGTATTTTCATAAATAAAGTGATCTGTAGCGTAGCCCACTTGAGGTTAGGCTGGGAGTTTTTTTTTTTTGGAATGCGGCCGCGGCCGCGGCCGCGGCAGCGGCCGCCTATGATTTGAAAATACTGATTAGTTAGTGTATTACGCAATGTTGCGTCATCGGCAGCGCCGCGCTTATCGGGCAGAAGATATCGCCGACGGTCAAGGCAAAATGAAAATGGATGTTATATTCGAAATCAGCGCATCAGAATTCACTATATCGACAAAATATTGAAAAATAAAAAAATTTTAAAAAAATTTAAAACAATTTTTTTTATGTAAATAATTGACTGGGGCGAAAATAAATATCATATTCGTAATCAGCGTATCAAATTTGACTATAATCGATCAAATTTTGAAAAAAATTGATAAATTTTTTCCGTACCTGCTAAACTGCATAAGTGCCAAGTTTTCTTTATAAAATTGGAAGACTTAGAAATTTAAGTATCTGGTATGTGCACAGGCACTGAAATTTTGTAAGGTGAATCTGCGCATTAATTTCAGAAAACACAATTATAAATTACACGACTACGCCATCACCATAGTTTTATAATAAGTGGTGCCCCCGTCGCGTCTCTCGTAGCTGAAACAGTTGAAAATATTTGCCTTTCATACGTGTTCATGGAGTCGCATAGCCAGACTTCTAAGTCGGCACTGAGTTCTGCGCCAGAAAACATACTTTCTCTTGCTTATTACATCTATTTCTCGATTAAACAAATGTGGCTTTCAGTTCCGGGATTCCTATAACAAATGCCACAAAAAAGAAGCCACCGGTACGACTGTTGTCTTAACATACGCTTCCGTCTTTCTCACCGACCTGACTTCAACTATTTGTCTCTCGTTTCTGGGTTCATTTCCAGTGTTATTGTTGTTGTTGTGGTCTTCAGTCCGAAGACTGGTTTGATAAAACTCTCCGTGCTAGTCTAATCCGAGCAAGCCTCTACATATCTGAATAACTGCTACAACCCACATCCATTTGAACCTGCTTATTATATTCAACATCTGATTTCCCTTTACATTTTTTACGCACTACACTTCTTTCCATTATTAAATTGACCATTCCTTTAAGTCTCAGGATGTTTTCTGTCGACCGATCCCTTCTTTTAGTCACGTTGTGCCCAGTTCGATTCAGTGCCTCCCCATTTGTAGTTCGATCTCCCATAAAAAAATCAACATTCTTACACCTCCATATTTCAAAAGCTTCTGTTCACTTTTTGTTTGAACGGTTTTTTCCTCGTCCCCTTCCATGCAGGGCTACGCTGCACACAAATACCTTCGGAAAAGGCTTTCGAACAAACAACCTGATGTTAGGTGTTAACGGATAACTCTTTTTCAGAAATACTTTTCGTACTATTGCCTGTTTGCATTTTATATCTTATCTTCTTCGGCTATAACTTCAGATATTAGCCAAAATATTTTCGGGTCAAGAGGAATGTTCGATACGAGTTGCTGGCTTTGGCCACTGACATTACGTTAATAGCTGCTGTACCGTCATCTTTTGTTGCATATATTCGCAGTTCTGTTGTCAGTTGGCGAAGCCAACAAATATGAAAACATAAAAAGCTGGTTGCGGCGACAGGTTGATCTGTAGTTTAGCCCTAGGTATAGGTTAGGTTGGAAGGTGACTCTGGTTGTGAGTTGGCGGAACCATTGAATGTGAAACTAAATAAATTCAGTTGTAGTTACAGACTGCTCTGTAGCTTTGTCCAGGTTAGCCATCGAATTTGATATTAAAAAAACTAATTGTGGTCACAGACTGATCTATAGCGTAGCCCGTTTGAAAAAATCGCCAATAGCATCACGTTATAGTCGCCCTATTGCATAAGGCGTTTTCCGCGTGTTCCCTGTGTCACTGGTCAAACCTGACGCCCGTATCGAACATTACTCTGTATCCACATTTTCATTTACTTTGGGCTTCGCTCATTTACAGGGAAATTTTACATTTGATACAAAATAACAAAAATATATTTCAAATAAGTATTTACACAAAGGAAATTTACAGAATTCCATTGCACTGCCGTGTGTGCTATCATTAAAACTGTGTACGATCGTGTCATTTTGATTCAAGCGGCCCAGTGCACATTCACAAGAGAAAGTAAGGCAAAACACACAGGTCTGTGCACTATCAGGTCGTTGTGGATACTCGTTAAAACCACACCAACGCGATTCAACGACAATAATGCATTGTGGTAATGTAATATGGCGCAGTATCAATGTAAGCATGAGTAGGTAAAACAGCATTTAAATGAGACGATATATTCGGCGTGTTCCACATAACACCGGTACGCCTCGTGTACCAGTTAATCATCTCTAGTCGAATTGCTTATGAAGTGGCAACACTGTCTCGAAAGTTGGCTACACTGCATTTTATCGGAAAGTTGAGTACCGCTGTGTATCCATGCGTCAGTTATGACAAGTTCGTATTGTCGAGTTGTTACAGAAATGGGGCAGTTTGTATTAGGATAGCAAACATATTGTGGAGTGTTACATAAAGACGGGCTCCATCAAGAATTATTACAAACGAAATGTCCTATCAGGAAACTCCCAACGAAAAGCACTATTCAAGATCTATACAAGCAACGGAGGGCTGCAGGATCCGTTCAGAGTGTGCAGGGGAATAGGCGGCCGACAATGAGGATCCCTAAAACTGCAGACAGAATTTGCATGGACATTACGAGAAGTCCCTGCAAGTCGGTAACGAGATTATCGCATCAGGTTGATGTATATCGTACATTGTTTATCGGATACCAAAAGATCATTAAATTAAAATCCTATTGTAAAAGTGTGGAGCAAGAGTTAAAATTTGAGGATCAGCAAAAAAAGAGTTCATTATTGTAACTGGCTGTCAACATCAGTGACTAACGTTCACGTGGAACTCTTGCTTTACTTCATATCAGATGAGGCCTGGATTCATTTATCACGTTACGTTAACTTCACAATTGCAGAAACTAGTCACAGGACGACCCACATATTCTGCATGAAGAACCCCTCCACTCAGAGAAGATAGCTGTTTGGTGGGCGTTGTCCGGCATGTGCACTATTGGCCCCATATTTTTGAATTACAACTTAAACAGCGCCAGAGATCTATGACTCTTTCTGTGCACATTTAACAGATGCAGAGAAGCTTTGTACAGTATTCCAACAAGATGGAGCCACCCCTCACACATCCAACTAAAGTCTGGACATATCACCAGCGTGTTTCCTGAAGACAGAGTTGTCAGTAGAAGTCTCATCTACATAGGCGCTCCGCAAGCCACCGTACGGTACATGGCGGAGTGTACCCTGACCACTACTTGCCATTTCCTTTCCTTTTCCATTCGCAAAAAGAGCGAGGGAAAAATAACTGTCTGTATACCTCCGCACGAGCCCTAATTTCTCGTATCTTATCTTCGTGGTCCCTACGGGCAATATATGTTGGCGGCAGCAGAATCCCTTTGCAGTTAGCTTCAGATGCCGGTTCTCTAAATTTTCTCAAGAGGGTTTCTCGAAAAAAACATCGCCTTCTATCCAGGGATTCCTATTTGAGTTCCCGAAGGATCTCCGTAACACTTATGTGTTGTTAAAACCTGTTGTTGTTGTTGTTGTCTTCAGTCCAGAAACTGGTTTGATGCAGCTCTCCACGCTACTCTATCCTGTGCAAGCTTCTTCATCTCCCAGTACCTACTGCAACCTACATCTTTCTGAACCTGTTTAGTGTATTCATCTTTGGTCTTCCTCTACGATTTTTACCCTCTACGCTGCCCTCCAATACTAAAATGGTGATCCCTTGATGCCTCAGAATATGTTCTACCAAGCAATCCCTTCTTCTAGTCAAGTTGTGCCACAGATTTCTCTTCTCCCCAATTCTATTCAATACCTCCTCATTAGTTATGTGATCTACCCATCTAATCTTCTGCATTCTTCTGTAGCACCACATTTCGAACGCTTATATTCTCTTCTTGTCCAAACTATTTATCGTCCACGTTTCACTTCCATACATGGCTACACTCCATACAAATACTTTCAGAAACGACTTCCTGACACTTAAATCTATACTCGATGTTAATAAATTTCTCTTCTTCAGAAACGCATTCCATAATCCTCGTTTTGCTTTTGTTGATGTTCATCTTATACCCTCCTTTCAAGACACTGTCCATTCCGTTCAACTGATCTTCCAAGTCCTTTGCTGTCTCTGACAGAATTTCAATGTCATCGGCGAACCTCAAAGTTTTTATTTCTTCTCCACTGATTTTAACTTCTACTCCAAATTTTTCTTTTGTTTCCATTACTGCTTGCTCAATATACAGATTGAATAACATCGGGAATACAACCTTGTCTCACTCCCTTCCCAACCACTGCTTCCCTTCCATGCCCCTCGACTCTTAAAACTACCATCTGGTTTCTGTACAAATTGTAAATAGCCTTTCGTTCCCTGTATTTTACCCGTCCCACCTTCAGAATTTGAAAGAGAGTATTCCAGTCGACATTGTCAAACGCTTTCTCTAAGTCTACAAATGCTAGAAACGTAGGTTTGCCTTTCCTTAATCTATTTTCTAAGATACGTCGTAGGGTCAGTATTGCCTCACGTGTTCCAACATTTCTACGGAATCCAAACTGATCTTTCCCGAGGTCGGCTTCTACCAGTTTTTCCATTCGTCTGTAAAGAATTCGTGTTAGTATTTTGCAGTCGTGGCTTATTAAACTGATAGTTCGATAATTTTCACATCTATCAACACCTGCTTTCTTTGGGGTTGGATTCTTATATTCTTCTTGAAGTCTAATGGCATTTCGCCTGTCTCATACATCTTGCTCACCACATGTATGAGACAGGCGAAATACCATCAGACTTCAAGAAGAATATAATAATTACAATCCCAAAGAAAGCAGGCGTTGACAGATGTGAAAATTACCGAACTATCAGTTTAATAAGCCACGACTGCAAAATACTAACACGAATTCTTTACAGACGAATGGAAAAACCTACCGGTAACAAATCTAACAGCCCCATAGTTCTCAGTATGCCATTTGAGAAAAGGACAAGCTGAATTTCGCAGGTGCCTTGCTTTCTAAAACCATGCTGATTCGTGGACATAAGCTTCTCAATCTCAAGAAATTTTATTATATTCGAACCGAGAATATGCTCTAGGATTCTGCAGCAAACAGAAGTTAGGGCTATTGATCTGTTATTTGGTGCGTCCGTTCTTTTACCTTTCTTATACACTGGAGTCACTTGTGCTTTTTTCAAAGTCGTTTGGAATTTTGACCTGGGCGAGAGATTCACGATAAATGCAAGCTAGGTAAGGGATCATTGTCGCAGAGTACTGTTTGTGAAATCGAAGTGGGATTCCATTCGGACCTGATGATTTATTTGATTTCAAATCTTTCAGTGTTTTCCCTACGCCAGGTGTGCTGATTACTAAGCCGTCAATACGGGTGTCTGTCCGATGGTCAAATGACGACATTGTGTGAACGATTTCTTGAACGCGAAATTTAAAACTTCGGCTTTGGGTTTGCTGTCTTCAACTGCCACTCCAGACTGATCAACAGGGGACTGAAAGGAAGCCTTAGATCCGCTTAGCGATTTTACATACGACCAGAATTTTCTCGGGTACTCTGCCAGAACTTTTTGCTAAGGTGTGACGGTGGTAGCTGTTGTATGCCATGCGGATAGATGTTTTCACAGACGCACGAATCTCTAGCCCTCGTTTGTCGTCATTTAAACGTTTCCTTCTGAACCGAGAGTGCAACAGCCTCTGTTTCCTCAGCATCCGTCGAATTTCGTTATTAAACCACGGTGGGTCTTTTCCATCCTTTATCCACATACTAGGCAAAAATGTAAATTAATGCAGATTACAGGAATATCAAAGATAGGTCGCACTAGCGTCCTATATGTGTTCTCCTCTACAGGTGAACCACTCTTTCCTAAAATTCTCCTAATAAACCGAAGTCGACCATTCGCCTTCTAACAACTCTTATAAACAGGTAATTTACATGTTTTTTAACATTACCATTACCTATTCTTTTTAGTTAGTTCGTTGTTAACTGAATCTCGGGCTTGGGGCCTATTATCTATGGGGCCCACTCAACCCTGTTTAAAAGAATTTTTCGACTCATTTAAATGCTTTGGAAGAATCGAGACTAAGAATTTTCATTTCGCGTTCATTCAAGCTTATCTGTGCGTTACTGGTCGCGTTGTTCCACTATGTAACTGTTCTCTCACGTATAAAATAGATTATTTCGGCTTCAGAAATTCACTAATCTCTCTCTGTTATACAGAATTCCAATTTATCGGGGAAACGTTTCTGGGATTGTCCCACGTCTTTTTGTTTTAGCCGGCCGCGGTGGCCGTGCGGTTCTAGGCACTTCAGTCCGGAACCGCGTGACTGCTACGGTCTCAGATTCGAATCCTGCCTCGGGCATGGATGTGTGTGATGTCCTTAGGTTAGTTAGGTTTAAGTAGTTCTAAGTTCTAGGGGACTGATGACCTCAGATGTTGAGTCCCATAGTGCTCAGAGCCAGTTGAACCATTTTTTTTCTTTTAGTTTTACTTTTTCGCTTGACGCATCAGTCAGCTGGGTTTGTCTGCAATATTGTCTTGAATTTCAGTTTCATTGTGTCTGCTGTCGTTTTTCAGTGCTAATGTTAATAAATTCTAATCTACTAACGACATATTGGCATGTTTCACCTGACAATATTTTTACTGTCGAATTTTACATCCACGTTAATGAAGCGAGAGTAGCTCTGCGTGAAGGCCATTGCACAAGACAGCAGTGGGAACAGTTGTCTGGATAATGCATGAGCTTCACTATATTGGTTATTTAATTGTGCACTGGTTTGAAGCTTTTTTGCGTTTTTCGTTAAGGGGTACCTTGTAAACCGCATTAGATACAGGAGCAGAGACGTAGACAGGAATTTGTGGTAATGTGGTCAGCGTCCTGCACGGCCACTGCTGGCAGATAATACACGCCATCACGTAGGCAACTAAAGCTCTGATTAAAGTGTCCGCAGCTCGTGTTCTATGGCTGGCTTTGCTGCCTTTGGATTACGGAGTCCCGGGTACGATTCCCTGTCGCGTCGGGAATTTCCACCGCTCGAGGACCGGGTGTTTGTGTTGTCCTCATCATTTCATCATTATTCTGGAAGTGTCGAAACTGGACTGGGAATTTGTACAGGCGCTGGTAACTGCGCAGTTGAATGCCCTCAAATCAAATATCATCATCCTCATTTGATTAAAGTTGATCCGTGACCATAGCGGGTATCCGGAACACATCTATTCGGTTAAAGTATACCAGCCATCGCTTACGCAGATTAACAGGCTTAATAATAATGATAATAATAATTATAATTAATATTACTAGTAATTTAAGGCATCTTTCTTCTTTTTCTTCTTCTGGTCATGTATACCGCCATTCTCATGTTACCCTGAGGTAGTACATAGATAAAAGGTATGTAGTTGATAACAAACTAACATTTACGTTGAAGAGGTCATTGATCCTTCATATTCTGAACAACTCTTTAAAAACAATTAATTAAATTGTTTTAAAGAAGACTGCAGACGGACGACATCTTTCTTCAGTATACAGTAAATGTCCTGGAAGAATAATTTGGGAACACGAAGAAGACGTCAATAGCGAAGAAAGAATGTGCTAGAAAGCACTTTCGAGAAGTAGGAAAACTAAATCAAAAAATTTGGTTAATATTTATTCGGAAAACCCGTTTGGAGGCTACGATAAATCAACAGCTTTGAGTTTTCGTTAGTCCCAGACTTCCTTTTTTCTTTGAGAGTGTCGTCCTTTTCTTCCTCGGTCGAAACCCTTCCATTTGCATTCTTTTCTTTCCTGAAATTCTGCCTGCAATCCTCTAAAAACATTCTGTTATGCATTATGTCCATTCTAATTTCAGTGTTTTCCCTATCTTTGTCCATTTCAGTGAACTAGGTCGGTTTGAATTTGTAGCTGTTTAGTAAGTAGAAGATCAGGTCGGTCAATCTGTTAGTATCCACTCGATAGTTTGTGTATCCATAAAGCTGTAGTCGTTTCCTTATAATTTCAGTTAACTTTTCCATTTTAAAATAGAATTCTCTGTTTCATATTAATCTGTATTCAAAGCCTGCTCATTAAGTCGTTTTTTAAGGGACTGGAAAATAGATTTCAAATGGAAATAAACTTATTGCATGAATTATGGAGATTTGGTATAACAATAATGTTCATCATTGTCTTAAAAGTGCCGCTGCATTGACAATGTAGAGCTCTATTTTCTAGCGAAACAGCGTTCCTCAACTTGTCGCCAATCTTGCTAGGTGTATTGTATAGTCGTTAGAATATTTAAAACTGTTGCAGGCCTCGTCTCCTCCGAACAAAACGAGTCGTTATTATTCCATCTTTATACCATCGAGAACCGTCATAGGTCTGTTACATATTTTTGAAAATGATTTATTAACAAAGCAATATCCGGTTTTTACGGATATTTTAAGCAAAGCTATCCCAATATGTCCCCTTTACTAACTACCTTCTTGAGAGAAGTTTTTCGAAGGGTTTCTAATATTTGAGTTGCGTTGCTGTCAACTAGACTGCACTCTTGTCTGTGATTTTTGTCAACATATTAGGGGGACCGCAAAGTAATGTTTCTGCCATGCCGATATTCGTTTGTGATTTATTAGCTCATTGTGTACTTCAAAATGGTGCCAAAGACACTATAAGGTTAGAATGATATGTTTACTCTAAATAATTAAATCTTTTTTTTTGCAATTTATAGTGAAATGGCCAGCCAAATATCAAAGAGATACACCGTTTCACAAGCGTAGGAACGCAACAGTTGTTACCAAGAATATCTGCAATGTTTATCTAAGTGTAGAGATCGTTTTTCCATGTTCAGATCCAGTAATTTTGATCTTTCCCACTCGTATTGAGCAGGCATGTTAAGGCGCGAAAGTGGAAGCAAATTTCTGACAGATTAACGAGGAACCGTCAGGGCATGCTTAACCAGCCTTGGTCGTCCATCCAAAAAACATTTGCAGCAGATACATAAAGACAAACAAAGTTAACCTCTCCACCATATGCAAGTTATTGATTGCTTCAGCTGCAAAGCACTAAAACGTGGTTTGGTCACTTGGTTATTGGAGATAAAAAATGCAAAAGGCACTGGCTCTCACCGAATGAATCGCCACGAAGTAAAGGGTGATTATAATTAAAGTTAAACTTTCCAACCACTGTAGAAATCACACCACTGGTCAGAATGACGTCAAATTGCAACGAAATGTTATCGGAGAAAGGGGAAAAAGTATGGCAGAAGAAAAATAAATAGTTACAAAATATAGCAATAGATGGCGCTGTAAGCGTCATAATTTAATAGTGGTCGACTAAAAATGACAAATGAATCATACAACATTGCCTAAGATTTACGTCTGACGTTAAACAAACTGTACTGCTCAGTGTTCATGGGTGTACAGGTGTGATACTGTTAGTTACGTAAGCCCATCCACCATGGCAAGGTCATATCACATCGGATGACAAAAATCGATTTTTAATTGTCCTGATGCCAAAAACATCATAAAAAGACTCGCTCACGTCGGTTTTTAATTGTCCTGACGCCAAAAACCGCATAAAAAGCATCAATCAAAATCAAATCTGATTATTAATTTCCGTGTGACTGGCGCAAAACTTGTTTAACGTGCTATCCACCATTTTCTGCAAGTTGAAATCGAGAAACAGCATGTTGCACAACTGATCGAAGTGTTCCCAGGGTCACGTTCGGTATGTGTTGCGCAATGCGTACTTTCAATGCAGCTAAGTTTGCGATCGGAACACGAACACATCTTTCAGATAGCCCCACAACCGGAAGTCACACGCATTAAGGCCAGATGATCGGGATGGCCAGGCTGTAGGGAATTGGCGGCTGATAATTGTAGCATTTCCGAAATGGCGCTTGAGCAGCTGCTTAACTGGATTTGCAATGTGCGGAGGTGCGCCATCTCGCATAAAAATTATCCCATTCACACGTCCACACTGTTGGAGAGCTGGAATGATGTGGTTGCACAAAAGACACCCATAGCGCTTACCAGTGACGGTACAGGTAACAGTACCGGAAGCACCTGTCTCTTCGAAAAAATGTAGCCCTATGATAAACGATGCCGTAAACCCACACCACACAGTGACCTTTTCAGGATGAAGTGATACTGGTTGATTTGCGTGTGGATTTTCCGTTGCCCATATTCGACAATTCTGTGTATTGACATATCCTGTCAGATGGAAATAGGCTTCGTCTGTCCACAAAATCTTCCTCGGCCAATCATTTTCCAATTCCATGCCAGCAAGAAATTATAAAGCAAAGGTCTCTGTTGCTGGCAGGTCAACAGGAAGCAACTCGTGCACATGGGTAATGTTGAATGGATAGCAAAGAAGGATGTTTCGTAGGATTTTACGCACTGTGCTCACGGGTATGTCCAGTGTTCGGGCAGTTCTCCGTGCACTACACGTTTGCACACCACTACTCATCATCTCCTGGACTGCTGTGGCCACTGCTTCTACTGACGTCGAATGAATTCGTTTCCTCCCTCAACCAGATTGCACACCAAAAGAAGCTATCTTCTCGAATTTCCAAATCATTTTCTGCAGACCCACGGGAGTCATCCGACCAACGCCTTTTTTCAAACCTTTCAGTGTCCGAACCTCTGCAGGCGACGTGTGCACAGTCATCATTCTTGTAATAACAGCTTTTCAAGCAGAGCGAGATCCTGCATTGAGACAGTCATGGCGAACGTTGCAGACGAGAAAGGACGAAAAGCGCTGTACCCGGCGTGTTCATACCAACTTCAATGGGTCGTGCACATGACAGGTGTTTTCATTTACGTATTCTGACACATACAGCGCCATCTGTTGATCAGCTTTCACACTTTTTTTTTTTCATCTGCCATGCGTATTCCCCCTTCTCCGAAAATATTCCGTCGCAATTCAGACCACTTATTTCTACAGCGTTTTGAAACTTTAACTTTAGTTACAATCACCCAGTACATTTAAACCAGGTTTACACCTCAAAAAGACGCTTCTATGTGTCTGGTGGATTATTCGCGATCAAGGGCACCCATAGCTGGTGGCAAGAGGGGGACGACGCCCCCCACCTCCCAGCTCTCAGGGAAATAAAAAATAAAGTATAGTGAGATGTTTTTCTTTGAAGAAAACGACGTAGGTTTTGGAATGTCCCCTTTGAAGAATTTATACATGACTGTGCTTTAACTGACACACAATATTTTTAGCGCAACGCAATCTGACTTTCAAAAAATCCCTACGAAAGAATGGCCCTGACTAACATTAACCTATGCGTTTCACAAATCGCTTACCTCACAAAAATCTTGGTTACTCGAACTACTGCAATACAGCGAGCGCCACTACTGCCAGCTAAATAAAAGATTCAAACTATGGAAGGCACTAACTACTGATAGGGATAGTTTGCAAATGAAAGATATTAATAGAGAACAAACACTGTATTTACCTTAATAGTCATAATATATATAGCAGTTCATGACAAATTACAAAACTCCGCCATCTCTCTCCCCACATCCACCACTGCTGGCGGCTCACCTCCAACTGCGCAACGCTACGCACTGTTCACATCCAGCTGCCGCTGCCCAACACTACAATGGCAGACAACAATGCAAACTAGCCACAGACTGCACACAGCACAGCCAGTGATTTTCATATAGAGCACTACATAACGTTGCCAATAAGAAAACATAAACAGCCTACTTACATAGCCCCCATGCTACCCACAAAAAAGTTTACAAATTGTTTTGGGCACTGGGCAATACATATTTGTTAAAATTTTTCATAATCGTAATTACAATAACAAAGAAATCAAATGCACACACTGATTGATACAATGTTGGTCAAAAGCTAAAATTTTCTCACAGTCCATAAAGACAGTCCTAATCGTTCATCACAGTAAAATAGCAGTGTTTTTCTCAAAGTCTGAGCAGTAAAAGAAAATGCACACGGAAGTAGTGGATTTCCATGCAGTCTTGAAGAAGTAGTGTCCTTCCAACGGAAAGACAGTGCTGACTCTTGACATGCAGACAAGTAATGGGCCACAACAGAGCAAACCCACAGCAGAGTCATTTGACTTTTGAAGAATATTGGTAGGTAGGTCATCACAGAGTAGACCCACTGTAGTCCTGGTAGAGAGTATGGTATTGGTGGGCCACCAGAGGTGCAGACCCACTGCAGTCCTTGTAGAAATAATGGTATTTGTGGGCCATCAAAGATGCAGATTCACTGTAGTCCTTGTAGAAATAATGGTACTGGTGGGTCATCAAAGATGCAGACCCACTGTAGTCCTTGTAGAGATAATGGTATTGGTGGCTCATCAAAGATGCAGACCCACTGTAGTCCTTGTAGAGACGGCCAGCAACCATCTGTTGCGACTGTGCAGGTACACAATCACCATCGAAGAGTCTTGCAGACAATATAGCAAGTCCATAAACCACCAATTGTGCACGCACAAAGTTTTTGGAATTGTCCTTAGAACCAGCAATGCTGTTATCCAGTCCCTTGCTGAATTATTAACACACGTGCAAACACTAACAATCCCTACTTCTTACATATTGTCCATATACTATGACCAACAGAAACGTGTGCAGTGAAATGTAACTTAATTTGAAGAACTGGTGTCTATACAATTATAAATTTACAACATGAAAATAAAATTACAAAGGTACAAAATACATCATTAAAGAACATAACAATACAGATAACATTTGTAGTACAGGCTTTACAAAAGAATCGAAATAACATATCCATCAGAGTTACAGGAATTATGACATAAGTAAATATATAAAATAATGAGAATAGTTTTCGAAACATTAATTTCACACATGAACATTGAAACAGAACAGAATTGTAAACAACTTTACAAAGAAAATAACGTATTATTAATGCAACTTATAGTTGAGGATTCCTCCTCATAGTGAATATAGCTTAGTACTAGAAAAATTCCACAACATAAATCGTATTAGCTGAACACATAGACAGGAAAAACACAAATACACAAGAGTACACACACATATAGCGTAATAATACAAAAGGAAAGGACAGGGTTTGTTTTACTGCAGTATTTTGCAAACAAAACTTCCTTTACTTCTCGGAGATCTCCCTTCATTCATCATTATTCCCAAAAAGTCCTATCTATACCTGCTTTCTGTATTCTATTCATATTTCTTTCAATATAATTATTTCTCAGTGTACAATACTCATTTTGGCCCAAATCTTTTTCATATAACTTTGCAACGCATTCTTTACCTATTCTCCATAGTCAGTTTCTTATATAGTCTACCCCTCTTAAGCTAACTTAAATCTACTGAGCTCAGATGCTAAACTAAGGGACAAGGCAATGCAGCAGTACAAAACAATTAACGCAAACAGCAATGAAAAAAATGGAAATTTGCAAAGCAAGCTACAGTAAATCTAAATTACCACGCAATTCAACATTACATCTCATATGAGGCAATGCGCAGCAAACAAGAAAAATAAATCTGACTTATCAGAGTAACACAAATTGAAATTCAGTAGCACTATGCCTGGCAACCAACAACAGAAAACGAAATAACTTATACCTAAACATGACAAAGATCAAGCAGAAAAAATAGTACACTAAAAATGGCCATGTCTAATACCTATGTCACATCTTAATACTAGAGTGATGCATCACAATTTATTCTACAAAAGAAATTACCAAGTACTTGAAAAGAAAATTATGAATGCAGTTCCTGTGAAGGTAAATTTCGTTTTGTGCTCCCTCATTTTTTTTGAAAAAAATTATTATTTACTCGATCTGTAGACAGAAAATATTTATATTAGTACATCTATAAAATTTTATTTTAACCAATGCTGCAGTGCAGCTAGAAACTAGCTTTCAAATGAAATAAGCAACTATGTACAAAGTAAAGCATAAGAACATCATTCAGTAGTCATTAGGCATTTCATAAGTTACTAGAAAAATCAACTAGAGAGACAGTAGTCATAATCAGGTGTATAGACATAAAAATATTTCTCGTCATTTCATTAGGCATTTCAGTAAATCATAAATTAAGAGCTCCACAGTGTAATCATATGTTATCAAGTTCGACCGTGTCGTTTTTCCGATGCTTTCTACAAAGGAACGTCAATAGCGAGGATAATGGCCTCCCTTTTTTCTGTTCCACCTGTGCCTCTGGAAGGCACGCGCTAATGGCTTTTTTTAAGGCAACTGTCGCCCAGCTGGGTGCCCACGACGCATTAGGTGCAGGTGGTCACTTAACTTTCTTACCGAAATATTTACGACACCAGTTTCCGCTACAGTGACAGTCTCACATAAAAATATTTCATAGGTCAAGAATTTGGGTTACAAATCTGTAGAAACAAAATCCTATAAATATAAGAGCGTCCAAAAAATTTTCGCCAGCATTGTGATACATTCACGCATATACAAACATTTCATAACTCTTAATGTACGATTCTTGGTTTCCAACAACCTTTTTCACAAACCAGAGTCCCTAACCACTGCTCATTATTTCTTACCTTATTACACATATACGTATTCGTAGACATTCTTCAATATTTCATTATAATAAATACGTAGCATAATCAAATTCCTCATATAGCATCAGCTTATTGATCATAAACATACCTCAACAGCATAATACACATCGTCGTCATAATAATAACATCATAACAGATCAATCACATCTCAAAATCGTCGTAGCTTTCTGAATATTTTAAACCTACAAAAAATTCTCTGCTCGTTTCAAAAGTGTCATCTACCTCAAATGTACTTTAAAAATCATAATCCCATACCAAATACATCATTCAAAACTCTCATAGTATCACAATGGTTCCGAAAAATATGAGCATTTCACAAAGTACAGACAAAATACAGTTTCATAAGTGTAAAGTTATCCAACTGTGTAATTGTGTAAACATGTGTCACTGATGTAGTAAAAAAAATGTTTGTTTCTTTGTCAAATAATCAGATAGCTGTGTAATTCTGTCTTAGAGAAATATGGTTCCGATGTGTAAAGTTGTATGAGCAAATACCATATTAGCTAGGGCTCCTTGTGCTTGCCAAACACATGGTACACAAAGTAAGTGTGAACCTCCCTGAGGATTAATGAATAATACCCTCAGGTGTCACAGATTACAGCAATGGAATGAAATGTGTCACAGAAACCTTTGTATCATTGTACTTCAAATATCTTTAAAAATAAATGTTTTAAGTACAAAATTAATCACTCAAATACGTGTACTGTAACGCTAAATGTGCGACTTGCTGTAAGATAATTCTGTGGAAGTGTCTTAGTTATCTTCCTCCGAAAGCTAAGTTCTGCAGAAGCCAATGTACTTACCTCATGATACACCAAATTTCAAGGAAACCAAAATGTTGCATTAAAATCTCATTAGCAGTACTGGTAAATGTTCTAAGTATGTAAGCCTTATAGTCGTTACATAATCATGCAGCTAACAAGCAAGAACGTACACACACAATAACACTGGGTCGTCTGTTCACAATAACAACGCATTCATAATTTCTGTTTAAATAAGTTCTCTTGGTTCTTGACTGGATATTTAACTTCAAAGATTGTTGCATGGCAACAGTTTCTAAAGCATACTAGTAACGTGAAGTGAAATGTTTTATGGCAAAGACAAAGTTAAAAAGCAGATTATCTTTCAATAAACGGTTTTACATGTGAAATGTGGTGTAAACCTTTACTCTTCCTAGTACGCAGAGTTTCAACTTCAACGCAATTATCATGTGGTATACGTCGGATTCTGTAAGGTCCATTGTAAACTAGAAAGAATTTGTGACTCAAGTGTTTCTTCTTATGTGACAATGAATGAGCTTTAATGAGAACTTTCTGACCAATGTATAATTTCTTTGCATTTGCTTTACCGTGTAGTTTTCTCCTTTTGTCTGCTGCAGATTTTATATTTTTAATAGCCAAATCAATTATGTCTTTGTGTCGAAGTTTACGTGTATTCGGGAAAGGTACAAGCTCTCTGATTCTGTTCGGTGGTTCTTCATTCTTTAGTACAAGAGTAGGTGGCAAAGCAGTGGAGTCGTGAGGCATTTCATTCAGCACGTTTTGAAATAAGTGTAAATATCTGTCCCAATGCTGATGCTTTCTGTGACAATAAAGTCTGCAAAGCTTATTGATTTCTTTCATAATCCGTTCAGACGGGTTACAATGTGGTGAGTACAATGAAATAAAAACAGGTTTGATTTTATGATTCCGAAGTGTTCATGACCAAACAGCAGATCTGAATTGCGGTCCGTTATCTGAAATGACTTTACTAACGTGTCCAACTTCACGTAAGAAATTTCTAACAAAGGCGTTGGATACAGACCGTCCAGTGGCTTTACGTAACGGAGTGAAAGAAACAAATTTTGAAGTAAGTTCAACAGCGACGAGAACGTACGAAAATCCATTAGATGTTCTGACAAGCGGTCCCAAGAGATCAACAGCAGCAAATTCTTTTAATTTAGAAGGAATAATAGGAAACAACGGAGCACGATGTGAGACAGTAGATGGTTTCGCCTTTTGACAAAGTTTACAAATAGACAAGACTCTTCGAATTCTCTTTTCCATATTGTTAAAATAACAAGTCGTTCGAAGAATATGATAACATTTGCGTGGACCAAAATGTGCGTAGCTGAAATGAATGTGCCAAATGAGCTTATTAACAAAATCGTCTGGAATGCAAAGTACCCATAGCTTGTCATCAACAGTGCAGCGTTTGAAGAGTATGTTGTTTCTAACCAGGTAATAATGCCGAATCTGTGTGTGTGTCTTTTCATGCCATTTGCTCTTGATGTCTTTCCAAATCGGATCTTTATCTTGTTCATGAGCAATGTCCTTTAAAGATGTGGTGATGAAGTTTTCAAAGGCGACTTTCTGAATGTAAAGAATACTGAAATTTTTCTCGAGGTTGCCTTCTGTGTCACTTTTCTCAAGCCCAGCCGGTGCGCGTGACAGTGCGTCCGCAACAATGTTCTCCTTGCCGGGAATGTAGACTATTGTGAAGCGGAATTCTTGCAGAAACAATGCCCAACGTTTTAACCTGTCATGATTTAATTTTGAAGACATAAGAAATTGTAATGCACGATGATCACTGTATACTTTTACGTGCTTACCAGAAAGAAAGAAACAGAATTTGTTAAATGCCCAAACGATAGCTAAAGCTTCTAATTCAGTAACGGAATAATTTTTTTCAGATTTTGTTAGCACTCGGCTAGCAAAAGCAATGGTTTTCTGAACAGTAATGTCATTTTCTATGGCTTCTTGAAATAAATGGGCACCAAGACCGACTTTAGAAGAATCCGTGCTAAGGCAGAAATCTTGTGACTGATCTGGATGAGCTAGTATTGGCGCGTGAAGTAACGCTTCTTTCAAAGAATTGAATTCCAACTGTGCTTGTTCGTCCCAGTTCCAAATAGTATTTTTTGCAGTGAGAGAACAAAGTTATGGTGTAACAAGAATTTGCATATTCAGAAAATGACGGTAAAAATTTACGAGACCTAGAAAACTGTGGACTTGTCTTTTTGTAGATGGAACTGGAATGGCTCTGATTGCTTCTAACTTTTCAGGATCTGGCTGAATGCCTTCAGAAGAAATAATATGTCCCAAAAACTTCACCTTTGTCCTACCGAATTCAGACTTTTCCAAGTTAACTGTAATTCCAGATTCTGCAAAAATATGTACCACGCTGTTGAGGATGCGATTGTGTTGTTCCCATGAGGCTTCTGCTATCAGAATATCGTCTACATATAAGGTGATGTGACGTTTTAAGAACTCAGGTAATATGGAATTTAGCCCGCGAATGAATGCTGCCGAAGAAATGTTCAAACCAAAAGGAAGTTTCCGAAACTGATAACAAACGCCGAAACAAAGGAAAGCTGTGTATTTTCTACATTCTGGATGAAGTTCGATCTGATAAAAGCTGGATCTGAGATCAATGGAAGACAACACTTTTACACCATTAAAATTTTGAAGAAGTTCTTCCATCGTCTGCGGCCTGTCTGTTTCAGGAATGATGATAGTATTGATTTGTCTCGAATCTAAGACAAGCCTGATAGATCCATTTTTCTTCTCGACAACATGTAATGGATTGTTGTACGAGCTTACTGCAGGCTCAATAATGCCCTCGTCAAGCATAGATTGTATTTCTGTTCTAACACGGTCCCTATAATGCGCCGGAATTACATATGGTCTAACACAAAATTTAGTATGCTCACGAACATGAAATTGGTATTGAAATCCCTTGATTGTTCCTGTTTTGTGAGTAAAAACTGTGGAATGTGCTTGTATAATCTCAAAAAGGTCTTGCCTATCAGTGTCATTACAATTCTCAATTGTTTGAATTTTATTCTGAATTAACTCATTAATTTCAAATATGCCGTCGATATCATCCCTGTCAGTACTTGCAGAGTGATTGTTAGTGTCTAGTTTCGTAGAAAATTCCGAACTGTTGTCTAACAGAAGGTAAAGCCAATTAATTTCCTCGTCATGGTTTGAGAGCCAATCTTCAAATTTCAAAGCTATTGACTTACCTTCCTTCTCTAAACTTATTTCCGCATCGTGAAAGTTTAAGATTGCTTTGTATTCATTCAAAAAGTCTACTCCCAATATAATTTCCGTCGACAATAATGGAACAATAAGAAAGTTCATAGAGAAGCTGTGGCTTTGGCAGAAGAATTCTAAATTGGTTTGTTGGCGTACATCTACACTTTTTCCAAAGATTGCACCTTGTAATTTAATCTTACGTAACGGAAGTGTGGGACAATCGTTCGATTTGTTGCATTTGCTAAAGGCTGTTTCACTAATTACTGAAATGGGACTGCCAGAGTCAAGTACTGCCGTAAATTTTACATCATTTACTGTAATGTGAATCACAGGATATGCAATGTTGTTATGTTTTATGTCGTGTTCCTGGAGTAAGATGTCCCTAATGTCTTCCATTTTTACGTAATTACTAGCTACGGCAGCTGCGTCGTCAGTTTCATACGTACGTTTCGTGGCTGCCAGCGGTATGAGTCATTGCCTATTGTCTCTTTGTTGGCGCGCGTCGTCATTGGAATTTGGAGACCTAACTTCTACAAATTCACCTCCTCGAGAGGGCCCTGCTCTGTTTAAATCCCGCCTGTTCTCATGCAATTCAGGTCTGTCGTTACGATCATATCGTCTGTCGTCATGTCAGTAGATGCCATAGTTTCTTTCTGGTCGGTCACGTGGTGGAGAATTTCTCCCTGAATCGTAACTGCGCGCTGGACCGTTGCGTCTAAAGTTATTCTGTCTCCCTTGATAATAATTATTTTGGTTCCCAAATTTTCTGTTTCTCTGATTGTCTCTGTGATTGTCACTACCGCGGAGAGGTGATCTTTCCCTGTAATTATTACTACTCTGCCAACGGTTGTCATACGGGTGGTGTCTGTTTTGGTCATGATATGTGTTGTGAGAATAGCCTTGTCGTGTACAGTTATTATTTCTGTCATCGCGGAATTGTGACGAATGTGACCTGTAATTGTTGTGCTCCTGTTTTCGCGTTCCGCGAATGTCAGTGTCAATTTCCAGTTCTTGTAAGAGCCCCTGAAAAGCTTCAATGTCGTCTTTGCAACGTCCTGCCAAAATAATATGCCGTAAATGTTCAGGTAATTTGATTAAGCAAATGCGGATGAGTTCTGAGGGGCTGTATGGGTTTGAAAGATACTGATTCTTATGCAACATGTCTTCAAAATATTTCACAAGACTGGAAAATTCAGATTGTTCGAAATGTTTCATCATTATGATGCCATGTTTTACTAGGTCTTGTGTGGCTTGAGACCAATATGCTGAGAGGAAGGCATGGTAAAATTCTCCTTCACTGTGACAATCGTGAATGACCGATCGCATTCTTACAGCTGGTTCATTCTCTAAATAGCCACACATAAATTCTAATCTGTGTTCTAACGACCAGTTGGGAGGAAAACAATGAGAGAATTTATGGAGCCATGCTTGTGGATGAATGTCGTTGCCAGAATTCTTAAATGTTTTGAATTTACGTATAGTAATGAACAGCTTATAGTCAAAGTCATCATGTCGGCGAGTCGCATATCGGTCATTGTTACGTCGTTTCGGCGGTTCCATTTCAAAATTCGGTGCACCTTGCCAATTTCTTTCACAATTTCCGAAGTGTCCTGTGTTATTATTCTGTGGCTATTCCGTATTTCTATGTCCCTCTTCCCGTATTGGGGCGCGAGTGTCCTCTGAAATACGTAATTCTTGTATTACCTGTATCAGCTGATCTTGTACTTCGCGGATTTCTCTTTGGTGTTGCGTATTAATTTGATTCTGATTTTGTTTGAATTTCCTAATTTGTTCCCACACTTCTGTGTCATTAAAGACTACCGGTTTTGTGTCATTAAGATTATCATCTACCTTCGTAGATTAATTAGTGAACTGATCCGAAAGTTCGGCTACTTTCTCCGATAGTGTACTTATTTCCTCAGTGTGTTTTTCTGAACCAAGTTTCAGGGTATCTACTGTGTCCTTTAAGTTTTCCTGAGTTTTTGCAAGTTGCGTAACCGAATCGGTAGATGCAATTGAGTCAAATTTGGCTTGCAAGGTCTCATGATTTTCATGAACAATAGTTTGCAGTTCTTTTATGGCTGCTTCGTGATTCTGTAATGCATTTTCATGACGCGAAAAAATAGGTTGGAAATGCTCACATATTTGTGTTTTTACGTCATTACAGACTTTTTGACATTTCGATTCGATGTTATGTAACTCAGTAGTTAAATCTTCACGTGTTTGTTCAAGCGCCGTGTCTAACTTTTGAAGATTTTGTTCCATTGTGTCTAACTTTTTAAGATTTTGTTCCACTGTGTCTAACTTTTGAAGCTTTTGCTGTGTTTGTCTCTGATTTTGTTCCATTGTGTCTAACTTTTGAAGCTTTTGCTGTGTTTGTCTCTGATTTTGTTCCATTGTGTCTAACTGTTGCTGTGTTTGTCTCTGATTTTGTTCCATTGTGTCTAACTTTTCAAGCTTTTGTCCCATTTGTTGCATTAATTGTAATAACAATGCACTGGTGTCTGAAACATGTTCCTCAGTGCTTTTCGGCAGTGAATTTGCACCGGCAACATTCACATTTTGACAAGCGGAAAATGTGTCTTGACTCATTTGAGAAAACGGTGAGGACGCAAAACCTGAATCTACAGTATTTGCAAAATTGTGTCCTGTCATTTCGGATTCCTGAGGCGAGCTGTCGCCGAGCGATCGATCGATAATGCTTCCCTGTTCACTACCTGTTTCACTGTCTACGCCATTGTTTGTAGCCCGCTCCATTTCCCTATGCACAGTTACCAAATTACTACTTTGAACGTCTGTTAATTCATTACAAAGTGGTGCAGGCAAGCTACGCTCGTCGTCACTATTATTTCTCAGTTTACTTTGGAGCCTAGTGTTACGTTTTTCACACGCCATTATTGTCACAATATTTCACACGATAACACAGAAAAGCACAATTTGAAGAGCAAAAATAAGAGAACACATTAACATAGCACTGAAAATAATATCTAGTTAATTGCAGCTGCGAAATACTTGGTGCAAATCTACATGCATGCCACAACTGTTTTACTGTACAACAATGAAAAACTACAACTACAAAGGAGGTTCTCTCTACAATTACGCGCTAGCAATAAACAAAATCTACGCTAATTACACAAACTACAAGGAAAAATCAGAAGATTCCAGTGAGGTATCCTCGGCTAAGGGTCGACATATGGAACGTCCACTTTGAACAATTTATACATGACTGTGCTTTAACTGACACACAATATTTTTAGCGCAACGCAATCTGACTTTCAAAAAATCCCTACGAAAGAATGGCCCTGACTAACATTAACCTATGCGTTTCACAAATCGCTTACCTCACAAAAATCTTGGTTACTCGAACTACTGCAATACAGCGAGCGCCACTACTGCCAGCTAAATAAAAGATTCAAACTATGGAAGACACTAACTACTGATAGGGATAGTTAGCAAATGAAAGATATTAATAGAGAACAAACACTGTATTTACCTTAATAGTCATAATATATATAGCAGTTCATGACAAATTACAAAACTCCGCCATCTCTCTCCTCACATCCACCACTGCTGGCGGCTCACCTCCAACTGCGCAACGCTACGCACTGTTCACATCCAGCTGCCGCTGCCCAACACTACAATGGCAGACAACAATGCAAACTAGCCACAGACTGCACACAGCACAGCCAGTGATTTTCATATAGAGCACTACGTGACGTTGCCGATAAGAAAACATAAACAGCCTACTTACAGTTTTAAGACTGTCGGAACCGAAACATTTTTATGGCTATTCTTCTTCCAAACTATCAAAAATACTCCATACCGCCGGCTGCTGTGGCCGAGCGGTTCTATGCACTTGAAGTCCGGAACCACGCTGCTGCTACGGTCGCAGGTTCGAATCCTGCTTCGGGCATGGATGTGTGTCATGTCCTTAGGTGGGTTCGGTTTAAGTAGTTCTAAGTCCAGGGGACTGGTAACCTCAGATGTTAAGTCCCATACTGCTTACAGCCATGCTCCATACTCCCAAGTCTGGCCGCCCCTTCCCCCCCTCCCCACCGCCGTTGTCCGCGGTGTAGTTCACTTTGAAGTGCTGAAACATGGACAAACTATGAATGAAGGCCTTTACTATGGACTGTTGGATCGAATAAATCAGCCTTTAATTGAAAAGTACCCAGCGACCGTCAACAGAAAAGGCGCTACTCTGCAACACGATAATGCAAGACCGCACTGCGCATAACGAACCGTGGAAACAATAAATTAGTGAATTTGTGTGGGAGGTATTGCCTCACCCCATACTCGCTCCATCTAATTTCCATTTATTCCGATCGTTACAACATTTTCTAAGTGGCTAAACATTTGAAAATGTGGATGATGTCTAGTATGCCATCACCAGTTATTCTGCTCAAAAACCATTTGATTTTTATCGATCCGGCACTGAAATTTTCAACACTAGATGACAAAATACTGTTGATGTCGAAGGTAATTACTTCGTTGATTACAAATAGATACTTGTTAACAATAAAAGTGTATTTAATGTAAAAAAATACATTACTTATCGTTCCAGCATACATTTCTTCGAATATGTTTGCAACTTCTAGAAAAGAAGCATACATGGAGCGGCCGTTTTTTGGTCAGAGCGTCCTGGATCCGACAATATTCGGGACTGAATGGGGAGCCGGATCCATAATTCTGTCCAACTGTCCAATTACCGCAGTTTGCCTGAATCATTCAGGCAAATTCTGTTATAAGTTCATTTTAAATGAGTCTGGTTTATTCTCTCTTAACAAACCACCACAACCAACTCACGAAGAACGTGTGAAGTGAGGTTTAGTCGAGCTACATTTTACGGCAATATGTGACCTCAATGGTGTTGCCGTCAACACTGCTGCCATCTGCGTGCAATACAAGGCAATACAGCGGGATGGCCGTGTAATATTGGTGATTGATCAGGCTGTTGCAGGTAGCTGCCGAGGTATGGCCAGTGTTATCAACCAACCGTGGAAAAGATTTCATATTGCAGTGCATTATCTATCTCTATCCTTTTCTGTAAATGCTTCACTCTCAGCCTTGCTTCCTCTTTCTCGTTCCGACGTAGCTGCATTAATCTAAACGCTGAAACAATATTGTTTCGCGTAGCTAAACGGAGGGGGGGGGGGGTTTCGCCGAAACAACTGGTTTCAGGTATATCATTTTTTTTCACGCCAGTTTAACCTGACTGTTAAAACCGCTCAAAATAACCAGTTTATGAACTAACCGATTTTCGGTTTTTATCCCTATTATTTCCTGTAATATACTTAGAAATTGAACAAAGATATAAAAATTTTGACTCTCCCAGTTTCAAGATACATAGAATCAAAATACTGAATTAAATAAACAAATAATAGAAAATTAGTCTGTCCAGCGTTCGCTGCTTTTCCCGGAAAGTGATAAGTGGTTGAATATTACAGAAATCACTAGTATTCGCGTACTGATTGTAATTCCGCTCAAAAATCGTGATGAATCGGGAATCATATCACTATTTTGGCATTACAAGTACTCAGTGCTAAAGGGTGAAAACAGGTTGAAGAACTCAGTTTTTTGGGCTAATTCGTTCGTTTTCAAGGGTTACAAGCAGATAGTCATATTATGTAGACATAGGTAGCAAATCAGCTATTTTCCATTTTTATTTTGTACTATCAACTGTTCCTTTATTTTACAGGTCCGTCTTGATCACACAGATTTTTTTACACTTCACTATTACCGGTTTCGGCTATTTTTTGTTTGTAACAGATCTGAAGATGGCAGTAGCCATAGTGAAGTGTTCAAATGTGTGTGAAATCTTATGGGACTTAACTTCTAAGGTCATCAGTCTCTAAACTTACACTCTACTTAACCTAAATTATCCTAAGGACAAACACACACACGCTCTTGCCCAAGGGAGGACTCGAACCTCCGCCGGGATCAGCGGCACAGTCCATGACTGCAGGCTCAGGCCGCTCGACTAATCCCGCGCGGCCATAGTGAAGTGTAAAAAAAAATTGTGTGATCAAGACGGACCCGTAAAATAAAGTGCCAAAAATGTGATCACGGACTCATTTTCAGACTTTATATCTTCAATTGATACCTATCATATGTTGTTGCGTCTTTAATTTATTACTGCTACTATAATTTCTTTCTTCTTTTATTATTTCATAGAAATGGGAGACAAATCATTAATCTTTTGAAGCAAATGAAACGTTACATTACATAAAAATGTTTCCAGACTAGGGTTGGCGGTATTCTGTAATACAATGGATGTGTGATGACCACAGCGAGAACTACCGTATAGACAAGTCTTGCACCCAGTACGTACACACGTACCACGACCTGCGACATACGGCAAGAGGGACATCATTGTCTCAGCAGTGCTCTACCAATATTCTTATACCATGTGTTTGCCCCTCGTTTCTGTCGTCACTGTTAATGGCTTTTCCCATTTTTATAATAACGCAATATTTAAGCCAATGCGCATTTTACGAATAAAAACCACTGTTTTTTTTTAAAAGGTTTATTTAAAAATCAAAATTTTTAGCACTGCTGCTATGGTTAACTGATATCTCGAATTTTTTACTCGCTTATTAGTAAAAAATAAGAAACGTGTTATACCTGAGACCAAACAAATACCGATTATTAAGAACTAAAATGCCGTTGTCGGTTTTTTCCCATCCCTACTTCGAAGGACTGCGCGCATATGTAGAGACACTTCATTTGTTCGTCGCCTCAAATGCAGAAGTGGGCAAAGGAGACAACTATGAATTTCACAAATGTGGTGCGTGCATCAACGACCAGAGCTATGCAACACAGGAAGTGTTACAAACACGGAGCTGTCAAATGAAACAAGAACACGCTCCACAATAGGACCATGGAATGGCTCTATTCAAAAGCAATCACCATACGCGCTAAGACATTTATCTTACTGAGAGACGGAACGCTCAATTCTTGTTTGTAGAACACGGTCGGCCGCTGACGGATCACAAGCTTACCCACTCTTGCACTCCCTTGTCCGTCTCAAAACGACGTTCACGCATGTATTTCTTCAGATCGCCAATAATATGAAAGCCACACAGTGAAAGATCCAGGCTGTATGGAAGATGCTGCAGTGTTCGCCAAACAAATCGCTGAAGCGTAGCCTTCGTCCGATCGGCCGTGCGGAATGGCTGTAGTCGCCCAACAGAATGATTCCGTCCGACAGCATTCCTGGGAGTTTTGACTTTATGGCTCTACGCACTTCTTGCAAAGTGTTTTCTTAAAGCTGCGCACTGGTTGTGTTTCCACGCTCGAGGAACTCGCCGGCCGTGGTGGCCGAGCGGTTCATGTCGGCACGGTAGCTCAGCGTGTTCGGTTAGAGAGCTGGCTGGTCTCTGTGATAAAAAAACTAACTGGAAGGATCAACAAACGAACTTTAACGGATATCATGTGACGTCCGCAACGAACAAACCCAACGATCACAAAAAAAAAAAAAATCTGGGCGTTTCAGTCCGCTTATGTTTAAGTAGTTAAACGTCTAGGGGACTGATGACCTCAGATGTTAAGTCCCATAGTGCTTAGAGCCATTTGAACCATTTTTTTGAGGAACTCGACGAGCGGAGTGCTCGTGCAGTCGAAGAAGGTCGTAATGACATTACCGGAATTTGGATGAACAGCTTTGGATTTCTTTGGCGGGGGAGATGTGAGATGTTTTCAGTGTTGGCTTTGCCGTTTGCCCTCGGGCTGTCGGAATGCTGTCGGACGAAATCATCCTGCTACACTTAACGCCCGTCTCCATATTACCACGAGCGGTTTGCTTGGGAAACGCTACAGCATCCTCCGTACAGCCTGGATCTTTCACCTTATGATCTTCGTATCTTTTGCGACCAGAAGAAAGGCATGCGTGTACGTCGGTTTCAGTCGGACGAGAAAGTGCAGGAGTGGGTTATGGATCCGTCACTGGCCGACTACGTTCTCTGAAATAGCAACTCTCGGCTCCCAGTGGGATGAGTATCTTAACACGTGTGGTGATTAATTTTGAATGGAATCATTCCATGGTCACTTTGTGGTGGGTGTTCGGTTTTAACTTGGCTGCCACTCATACAGAGAAAGAAATCTGAGAAAGGACGTTCTGGCTGCTACCATCGTAGTGTAAGAGCTGCAGCAGTCCGCCATAATTTTGTTTATCGTAGATTCTAAACATTTCTATAGATTCTGAACATTTCTAATTTTTTTTAATAATGAAAATGGTATGTACGCAGCATCATTTCACGAGTTAAAGTTTCAGAAGCAGTTACTCACTTTTAAAAAATCGTATCCACAAAGCCCAGTTTCGTGCTAACTTTCCTCTTTGTGAAATGTAAATGCTGGAGACCTGCACTTATTCACGCTTGCTCGGCATTTTCGTTATCAGTGTGGCCCGTGTAAAGACGTTTAACCCGAAAACATGTTGCCGCAAACATGTGGCTGCAATTCGCATGGCCCGCAATGTTACCATGACCAGTTATATTTTCAGCCATGAGCAATCTCCATGGTCTGTATAAACGTACCTTGCGGTTCATAGAGTATTTTTTTTTAAAGTCGGAAACTGATTTTTTTTTTAGAATGGGAATGTCAGTACTTAAATTTCAGCCTCTACATCTACATCTACATCTTCATTGTCACCTTGCAATTCATAATTAATTGCCTCGCATGGGGTTCATCGAACCACAGATAAGCTACTTGTCCACCGTTCCATTCTCGAACAACCCGCATGAAGAACGAACATTTAAATCTTTCTGTGCGAGCTCTGATTCCTCTCATTTTATTATCATGCTCATTTCTCCCTACGTAGGTGGGCGCCAAAAAAGAATTTTCACACTTTGAGGAGAAAGTTGATGATTAAAATTTCATCAGTAGGCCCCGCTGCAGCAAAAAACGCCTTTGTTTTAATGACTGCCACCCCTTCGTGTATCATATCCGTGACACTCTCTTCCCTATTTCTAGATAATACAAAACGAGCTGTCCTTCTCCGAACTTATTCGAGATCCGTCAATCCTATCAGATGTGGATCCCACACTGCACAGCAGTACTTCAGAAGAGGGCGGACACGAATAGTGTTAAGCAGTCTCTCTAGTTCACCTGCCACATTTTCTAAGTGTTCTGCCAAACAATTGTAGTCTTTGGTTTGCTTTCCTGGATAACATTATCTGTGTGATCGTTCTGATTTAAGCTATTCGTAATTATGATCCCTAATTATTTAGTTGAGTTTACAGCCCTTAGATTTGCTATCGTGTAACTGAAATTTAGTAGATATCTTTTGGTACTCATGTGAATGACATCACGCTTTTTATGATTTAGAGTCAATTGCCACTTTTGCACCATACAGATACCTTGTCTAAATCATTTCGCAATTCATTTTGATCATCCGCTGACTTTACATAACGCTGAATGACAGCATCATCTGCAAATAATCTAAGAGGACCGCTCAGATTGTCTCCTAAATCGCTTATGTAGATCAGGAAAAACAGAGGTCCTATATCACTTCCTTCGAGAACGCCAGACATTGCTTCTGGTGTCTTTCCATTAATTATTACGAACTGTGATCTTTATGACAGGAAATCACGAATCCAGTCACACAACTGAGAGGATGTTGCATAGGTACGTAATTTAATTGGAAATCGCTTCTTAGGAACTGTGGAAAGCTTTCTGGAAATCTAAAAATACGGAATCAATTTGACGTCTCCTGTCGACATTACTCATTACTTCGTGAGGATAATTCCCGTGTTTTAAGGCATGTCAAAGAAAACTAATATTTCATGTAGCATCTTAACGTGACTGCCAGCAAACATACTTTTCATGCATGTTTTTGGTTGCTGTTGATGAAAACGCCTTGCCGACTCTGAAGTGGATGTTATTTTCTTGTTGTTGTTCCATGCACAGTGTTTCACATAATCTCTTTTGCTTGTCACAATATGCAATTGTGAAATTATTTTCGCTCGTAACTTTAAAAAGGATTTGTTATGTATCACTGCCGGATTACTTAAAAAAAAGAAAAGCAGTCCTGCACGTTGGTCAATGACAGTGTAATTGCTTCTGTTACTTTGTTACGGGGGATTTTGTTATTGGTTATGACTTTAGACGTCAAGAGCTATCAGGGGAGTAGCATCCTTGTGTGATTACATCTAGAATAGTAATAAGTAAATAGCTGTCGAGTTTGGACGATCTCCCTGAAAGTTACCAGGGAGTAGACCAAATTCCTGGTTCTTCGAAAACTTATTTTCACATTTTTAAAAATTACTCTCTTCAAATTTTTGCGTTTTCGTGAGTCTTCTTAAAGCACTCAGTGAATACTCCAGGACATGCTTTCTTGGAAAGTGTGTTCAAAACGCTTCGTCTGTACACAGAACAATAAAAGTAGTAATCCGAAATTTTCCCGTTCAGCTCCGAGGCTGACAGCAACTGAATGCACATGCGCAGACGACAATGGAAGATTCCAGTAACAGCGGTTTATCAAGTGCGACAAGATTAGAGTTGATGCCACTGTTGACTCTCGGATGTGCAACAGTCGATGGAAACAGAGTCATTGTCAAAACCGTCACTTTGATCTTTTAGTTATAGATACAGTAGAGAAAGCTCGTTCTGATGGAGCTAGGATAACCAGTAATGTGGTAAGAGTGGAACAACAATTGGCACTTCGCTTGTAGTGATCCCTAAAATGCTTCTAAGCCGGCTGTCATTTGAAATTATCTACATCTACATGACTACTCTGCAATTCACATTTAAGTGCTTGGCAGAGGGTTCATCGAACCACAATCATACTATCTCTCTACCATTCCACTACCGAACAGCGCGCGGGAAAAACGAACACCTAAACCTTTCTGTTCGAGCTCTGATTTCTCTTATTTTATTTTGATGATCATTCCTACCTATGTAGGTTGGGCTCAACAAAATATTTTCGTATTCGGAAGAGAAAGTTGGTGACTGAAATTTCGTAAATAGATCTCGCCGCGACGAAAAACGTCTTTGCTTTAATGACTTTCATCCCAACTCGCGTATCATATCTGCCACACTCTCTCCCCTATTACGTGATAATACAAAACGAGCCGCCCTTTCTTGCACCCTTTCGATGTCCTCCGTCAATCCCACCTGGTAAGGACCCCACACCGCGCAGCATCGTTTCTCCAAAGTCTCTACGCATTCATTGTTTACGTTACCTTTCTCGAGTGATTTGGAAGAAATTTTTTCTGTGCTGGGAACTGAAGTGTCAAAGCGCTACCTGCAAAGACATTCCTTGATTTACCACTAAACTTTTTATTTTGTTTACATACTGTCATCGCCTTATCGTTAAATCTTAATGACATTTTCTGTTCCATCCGTATCTCATTAATGCTAGAACAGGTTACTCTGAAGCGGCGTTCAGACAGGTGCCTCATCTGCAAACAATGACCCACAACTGGTGTTGCAAACTGTTCATTAATATGGATGTGTCCATGGGTGCTTTTACCACGTTAATACGACACACGCTAAATTTTTCCTTATTTATCCATTAAAGATTCACCAAAGCAGAGAAAAATTGCGATGTTAGTTACAAGCGATTCCTCGATAGCAGCGGCCGAAGGATACGCTGAATCTCCTTCTGATGTATGTTAGCATGCAACGAAATAGTGCCGATTTCTTGTCGATCCCGAGGTGGCATTTGATTCGCCTGTTATAAATCAGTCGATTAAAATCTTCTATCAGCGCATGTGGACTCCTTGACTCACGGGAAATTATTCCTGTAATATTAGCATCTGAGAAAATGAAGCGGAAATTGCGTTTCTTCGTTCCACCTCCTCCCCCTAAAATCTCTTAGTCCTTGCGCAGTATAACACTCCGCCACAGATCATCGCTCTAGACAATTTAATGCTAAACGCAGGTGCATATAAATTTATTAATAGCGCAAGATCCGTTTGTGCTGCACGAAAAATTCAGGTACAGGTCTGAAACAGAAGTATTTTTTCCTTTTGTTCTAATAACAGTTATGAAACCAGGGACAGTCGTTTTAAGCTTAGATGACTGTTTTCTACGCTGCTGGAATCTTTAGATTCATTTAGTAATTGTTGTTGCTGTTGTCCGGTTTATCGTCAAATCTTCCGGTACACTTCACTGCCTAGAACAGCGGTATATTTCCGTAGGAACCGTTTTTGGGAGTGAGGGTCTACAGATGCAGACAGCTTGAGAAAAACGTCGTACGTATTAACATAACTGCGCATTCACTGAACTTGCTTCGGAGGACCTTCGTACGTAGGCCACGGTCGTCCTTAACTGTGTCGACGTATTCATATGCATATTAGGGGAGGCGCATCCTCAATGGGGAGTCTCCTGGTCTTTAGGGATAGCATCTTTTTTTCTTTTGTTTTCTACCCACACTTCTTTCACTGCGTTGCCTGCCGCGTTCACAAGCAAAGCGATGAAACAAAACGAGCAACGACTGAAAATACATAGCTGCATCTGAAATTACGGACTTTCGCTAGTGCGTTTGTTACTACAGTCCTACAACCAAATATTACATGCTCCGAAGGTCCGTTCCGTTGAGGTTCATTGCCCAGAATGTTAAGAACGATTTTCGGAGCATTGGCGAAATATCTCAAGGGATTTTCGCCTTAAATGCTGAGAGACGAAAAAGCAATGTTTGCCATGTCCCCCTTTTTAATACTGTTCTCGTGACTGCTTTACCTTTCTCCAATTCCGTTTCCTTGTAGTTATCTCGTCGTAGTGACTTACACTTGGGAAAAATCAACTTAAATGAGTGTATCACAATCAAGAGTCTCATCACTGTTTTTCAGAGTTACCACATGAGAATTACATTCACGATTTCTTTTCTGTTGCTGGTATTCAGCAAGTGCCCTATTCTTAATGTAGCTGCTGTATACGGGATACTAAATCCCGACAAGAATCGAAGTGGTTGCAATATATTTCTCTCTCTCTCTCTCTGTATATATATATATATATATATATATATATATATATATATATATATATATATATATATATATATATATATATATATAACCGATACAAAAGAGTTACATGTTTGCACCTGTTACTGTCCTTCAGAGTAGTAATGAGCGTTGTGTAGAAACTTTCGCCAGCGATGTAGAAGGCATAGTATACCGTTAGCAGAGCAGTATGGTGGATGGTACAGTACTTTCCAGTCCTATCGACCGAACAAAGCAGCCACAGCTTGCGCTGTATGCGCCCGCGCATTGTGCAAAATGATGGGTGGTTTGCGCAGACGGTGTCGCCACTTCTTTCGCAAAGCTGGTCGCAGGTGATGCTCCAAAAACGAACAGTAATACTGTGTACTGACGGTCTGCCGTGGAGGAACGTAATGCCTTAGGATAACACCATCACCGTAACTTTAGAAAGCTCCATTCGCACCATCAACAGAACAGGCTCTGCTAAAGGTATACTACGCCTACCACATCGGTGGCAACGGGTTCTACACAACGCTGGTGACTACTTTGAAGAACAGTAACAGGTGCAGACATGTAACTCTTTTGTATCGATTATGAATATATAGTTGCCACTACGTAAGTTTCAACCCTCGTGTATATATGCCGCCATTACAATAAGCACTGTCAACACCCAAATCCAGGACGCGTCTGAAGTGGGAACCATCGGCATCCTGGTCAGCGTCTGTTCACACAATGTGCGGCTGGTCATAATGCGCCAGGAACTAACAATCCCTGGTTCTAAACACCCAGTGGAAACACTGGACCAACTTGATTACAAGCAAGTATGACTCGTGCAAGTAATAACAACATTACCCCAGGTGGTAACCAATCCACCCATCAACAGATGGCAACCAGGAATTCGGATTCTGGGGAACCTGGACTTACACGATTACATCAGAGAAAGTCGGAGCTCTCTGGCAAACTTCCACTTAAAACACCCACATACATTGGAACCTTTAACATAAATACATTAATCCAACCAGGAAAACTTCGAAACCTTACAACAGAGCTTGAAAAGCAAAAGATAGTAATACTAGCTTTAAAGGAGACACGTTTTACAGATGAAGAAACATCAGATTATGGCAACTATCGCATCTTTAAGAGCAAGACGGATAAACGAATCGGAAGAGGAGCCCCCCATCTCGGGATGGCGTTTATCATACACAAGAGCGTGCTCAGCTCCATCAAGGAAGTTACTCCCGTAAATAATAGGATAATGACGATGCGCTTACAATGTGCCAACAAAACATACACAATGGTTAATGTTCATGCTCCCACAAACGGAGACAACAAGAAAAACCCCATAGAAACAGAAAAGTTCTGGGAAAATTTGGAGAATATAATGGCCAAGATTCCAAAAGATGATACAAAAGTTCTACTCGGCGATTTTAATGCCCAAATTGGTAGAGAGAAAATCCACCAAAAAACCGTAGGCAAATATCCTGCACATAAATTTACCAATAAAAATGGTACAAGGCTCGTCGAACTATGTAAGCAGAATAACCTGAAGATAATGTCAACATCTCTAAGAAAATGTCCAAGAAAACAAAAGACATGGAGATCTCCTATACAACAAATTGGCGAGTTTCAAATAGATCATGTGGCGATTTCATACCCAGTACAAAAAGAAATTTACGACGTCCAAGTACGCAGAGGAGCAAACATTGATTCAGACCATTACCTAACTAGAATTAAAATCAAGTTTACAGCACGAAGAAGTCATCAGAAGAAAACAGAAATACAGAAATATGACACCAAGAAGATTAAAGAATCTAAAGTAAAAGAAGAATGGGAGAAGGAAAAGGCAAACACATGGGAAGAATTTCATTCTAAAATCACGCGAATAGCTAAGGAAACTATTCCCTTGAAAAAGATATTCAAACACCCTTGGTGGGATTCAGACTGTGAAAATGCATTGGAAAGGAGAAAAAAGGCATTTCAAGAATATAACAGTAAAAAATCACAAGAAAGTCTACATTTATTTAACGAGGTTAGAAAACAGGTTTCAAAATCTATTAGGCAAGCAAAAAGGAAGTACACAAAGGCACAACTGGATGCCATAGAAGAAAATTTCCAAAACTATAATACAAGAGACTTCTACAGAACTTTCGCAGATAAAATACGAGGATATATCCCTCAAAATTTATGTTTCAGAAAACCAGATGGTAAATTAGCCCTAACAAACCAGGAAAACTGTCAAGTATTGGCTCAATATTTTTCTAACCTACTAAATTGCCCAGAACCTAGTTTAAGGTTTCCCAAAGAAATCAGTGCCAACGCTCAACCGGATTCATTACCACCAACACAGGAAGAAATCAAATGTCACATTAAAAACTTAAAAAATAATAGAACATCTGGCGAAGATGGCATTGTTGCAGAGCTATTAAAAAACCTAGGACCAAAGACGTTGCAAGAGCTCACAAAAATAATAACAAAAATATGGGAAACAGAAAAATTACCAGAGGATTGGAAATGTGCCCTTATTCACCCGTTACATAAAAAAGGAGACAGAACAAATGTCAATAACTACAGGGGAATCTCACTTTTACAAGTCACCTACAAAATTCTCTCAACATGCCTGCTGAAAAGAACACAAGAGCAGCTGGAACGCCAAATTGGTGATTATCAAGCAGGCTTCCGCCCCGGTCGCTCATGCATAGAACAAATATTTAATTTAAAGACAATATTAAAACACAAAGCAATTAGAAATGCCCCCATAATTTGTACATTTGTAGATTTTAAGAAAGCCTATGACTCAATTGACCGGCAATCTTTGTTTAACATTTTAGAGGAACTTGGACTTGACTCCAAAACACTAAGGCTTATCAAAGAATCACTGACAGACACTGTATCTAAAGTTAAATTCAGGGGAGAAATCTCTGAACCTTTTCCCATAAAAACTGGAGTACGTCAAGGTGACGGGGTATCTCCACTTCTGTTTAATATAGTCCTGGATAAAGTCATTAAGGAATGGGAAAAAGAATTAAAAAATCAATCCTACTGGAAACCAATCCATCTTGGTAGAACCAAAGACAACGTGGAGATATCTTGTTTAGCATTCGCGGACGACTTGGCCATACTTGCAGATGATGACGAAATCGCCACCAAACAAATAGAGATCCTTAAGGAATGCGCGGATATAGTAGGTTTACAAATTTCGTTTCAAAAGACAGAATTTTTCTGTACGAAATTCCATATACACAGTTTGAACACAAAATATGGAAAAATAGAGTAAAACATTTTAAATATCTAGGTGAAATTTTGGAGCCAACCGGAGGAGAGAAAGTTGCACAGAAGATCAGACAACAGAAAATGAAGAGAGCATATGGTATGACACATGAAATATACAATAAAAAATGCATCTCCTCGAACACAAAAATCAGACACTACTGCGCAGTAATTAAGCCAGCAGCACTATATGCTAGTGAAACGCTCACACTCCACACAAAATGTGATTTAGAAAAAATACTAAAAGCAGAACGCAAAATTATGAGAAAGATTTTAGGTCCAAAATTAACAGAAGAAGGATACGGGATACAATCAAGAAGAACCACAGAAACTATATCAAACCTGGCAGCAGACATAAGAAGGCGAAGATTAAAATTTTATGGACATGTCACTAGACTTCCCCCCACACGACTCACCAACAGAATTCTCACTTACATAGAAAAAGTCAAATCAACAACACCATGGATTAGCCAAGTAAAATTAGATTTACAAAAAGCAAATATTGAACTTAAAGATGTCAAAGATAGAAAAACTTTTAGGAATAAGGTGGAAAAGTGGATTGTATTGTCGGAGAAGGAAGCACTAAAGAGACCAGGAACAAAATGGACAGAAGAAAGAAAAAGAAAACATGGAGAACGAATGAAAGAAGTATGGAAGAAACGACGTCAGAAAGCTTTGCGTGATCCTTCTGGGTTCATTCGCGATAAGTAAGTAAGTATATATATATATATCTGTAAATTTGGCAATACCGAAACTTAAATGGAAGTGTGCCAATGAACGACTAAGAAAGTTCTTTGCTGCATTTCTTGAAATAAGAAAATCCCCAAATGGAAAATGGATAGTGGACCTTAGAAAGCGTGCAGCGGCAGCACGGTTGCGACCAGATGCATGTAAAAGTGTTCGCGGGGCATTTGTCCAGCAGTATGTATGAAATGGATGATCATGAATGTGACGATTTTAACGGAAATAGACTCACCCGTCCAATTCAATTGATTAAATTTGTATTTCGCTACAAGAAATTTGCGTTTGTTTACTTGCGGTGTCTTGAAATCCAGGAGTTGCCCCGTCTGACAGTCTGCGTTCCTTTCCTCAAGTATGGAAGGAAAGAAAAGGTTAATCCAAACAGTTTTCGTATACACGTTTCTGCTCCGGATGTCGTTGTCATTGTACTTACAGCTGGGATTGACTTCTTCGCTTACCCTGTGTCATCTGCAAAACATTCAATCCACTGCATCAATACATCGGTGTCTCTCAACATTACATCTGGGAGAGCATTAAAAAATTACTATCTTCTCTCATCGTTCCGATATTCGACGTTTTTGGTGTACAAGAAAGACTCCGATTAAAAGAAGGATATCTAACTACGCACTTGGAACGGTTTGGATTTATTTCTTTATTAGCCGGCCGAAGTGGCCGTGCGGTTAAAGGCGCTGCAGTCTGGAACCGCAAGACCGCTACGGTCGCAGGTTCGAATCCTGCCTCGGGCATGGATGTTTGTGATGTCCTTAGGTTAGTTAGGTTTAACTAGTTCTAAGTTCTAGGGGACTACTGACCTCAGCAGTTGAGTCCCATAGTGCTCAGAGCCATTTGCACCATTTCTTTATTTATTGTGATTTATCAATTCCTAACGTACTCGACGTTGAAACCATGTGTGTCTAACAGAAGCACTGGAAAATGTCTCCGAGGCGAACTGCGTGAGTTTCACAACAAGAATAGTGCCCATTTCGTAAATGAAAGATCGTCGCCCTCTCTGCATGTCGCTTGAGCTGGCGACATGGTTGAAGCCGCGCCTCATCCCTTCAGAAAAAGCTCAGTAAGCTGTCTTGTGTGTTATGCGAACATATGATGACGATTACCCAGGCCTTTCATGTACAAAACAAAGAAAGAAACCAGTGTGTTAATAGTAAGAGGTTCTCTCGATTTTTGTCAAATTAACAGTACACTTCAACAATGTCACGTTGGCAGTGGGAGTCTTCCCTTTGTTGAGGCTTGTTGGAAGAGAGAAATATCTCGTATCTTATTGTTGTAGACAGTGACACTGTCATGAGGAACATTGAACTTACAAATACGTGTACATCTGTTTGAAATGAAGGTATTACACTTCAGTTGCTCAGAGAACCCTAGTGACATTCATAGGACTAACCTCCTCCAAGCTGTAAATTGTTTATAGCGTGCTGTGAATTCAGTCACGGACTCCACTTGTGTTATGTATTTAAACGCCATCAATACGTGGTGCAGTTAGTAAATAATGTATCATTCACAGCCTGTGCCGGTATGACGATAAGTGTAGTATAAAGCAGGTGACGAAGATCTAGCATCCTTCACCAAAAAGAACAAGACATGAATTTAGTACTCCAGTATAATTTGTGGAAGTAACTAAAGGCTGATTTTGTAATCTGAGGTTCCACGCAATAAATAAGAAATGAGTGTACAGCGCTGCCAACGACACATCCCAGGCTCGATGTTTTATTATATTACATTAGGTAAGAAATACAGGCCTAGTCGACAGTGTGAAACTGGACGAAAATAAGCACACGATCATGAAATAGTTATAATCATAATCTAAGCATCCTGTTGTTGTTGTTGTGGTCTTCAGTCCTGAAACTGGTTTGATGCTGCTCTCTATGGTACTCTATCCTGTGCAAGCTGCTTCATCTGCAGCCTACATACTTCTGAATCTACTTAGTGTGTTCATCTCTTGGTCTCCCTCTTCGATTTTTACCTTCCACGCTGCCCTCCAGTACTAAATTGGTGATCCCTTGATGCCTCAGAACATGTCCTACCAACCGATCCCTTCTTCTAGTCAAGTTGTGCCACAAACTCCTCTTCTCCCCAATTCTATTCAGTACCTCCTCATTAGTTATGTGATCTACCCATCTAATCTTCAGCATTATTCTGTAACACCACATTCTCTTCTTGTCCAAACTATTTATCGTCCATGTTTCACTTCACGCTCCACTCGAATACTTTCAGAAACGACTTCCTGACACTTAAATCTATACTCGATGTTAACAAATTCCTCTTCTTCAGAAACGCTTTCCTTGCCATTGCCAGTCTACATTTTATATCCTCTCCACTTCGACCATCATCAGGTATTTTGCTCCCCAAATAGCAAAACTCCTTTACTGCTTTAAGTCTCATTTCCTAATCTAACTCTCTCAGCATCACCCGACTTGATTCGACTACATTCCATTATCCTCGTTTTGCTTTTGTTGATGCTCATCTTATATCCTACTTTCAAGACGCTGTCCATTGCGTTCAACCTAAACATCCTATCCTTACGGATACTATGTACGTACAGAAAGCAAGTATAATGTTTTTCGCCGTCATAAACAGTGTATTGAATACTGAAATTATTGAAAAACGATTGACGTCGTTGTGAACTTCAAAATACCATAAATATACTACTGGAAAATAGATAAAGAAATTTGGAATATGAAAGAGTGTACGTTCCCTGCATTTATTCTAAATCTTTTGTCTTTGATTAAAAATAAATGAAATATTCGAAGTGATGTACTTTACACCACATCTTCTAGACAGTCACAGATACGTCTGTCAATCTCTTTGTGATGCACGCCAGTTTTGCCTCAACAGTATCAAGTATGAGCCGGCACAAGACGCAGCACGCTATTGTTGCGTGCGCACTGCGCATGCGCGATGGCCGTGGCGGCCTTAGCTGCCAGCAGCCAGGGGCCTGCTCTGTGCTTCAGTTGTGGCAGTGCCGTCGTGGCGGTAGGTTCTGTGTAGAGCGGGTTTCGGAAGCTACCGTCTCATCAGGAGTGTACAGGAAGATGGTCAGGAACCGGATCTGCTGGTCAGTATTCAAACGATTGCGCTGAAGAGTGAACATACTTGTTCTTTTCCAGTGAAATATTTATGTTTGTGTAAATAATACGAGGATTTGTTTCCTAAAATGATTACCATGCGTGAGCAGGAAGTTTGAATCTACTGTAGAGCGTGTCAACGGCTCCGCCTTGAAGGCGCAGTGTCTTGTGTAGAAGTGCTAGAAACGGTGGCAATGTTATTGTCGCAAACGTACGGTGCGTTATCTGTCCATATATACGTTTCAAATGCTAATATATATATATGACAGCTGCACGAAATCTCGCTCAAGCTGTATGAAATCCATTATAAATTCTTAATGTGTAGTGTACTTACACATCGACGCCCTAGCTTCAGACTTTGTTTCGTAGGTGTGAAAGTGAATCGAAACGAAGCGAGTTTTAAGTAGTCTTATAAACTAAATTAGATTCAGTTTATTCAGATCTCAAGCTAACACGGTAACGAATTTATGTAAATGTTTTTCTAATATCACGGTATTCCGATGTGGCTGAAACAGTAACACGAAATTTTGCCACAGCATACGACCTATTTAGTGTGGAAAGCATTGCTATTATATTAACGTCTTTCGGCTACAATTCCCGTGGGCCTCTCAACCAATTTTGCCGTTGAACTTAACAATCATTAGGTACAGTTTAGTGACGCTGGTCACGGGCCGGTAAATGGTTCATGACCGTAATAGCGAGATACGGGGGTGGAGAAGCGAAGCAACAACGAAAAAAAATCTCGTTTCTAATTGAAGATTGCCCTCGATGAAGAAGCCAAAGATCTTCTGAGCACTACTCAGATTCGTACTTTAGAATTATAGGCGAAAAATAAAATTGCCTAGTACCCATTATAGACAGAGCGCCGTCTTCGTCCAGCTGGGGACGTGTCTTGGTTGCTCTGGTTCCACTAATCACTAAGGTAACGAGATTGGTGTGGCAGATTGCGTGTTCCCGTTGCTGCGTGTAGTTGGACAGCTACAAAAGATTTTAGCAACAGACTCTCGATGAATTACCGTCAGCAGTTGTTTGCTGTACATGTGTTCGAAATTCGTTTCCCTAAGGCCTTAAGCCATTGTAATACAAGTTTGTCAGGTCTTTTGTATAATATTTGCCGGTGTACAGGGGTGCTTTTATCATAGCTAGGGCGTAGCACTATCTTAAAAAAAAGTCGTATTTGACAGCATAATGTGTGAAAAGTCCACGCACGCCTAACGTGCTGGCAGTTCTCGGATGTAGTGACAGTGTTGGTGAAAGAGGAAACTAGCAAATCGGACACCCTGTCCGTTTACAGTTTCAAGCAGTAGAATCATTCCACATTACGAAGTGTAAGTTTGATGGCGTTGCTGCAGTGTATATGCAACGTAGCGCGGCCCGATGCATGTATATAAGCACTGACAGGCCGGCAAGGGATTAGTGTGGTAAGAGCGTAAACGTTGACCGAGAAGACGTTATTACATGGTGCGTCCAAACAGGATCAACTAGCGTTGTTCTTTCCTTGGCTGCTGAAGGACAAACACCAGTACACGTCCGTCGTAGATCAAGAATGTGTGTGGGGCAGCATGTCTGTCGAAAACCACCGTTTTTGAATGGTCCAAGACAAGAGGCGCTGCTGCTTCATAACGCAGGTTCCCATATAGCAGAAGTTGCGCCAACTCAAGTGACACTAGAGCACCCGCCCTATACCCATGCTCTCTCCCCATGCGGTTATCATGCTTTCGATCCTTTAAAAAGCCCTTGAAGGATTGACAATTCCTGACGGAATAAAAATGGTTTCCGTTGGATTCAAACTTCCTGCTACATGGAAAGGTGGTGACGGCGACGCCATGACAGTCCTTGACATAGGTCTACATATAATAAAGTTGCCGTGACCTGGTCCCGTCCAGACCGATAGGTTGTGGCAGCATAGACACAGTGGCTGCGATGGTTTCACTCCATTTCATCTCTTTCTTGCTATTGTAGTTTGCACTGAGTTCTTAGCTGAGCCCTCGTGTTACTGTAATCGAGCGATTTCCGTAATGGTTTTTCCACTGTTTCGTATTATAATTTTTGCCGAATTCTGGGATCGTTTCTTTGCAAAGATTAATTTCCCCATTTGTCGAAACCAGTTACCATTTGCTTCATCGAAACTAGAAAGATGCGGGAAGCAACAGTGTTAAACATCAGGCAATATGTTGTCAGGCGACGCAAGATTTCTCATTTGCCTGATTTAAGTTTTAACTTTCTATATTGTGGTCTGTTGCGTCGAACGAAGTTAAAGATAAGTAGACGACCGTAATAGGATTGCGTCACTTTATCGGCGTGGGTCTGTGAGATGCGTCAGTCTTCTCAATAAATCGTTCCAAACGATAATGTAAACTTGTCAGCTTAACTGTTTGCCCTCGCACGTCAGACTTTTTACGTCTATTGTAAGTTATCGCTGCGTCAGTCGCCGATTTGCCTTATTTACTTCTCGATTCGTTATTCAGTTGAACAACGAACACTGCCCATCTGCAGCAACACTTGTCTTTTCTTTTGCTCTTGAGAAATGCTGGGTACAGATTACCGGTACAATTAGTACGACGTTGCAAAATGGAACTTCTTTTCCAGCCGTCTGTTGCGAAATTTCAGACTCTGTGGTTGCTGCGGGCAGGTTCCCGCGGGCAGTGTTCGCGTTTGGCAACGCGTTATTTTATAGTGGCGGAGCTGCGCGCAACCGGGTAGGGTCTGACAATGGGACCCAGTTCCCAGGTCTGGCAGGCTGCTGCCGGGGTCGGAGGCAACACCTGGCCTCCAGGGGGATCGTACAGCCGGCTCGAGCGCAGCCATCCAGCCACCTTGCAGGCGCACAGCCATTTCCTCTACTGCGGCGGGAGAATGCGCGTTTGCAAGTAGCGAGCGCGGAAAGCTCACGTTCCAGCGCACAGACTGTTCAGCTGAACCCTAAAAAGAGAACTGAGTAAAGGAAAATGCATCAGTCACGGCACTTTATTGTAATTCTTCGTTGACAACCACTGAATTACTGCAATGTAGAAACGTGATCAGTTAAACAGTTCTCGACACTCAGATGTTTCGTGGAGTAGATTAGTGTTTTAACGTCCCGTCGACAACGAGGTCGTTAGTCGGAGCACAAGCTCGGATTAGGAAAGGATGGGGAAAGAAATCGGCCGTGCCCTCTCAAAGGAACCATCCCGGCATTTGCCTGAAGTGATCTAGGGAAATCACGGAAAACCTAAATCAGGATGGCCGGACGCGGGATTGAACCGTATTCCTCCCGAATGAGTCCAGTGTGCTAACCGCTGCACCACCTCGCTCGGTAGGTGTTTCGAATTAGGTTTCCAGGTGCAGTTCAGTGTCATGCCTCCTGATACACAGGAACAGCTGTGTTTGCGAACACGTGTTTCTGTGTGCCTGTTCTTATTATGCGGACACTATATCGTGGCGGTTTTAGGTGCGGGTATTTTGAACTATAGTCGCGTAAGATGCCGGTGGAGATCGGGCCTAAACTACCACTGCCAGCCGCAGTAAACAATTGCACTGTGGCCACTACCAAATGCTTTGTGTATTCCAGTTTGTTTTGCGTTGTTTTTTCCTTATTTTGAAATGAGTGAAGAGACTAATCGTGATGCATAAAGTGATTCGGATGCAACTTTCATCACAAGAAAAAGAATCAGCTATCACTCTGAGCTTTGTCAGTTCTGCTTCCGTGGGTGCACTGAACGCGGACGTAGGATGGCAGTCCTTCGATACAGGCGGGGTTTATTCCCCCGCACTGCTCCTATTTCCACGGGCAGTCTGAGTCATTGTTTCCTTACCGTCGTGGCCGACTGCGCCGGCCTGTGTGACCGAGCGGTTCTAGGCGCCTCAGTCTGGAACCGCGCGACCGCTACGGTCGCAGGTTCGAATCCTGTCTCGGGCATGGGTGTGTGTGATGTCCTTAGATTAGTTTGGTTTTAGTAGTTCTAAGTTCTAGGGGACTGATGACCTCAGATGTTAAGTCCCATAGGGCTCAGAGCCGTATGAACCATTTTTGGCCGACTGCTATACACTGTCCACGTCGCAGACATCGTTTAGGTTTTGCAACACATGCCGGTCGATAAGGATCTTCTTCGTCGTGACTGAAGTGCCGCTGTAATACAGCAAAGTTCAAATAAAAACTGGTTCAAAATAAAGAAACTGTATTATGGGTACAGTGGGAATTTTTATTTTTTAATGTCACCCAAGTGGTGACCGCCACTAAAAGTGCGTTGTTGAAAGCAACTTTGGAAGCTCTGCACCACTCTAACGAGCATTTCTTGAGCAATAAGTCAAATCTTCTCGTGTATTGCATTTCTTTATGGCTGGCTAAGTGCTCGGCTGCTGTTTGAACACCTCAGATGACCCCACAGGGGAAAAAACGCTGGTTGTAAGGTCCGGTGATGGTGTTGGCCAAGGGATGTCGCCACATGAAGAAATTAGGCGTCGGGAAAGATCCGTCCCAGCGCTTGAGAGAAACAGCTCGTGGCTCTTAAATGAACAAACTCGATAGATGTAACAGTAATTTCCGGCGTACGAAGCATGTATGATAGGACCGATATTATTTGCAATGTATATAAATCATCTAATGGAAATCGTCGATTGCTCATAGACTGTTCGCAGATGATGTAGTTGTCTATAGCAAAGTAGCAACGCCAGAAGACTACAGATTTTCAGAATGACCTACGGAGGTTTGTTGAATGGTACAGGCTATTATCAGTTGGCCCTGAGCGAAAATATTGTGCGTACATAGGAAAAGATAGCCACTACTGTAAAACTACGCTATTGATGAGAAACTGCTGGGAACGGTACCTACCGTAAAATATCAAGGAGTAACTATCCAGAACGACTTTAAATGGAATGACTACATAAAACAAATGATGGGAAAAGCAGAGGCCAGACTGAGATTCATAGGAAGAATTTACAGGGAATGTATTTTCCACGAAGGAAGTGGCTTAAAAGTGCTTGTTCGAGCGATTCTTGTGTATTGTTAACCGATGTGGGATTCTTTCCAGGTAGTACCGATAGAAGAGGTAGAAAAGATCGAACGAAGAGCGGTGCGTTTTGTCACGGGGTCGTAAAGTCAGCGCGAGAGCGTTACGCAGATGGTCAACCAACTGCATTGGCAATCGTTACACTAGAGACGCTGTACATCAGAGTTTTACCATCGAAACTTCGACAGAGCACCTTTCAGGGAGAGTCGAACATAATGACCACGACGAGAAAATTCGAGAACTTAAGAGCCAATATATAATATAGGCTTACCGACAACCATTCTTTCCACGCGCTCTATAGGGAAGAGTGTGGGGGGGGGGGGGGTGTTATCAGTTAGTACCTGTCAGTTAGTGGTACTAGAAGTACTCTCCGCCACACACCGTGATGTAATGCAGATGTAGAAACTGAGATGTGAGAGGCGACTCCGTCTTGCGCGTTGAATCTTGGTGCAAAAAGTGTTGGTCATGTCAGTGATCATTGAGTGCTTACTTTTCACAGTAGCACACACACATCCTCTTCAATGAAGTAAGGACCAGTTATCCGAACCCCTCTAACCGTACACGATACGGTAACACGGTCACTCTAGTGGTGTATCATGAAGTTTACGAGGGTTCTGTCCACTCCAACATCGGAAATTTTGAGGATTGTTGCATCATAAATGAAATTGTGAATCAGTGCAAAGGACCAGAGCACCGTCAGGCACATTTTTAAGTATGTTCGCACATGAGCTCTCACGACTGTCATCAACGCGTTCAAACAATTGTGAACGCTATCTTGTACGGATGAAAGAGCAAGTCGCGTTGAAAAATTCGATGCACACTCCGATCGGATAACTGAAGAGCTCTAGCGTGTTTCCGGACACTTATCTTTGAAGACTTCTGTAACTGACGCCTTCAAGTATTAATATATTCTTGAGTTTGAACACTGTGTGGCCTTGCTCTTTTTTAACTCTCCATCACATGTAAATAATACTCACCAACCCATATTAACAATTCATGTTAATAATCTTTATTTTGATCCATATGTTTTTTATTTGAACTTTAAATTAGGGAGAATGTTTTTCGCACCATTTAGTAGTAGTAGTAGTAGTAGTAGTAGTAGTAGTAGTAACAACGCACAATCAAACGTAGCACACCACGCAGGGTCGATGGGGCTGGCGGAATGGATTCTGCCTATTTCAACCGCTTTCAGCATCCCTCGCGCGGAATGTCAAGTTGGACTGTCCGAACAGTACGTCGGGCGTGAGATTCTCCTAAAATGCCGCCACTGTCACCACTACAGCTTCCACATTCTTTTTTTTTTTAACAAAGATTGTAGTTCAGCTGCATAGTGTTTCTGAAACAGACAAATTTGTTTAGAGAAATAGCTCGGCTAAAGTTAGTGAAAAGTTCATATATTTCGCCTGTACATGAGCCACAAAATTATTTTCATTATGGCAAATATCTTTCAAATTTCTAGGATCAAGACTCTTTTAAGTACGCTCGACAACTCTTTAAAGTACGTTGCATTCATAGTAGGATTTTGCACAGTTTCTTCAACTTTTTGCTGCGAAAAATGCAATCTGCCTGTTGGATCACTTAAGAGCAAATGTTGATGCACATTTTTGTATTTCCACTATACCTCAGTTTGTGCTGGCAACACTTCTCCGCGAAACACACAAATAACGGCACTACTACTGGTATAGACTAACGATTTTACCATTAGAAACGTAGCGTAACGCTGCATTGCTTCGGCGCATTAAATTGGTGCAGTTCACAAAAATAGAAGAGAAATAGCCTGTAACGACTCATGCTATGTGTAGTTGCCTCAGAAGCAGAGAAACATTTACGGTACTTCAGTATTTAATCAGAGATGGCATTGCGTTACAGCGAAGTTGAGTCTGTTCATTATTAATTTGCTGCGAGAACTTCAGGGTGCGCCTTCTATATACTGTGACTGACCGTACCTTCTGTTAACAAGACTAACGTAGATTAAGTACTAAAATTGTCAGGAAAGTTGTTAAACATCGGCGGAAGATTGAGGCAGAAAACAGCAATACATCAACAAAGCAAGCCTCGACAACTTTGTAAAAGTAGTCATTTCGAACTCCCTCATTTAATCAGTTCTTATATCGGTACATTGTTTTTAAAAGTACCGTATTATATGGAGAATAACAGTTGTACCATTGGCTTGGGTAGCTTACTGCTGCGAACCGTAAAAAAAGTATAAAAACCACGAAGAAATTGGAAAAAATCTGAAAGCTATTAAGAAAAGAGACAAAATGTGAAGAGATGGGCGAAGTCCTCATCGCAGCCTACAAGTTTTATGACCTTGGAATATAGTCAAGGAAAAAGTATTCATACACCATTGTTCATGTAGAATAACTTCATTAGAACTAAAGATCGCAACCAGAGACGTTATTTAGTAAACTAACAGTATGGGGTTTCCTTCCTAATCTGCACTTATAAAAGGATTAACTAAATTAACCTTCTGAAAAAAAGAAATGAAAATTCTGTACCAGTTGCCTTCACACAGTGAGGGGAAAAGTGTTCACGCTGTACCAGAAATGTAAACATACAAATGACTAACGAAATGCTTGCCTTAGGTGGCAAGCTGCACATCGTGTATGTTGGTTCTGATAAGTGGTGAATGCCGTTCTATAGCAAAACAGGCTCCAAAGAGAAGGAAACAACTATAGAGGAAAGGCAAATTGTTGTCTCCCAATATGAAAAGGGAAAACAATTTTCTGAAATCGCTGATACTGGAAGAAACAAGCAACTGTGCAGTCCATAATATCGAGATTCACAAAAAGAAAGAAGTGGTTTACCGGAGAAGCTGACGCAAAGAAAACCAAATATGGTAATAAGGATGGCCAAAAAGATTATAAATTGACAGCTTCTGCATTGTTTACTCATGTTAATCATCAGTTCGTGAAGGAAATCACAAAAAATGGCTGAGCACTATGGGACTTAACTCCTGAGATCAATACCCGAGAACTTAGAACTACTTCAACCTAACTAACCTAAGGACATCACACACATCCATGCCCGAGGCAGGATTCGAACCTGCGAGCGCAGAGGTCGCGCGGTTCCGGACTGTAGCGTCTAGAACCGCTAGGCCACCCCGGCCAGCAGAAATCACGCAACGGTTCGCTCGCTATATATTGAATAGTGTAGGCTATGGAGCAAGGGTACCTAGAAGGAAACCGTCCATCAGCGAGAACAAGAAAAATTGAAACTTGAATTTTCTCGAGAGCGTATAAGCAAAAATATAAATTTCTGCATCGAGGTTCACAGATGAAAACAAATTTAACATAAACATAAATGATGGCAAGCTTTTGGTGTAGAGGTAACCAGATGCTGAGCTGGATCTGGAACATGGAACACGTTCAAAGCACGATGTATGAATACTTTTTCCCATGAAACTTCCTGGTAGATTAAAACTGTGTGCCGGACCGAGACGGGCAAGTGCTCTACTGGCAGAAGTAAAGCTGTGAGGACGTGGCGTGAGTTGTGCTTGGGTAGCTCAGACAATTGCCGGCACGGTAGCTCAACGTGTTCCGTCAGAGGGCTGCATGCTCTGTAATAAAAAAAACTGAGTCAAAGAATCAACGATCAACTTGAACGGATGTCTTGTGACGTCCGCCCAGACCGAATGCAACGAGCAATATCGAACAAAATAAAGTTGCCGGCACGGTAGCTCAGCGTGCTCGGTCAGAGGGTTAGCTCCCCTCTTTAGTAAAAAAAAAACTGAGTGAACGGATCAACAAAGAACCTGGACGGTTGTCATCGGACGTCCACCCCGAACAAAGTCAACGAACAATATAGAAAAAATGAGATAAAAAGACGGTAGAGCACTTGCCCGCGAAAGGTCCCGAGTTCGAGTCTCGGTCCGGCACGGTTTTAATCTGCGGGGAGTCTCATAACAGCGCACACTCCGCTGCAGAGTGAAAATCTCATTCTGGACTTTTTCCCATGATTTTACGTAGTGTACATTCCGCGGCTGGTTGCCTACTTCTATTTCTGTGCGGTCCTCCAGGGCCGTTGTTAGTTGTAACTAAGGAAATCCTTGCTACGTTGCGTATTTACATTTTACTAAAGATAACCTGTCAGTCACAACACGAATCTAAAATTTTTTAACGTAATAAACCCAAGTGTTTTGACCTACGCCATGTACGAGAACACAGTCTACCTTTTTCGTCATATAGGTAGCTATGTAAGCCTGGGTGCTGGCGAGTAAAAAGCACGACCTGAGAGAGAGAGCAGGGCAGTTTCTCGCTTGCAGCAGTCGTATGGGAGACGGCGGAGCACAACCACTTTCGCCAGGCCGCTCACCCGCCTGCCTGCCTGCCTGCCTGCCTGCTTGCTTGCCTGCCTGCCTGCTGTGGCGTGAATCATCAAACACCGTAGCGGTGGGGGACGGCAGGCAGACCTGGTGAGCCACGCCACGCCTAGCTGTCCGCTGCTCGCCACATGCTTTGGCGTCGCTGCTGGCTGGCTGGCGCGGCCGCACTCCCCCCCCCCCAATCCCATGTTCTAAGTGAAGTGTCAAGCTGATCGCACACGTAACTGCAAGCTTGACAAGCGTGATAATGCACATCATGCAAGCGTACTTAAACATCAGTAGGATAACGGCCATCTTAAGTCATGGATCGAGGTTACGTAGTGCGTGCAGTATTTCTTGATTTCCTAGAAGCTCCGTGTATGTTACCACATCGTTCATTAATAAGAGACATTATACTGTGTATCAAAAAAAAATTTGACAGGATTGTGGATTTGTTGGCAGAGAGGAGGCAACATACCCTGGATGAAAAGTCATCGACTCAAGTGTACGCCAGGGCAGGTCCGTTTCTACCATTATACAAGAGTAGGCGGCCGCCGAGAGCGGCAAAATTTTAGTGGTTGGAAAGGGCGGAAAAATTTATTTCAAATAATACAGCCAAAAATTGAGTAAATAAGGAGGAAAAATACAAGAGGAAAAATTACAACACCTAATTGTTTTCAAAATCCTACGGAACAGTTACGTAGTAAGTCTTTACATATTTTGATGAAAGGGGTTGCTGAAAAAGATGAGAATTATTCGTCATTCTAAAAGTATTTCAGTTAAAATAGAACTAAATTTCTAAATTGAAGGAAAATTTCATTCACATCATAAAATAGTTTCATACCTTTTAGTTCCTTTTCACGCAATGAAATAAAATTGATGCTAAATTTAGCTGCACTGGTATATTCAGTTATAGTTTAAAATATTCAGCACATTTTCCCTGTTTCAGTTATTTTGGAAAACTTCAAAAATTGAGGACATTTTTTGTCCTCAATCAGTTTTAAAGAAAGTTGGGACAAAGCATGAAGATTGAGGACTGTCCCGAAAAAGTGAGGACCTGCGGTCACCTTACTTTAATGATTAAAAGTGTAATAGGATATTGTGATGTTTGTTAATTATGAATTTCAATGTGTATGTGTGGTTAAATGACTACTATGTTTTATTCATACAGGCAGATGGTTTCGTTTTATTATATTTTGGTTGTTTCGCTAGTATGTATTTCACTGCCTACGTTACGCGAGACTCTCGCGCATTAAGTAGTGCCCTCTCTCGTTAGATGTTCCAAGCACAAGCTTTATCCGTTTGACACTAGGACACAGGTAAATTTGGTTCTATATTTCTAGTTTACATAAGTGTCTTTAATTGGCGTGATACGCTTTATTTATTAAGACAAAGTTTGAATTAACACAACCTTTAATAATTTTGATGCGCTTATGTATTTATTTATGGATTGTAATATGCGCGAGTCTGGCACATGCAAGTGCCCTCTCTCGGCGAAACAATCTACCTTAGTGCCTTCACACTCGTGTCTCAACAGTTCATAGGCGAAGTAACATTGTTAAACTGTTCGCTTTGATCCTGTGCCCATTACACATGTTGTACAAATGGAGATGATATTTTAATTACTGACGACGCCTTTTGGCATAATTGTTTCATTATTCTCCAGTGCATGATGTAATTTTAGTAAGTACTAAAGATTGTGTGCCTGTATTACTTTAGCAATTTCACCATTATTTAAGCTTCTGTTTCTCACTTTCGTTGATATGGCTTTTCTAATGAATGTGTCTTTCTATTCAGGAAGTTTACTTCTGATGAAGGTATATTTATATGTACCGAAACCTTGGTCAAGAATTTTAATAAAAAAATTCTATCCTGCAACTGTTTTTGGCTGCCATCCTTTATTGTGGTAGGAAATTGACATTGTTGTGTGGTGGTGGTGGTGGTGGTGGTGGTGGTGGTGGTGACCTATGGTAGTAAGAGAGGGCGTCATTTTCCAATTCTGGCCTCGGGTGCAAAACATCTAGCAACGACCCTGCCCAAGGAAAATATGTTGGGGCCCTTGTTCTTGTATGTTAACTACCTAGGAGACGATATTAATAGTAACTGACTGAGAGAAGCCGCACAGATGTTGAGTCAGATTTTGATAAGGTACCAAACTGACGCAGAGGGTGGCGCTTACTTTAACTGTACCCGAATATAATATTGTGCGCTTAACAAAACGAAACAGCCTAGTATCATACGCCTACAGTGTCGGGGATTTCATGACTGGAATCAATCAGCTCAAAATTTCATGGGTGTAACAGTTCTTTTGGATATGAAATTGACATAGGCCCAATCGTAGGTAATGTAGGTGGCGGATTTCTGTTCATGTAGGATACTGGGAAAATACTCTCTACGGAGGAGACTGCTTACAAATAACTCATGCGTCCCGTCCTAGAATATTGCCCATACCTTACAAGAATACAAGGGGATTTTGAACATACATAGGAAACAACGTGACGAATGGACACAGGTTTGATTTGCGGGATTACTGAGGTGGCGAAGACTTGAAGATGGACACAAATTACTTACTTAGTTCCAATATTAGGCGAACGCTTGTGCAAGATGGCTTGCACAATCTCCTCGCGCCATCACACAGTTCAAGCATACTTGTACATGCATCAGTTTACAGAAAAAGTGCAGCTCGCACCCAGACTTCCAGATGTCATGCCCTCAGATCGGTACTAAACGCTGTATATCGATAGAGTATCAACAAAAACACCGATTTAGTCCGTGCTGTGTACCGTCGTCCAGTGGAATATTCATAAACTATAATTAGAAGTAACACCAGAACTTCAGAGCGCAGGAAAACCATATCTGTGGGTGATTGTTTTGTAGGTCTCTAGTGGGTGAGTTGATAGAGCGTGAGGTCGTTGTTGCAAAGGTCCCGCGTACAAACCCCATAGAAGACAATTTCTTTAAGTGATTACGCGTGAAATTGTTATATGGGAGAACATTTTCCTGACATGTAGAAGTACTTTTCGAAGTTTGTAGCAATGTTCCTTTGGCAGTGTGCTTTCGCGTCGTCAGTTGAAAGTAGACCTATAGAGCACATTTGAATGTAATTTAACACTCAGTTCAAAATTAAATCAAACCACTGAGTAATGCTTGCTCAAGCATGCCTGAGCACGCATGCCTGCGCATGTGCTTGACAAGGATGCAGTTTTGTAGTCACCTTTACATGTGATACGATGCCATGTACCCTCTGCGGTACACTTCAGTTGCTTGCGTAGCATGTATAGATGTAATTTCGCGCAAGCATTCTGGCTGTTACAGCTGCTTGAGGTTCGATCGGTTTTTCAATTATGTAAAGCTGTGTAAGCATACCAGCATGTACGCATGCTTCAACGTGCGCATCGATAATTTGACAAAATTCGTAGCGGCACCACGTATGTGGAGCGATGTGAAGATCATTTGCAGACTGGTCGAAGAGTTTCAGGGAATAAACGAAAGCTACCTTTCATTCGTGTATATTAAATCAAAAGCGCATCACAGTGAGGCTAAGAGGGATGTTGCATACGTTATACTAAAGTTAGCAAAGGAGTTAACCATGCAATATATGGGAATGTCGTTATTAAAAGGATAGTCTCCCATAATCAACTGCAGGAGGAAAGAAACGACATTTATTAATCTGGGGAGGAAAAGATGAGCATCTAGATAAAGAAACACTTCTGTATTTCAGATGAGAGTGTATGTGTACTAGAGGTTTCATAGCCCCGGCAGCTAGTGAGGAATAGCAGTATTGTTGTCAGTTTTTCGTGTTATGTAATAGCCTCTTTAAAGACTAACTGGCTTTCTGGTCAGTGGCGCGTTACTAAAAGTGGGAGGTTCAAATACGTTTCTCTATTGAACCTAAAAGTAATTACATCGATCATCTGGATGTTATTCATTGAGTTACTTAATGGGGGAGTAAATTGTTGGTTTCATTGACCAGTTTTTATAAGACACATCACTTTTCAAAATGAGCAAATCGTCATCAGACCTCCAAGTACTCCAAGCACAGACTAATGCTTGCGCAAGCGTGCTTGAACTGTATGGAACCGAAAGAGGTTTGTGTAACTTAACACGTGCGTACTTGCCAAGAGTCCAGTTACGTGTGTGGCCGACTTCATACTCAATGTTGTTTCCCGCAAGGATCATGTTAAACAGGTTGACTCCTGAATACTGTTACAAATTGCTTAGGATTTGTTGTTAAGACGTTTAACAAACGCGCCTTCTCGTTGCTGAAGCGGCAAGTAAGAAAGTGTGTGAATCTTCCGCCCCCCCCCCCTCCAATTAAGATCGTGTTGCGTATGTTGTGATTATTTGATTTACGTAACCTTTCAAATTAGGGGCCATCTTACATCCAACCAGACATTTTTCATATTTTTATTTATTCATTGCATTCGTTATATCGCCCGCCCAGGTTACAAGAGATCATACATTTCGTACGGAATCTTAAAAGCTTAGCAGTAGCTAATTCGGAAACAGTAAAACAGTGCTAGTTACAGCTGAAAACGTTAATGTTTTTCTGTGAAGAACAGAATAATAAAGGTAACTTACAAGCAAGTAGATTCAGGTAGTGGGTGTTGAAAGCAGTGGAGTGGTATCTTCAACTTTCGTAAGTCATCTGTGCGAAAGTATACAGAACCCCCATGATAGTGACAGCGAATCACCAGCATCGGTGCAGCCGGAATGTGTGGGCCGGGTTAATGGGCGACTGTATTTTGGGACCAGCCTTACTTCTACGTCGCCCAACAGGCCGGAACTATCGGCGTTTCTTGCGGGTAACTTTGCCTCCCCTGCTGGAAGAAGTGCCATTGGATTCTACGTGCTATATGGACGCCACTTGATAGTGCTCCAGCCCACTTCGTCGTTAATCCCCGGACGCATCTGTGTCTTGTCGTCGCTGGTCGATGGATAGGACGAGAGGATCCAGTTGCATGGCCAGCTCGTTCACCGGATCTCAACCCGTACGATTTTTGGTTATGGGGCCATCTCTAAAGTATCGTGTAAGCAGTTCCCATTCCAGATATGGAGACACTGGAGCAACGTATTCATACTGCCTTTGACATTGTTCGGATACAGCATGGCCGAAGCCAATGTGTGAGACAGAACATGCTACAGCGCGTACACGAATGCGTTGAGACACATGGAAACAATTTTCAGCACATACGTAACTGTAGCTGCGTAATGGAGCGCGTATTAGACGGCAGTCTCTGTAACAATGTATGGTTGAATAAATGGTCTCGAGCATGGGAACCACGCATTTCCAGGCATCAGTTCATTAGACCTTTCCTTATCCTCTCACCGATCAATCGCTACAGTTAGTAACTGGGGGAAAATCACTGTGTGTATCTGTTTCCACGTCCTTAGATAACAGCTAATTTTGAGGTTTAGGACCGCAAAGTGCTGTGCCGAATCCGTACATACACTCCTGGAAATGGAAAAAAAAAAAACACATTGACACCGGTGTGTCAGACCCACCATACTTGCTCCGGACACTGCGATAGGGCTGTACAAGCAATGATCACACGCACGGCACAGCGGACACACCAGGAACCGCGGTGTTGGCCGTCGAATGGCGCTAGCTGCGCAGCATTTGTGCACCGCCGCCGTCAGTGTCAGCCAGTTTGCCGTGGCATACGGAGCTCCATCGCAGTCTTTAACACTGGTAGCATGCCGCGACATCGTGGACGTGAACCGTATGTGCAGTTGACGGACTTTGAGCGAGGGCGTATAGTGGGCATGCGGGAGGCTGGGTGGACGTACCGCCGAATTGCTCAACACGTGGGGCGTGAGGTCTCAACAGTACATCGATGTTGTCGCCAGTGGTCGGCGGAAGGTGCACGTGCCCGTCGACCTGGGACCGGACCGCAGCGACGCACGGATGCACGCCAAGACCGTAGGATCCTACGCAGTGCCGTAGGGGACCGCACCGCCACTTCCCAGCAAATTAGGGACACTGTTGCTCCTGGGGTATCGGCGAGGACCATTCGCAACCGCCTCCATGAAGCTGGGCTACGGTCCCGCACACCGTTAGGCCGTCTTCTGCTCACGCCCCAACATCGTGCAGCCCGCCTCCAGTGGTGTCGCGACAGGCGTGAATGGAGGGACGAATGGAGACGTGTCGTCTTCAGCGATGAGAGTCGCTTCTGCCTTGGTGCCAATGATGGTCGTATGCGTGTTTGGCGCCGTGCAGGTGAGCGCCACAATCAGGACTGCATACGACCGAGGCACACAGGGCCAACACCCGGCATCATGGTGTGGGGAGCGATCTCCTACACTGGCCGTACACCACTGGTGATCGCCGAGGGGACACTGAATAGTGCACGGTACATCCAGACCGTCATCGAACCCGTCGTTCTACCATTCCTAGACCGGCAAGGGAACTTGCTGTTCCAACAGGACAATGCACGTCCGCATGTATCCCGTGCCACCCAACGTGCTCTAGAAGGTGTAAGTCAACTACCCTGGCCAGCAAGATCTCCGGATCTGTCCCCCATTGAGCATGTTTGGTACTGGATGAAACGTCGTCTCACGTGGTCTGCACGTCCAGCACGAACGCTGGTGCAACTGAGGCGCCAGGTGGAAATGGCATGGCAAGCCGTTCCACAGGACTACATCCAGCATCTCTACGATCGTCTCCATGGGAGAATAGCAGCCTGCATTGCTGCGAAAGGTGGATATACACTGTACTAGTGCCGACATTGTGCATGCTCTGTTGCCTGTGTCTATGTGCCTGTGGTTCTGTCAGTGTGATCATGTGATGTATCTGACCCCAGGAATGTGTCAATAAAGTTTCCCCTTCCTGGGACAATGAATTCACGGTGTTCTTATTTCAATTTCCAGGAGTGTATAATAAAGTTGGGGGTTGCAACGGTGGGCCGCTGTTGTAATGGGTCCTAGTAATTCTGCGCTAAGTGGCACCTTTTGTATTAACGTTGACATTTTAGCTCTGACGCACTTGTAATTCTTTACAATGAGACATTGGAACACTGTTTTTTTCCTGCCTCAACGTCAAAACTGTTAGTTTTTGAACAGAAGTTCGCTTTTAAACCTCCCCTATCTTATTTCCTTCTACACGGATCTGCAGTCCGAAACAACGTACAATCATTGTATCCTGGGAATATACTCTAAGAGTCAGGAGTAAATGTGAGTTGTGCAGTCTGAAGTAAACGGATTGAGGCGAATCACTGTATGGTGTGATGAAAATTACTTAATCCCACGGACCTTAGTGACCTGTGGAGTATAGTTGTATACGACTCATGGAAGCATGCTCATGTAGGATGTTACACCACGATCTGCGTGTTCCGCAACTTTCGTTTAGCGACTTCATACGATGCAGCTGCTTTTGACAATTTCTCCGGCACAAAATGTAATACGCCATTTGCTAGTTATCTGGATAGTGGCAAATTACGTTGGCGAACCCATATCATTTGGAAAAGCCATTTGCTCAGAAAATCACCCACGATATTCCGAAGTGATCATCGTGGGCACAATCAGTTCGTGTCAAGGGCTGAAGTACGGATACTTCAGCAAAGTAATTACAGTGTAACTTCTCTATTAGACGTTACACCTTAAGACCAACAACAACATCCTCAACTGGGCCGCACAGCCGGCGTGTAGTGGAATATGTTGTGCGGTCCACGAGACCCAGAACGTCATTGATTGACCAGATCGAGCGCAAGAAGTAGTGAAGAGTCTCTGCGACCCCAATAAGAGAACCACCGCTGCAGCAGCCGATGATGCTGTGCAGATCTGAAGCCGTACTGCTCGGGAAAGGTCACTGTTGCGCCGCGAATTTAGCGAGTAAAGCGGATTTTCACCGCTTCAAGACGTTGCAATACTCTCGCTAAGTGCACTTTCACAACTGCACGACTACTTTTTCTAATACTCGTGTTGGATGTTTGTGCGGCAAGACCAAACGGCAAGAACCGTAAAACTCGCCGTTGCATGGTCATCTCACAGACCACATTAGCTGCATTAGGAGGATAGGAAGACTGTCACTATCCAGCGTAGAGCTGCTCTTCATTTACGAATAGCTGACAATGACTGTTGAAAGTGATTAATAATTGACAGTGCGTGAAATACTGTTTTAAAAAATACGGCTTAAATCGTCAGACATCGTTCTCACATGCCTTCCGTGCCAAGGGCAAAGCTGACATCAACGTGAGGGTCGGTTTGTACACCGTACTGCGTAACGGGGCATCTCACGTTCATTGTTTCGAATCTTTCAACGAGAAGGCATTCTGTACTCTGAACAGTCTGCGTCCTTAGTCGGGTTGCGGGTGGTCATACTCGGATGGGGTCTCTTTCGCCATGGATGAGCGCTCGGTAAGAGATTACTCATCTGCTCCGACCTGTATACTGGCTCAGTCCTTCCACATCGTAAGTTTCATTACAACAACGCGTTCCTGCCGGAAGCCACTAACTCCGGATGGACTACTGGGCTGAGGGACTGATAACTTCGTCTCTTCAGCCCCCTCCCTGACCAACCCACCCTTACAAGATATGGCCCTGTTCGAAGTGCTACTCTAATTTCCTTGCTTTCGTCCAATCTTTGAACTGACGTACGCAGCCCCTCATGACTAACGTGAAACCCAAGCAAAAGTGCAATTTGGTGTTTTCCACCTACAAAATGATTGCGAGTTAATGAAAGAATTTGTAAACGAAAAAGACCAAGGACAGAATGATGATTGAACCCTGGAATTTCGGGTTTCTTTTGACCGTTTTATTTTTTTAAGGCCTCCATCCATCGTTTCAATCTTTTTTCGTTCGATGGTTTATTTTCCTTTTCTGTTTGACTTCATTGCCATTTTCGTAATGCAAGAAAAACGAGGTAATCGCATTTCGAATTTAAATTTAAAATAAAAGTTTTATTTTCATTTTCTTAAAGATGTTGGCAACAAAGATGTTACAGTAAATAACAAGATCATAAAATTACGTACTTAAAAATATAAAAAACAGCTTGAACTCGGAGAGTCCGTTGCAAAGTTTTTAAAAAGTTTCGGTTGGTTAAATCTTACGGTGCATCTGTCTCCTTAAACTAGTAAACAAAAAATACGAAAAACTTGCAACGAAAAAGGCACTGTCAAGACACAAAATATTGTGATTGGTCACTGTATTATCAAGTTCTCATATCATTTGACGATGCCTATTTGGGCTGCTAATTTCTTAAATTTCTATTTTACGAAGAACATCTGGTCCAACGGGTCGAAAACGATCATAAAGTTTGCGATTAAAGACTGTTTTGGATCCCACCAGTTCTCAAAAATCAAATCACTGTATATTTCAATATGAGTGCTACAATTCATCACAAACAAGTTAAAATATAATAAAACTGAATTACTCCTCTTTAGAAGATGATATGTCGTAAAAATTGATTTAAACAATAGTGAAATAATTTCACTCTGTCTTCTTAAGTTTCATTGAACTTCTAAATGCTTTCTCTAAAATCTCAAACTTGTGAATTAAATAAAATACCCCTAATTATTCTGGAAGGAATCCTGAAAGTTGTGCTGTAGTAGACTCAAGATTTCACTAGCTGTGACATGGTCGCGGATTAGAACAGTGATCTAGGAAGTATAGAGTAAAGATCTTATTACCATCAGTGATCTCAAAACTTTTGATCCTTTGACTACCAGCTTCGGTCAGCAATGACCATCGTCAGGTCACAGTGCTGATTTGCTGCTTAAGTTTACAGAGCCTTTTGCCTCTGTCGTAATCCAGGCAAGGCACTAGTTTCGCAGGCTGCGAATTTGTCACTAGATCACTGTTTTACTCCGCGACAAGAGTTAAACTGTTCATCTCCAGTGTCAATGTGGTACTATGCGCGATTTTATTTACGAAGAATCATCAGCTTGGATATAACTGCTTGGAAAATACACTCCTGGAAATTGAAATAAGAACACCGTGAATTCATTGTCCCAGGAAGGGGAAACTTTATTGACACATTCCTGGGGTCAGATACATCACATGATCACACTGACAGAACCACAGGCACATAGTCACAGGCAACAGAGCATGCACAATGTCGGCACTAGTACAGTGTATATCCACCTTTCGCAGCAATGCAGGCTGCTATTCTCCCATGGAGACGATCGTAGAGATGCTGGATGTAGTCCTGTGGAACGGCTTGCCATGCCATTTCCACCTGGCGCCTCAGTTGGACCAGCGTTCGTGCTGGACGTGCAGACCACGTGAGACGACGTTTCATCCAGTACCAAACATGCTCAATGGGGGACAGATCCGGAGATCTTGCTGGCCAGGGTAGTTGACTTACACCTTCTAGAGCACGTTGGGTGGCACGGGATACATGCGGACGTGCATTGTCCTGTTGGAACAGCAAGTTCCCTTGCCGGTCTAGGAATGGTAGAACGATGGGTTCAATGACGGTTTGGATGTACCGTGCACTATTCAGTGTCCCCTCGACGATCACCAGTGGTGTACGGCCAGTGTAGGAGATCGCTTCCCACACCATGATGCCGGGTGTTGGCCCTGTGTGCCTCGGTCGTATGGAGTCCTGATTGTGGCGCTCACCTGCACGGCGCCAAACACGCATACGACCATCATTGGCACCAAGGCAGAAGCGACACTCATCGCTGAAGACGACCTGTCTCCATTCGTCCCTCCATTCACGCCTGTCGCGACACCACTGGAGGCGGGCTGCACGATGTTGGGGCGTGAGCGGAAGACGGCCTAACGGTGTGCGGGACCGTAGCCCAGCTTCATGGAGACGGTTGCGAATGGTCCTCGCCGATACCCCAGGAGCAACAGTGTCCCTAATTTGCTGGGAAGTGGCGGTGCGGTCCCCTACGGCACTGCGTAGGATCCTACGGTCTTGGCGTGCATCCGTGCGTCGCTGCGGTCCGGTCCCAGGTCGACGGGCACGTGCACCTTCCGCCGACCACTGGCGACAACATCGATGTACTGTGAAGACCTCACGCCCCACGTGTTGAGCAATTCGGCGGTACGTCCACCCGGCCTCCCGCATGCCCACTACACGCCCTCGCTCAAAGTCCGTCAACTGCACATACGGTTCACGTCCACGCTGTCGCGGCATGCTACCAGTGTTAAAGACTGCGATGGAGCTCCGTATGCCACGGCAAACTGGCTGACACTGACGGCGGCGGTGCACAAATGCTGCGCAGCTAGCACCATTCGACGGCCAACACCGCAGTTCCTGGTGTGTCCGCTGTGCCGTGCGTGTGATCATTGCTTGTACAGCCCTCTCGCAGTGTCCGGAGCAAGTATGGTGGGTCTGACACACCGGTGTCAATGTGTTCTTTTTTCCATTTCCAGGAGTGTAGATACGCAGCAGCTGAAATCGAGTAATGCTTGACATGTGCAAAATCATGCCTGAAGGGATACTGTTTTCTTCCTGGTACAAATCTGTTAATGTCAGGGAGTCGCCTGTAATTCAGTCGCTAAGTTTCATACCTAACAATATGATTAGTATTCGAATGACAATCAGGAAAGATGCATTTCGGCAGACTGTTGTTAATTGTGAGTATGCTAGAGAGAACTTTCTTGCGAGAAGAAAATATTCTACGAGTTACTGGTTTCGGTAGTTACGCAACGAGATTATTAAAAATCCGCCCGAATTAATTTAGAAAACGAAAAAATAGCCAGGCGAAGGGCTGAGAAAGTTCCCAAATTCGTAGCAGGAATTACTATCGTTATCGTAATATTAACGAGAAGGCTTATTTCAGCTTCCTGGGGGCTGACAATTTAGAGAACACTTGCCATGATGCATTGGAAAATTCTCAACAGTACCTTGAACAACCGTTGCATAATGTTAAGTATGCCTCAGTTCTGAGGCAGTTCTACTTTAGTCCCTATGCTGAACAGTTGTGTACTGAGCTGGAAACACAGAAGACAGGTGTTGTCTCAGATCGGTCGCAATAGTCAGTTTCCATGTCAGTTACTTGATCACGAGTCTATTGTGTTACTCCAAGTGAAACCATGACGAGTAATTCGCTTTGCAATTCCTACGTCCATAGTAACGCGAGGAGAGAATGGCCACAGGTGCGTTTAACTCATGACGAGGAACCATCCTGCGCCGAGAACACGACGTTTTATTGTACGGTGGTTTGGATAATCAGGCGCGTATGCAGGCAACAGCTGAACGTGAAAGTAAATTGACCATTCAACAATGCCTGCAAGGAACAATGCGCGTGAGCACATCCTCGCCATTGTGCTGATGTTACTGTGCTCACATGTATTGACGCAGACAATCTTGTGACATTCAAGGCGCGTGTCGACTTTTCCTCGCACCAGTATCCACCTGCTTTAAGAAGCTTTCTCTGCCTTTCACGTCAGGCGGAGGTTTTCGGGATCTTCAGAACTTACGAGACGTCAATATATCGCTGTGCACCGGAGTAGTCTGACGCCTCTTTCTTGTTGTCTCACAGATATCCCGTGAGATTACGGTAGCTTTCGCTTTTTCTCCTAGTCTGCCCATTTGTATGCTTCACTACAGGCTGGCTATGTAATTACTTGTGAATTGGTTTCTTTCTTGATCTCACAGCGCATCAGTCGAGCGTTACCTACGCAATCTTCTTGTAGTTCTATATGTTTAACATGAGCGCTAGGCGTCCGTAGAAATAACTCCACGCCCTGGCTTGCATAGGATCTGTTGCCGTTTTACGAGACAGTTTTACTGTCATACCGAATAGAGAATTTCATTTTTAATCTACTTGATGTATCAAACTCTTCATTAAATGTCAATTTACAGACGTAGTCTGAAGTGCGTGGCAGAGGTTACTTAGCATGCAGCCATATGTCGGGGCACTATCCCACTCCAATCGCGGGACGAATGCTTCAATGCCTCTACGCGTTTACGTTTGTCGACGCGGTCTGTACGGGAACGATGAAGAATCACTAGATCTGTATTGAATACTGGTTCTTGAAACTTGTAAGTATGCTTTCGCGGAATAATTTGCTTCTGTCTTTAAGCGGTTGCCAATTCAGGTATTTTCAGCATTTCCGCGCGACGCTCCCGGGAAGTCAAACCCGTGACCGTTCGCGGAGCTCTTACGTTATTTGATCACCTTCTGTGGTCGAGCGGTTCTAGGCGCTTCAGTCTGGAACCACGCGACCGCTACGATCGCAGGTTCGAATCCTGCCTCGGGCATGGATGTGTGTGATGTTCTTAGGTTAGTTAGGTTTAAGTAGGTCTACGTACTAGGAGACTGATGACCACAGATGTAAAGTCCCTTAGTGCTCAGAGCCATTTGAACCATTTTGATCAACTTCAGGAAGTAAAATGGGAAAAGTGGCAAGTGTTCCATAAAACATTTACCTGAAGAACTTGGAAGATACATAAAGTAAAAAGTCAAAATACATGCGAATCAGTAGACAAAATGTGACGAGGTATCCATGATAAAAGCTGTTGTTCTAAATTACACAACAGGAATCAGAAACATGCGTTTCTTTAAATGTAAAAATATACATGTAGGAATAGAAGTTAAAATGGAATAAATGTTTAACTTTTATTAGATACTGGTCCACTAAGCTCGCTTTGCTGCATTTGTTTTCATTTAAATAAACAGAAATAAATGTTCGATCTCTTCGTGTACTTAAGGCCAGCACTTCTGTTCCGGTATCTCTCTCTCTCTCTCTCTCTCTCTCTCTCTCTCTCTCTCTCTCTCTCTGTGTGTGTGTGTGTGTGTGTGTGTGTGTGTGTCGCCGAGAACTGCAATTTGTAAAACTGAGTCTAGTATAAGAGAGAGTTCACAGTAGCGAAGATGAAAAGGTGCTTACAGCTCTGAGGTATATGCGATTTACCGACCATATTTGCTAGACTTCTGTTCTTTGAATGAATGATCGTTCCTGTCATTTCTCTGAATATTGGCCATTCATCATGGGACAGCCTGTATGCATTGAAACTTGTAAAGGATAAAGGTTCTATCAGACTCATTTGGAGTACTCTCAAAATTACATATGTTTTTGTCCAGGTAAGAACGACGAATTGTTGTATCTCTTTGGAAGTCGTGAATTCAGCCGCAAATCAGCTCTGGTAATAAGCTCAAATTTTGATCACTTATCGACAGTGTTGAATTGAGATTCTCCTGGAAGTCAAGGAGTACGGATTCGTCTGCTTGCGTGCTTTCAGATTCCCCCCCCCCCCCTTTTCGGAATTATCTTCAACTTTTGGCTGTTAGTTGTCCTTCGCTTGCTGTAAGATTGTGCGATTGCGGGGGGGGGGGGGGGGGGGCAGTGTTAATGGCGCACACAGCGCCACCGCAGCACTGGAACTGCAAGATGGTAGCAACAAACGTGGGACCGGCGTGCGTGACCGGCAGAGTCGTGCTGCAGCTGTCGATAGCTCGTTGCGTCCTGGAATAGAGTTTATGGGGAGGGCGCGAGGGCTGACGTCAGCATTGCGATTAAAGTTTTCGCACACGCGGTGGCGGGTGTGTACCGTGGCGCGCTGCCAGCCGCTCCCCGCCCACGGCCGCGGAGGGCCCGGGCTGGCCAAGTCTCCCGGCAAACACTGCCGCCATTTGGCGTCCGCTGCCGCAGTGCCGTCTTCCAGCTACTCGCCCCAAAGCGTTCCACCGTGCGACACGAGAGACTGGAGACGTTGCTGTTCTTAGCACGAGCTGAAGCACTGTCAGCTGTAGCTCGCTAGTAGTATTATCAGAATGAAATTTTGCAAATATGAGCGTTGGCCCCTTGTTTCTTCGAAACTGTGTATCTGCTACTCTAAAGCCCTCTTCCATTACAAATGCACAAACTCTTAAAATTTTGATATCTTTCATTACACCACTGTCCATACACACTGTGGCCGGTTATTAACACGTTCCGCTGACCGCACCGAACTGCATTGTAATGCCTGGTGGAATGGTGGATGAGATTAAAGATACTATGTCTCGGCGGTCGTCCCGTCTGAAACGACACGGTTGGTTCAAATGGCTCTAAGCACTATGGGACTCACCATCTGAGGTCACAAGTCCCCTAGAACTTAGAACTACACTACTGGCCATTAAAATTGCTATACCAAGAAGAACTGCAGATGATAAACGGGTATTCATTGGACAAATATATTATACTAGAACTGACATGTCATTACATTTTCACGCAATTTGGGTGCATAGATTCTGAGAAATCAGTACCCAGGACAACCAACTCTGGCCGTAATAACGGCCTTGATACGCCTGGACATTGAGTCACAGAGCTTGGATGGCGTGTACAGGTACAGTTGCCCATGCAGCTACAACATGATACCACAGTTCATCAAGAGTAGTGACTGGCGTATTGTAACGAGCCAGTTGCTCGGCCACCATTGACCAGACGTTTTCAATTGGTGAGAGATCTGGAGAGTGTGCTGGCCAGGGCAGCAGTCGAACATTTTCTGTATTCACAAAGGCCCGTACAGGACCTGCAACATGTGGTCGTGCATTGTCCTGCTGAAATGTAGGGTTTCGCAGGGATCGAATGAAGGGTAGAGCCACGGGTCGTAACACATCTGAAATTTAACGTCCACTGTTCAAAGTGCCCTCAATGCGAACAAGAGGTGACCGAGACGTGTAACCAATGGCACCCCATACCATCATGCCGGGTGATACGCCAGTATGACGATGACGAATACACGCTTCCAATGTGCGTTCACCACGATGTCGCCAAACACGGATGCGACCATCATGATGCTGTAAACAGAACCTGGATTCATCCGAAAAAATGACGTTTTGCCATTCGTGCACCCACGTTCGTCGTTGAGTACACCATCGCAGGCGCTCCTGTCCGTGATGCAGCGTCAAGGGTAACCGCAGCCATGGTCTCAGAGCTGATAGCCCATGCTGCTGCAAACGTCGTCGAACTGTTCGTGCAGATGGTTGTTGTCTTGCAAACGTCCCCATCTGTTGACTCAGGGATCGAGACGTGGCTGCACGATCCGTTACAGCCATGCGGATAAGATACGTCATCTCGACTGCTAGTGATGGAGGCCGTTGGGATCCAGCACGGCGTTCCGTATTACCCTCCTGGACCCGCCGATTCCATATTCTGCTAACAGTCATTGGATCTCAACCAACGCGAGCAGCAGTGTCGCGATACGAGAAACCGCAATCGCGATAGGCTACAATCCGACCTTTATCAAAGTCGGAAACGTGATATTACGCATTTCTCCTCCTTAAATGAGGCATCACAACGACGTTTCACCAGGCAACGCGGGTCAACTGCTGTTTGTGTATGAGAAATCGGTTGGAAACTTTCCTCATGTTAGCACGTTGTAGGTGTCCCCACCGGCCCCAAACTTGTGTGAATGCTCTGAAAAGGTAATCATTTGCATATCACAGCATCTTCTTCGTGCCTGTTAAATTTCGCGTCTGTAGCACATCTCCGTGGTGTAGCAATTTTAATGGCCAGTAGTGTACTTAAACCTAACTAACCTAAGGGCATCATACACATCCATGCTCGAGGCAGGATTCGAACCTGCGACCGTAGTAGCAGCGCGGTTACAGACTGAAGCGTCTAGAACCGCTCGGCTACAACGGCGTAACGACAGGGGACGAAAAGTTTGGGATGTACTGCACATACTTAGCAGGTAGGAAGTTACACTAACCTGCTACTCTTCTGTCCTTTAACCGTGAAGGCGTTGTGGTGCTTTCAACTGCAGGCGTTTCGTCGCCAAATTGGTTTAATTGAAGAGAGAGGGGTAGGGCGAAGGCTACAAATCAGTTATAGCCGGTAAATAAGAGATCGTTCAATGAGTAAAGCAACATGTTTTTTTCTAGGCTCTTTTTGGTTGAAAAAAATGCAAATTTGTTACGGGCCATTGTGGAATATTCCCGATTTAGCCCCCCTGTAGTTTGATGTACCGATACGTTGTGGCGCTGAACGTAACCTTCAAAATGGCGTCTGTAACGGAGTTGTTCCAAGCAGAGAGCTGTCACTGAGCTTCTTCTGATTGAAAACCAGAACATCGCAGATATTCACAGCCGCTTGCAGAATATCTAGGGAGGCCTGGCAGTGAACAAAAGCACAGTGAGTCGTTGGGCGATGAGTTTGTCAGCATCGCAACAAGGTTGCGCAAACTTGTCAGTTTTCCCGGGTGCCGGCCTGCATGTTGTAACGTGCTGACACTCTCGTTCGACGGATCAAACACCTCGCTGCTCAGCTGCACGCTTCTGGCCGTAGTGTTGACACATTCGTCCAAAAGGTGTATACCCGCTGAGTTACTCGCTGCCTATTTAGTGTCGAAAATCGTCACAGGCGATGAAACATTGGTTCATCACTTCAAACCGGAACAAAATGGCAATCCGTGGAGTGGCGCGCCACACTACTTCTCCGAAGGTTAGGCCACAGCCGTTCCCTCAGCCGGTAAAGTCGTGGCGACGGTGTGGTGGCCCTCTGAAGGGATTATTTTGTTTGATGTCCTAAAGGTGCAACGATCAACTCTGGAGTGTATTGTTCTGCCCCAAGAAAGTGAAGAAAGGACTCTGGCGTTCTCGTCGACACAATATTGCAAACTAACTTGCCCGTGACAACGCAGGGCCACTCAAAATTCTGCACAGCTGAGAGGAGCTCATAAAACTTCATTGCACTGTTCTTCCTCGTCCACGCTACAGCCCGGATCTGGCGCAATACAGACTTCCATCTGTTTGACCCAATGAAAGATCCACTCCATGGAAAGCAGTACGTGGATGGGGAGGTTATTGATTCAGCAAAACTTCGGCTCCGACGTGAACCAGTAGAGTGGAGTAAGGCAGTCGCATTGAACGGATATTACGTTGAAAACTAGTTTTTGTAGCCAAAAGAATGGGGAATAATACGGGGCATTGGAATCCTGAATAAAACCTGCTTCCAGAAAAAGTGTTGCATTAGTTACTGAACGCCCCTCGTATGCTGTAGAAAAACACACAAATGTGAGGTATTCCTGTGACTGTTTCATAGCGTGCACCAATTATTCTGGCCAATTATTCTGAAAGACCTAACGAGCTGCCACCTTCCTTCAGGACAAGGAATGAAATGTAAAGTACATCTAACACAATGAAAACTAAGCGAGATTACGTTCAGTGCCTAGAGTGAACGATGAATGTTTAATCGAAATGAATAAAGTAAGTCAAATGGTAGTCATGGGGGCCAGCCGTTGTGACCGAGCGGTTCTAGACGCTTCCGTCTGGAATCACGCGACCGCTACGGTCGCAGGTTCGAACCGTGCCTCGGGCATGGGTGTGTGTGATGTCCTTAGGTTGGTTAGGTTTAGGTAGTTCTAAGTTCTAAGGGACTGACGAGCTCAGAAGTTAAGTCCCATAGTGCTCAGAGCCATTTGAACTTTTTTTTTGTTTGTTTTTTTTTTTTTTTTAGCCGTAAGTTCCGTAATACGAATACGATGACGAGGGCCGAACGATAAACCTTACTACATTACGGTCGGTGGAACCACAATGCCATATGCTCGCCATACAAACTGCGTGGATGCACAGCAGCAATCAGTGTGGCCGCTGCAACTTTTCTATCGTGAATAATCCTGATCTAACCGGATAGTCTCAACAGAAGGCTGCTCCCCAGACAACGGGAGACAACACTTGGTTATCAAAGTAGCGCTGACTGCCTCAGTACTACTGTCTGTGATGTGAAAACGTCCAGGATCAGCAACCGAATGGGGCAGAAGGGCTGTCTACCTTTTGCACACTCGGACGTCGCGCCAGTGCGTGCATCAGCAGTCACGGGAAAGACTCCTATAGCCAACATAAGAGGTGGAGGCGGAACCGATGTTTGAGCGCCAGTTCTCCTTGGGTGGTGTGGCTTGAACGCAGCTGCCCGGAACTTTACAAACTTTCGTAGTCTTCTGTATTTCCTAAATTAAATGGCGAATGGGGAAATTACTTAGCTCCCTCCAACTAATGATCAGCCACGCAGACACGCCCTCGGTAGTATCCATTGTTTGATTAAAATAATTCTAATTATATGAACTGGTTGAGTTACGAGGGGCTTCTCAAAGCAGGTTGGTTTTAGTCAGGATTCCAATGGACCATATTATTTCCCACTCTTTTGGCTACAAAACTCTATTTTTCAACGTAATCTCCGTTCAGTACGACGGCGTTACGCCGCCTTACTGGGAGGGGCTGTATGCCCGCATGGTACCACTACAATGGACGATGGGGGGGGGGGGCGCAGAGGGGGACAACGTCATGCTGCATCAATAACCTCCCCATCATCCACGTACTGTTTCTCATGCTGTGTGTTCTCCATTGGGTCAAACAGTTGGAAGTTAGAATGTACAAGATCCGGGCTGTCAGATGGATGAGGAAGAACAGACCAATGAAGTTTCGTGAGATGCTCTCGCATGTGCAGACATGTGCGAGGCCTTGCATTGTCATAGAGAAAGAGACGTTCGTTTGCTTTTTTGTGGGGACGCACGAGTTGACGTAGTTTCTTCAATTCCCTGTGGGTAGCACAATACATTTCAGAGTTGATCGTTCACCTTGGGGAAGGACATCAAACAGAATAACCCCTTCAGAGTCCCGGACGACCGTTGCCATGGCTTTACCGGCTAAGGATGCGGCACTGAACCTTTTCTACGGAGGAGAGATGGTGTGGCGCCACTGCATGGATTACTGTTTTGTTTCTGGCTCGAAGTGATGAACATGTGTTTCATCGCCTGTGACGACGTTCGACGAAAGGAAACTGTCACGATCAGACTCACAATGAGCAAGCAACTCCGCTCAGGTGGTACTTGGTGTTACTCTTTATGATCTGCTGCTATGAAGTGAGAAACCCAGCGGGCGCTCACTTACGTGTACACCAACTAGTGGACAAGTGTCAGAGCTCCTAACAGAGATGTACAGTTGTGCAGCGAAGTGTTCATCCGTCGATCACCTGGAATGAGTCATCAGGTTCCAGCATGCAGGAGCCACTGCATGAGCGGCCGGCCGGCACCCGGGAGATCGGACAGGTTTGCGAGACCTCTTGCGATGATCACTGGCGCATCGCCCAACGACTCAGAGTGCTTTTGTTCAGTGCCATAGGACTCTGTAGACATTCTGCAGGAGCCTATGAATACCTGCGATGCTCTGGTTTTCCACCAAAATTAACTCGATCGTAACTGCTTGGAACGCGCCTCCGTTACAGACGCCATTCCGAAGGCTGGGTATAGCGTCCCCCACTCACTCGAAGTTCATGAAACTATAGGAGCTGAAGCGGGAACATTTCACGATGTCCCACAGCAAATTTCGCATTTTCAACCAAAATTGACCGAGAAAATGTTGCATTACTAATTAAATGTTCATCGTAGTTTTGACTTTCCAGTTACTGATCCGTCCGCACTGGTATTGCTACCAATGAACTCGGGGCTTTACGGGCAACCTGAATCTGCGATTGAAAATATGAAATTAATTTTTTGAGGCTCCCTTTCTTCGTGAGCGGGACTGGTCTGGACAGATTCTGTGACCACACCAACACGCATTGCACCGCGTTATTAAGATCGCGCTTTGATAAGGCACGCAACTCGCGTTCGTTAGATCTAAATTGCTTTGTGTGTGCAGTGTGCTGCCTGAATTTACTGCAAACTAATATAATGCCCAATGCCTGTAACTCTGACCATCTTGTCATAAGACACACCGAAAAATTGTCAGAAGATGATAAATATCTGTCTCTGTTGTAAGATCGTTACACATTTAAGAAAGTATGTGAAAATGTGGCTGTCAGTTTGTTGGAAAATCGCTCCAATATGACTGACGTATTCTGAATGCCTCTATACCATGGAGTGCACTTTGCACTAATAATCTGAGTGACCCGGTCAGGCTATAATCACACGGTACGACTCCGTGACCTCTTCCTAAATCAATCGTACAAATCATTCAGTCATGTAAGTTTTTTGGAGGGTTGAATCCCCGAGTTAGATTTGAGTAGAAACTCGAGCTTTTGAAGATTTGTAGCATCTTCGCTGTCAAATGACTGATTGCTAGGATTAATGTGCGCTTGTTACTAGTGACTTTCTGGCTTACTATAGCTACGCAGAAATGCAGTTGGCCGGCATTATGGAGTGGTTGGAGACCAGAGACCGCTTGCAGCATAAGCCTGTCCCCTTCGATATTGCGTGTTTTTTCTATTTTTTTTTTTTTTTTTGTGGGCGTTCTGTCTCTTGCACCCCCTTCCCAGTTCCCACCAAGACTAACGAATACATGTCTTACGTGTAGTGGTGCACACATTTACCAATGCCGCTTGTCTATAAAGTTCCAGTAATACGAAACGTAGGACGGGGTCCTCGTGCTTGCAAAGCCGTTCCGTACGGTAGTGTCCCGCTATCGCTAACTTTTCAAAGTTTCTGAAAGAGATCTGTCATTTTTAATCAGTGCATGGACACCATGCGGATTTTTTCCCAGTATAATTTTCTCTCCTTTGACGTGGCGTGTTGCATACGTCAGAAATCCTTAATTCAAAGTCTTCTGTCACAAGATACACCATTTCTTCAATTTATGACTGTGGCTGAACACTGATCTCAGACCATATTTGCCTAGTATATGTCCGATGTTGGAACGGAAGGACTGTTCTCTGGATCTTCCTTTTTCAGTTACTGCTGTCCGCAATTCCTAAAATAAACGCTAGTATTGTTGTATAAAAGGACAGTATACTGGACTCCTTACATAAATGGTAACGTAAGACGATTCTCATTCTATAAAAACTTCACCAGGGGAAAGAGTTGTACCTAAATGTTTCGTAGTTGTAAATACGTTTACACACATAGCTGTCATTTTTTCCCGTAAGTAATTTTTACTACACGAAATATGGGGACGTACTGTATTTAAACAGTTATTTACATGGGGAAAGGCCTGAGTATGGTCCATTTTACTAGCAAACTTCCTTTTGATATTTACTTTTACGACTCGCAATGAACTTGGCTAGTATTATGTGATCCGGAAGTGACTGGCTGTAACAAGTGCGTATGAACGAGATGGATATTGTCGGATATACCTGGAAAGACAGACCTAACGAAGTAACTACGGAAAACCTTCCATACTACGCTTTGGTATCAGAAGCCGTAAAAATCACAATGATGAAAGCCCCGTAAATGTATTTATTCCCTACGTGTTGAAAGACTAAATCTGAAGATTGATGCGGAAGAAATCGATTAGTCAAGTTTCTGTATAGGAAATCAGAAATTAGTTCTTTCACGTAAGTCTTCTGAACTGCGGACTTTTTGGCACTTGTATTTCTTTCACCAACTGTCTTTGCCATGTGCAAAACTGGCTGTAAATGAATAAATGAAAGTTACTCCAATTTTCATTCCTTCATTGCTTGCTGAAAGAAAAACTAATTGAATACAGCAAAATTGCTCATGCTCGACTGCTGTAGTTCTCCAGGAACGTCTCGTCGAATTGTTATTCAGTACTGATACATGTTCAGGTCCCATAACATGATTGATAGAAGAGGTATATTTTTGTTAGTGAAATGCAGCCCAACTCCAAGCTCCTTGTGCCTTCACTAGGAATTCTCTCGCTGGTGGACGAATGTGGAATATTAAACAGTGGAAATCATCCGTTGTCAGTTACGACCTGAGTAGTAGACTCGTAGCCACACATGGTGAAACATTCGTTAGCACTTCTTCGCTTGGCCGGTGCAACATCCGCTGCCAAAGCACGTGATACACGATGGCTGCCAGCTGCGGATCATAGCACTTGCAATTAGTTCAGTGATTGAGCCCACGCAGAATAGTTAGGGGATGCGACTCTCTGAGAGAGCCTTTAAGCGTCATAATACGTATCTGTATTCCGTATCGCTAATTGTGGCGAAAGCCACATGAGCTATACTTACGTGGTATTAGTAGTCTACTATTCATTATGTTGTAAACACTCTCTCTCTCTCTCACTCACTCTCTCTCTCTCTCACTCTCTCTCTCTCTCACTCTCTCTCTCTCTCACTCTCTCACTCTCTCACTCTCTCACTCTCTCACTCTCTCACTCTCTCACTCTCTCACTCTCTCACTCTCTCACTCTCTCACTCACTCACTCTCTCACTCTCTCACTCTCTCACTCTCTCACTCACTCACTCACACACACACACACACACACACACACACACACACACACAGCGTGCCACTGAGACCATGCCTCGCCTTGGTCATAATGCAGACATTTGACGACCACTTTGCCTAACATTCATTCGGCGATTAACTTTTTTCATGAGATTGATAGCGTTGGAGAAGTAAAATGTGTACTATTCACAAAGTAACGTTTTAGCAGATACATTCTTGAGCTATTATTTCACCGAAGTTAGCGTCTCTGGCATAACCGGTCCCTTGATCCAGCAGTCATTATAGTGACTCCTGTGAAGAACGAGGTTCTACAAAAGGTTCAGAAACCATATAAAAACGGCTGGTCATTTGTTGGAACTAATGGGAATGCCCAAGGGTGAGAAACGAGTTAATCATTTTTCAGCCAAAGCGCTGACTGTCGGAAAGACCACAAAATTGATCAGACTTATAGAATTTCTCTGAACTTGCAGATTGGTGAGTCGGTTGAGAGACCTTTGGGATTGGGTAAGGAGGGGAGCGGGGGAGGGAGGGAGGAGGGAGGGAGAAAACTTGTCCATCAAAGCAGCACGGTGTGTGTTATCGGGAAGTCAGATTTCCGGCGACGACCCTTGACATGTAGCGCAGGCGTGCGTCATTATGGTAGTTATAACTGTTGGACAGTTGCAACTCTGAGTTGCTGTAACCCAAGACTGTTCGTCTGTAGCAACTCCGTGAGCCTAAGAGTTAAATGGAGAAGATGCTGGTTGGTGAAGCACTCTTGACGAGAATAATTAACCTTTTCAGACACTTCGGCTACAATTGTCTACATAAATTTTGTCTCTTAGCTGCAACAGAAATATTTTTTACCCAATGGAAACCTGAGGTTAACATTTATGAATATTCAGCCTTTTCACCATGCGCCATTGCTGCCAACCATTGGGCATCACTATGAAAACATAAAGTCGTCAGTGCGCAGCAGCTCGTGGCCAACAGAATACACGGATACCGTTGCTTCGCTATAACGTAAAATTAAGTATTGTTATTATTTTGCATGGTAATTCTTGATCACTTTACTACTTATTACAATAGAGAACATTTGGTAATTACTTAAGTCCATAAAATGAAGCCAAGTGTACAAAGTACGTTTCGAAAACTGGTACGTATTTTTGTACAAATCTTGCATCTAAAATTATTAAAAAGTCACCTAAGAGCACTTAGCACACCAAGAAAAATTTTCCTTCCTACAGAAAAATGCAGGTGTGATACGGGTTAAAGCGAGAGTAAAGTCTCGTCTGTGGAGACGTAAATTTTTTGAAATGGATGTGGCACCTTGACATTTAAGTCTTTTAACTGGAATCCCGAGGCTGCTATGTTGAGGTTGCCGAATGTGGTGCAGAGTACCAGTAGTCGGGCAAACGTGAGATACTAACATATGTTTACAATAAAATTATTATATTTCAGAATTTATCAGAGTGCAGTCCGGTTTTTACGGAACAGGGGTTACTGTAATATTAGAGTTGGAAACGTTTAGCTTTGTCCCATGGTCAGAAAAAGTCTAGAGACTCTCATCGAAAACTTTAGTTTCAACTATTGCTGACAGTTGATCTCCTGTTAAACAATGTGCTCGGTAATAGTGGTCCAGTTATGGGATCACAAGTATTAGTGATTGCACGCTGCTGGTAAAAGGGGTTGCTGCAAATTAACCGTGCAGGTATCCTTATGAAAATGCATGTGTACCGCGTCCAGTTATCAACATAGAAGCCGTAGAGAGCGCAATTGAAGAATGCTGACATTTACTTACTGCGTATCAGTAGCGGAGGGTAAATGCTGTCTTCGCCTTTTTGTGTTATATTGATCGTAACTGACACTACTTCCTTGAAGTAAAATGGCAAATATTTATTGTTTGATATGAAAAATCTCGCGAGGTCAGCTCACACTGATGATTGAAATTTAGCTGATAAATTTACTAAGTATTGTATGATTCATTAGTCAGTTGACGACAGGTGATATACTTCAAGGGAATAGTATACACAGTTTTCATTAAAGCGTTACCATAAAATATATTTCGTTTTGTGTAGGACTGTTATCTCTCTCTCTCTCTCTCTCTCTCTGCCAGCTGTACTCTGTTGCTCTACACAGCATTCTCGCACGAATTCATGTTTAGAATGAATCTCGTCATTCGTATCAAAGGAGACGGAGTAATGACCTGAGAAAGTGATAGGGGTAGGATCGAGAGGTATGAAGTGTGGCACGACTGGTGGGGCTTGGTTGAAGATAGGCAGCCCGAACGAAGGTATAGAATGTGTCTTTAGAAACAGGTCTCATTTCCGCCGCGGTTCCTTTTGAAAAGCGGAACAATCTCGCACTCTTATACAGGACGGAAATAGCTTCGCAAGATAGTTGCGTAGCGGGGACGCGGAGATAGCAGTTCCCCCATCAAAAGCGACCATTGAGGACCCGCCTTGCCGGGGGCCGACTCAGCTTTGTCAGCACCTCTCCAGCCAGCCCGTCTCTTTCGTAAAACTTTCAGATGCACCTTTCAGTTGCAGAACTAAATTTATCCTCTGGGAACGGAGGTTGTGTGTGTGTGTGTGTGTGTGTGTGTGTGTGTGTGTGTGTGTGTGTGTGTGGAATAGTTCTCAAAGTCAGACCCGATCGCTCACTGCCCTCTCCCCCTCTCCGTTGCGTGTTCCTTTTCCAGTTGAGGCAATGACGAAACGTAGAATTCCATCGTTACTAAAAATCTAACTACTTGTCAGTCAGTGAAGAATGTAGTTGAACATTACAGTACTTCATTTACTTGCTAATTGGCCGGCCGGAGTGGCCTTGCGGTTCTAGGCGCTACAGTCTGGAACCGCGCGACCGCTAGGTCGCAGGTTCGAATCGTGCCTCTGGCATGGATGTGTGTGATGTCCTTAGGTTAGTTAGGTGTAAGTAGTTCTAAGTTCTATGGGACTGATGACCTCAGAAGTTGAGTCCCACAGTGCTCAGAGCCATTTGAACCATTTTTTACTTGCTAATCAATTTATTAACTGCATCCAGTGTTCCAGTAACAACCATAAACTGCTGTGCAACCCTCTGAGATTTGTACTACTTGTTGTTTATTGGATTTTTCCTGAGGTGCCCCAATGCTTTCATTTCCTTGGGCCATGTATCTGTCTAGTACTAAGAACGTGGTCCATTAAGTGATGTCCATTGGGTTCTGAACGGCTGAAAGGTTTATCTTTGTATTTTGTAATTCCACATTTCGTAGCCCGTTGCTTTTTGAGTATGCTTCTGATTGCATTTTAATTTATCTTTGTAAGTTATCCCTTATATCCATGCAGTGTAGTGTAAATAGCAATGATTTTGTAAAATTTTATAATATTTTAACATTAACACAGACCATCACTGTGGACCGAATAACATTCTGCTTATCCGTTTTTTTTTTCCTTCATTAAAACTCGTTCAAGAAGAAAATCTGTCCACAGATCTTATGTCGTAACTGATGGGTGTTTCCTATGCGACCGATCTTTACTGCTACCCACTCAAACACGTACTAGATTTATACTGAGGTGACAAACGTCGTGGGATACCTCCTAATCCGTGTCGGACCTCCATTTGCCTGGCATAGTGCAGCAACTGGGCGTGACATGGACTTAACAAGTCGTTGGAAGTCTCATGCAGAAATATTAGGCATACTGCCTCTATAGGCGTCCATGACGGCGATATTGTTCCGGGTGCCGGATTTTGTGCCGAACTGACCCTCGATTATGTCCCATAAATGTTCGATGTTATTCATGTTGGGCTGCCTGGGTAGCTACCTCATTTGTTCAGAATCTTCTCCTAGCAAACCGAGAACAATTGTGGGCCGGTGAGGTGGTGCCTTGTCATCCACAAAAATTTCATCATTATTTGGGAACATGAAGCCCATGAATGTATGTCTGCAAATGATCTCCAAGTAGCCGAGAATAACCGTATTTCCAGCCATTATTGGTTCTGTTGGACTACAGGACCCAGTCCATTCCATGTAAACACATCTCGCCACATTATGGAGCCACCACTGGATTGCACAGTGCCTCTTGACGACTTCAGTCCATGGCTTCGTCGAGTCTGTACCTTACTCACTGACGTCAAGACTTACGTGGCCAGGTCACGGTTTTCCCATCTAGGGTCCAACCGATATTTTCACGAGCTCAGGAGAGAAGCTGCGGGCGATGTCCTGCTGTTAGCAAAGGCACTTGGGTCGCGCGTCTGCTGCCACAGCCCATTAAGTCAAATTTCGTCGTACTGTCCTAACGGATAGGTTCGTCGTAGGTCTCACATTGATTTCTGCGGTTATTTCAGTCAGTATTGTTTGTCTTAGTACTGATAACTCCACGCAAACGCCGCTGCTCTGTCATTAAGTGAATGTGGTCGGCCACTGCGTTGCCCGTGATGAGTTAATGCCTGAAATTCGGTATTCCCAGCACACTTGTGACCGTGTAGATCTCGGAATATTGAATTCCGAAACCATTTCCGATATGGAATGTCCCATGCGTCTAGCAAAACCATCATTCCGTGTTCAAAGCCTGTTAATTCCCGTCGTATGACCGTAATCACGTCAGAAACCGTTTTACATCAATCACCCGAGTACAAATGACAGTTCCGCCAAAGCACGTGTCTTTTATACCTTCCGCACGCGATATTGCCGCCATCTGTATATGTGCATATCTATACCCCGTGACCTTCGTCACCTCAGTGTCTCTCTCTAGCAGTGAGAGCGTAGTCCATTAAAACTGATGTCCACTTTGCCCTGCGGGGCTATGTGGTATCTCTTTGTGTTTGCGTTCCACATTTCCTACCCTGGTTCTTCCTGAGGACGCTTCTGTTTTCAATCTTTCTTTTGAGGAAATCATCCCTTGCTTCCTTATAGTATAATACAAACAGCCATGGATTTTGAAAAATTGCATCATATTTCAGCCTTCACACATACATCCACGTGGGCTAAAAACACCCCGCTTAGCCATTTTTCACTAGAACGCATTCAAGAATAATATGAGCAGATATTTTGTCATAATTGATATGCGTGTTATTTGCAAATGGCCTTTCCGCTACGTGCTCACACATTCACTGAATTTCCTTTGGGACCGAATGCAGGCTTTAGTGAACAGATTTTCCAAAATTACTTCCGGTGGGTCGTGTAAAGAATCAATCCTGGTTTTCGAAATGCGGCTGTAGTTGTCGAATGTCCCCGTCCACAGTCGATATCTGCTATAATGTTAAACGCCCTACCAATTTCGATTGCGAGATTCGTTTGCGTTTAAAAATTTTGACTAATCTACGCAAAATGACTTTCGTGCAGAGGAGGAGGAGGAGGAGGAGGAGGAGAAGAAGAAATGTTGGACCTTCTGTGTTTTTAGTTGAAGAGAAACAGCCATAGTGCAGACTGAATCTGAAATCGGAACAGCTCTTCTGCGGAGGCCATTAGTGGAAAAGAACTGATAATCGAAAAAGCGATGTTTGAGGCAAATTACGTTAAACACGTTAAGTTGTTAGCGAAAGACGATTTCCAGATGTTGTGCTGCATTTAAAGTTGCGCAGTTCAGTATTTCGCCCCTAGTTGTGTCCTATCAACAGTCTTTCTTTGCCTGAACTGCTTAACTTCCTAGTTTCTCTACCGTACGATGCTAAATTCTATACAAATAACTTCAGAAAAGTCTTCGTAACACTTAAATTTATATTGGATTTTTTTTTTTCAAAAGTTCTTTTCTGGCTATTGCCAGCCTCCATTTCAAATTCTCTCCACTTCAGTCATCAGTTATTTTGCTGCCCAAACAGCAAACATGAACTACTAGATTTAGTGTCTCATCTTTATAAAGCAATTCATTCAGCATCGCGTAAATTACACTACATTCCATTACTCTTGTTTCACTTCTGTTGATCATACAACCTCCCTTCAAGACAGTACCCATTCCACTCAACTGATTTTCTGCCTCCTGTAATCGCTGACAGAGCTAAAATGTCATCAGAAAACTTCAGTGTCTCTTTCTTCTGCTTGAGCTTTAATTACTTTTCCAAATTGGTACTTGATCAATGTACAGACTGAATAAAATCGGAGATAGGCTACAACTGTCTCGCTCGCTGCTCAGTTACGACTTTCCTTTTATGTCCTTGCTCAACTGCAGTCTTGTTCCTGTACAAGTTGTAAATAACCTTTAGCACTCTGTTTTCTTCCTGCCAACTTCAAAATTTCAGAGTGTGTAGTCAAGTCAACATTACCGAAAGCTTTCTCTAAATTTATAAAGGTTTGTCCCTCTCATGGAATGCCGACTGTCAGTATTGCTTCACGTGTTCCCACATTTCTCCGGGGCCACATTTAATCTCCTCGGAGATGCTTTGCAAGTTTTTTCATTAGTATGTAAATAACTCGTGCCAGTATTTTGCAACCGTGATTTATGAACGTGATGGTAGGATAATATTCGCACACATCAGCACCTGCCTTCTTTGGAATTAGAATTATTACATTTACATAGTCATATATTATTTTGCTTGTCTCAGTATCTTCCACTCCAGATGGAATAATTTACTCATGTATTTCTTGTAGACAGCACATATATAAACAGTGGTACATTTCTTTTTGGATATGTTCCGCCTTGAGCAACACAATTTTTTAACTTTTCCGTCCATAGATGTTTTGCTGAAGTTAGAGTAATCAGCAGACGCTATGAAGGCAGTGTCTGGTTGTGTTTCGTATATCGTAGAAGGACCACATGGTCCGTCTGAGTTCTAGTATCAGTTCGGCTGTTTAGGACGGCGGTTTTCGGATTGTCATCTGGTTATCTGATTATTTGCTGACTTGCTAGACAGAGCTAGCAACTTGGAAGGATTGATTGACAGGTAACTAGTGAATTAGAAAGGTGTCGACTGGGCAGATTGGGATAGGAAGCATGTTTACCAGGATTCGACCGTAGATCGATTTGTGTAGAAAAGAAATAAAAGTTGTTTGCCCAAAGCAGAATCTATCCCAAAACAAGTTTGTAACCAAAACTGACAGGCGTGTGCTTAATGTTGAACATAAGTATTGGTACCTACGCCTAATTGTAATCGGCATTCTGCACTGAAATCTCGAGATATTTTTTGCAGCGGCGATGCAGTTTAGCTACGGCACTGCCGGTCGCCATCGTGTAAGCTGAGATACCGGGAACCGCGTCCGTGGACAGGTGTCTCGTAGTGTTGGGGCCGAGTTAACGGCGTGCCTGTGTTTGTTGAACGTGGCCGCGAATGCGCTGGCGTTGCCAGGCTGCCTGTTTGCTGTTGCTGGCGCTCCTGTTTATCGCCGGCCCTGCGCACACGCACTCCGTGTTGCAGACGGCCTGTTAACGCGTTCCCAGAAGGCCGGCGGTGTCTTTGAGGAGGCTCCGCACTGAGTAATAACCGCCGTCTGCACCAATGCGCAGCAAATGGCGCGCATCACAAACTAGCGCAAGAAGGGAGTAACCGCATCCTGACACCCCACACGTATACTGACCAGTGGTCCCGCTTCCGATGTTTTTACATGTGTGGTAAAGCTACTTGCGTTCTGAGAAAGACATTTCCTCTTGTTTCCAGTAGCTAGTTAGATACAGACTCGTAAACGAAGGCTGTTCACGCAGGTGAAGGCACAACGTCGATCAGTTGTAGAATTTTGGAACACGTATTGTGTTAGAGTATAATGACTTTTCTGGAGACTAGAAATCTACTCTGTAGGAATCAGCATGGGTTTCGAAAAAGACGGCCGTGTGAAACCCAGCTTGCGCTATTCGTCCACGAGACTCAGAGGGCCACAGACGCTGGTTCCCAGGTAAATGCCGTGTTTATCGACTTCCGCGTTCGATACAGTTCCCCACAGTAGTTTAATGAACAAAGTAAGAGCATATGGACTATCAGACCAATTGTGTGAGTGGATTGAGGAGTTCCTAGATAACAGAACGCAGCATGTCATTCTCAATGGAGAGAAGTCTTCCGAAGTAAGAGTGATTTCAGGTGTGCCGCAGGGGAGTGTCGTAGGACCGTTGCTGTTCACAATATACATAAAAGACCTTGTGGATGACATTGGAAGTTCACTGAGGCTTTTTGCAGATGATGCTGTGGTGTATCGAGAGGTTGTAACAATGGAAAATTCTTCTGAAATGCAGGAGGATCTGCAGCGAATTGACGGATTGTGCAGGGAATGGCAATTGAATCTCAATGTAGACTAGTGTAATGTGCTGCGAATACATAGAAAGAAAGATCCCTTATCATTTAGCTACAACATAGCAGGTCAGCAACTGGAAGCAGTTAATTCCATAAATTATCTGGGAGTACGCATTAGGAGTGATTTAAAATGGAATGATCATATAAAGTTGATCGTCGGTAAAGCAGATGCCAGGCTGAGATTCATTGGAAGAATCCTAAGGAAATGCAGTCCGAAAACAAAGGAAGTAGGTTACAGTACACTTGTTTGCCCACTGCTTGAATACTGCTCACCGGTGTGGGATCCGTACCAGATAGGGTTGATAGGAGAGATAGAGAAGATCCATCGGCGAGCAGCGCGCTTCGTTACAGGATCATTTACTAATCGCGAAAGCGTTACGGAGATTATCTGTAAACTCCAGTGGATGACTCTGCAGGAGAGACGCTCAGTAGCTCGGTACGGGCTTTTGTTGAAGTTTCGAGAACATACCTTCACCGAGGATTCAAGCAGTATATTGCTTCCTCCTACGTAAATCTCGCGAAGAGACCATGAGGATAAAATCAGAGAGATTAGAGCCCCCACAGAAGCATACCGACAATCCTCCTTCCCCCGAACGATACGAGACTGCAATAGAAGGGAGAACCGATAGAGGTACTCAAGGTACCCTCCGCCACACACCGTCAGGTGGCTTGCGGAGTATGGATGTAGATGTAGAATGGGGAATGCATTGTTGCTGGTTCCAAGCTGCAGTTGCGCTACACGCATACACGTGGTTTGCGCTTCAGAAAAGCTTGTATTCTACGACTATAGCTTGCTATGTAGAATTTGTCGCTTACCACCACCATCAGCGACGCCAACTCGCAACAAATGGTGAAAGGTTGACTATAAACTGTAGCCGGCCGCGGTGGCCGAGCGGTCCTAGGCGCTTCAGTCCGGAACCGCGCGACTGCTGCGGTCGCAGGTTCGAATCCTGCCTTGGGCATGGATGTGTGTGATGTCCTTAGGTTAGTTAGGTTTGAGTAATTCTAAGTTCTAGGGGACTGATGACCTCAGATGTTAAGTCCCATAGTGCTCAGCCATTTGAACCATTTTTTGGAACTAAAAAACTGTTTACAATCGTGTTTAACCTTAGCAATAAAAGAGCATTTCCCATACGCACATCACAGATTTGCCGGGAGAGGGGAAGGCGGCAATTTATGCCCACCTTAAAAAAAATCCAATTTCGCTAACTGTGTTTAACTTATACTTACAACATACTTTTTAAAGAGATGTTGTGTGTAAGGTTTTGAAAGTGAAAATAATTGATATAACATTTGTCATTGGGGAAGTAACATACCATTAAGATTAAAAATTTTTGGTTAAGTTTAACTGAAAAATTAAAAATCACGCTACTTTTCAAATTTTTGAAATCTAAAGTAACCTATTTTCAATAGGTGGGCACGAAGTCTCCCCCCCCCCCCCCCCCCCATCCTGGCAATGACAGAGCTAGTCGTCGCATTGGCCACGACATTCAGAATCGGAACACTGCTATACGCTCATTCGCTGTCGCAGAATACGTGATGGAGGTGCGCAGAACAAGCCTAAACTCGCTCGCAATCGTTGGTGACTCCAGCTTTAGTAAAGATGTTTCTTTGAAGTAAAATACGTCAGCTCTCAATTTGTGTCGGAAAGAATGTAGTGGTGGAAAGTTCTGGTTTTCAACCGAAAGCATTCCAGCATACAAACAACACTATAACACTTCTGACGAAGATATGGATGATCGCATACTTCTGACCCGCGACTGCATACAATTTGTGTTACTGACTGTGCGAAAAATGTCCTTACTACTAGACTTCAGTATTAGTATTGTTGGATTTAGCTGTTCGTTTATGGTATACCATTTTTACGCCATAATTGCCGTGGGGAACAGTCTAGTGAAATGTAAACGCAAATGTAAATCTCCACTGCGGGCAAGAAAGGGTAGTGAAACCCTACCACTGGCAGTGTTTTAACCGAGAAAAAGAAAAAAACTTGTAACGAAAAAGCATTTCAGTTGCTATTTACGATATACCGTTATTTATACAAGAGCAACTGATTCCTTCTACACTCAAACGAAGAATATTGGTGATATATTTTCAGAAGTGTCAGCACCCTAAACAAAACAGGTAAGACGTTTAGTATATTTACGTCGCTCGAACCTCAACTCGTAGTTGCAATGTTTCCACAATGGTATTCACAAAAATGTTTGCCGGCCGGTCTGGCCGAGCGGTTCTAGGCGCTTCAGTCTGGAACCGCGCGACCGCTACGGTCGCAGGTTCGAATCCTGCCTCGGGCATGGATGTGTGTGATGTTCTTAGGTTAGTTAGGTTTAAGTAATTCTAAGTTCTAGGGGACTGATGACCTCAGATGTCAAGTCCCATAGTGCTCAGAGCCATTTGAACAAAAATGTTTTTACTAGGAGTGAACAGTCTCAGCAGCGAACAGTTGTGCCTGCTTTAAGGCGTAGGGTACTTCGTATCGATACATTTTTTTCCTGTTCCATTCGCGAATCGAGCAGAAGAAAAATAAGTACAAGCCTCAGTTCTCGTCCGGATCTCCCTCATTTTATTCTCTTGATCCGTACGCAAGACGTACGGTGATAGCAACAGAATTGCCGTAAGGTTTTCTTAGGATGCCATTTCTGTAAATTTACCTACCAGGGTTCCACGAGAACATTTTTCTTCCAAAGAGTTCTATTCAAGTTTTTGAATTATCTCGTTCAGTTTCGTGGGGAATGTATTGAGATGTCACGATGCTAACAGGGCGTTTTATAATTTGTTTCGTGTCTGCGTACCTTTATGTGTACTTGGAAGTAGCCTCAAACGCCGGTGAAGCACTCTAGAATTGGTCGCACTAGCATGGTTTACGCAATTTCCTTTGGAGGTTCTCTCTAACTTTCACAACGAATGTCTTCTGATCTTAGGTTTAGTCTCATGTCATCTCTCTTTGTAGTAAAATCAGCCGTAGGTTGCTTTGAATAGCGCAGTGCTGTACTAAACACGAACCTACTCGAGGTGGTTTGTCCTTGACTGTCAACTGACTTAACCACCCTGCCAGTATAGTGGGACCTACAGTTTAAGATGGACTCTGCATTTTTGGATTTAACACATCCTGACCTGAAGTGAAACAACTGATAATGGACACGGACGGGATATAAAATTGGGAAAGAAGAGGAGCTGCAAGAGGAAACAGGATACACAATGCTTTGTCAGCGCTTTCTCGTTGGTAGTGTTGAAACTTCAGAAAGATAAACGATCGATTTTGTTGACGGTTGATCCACACCATTGTTTGGTATTAGAAGCCGTTGCGCATTAGACATGTGACGTCATGCACAAAGGGCCTCATGTTTATGTAACTATAATTCTCAGTGATGGTGAGTAGCTTCAAAAAATCTGCTTCCGTTTAAATATAGTTTCGAAACGAATCCCAACCACGAGATGTGTGAAGCGCGTACTTCAGAGTGATGGTAACCAATACAAAATCAAGAATATGGATGTTGTGCATGTGCAAATTGACACTTTAGCTGTATTCAATATAACGGCAAATGATGTGGAGATGAAAGTCCGTTTCGAATTACTTGATAGTTGACGTGTGTCACTTGGCTCTGCAATGTTGCCACATCGGCTAGCGCTCGGTTAAAGGCGACACGCAAACACGGCGGATCAGTTCACAAGTGGTGATGCTGTTCATGTAACGGGGAGCGGTGATGAAAGCTGCTACCATCAGGTATGGCGGGAACGCGAAATGCTCTGTCAGCAGCTGATTTTTAGTGGCAAATCATTGAACTGAGACAGACAACGCATTTTGTAGCCCTGAATCTACACTCGTGTCCTAAACGAACCACAACCGATTGGTTTGCAATGTATCCGAGGAAACGGCGGTCAGCAACCTTCAGTGGAACTATTGATCACGCTCTCTTTGCTAACGACAGTTAAAGTTGACCTTTAAGAGCAAACTCGAGACAGAAAAAATTCAGTTTCAGCTCTAAAAGCTGAACGGGGAGCTAAGCGAGCTGACGCGACACCGACAGATGAACAGTCCCGGATGGAATTAATTTACATCTTACAGGCTACAGAAGCCGATACCAAATGAAAAAAAGAATGATGCGAAGAAAAACGCTGCAGATAGTCAGTATGACGACGAAAATGATGCGACAAAAGATTAAAATAAAAGAAATAGGTTGAAACCAATTAATTGAAAATAGTCATTTTGATAAAGATGTGAAAAAATCTTCCAACGTGATTCGAACTCTCAACCTTCTGCATCTCAAACTGTAGCTGTACCACTAAACTACTGAAGTTGCTCGCGTTGTTACATCCATAGAAGCAGTTGCAACGATCGTTTACTGCTTTAAAACAAAATCGTTTAATCCCTTGTCGTATGTTTACTTATTGTAAGTCGATCTCCGTGATAATTGAATATGTGAAGCCGAATCGCGTCTTGTGCGGAAGAATCCAGTAGTATTGGCTAGTTCAAAAATGGCTCTGAGCACCATGGGACTTAACTTGTGGGGTCATCAGTCCCCTAGAACTTAGAACTACTTAAACCTAACAAACCTGCGAACATCACACATATCCATGCCCGAGGCAGGATTCGAACCTGCGACCGTAGCGGTTCCAGACTGTAGAGCCGCTCGGTTACCCCAACCCGGCTGGCTCTTGGCTAGCGGTGTGAACGAAACGTGCATTATTTCCTTGCCATCGTTTTTGGGTGTGTTTACCTTGTACGATGAAACGCGAAATAAAAGGGCCGGACCCAGGATTGAGGATCCAATCAAAAGAAAAAAAGCCAGACAAGGAATTGGTAGTGAGCTGACCGTTTGTTGTGGCAATTTGGCAACAGCGAACAGTTCAGGCGTGATGTTGAGCCTTCTGATCGGAGGAAGACACTTCCAACACATGAAACTTTAAATAGTTCTGATCATACTATAGACAGTGTCCGCAGCCGCAGCTCGTGGACTTGTGGTAGCGTTCTCGCTTCCCACGCACGAGGTCCCTGTTAGATTCCCGACAGGGTCAGGGATTTTCCCTGCCTCGAGATGGCTGGGTGTTGTGTCGTCTTCATCACCACCATTCATCCCCATTACGGTCGGTGGCTCTGGGTGGAAGGCTAACAATCTTACCCGCGTCCATAGTTGTAAAGCAGTTGCATGATTTACGCGCCGAGGACTGCTGCAGGAGAGCGCTGCCCTCGCAAAAACGACGAGGAGCACGTTATATTCCGTGAGATGCAGCAGGTCGTGTCAGAGCGAGCAGCAACCGTGATGGACACAACGTCCGGCGTGCTTTGCGATGAGGAACACGTCCCGTGTGAGGACGACTTTGAGCGTGTCGCTCCGCACGACTCGCCGACTAGCCAGCAGTTGACAAAAAGGCGGCACGGCAGCGCTTAGCTCCCTGTCGTCTGACATGCGACCGCGGGCTTGCGGCCGCGCGCGTTGAGCCGCCAAAACGGCGATCAGCCTCCGGCCGTCGCTTGGTTACGTAAGCAGCGGCAGAGTCAAGGTCGCGGCGCGGCGGGTCGAGATCGCGGGCCGGTCTGCCAGGCAGCACCACACCAGCGCCACGCCGAACCGGTCGGTGCGCGTGGGCGGGAGCCGCACTTTCTCCGCGCCGTTTGTTTACTGCGTGCCTTCCTCTGGCGACGCGCTGTCCCCAGCCACCGCCAACTAGAGCCGCTTCCGTCGACACCAGACTTCACAATGGCGTTGCGATGTATCGGCAATTTTGGCAACGTGTCCTATCACAGTTGGTGGGAATTCCGCGTACTAGGCGACACTGATACACCCAGGAACTGCAGTCTAAACGGCTATTCTCGAATTCTGTCGCTAGCGTTCGTTGAGCACCTCCGTGAAGCTCTCGCGTAGACTAAATAACGGGTGTACCGGTATGAAATGAGCGTTTTTTGTGAAAATGAAACACAAATTTTTAATTGAAAAGTAAAAACATTTTATTCAGAGTACTGACCATATCTTTCTATACATTGTGACCACCTTTCTGGCAATTTGTGGACACCACGCCAATCAGACACCCAATTTTCGACTTCTTCGTAGGAATCTGTGTTCCTCAGCCAATGCGTGTCCCATTGTGTGTCTAGGCGCTACAGTCTGGAACCGAGCGATCGCTACGGTCGCAGGTTCGAATCCTGCCTCGGGCATGGATGTGTGTGATATCCTTAGGTTGTTGTTGTTGTTGTGGTCTTCAGTCCTGAGACTGGTTTGATGCCGCTCTCCATGCTACCCTATCCTGTGCAAGCTTCATCATCTCCCAGTACCTACTGCAACCTACATCCTTCTGAATCTGCTTAGTGTATTAATCTCTCGGTCTCCCTCCACGCTGCCCTCCAATACTAAATTTATGATCCCTTGATGCCTCAGAACATGTCCTACCAACCGGTCCCCTCTTCTTGTCAAGTTGTGCCACAAACTCCTCTTCTCCGCAATTCTATTCAATACTTCATTAGTTATGTGATCTACCCATCTAATCTTCAACATTCTTCTGTAGCACCATATTTCGAAAGCTTCTATTCTCTTCGTGTCCAAACTATTTATCGTCCATGTTTCACTTCCATACATGGCTACACTCCATACAAATACTTTCAGAAACGACTTCCTTGCCATTGCCAGTCTACATTTTATATCGTCTCTACTTCGACCATCATCAGTTACTTTGCTCCCCAAATAGCAAAACTCCTTTACTACTTTAAGTGTCTCATTTCCTAATCTAATTCCCTCAGCATCACCTGACTTAATACGACTACATTCCATTATCCTCGTTTTGCTTTGGTTGATGTTCACCTTATGTCCGCCTTTCAAGATACTGTCCATTCCGTTCAACTGCTCTTCAAAGTCCTTTGCTGTCTCTGATAGAATTACAATGTCATCGGCGAACCTCAAAGTTTTAATTTCGTCTCCATGGATTTTAATACCTACTTAGAATTTTTCTCTTGTTTCCTTTACTGCTTGCTCAATATACAGAATGCATAGCATCGGGGAGAGGCTACAACCTTGTCTCACTCCCTTCCCAACCACTGCTTCCCTTTCATGTCCCTCGACTCGTATAACAGCCATCTGGTTTCTGTACAAATTGTAAATAGCCTTTCGCTCCCTGTATTTTACCCCTGCCACCTTTACAATTTGAAAGAGACTATTCCAGTAAACATTGTCAAAAGCTTTCTCTAAGTCTAAAAATGCTAGAAACGTGTAGGTTTGCCTTTCTTCTAAGATAAGTCGTAAGGTCAGTATTGCCTCACGTGCTCCAATATTTCTACGGAATCCAAACTGATCTTCCCCGAGGTCGGCTTCTACCAGTTTTTCCATTCGTCTGTAAAGAATTCGTGTTAGTATTTTGCAGCTGTGACTTATTAAACTGATAGTTCGGTAATTTTCACATCTGTCAACACCTGCTTTCTTTGGGATTGTAATTAATGTATTCTTCTTGAAGTCTGAGGGTATTTAGCCTATGTCATACATCTTGCTCACCAGATGGTAGAGTTTCGTCAGGACTGGCTCTCCCAAGGCTGTCAGTAGTTCTAATGGAATGTTGTCTACTCCCGGGGCCTTGTTTCGACTCAGGTCTTTCAGTGCTCTGTCAAACTCTTCACGCAGGATCGTATCTCCCATTTCATCTTCATCTACATCCTCTTCAATTTCCATAATATTGTCCTCAAGTACATTGCCCTTGTATAGACACTCTATATATTCCTTTCACCTTTCTGCTTTCCCTTCTTTGCTTAGAACTCGGTTTTCATCTGAGCTCTTGATATTCTTAGGTTAGTTAGGTTTAATTAGTTCTAAGTTCTAGGCGATTGATGACCTCAGAAATGGCAGAGCCATTTTGATGAAAACAAATGGTAGTCGGAAGGGGCCAAGTCTGGTGAATACGGCGGGTGGGGTAGCAGCTCCCAGCCAAGTGTTTTGATTGTATCCTGAAGCAATTTTGCTTTGTGTGCAGGTGCAGTGTCGTGTAAAAATTACTTTGCCATGTCTTCTGGCCCATTCTGGTCTTTTTTCGATCAATGCATAGTTCAGGTTGATCATTTGATGTCTGTAGCGTTTAGTATTCAGTTTCGCCGGGTTTTAGAAGCTCATGATACACCACACCTTTCTGATCCTACCAAACACAGAGCATTGTCTTCTTGCCGAATCGATCTGGTTTTGCAGTCGATGTTGATGGTTGTCCCGGATTAACCCATGATTTTTCCCGTTTAGGATTCTTAAAATCCATTTTTCATCGCCAGTAACAATTCGATGCAAAATTGATTTTTTTTCATGTCTTTGAAGCAAAATTTCACAAATGGTTTTTCGGTTTTCCATCTGTCTTTCATTCAGTTCATGTGGCGCCCATTTTCCACACTTTTGGATCTTGCCCATAGCTTTCAGACGGTCAGAAACTGTTTTATGTGCAACATTTAGCATTGTTGCCATTTGCTTCTGACTCAGTTTCATCTTCATCCAATACTGCTTGCAATTCGGCGTCTTCGAACTTTTTTGGTGGTCTTCCACGTTCTTCATTTCTTACATAAAAATCATTATTTCTGAACCGTTGAAACCATCTTTTGCGTGTTGCTTTTGATAGTGCATGATCACCATATGCCTCGACAAGCATTCGATGCAACTCTGCAGCACTTTTTTTCAAATGAAAACAAAAAATTAATGCTTTCCGCAAATCATCACTTTCTGGCGCAAAATTAGACATTGTTAACACGATGAAAACATATGATGTTGTTTGTTCCATGACTTAAGATGTATACTAAATATCTTTGACATGTGTCATACCAACCAAACAAAAAAATTAAGGCTCGTTCACAAAAAATGTTCCGTATCGACACATTTGTATCTTACCGCTCATTTCATACCGGTACACCTGGTAATCCAGTAACGATATTTGTTCTCGAAAGGCTCAAAGGCTTCGTACACGGAAAATAATCACTATCCGCTGTCTTCGAAAAGACACTCGGATGGAACAGATAGCTAGGATGGTATTACACTGAGGTGACAAAAATTAAGTGACAGCGTCATGCAGATGGCGGTTATGTCGCTTACACAAGGTACAAAAGGGCATTACATTGGCGGATCTGTCATTGGTACTAAAGTTTTTCATATGAAAAGGTGTACGACGTGGTTGTGGCCGCACGACGAGAATTAAGACTTCGAACGCGGAACTACACGCATGGAATCCCATTTCTGAAATCTTTAGGGAATTCAATATTCTGAGATTCACAGTGTCTAGAATGTGCGGAGAATACCGAATTTCATGCCTTACGTCTCAGGACGGACATTGCAGTGGCCGACCGCCTTCACTTAACGACTGAGGGAAGCGGGGTTTGCGTATAGTTGTCAGTGCTACCAGACATGCAACAATGTGTGAAATAACTGCAGAAAGCAGTGTGGGACTTGACGGACGTATCAGGGCAGTGCGGCCAAATTTGGCGATAATTGTTAATGGAAGCAGATGACCGAGCCGAATGCATATTGGTTGGACCCTAGACGAGTGGAAAACCATGGTCTGGTCAGATGTCCTGATTTCAGTTGGTAAGAGCTGATGATAGTGTTAGATTATGGCGCAGAATCCACGAAGCCATGGAAGAAAACTGCCAACAAGTGACTGAGGAAGCTCGTGGTGGCTCCACAATGATGTGGACAGTTTCACATAGAATGGACTGGATCCTTGATCCAACTGGTCGACTATCATTGATCGGAAACGGATATGTTCGGATACCTGGAGACCATTTGCAGCCATTCATGGACTTCGTGTTCCCAAACGACGTCATGTTACCGGCCCACAGATGTCCGTGGTTCTGGACAATTTGAGCGAATGATTTGGACACCCAGATCGCCCGACACGAATCGCATCGAACATATATGGGACATTAACGAGAGGTCAGTTCGTGCTCAAAACCTTGCATCGGGAACGCTATTGCAGTCATGGGCGACTATAGAGGCAACAGGCACAGTATTTCTGCAGCCAACTTCCAACTGCTTGTGTTCATGTAACATAGAGATGTTGCATTACGTCGGGCAAAAGCAGGTCCGACGCGATAATAGGAGATAACTCATGACTTCCGTCACCTTAGTGTAGCTTGTTGGCGGCTCTCTGTTTGCTTTCATAAGTACCACCCGCTAGACTGCACAGTCGGGATCATAGTAACAGGAAGCGACGCTTACGTCATAGCCACCCTGCCACTTCTCAGTAGCCCGCCACTGCCGAAACCCATTGCATTTTTTGGTGAATAGGAGGTTGTTTAAGGAGAAAAGAGGTTCAATTGATAGTTCTGCAAACTTGTAAACATACAGTAACAGGTGTTTCTGCCTATTTATGGTCAGTACGTCAAATGTTTGTTTAAAGCCATCTGCGAGGCACTTCACCAAGTGCTGATCCCTCGCAGGTCATCCTTCGTTTCGTTGCAGTTTTCTAGCGTTGCGACTTCTCTATACAATAGCGTCATCCGTGATTGACAATAAAGAGCACAGTTGTGCTACAGTTATCACTGTAGTGAGGGATTCTGGAAGTTACATTGTGGATTTTCAGTGAACAATTATGGTTTGCTGTGAGAGCGCGAGTTCTTTAACCACTGCAAACAACCAATATGGTTAGGAATGAAGTTTCATACGTTTCCTAAGAACAAAGAAACGAAACAACAATAAAAGCTTGTGAACTTGCTGATTAGCATTCAGTTGGTAACGCTTGTGTGTGCTCAATACATTTTGTTGATTCGAACTACGATAAGGATTTGAAAATTAAAAACTGAAACTAAAGTCCTCCCGCACAGGCCATGAAGCCCCAAAGGTACCGACTGGCCACCGTGTCATCCTCAGCCCAAAGACGTCACTGGATGCGGATTTGGAGGGGCATGTGGTCAGCACGCCGCTCTCCCGGGGAACTATTGAATACTGTTCCAAAATGCCAAGTTGAAGCCCGGTGGTGTTCAAAGTGTTCTCTCCCATCCGATGTAAGGAGTAGTTAAGAGCTTAATAACCAGAGAAAAAATTTGTCACAAAAACAGTTACCGATTGAAAGCAGAAATTCTACAATTATATAAATAAACTACTGAAGGCACTAGTCTGCGTTTGTTCTCCACCAGCGGAGAGTACATAGATTACCAGTAACCACTCTCCTTTCCTATTCACGGATTGTACACAAAACGAATAAAATTCGTTTCCGCGTGCAAAAGATTGTTTCATAATTTCATTATTTCAGAATTGTAGTTTGGAGGAAGTGTAAATATTTTTTTACGCCTATTTGAACGTGAGCGCTCAGACTTCGTGTTTCCGTGTTGCTCAACACCAACGTTGTAGCGTGGTCTACTGGAGTTGGTCGGGCATTACTTCGACTCATTCAGGCTAACGAAATGGAAACGCAGCTCTGTCATGCGACTCGGTAAGGATACAAGACGGATGAATGTTCAATAATTGGTCTAAGGAGGGTGCTGTAAGCGACTACATTCGTGAATAAAGTTTTAAGAATCTTTCGATTCTTCCTGTAAATCTTACCTGGGTATGCCTCCCGTCGCTCGATTCCTGTGGTAATTCCACACCAGTGCTTGTCGAACTACTATATTTTTACGGCTAAGGGCGCTGAGTAGTGGTGGACAGTCACCAAAAAGTGAACGCTGTTTCCATCCTCTGCTACCGGTGGTTCCATTGTGCAGAAAGGTTCGCCCGCTGAAACTGCGACGTCTAACATCGTATAAGGACAAAACCTCTGTTGTTAGCGGTTTATATCACGAATATTCACAAGTGTTGCAAAAAGATGTGCAATCATTTCAGTACTGTAAAGATAGTAGTGTCCTTACCACTGAAATTCTGTGGTAGTTTTTAAGTCCCTCTATAAAGAACCTAATGTTCGCTTCATCATTATTCTTGAGACAGATGATGTCATATTTTTACCAATTCAGAAGTAATGCCGATCATATTTATCAAGGTATTAACCATTTCTAAATGGGTCATGGGGGAAACTCACATACATCATTGCAATTTGCCGAATCACGAACATTGTTCGTGTATAACGGGCAGTCAAATGAAAAGAGACAAATAAAATAAAAGTAAAATGTTTATTTCAAAAGTAATCGTCGTAACTGTTAATGCATTTACCCCACTGTGAGACAAGACGATCAAAGCTTTCATGGAAAAATGTTTGCGGTTCCCTGCGGATCCATCACTGTACACAGACGTGCAACTATCCATCCGAGCAAGTCGAGGGCTACGAATGTCGTTCTGTAGCGCTCCAGAAGTGCGAAAATCGCATGGGGAGAGATTTGCACTGTATGGATGATGTGTAACGGTTTCCCAGGGAAACTTCAGCAGCATAGGCGAAACAACTGGCACGCCAACTCCGGATAAATCATGACCATTTTCTTTGATAACAAGGGCCCGCTGCTAACTGACTTTCTGGAACATAGCTCCACAATTGACACTCAACGGTACGTAGTAGGGCTGTTAAAGTAATATCGATATTTATTACAAAATATCGATACCTATGGCGATATTCTTTCCACCGGTACATAGATATCGAAGTGGCAATATCAAGGGCCGATATTTTATATTTTTTCGCAATTTCGATAAATATTTGAAGCTGTTCTTGTGATGTTTTACTAGAACATTTTACTTTCAGTATGTGAAGGAGTCTTACTACTTCTTGAGCTTTCATCACGTCCAGCCCTCTTTGACTGTGTGAAGCAAGTATAGGTTGCACATAGTAGTCACACTGCACTAGGTGGGGGGGGGGGGGGGGTGTGAATGGAATAACAACGTATCCTATGTGAAGATATAGCACACCAGTTGCGTTTAAAGAAACCGCAACTGCAGTGCTGTTTCTTCACATTGATGAACAAGAATCTAAATGACGAGACTGGTCTTTGCGCTGGTGGGCGGTGACGTGTGAGGGGAAACGCTGACGTAAAGGTGCCCGGCGCTACAAACAAACCGTAACATCAAACTTCACCAAGCAATTTCGACACAACTGCTAGGTCGCTGGACTTTGCAGAAACAAGTCAACATGAAGTGTTGCAGACAAATCTGATATGTGACGAGGCCGAACGACACACACATGGGACCTCTTTTATTGTGCCACTTACCTGCAGTTACCATTGTTATCAAAGTGGTTATCGCCAAGTTTGAACGTGTATCGTTTCCCTTCCAATTTGTGCTCTAAAAGGGGATAAGCAGACAGCTAGCTTGTTGATGTAAAGAATATCTAGTAATAAATCAGTACATAAATATACAGCTCTAAAACTGGCAGTAAATTTACAATATGCAGCCGATATTTTTATAGGTTGGTACGTAGATATTATTTCCGTCGATTTTTCGATAAATTCCTCGGTATATAGACGGCCGATAATATATTTTTTAAATATAGGTACATCAGATTCCCGATACTTTTTAAAATACCGATAGTCTTAGTACGTAGGCAATTCGCAAACATGGAAGCACGCGATATAGACCAAACGCCAAGGAATGTTGACGTACGGCATCCTTCTGTTGCAGGATAACGCCCGCCCACATAATGTCAAGGTTCTTTATACTAAACTGCGGAAGTTTAGCTGAGAAGCTATTACAGTGCCTCCATACAATCGCGATCTCTCCCCTTGCGAGTTGGATATTTTTTGTTTCCTGAAGAACATCATGGGTCTTGGATTTGCTCCGGACGAAGAGGTGCACGCCTCGGTACAATCATGGTTCCAAAGGTAATCTAAAACCGTTTTCAATGAAGGCATTTGTCCGTCTTGTCTCTGAGTGGAATAAATGTATTTACATTTATGGCAACTACATTAGAAATAATGAATAGTTACTTCCCTTTTTCAATTTGCCTCATTTTTGACTGCCCCTTACAAATGACAGCGGTAACCAGTAACTTCGGATTACAAATGTACTACGAAGAAAGTGCAGTTGAGAGCTGTGCCCGTATTAGTCACAACGACATTACACTATGAAGAGCAACCGTTACGATGATGAGTAGGAAACGACTGTACCCTTCGATCTGTCGATCTGTGATTAGTCCATTCGGTGGTTAGTGATCGCTTATCTGTGTACACAGATAGGCACATACCCCATATGCGTGACGGACTTTACGGTCTTCTCATCCAGATCCTATTTCTGCCCGGCACGGACCACACGGGAAATGACAGTAGCGGATGCGACCACATGCTCCATCACACAGAGAACTCAAGGATGAAACGTGGCGGGAATTATACTACCTAAGCAATTGACTTCGCATCTAACTGCTGCTGTAAAACTCAGCTGTTGCGTATCGCAGAGCATTCCAAAACATCTGACTGTCTGAGCAAGAGCTTACCTATGCCAGTACCGTCGTCATCGTGCAGTCTGTGAACGGTTGTGGCAGTAAGAATTTTACCTGCAAGAAAAAGCTCAGAGTTTGAGCGTCGTCTGGCGAACAATTTCAATAACGTAAGTATTACAAGTGATAGACCGTACTTTGTGAGAACTGAGTGCCGTCTCTGACAAAGGTCGGTAGCAAACGCTACATTTATTTAAGAGATAAATCAAATATCGGTTTGAAGTAAAGATTGTCAATTCTTGGGACTGAGGACAAATGCAAAGCTGTTTTGAAACTATCATATTCACGATCTTGTGCAGAAAGTGAGCAGTGGTGCCGTCTCAGAAAGATCAATTTCAACTGTAAAGTCACAGGCATGTTCAGACTGCGCGGTGTAGGATTTGTGTTGCTAGTGGTGTTAGTGTCATGACTCGCCGATAGCGGCACGGTGATTGGGGTTGAAACACAGGCATCAGTGAGTATTACAGCTGTATTTTCAAATAACTTCCGGGAATTCAGACAGGTAACACTTTCAGCGACCGCCGATATTTCGGCGGTAGAGCACCCCGCCATTTTCAAGGGAAACTGCAACGGACATGCGACTTACATGCAAATTTAAAACCTCGGTTCTCGAACTGATGCAGGAAAGATAACACACACACTAAACACTAGCGCCACCAAAGATGACAAAAGTCAGAGATATCGATAGTCAGACTACGAACTCGCAGGTGAGGTAGCATTAACTCGGTCACTCTGTTTTTTGGCAAGGGAGAGAGCCGGATTCCAAACAGAGTTTAAACAAAAACCTCCATCCCTGTTAACGAGGTTGCTCGCTAATTTAGTCTCAACTGCCTCCTTAATAACACTGTCCCAATAGCTGGATGTGCATGCCAATATATCGGTGTTATTATATAACATGGGGTGACCAGTATCAAAGTAATGTTCGCAATAGCAGATCTACTTGGCTGCTGTAATCGTCTGTGCCGTTTATGCCCAGTACATCGGTCCTCCACGGTCCTGATAGTTTGACCAATATATGTCATGCCGCAGCTACAAGGAATGCTGCGATGTACACCGGCCTTACGCAGTCCAAGATCATTCTTAACAGAAAACAAACAAAAAAATGGTTCAAATGGCTCTGAGCACTATGGGACTCAACATCTGAGGTCATAAGTCCCCTAGAACTGAGAACTAATTAAACCTAACTAACCTAAGGACATCACACACATCCATGCCCGAGGCAGGATTCGAACCTGCGACCGTAGCGGTCGCGCGGTTCCAGACTGTAGCGCCTAGAACCGCTCGGCCACTCCGGCCGGCACAGAACTCAAAAGCACTAAGATTTCAGATGGAGGTCGGAAACACATTTCACATCGTATTTCCATAAAATACGACCGATATTGTTGGAAGTATTTCGTAAGTATGGCAAAAAGGCAGTAGACTTAGGTGTTGATTCATGATTATCATCGATCACCCGATGTACGGTTGGTCGATAGCGCAGCGCACCTTCAATCTGTCTGTCACTACAACCATTTTGACGAAACGTAACTTCAAGATGGGACAGCTCAGCTGGCAAAGTCTCAGCGTCGGAAACGACAGAGGGACAGTCAATAGTCAATGCTACCTCACCTGCGAGTTCGTAATCTCACTATCGACATCTTTGACTTTTGTCATCTTTGGTGGCACTACTGTTCAGTGTGTGTTTTATCTTTCCTGCATCAGTCCTTGAACCGATGTTTTAAATTTGCATGTACGTCGCCTGTCCGTTGTAGTTTGCCATGGCGGGGTGTTCTCCCGCCGAAATATCGGCGATCGCTAAAGTGTTATCTGGCTGAATTCGCGGAAGTTATTTGAAAGTTGTTTACGCCAGGAGAAACTCCGGTCTCACATTACAGCTGTAGGCAGTCAACATGGGTCTGAACCAACGGCGTCCATGCGATAATTTTTATTGCGGCGTAAACCAGGGGATATGGAGCATTTTTAATAGTTTGGAAGACGAATGGGTACTTTCGAGTAATCATAAAAAGTTCGTTCTGACCCTGTTAAAGAGCTGCGTAACACCGACTTTTAAATACTTTTCTTGAAAGAAAAATACCTGCTTACACTATTTTTTTCCTTCTTTCAAGCGGGCCTCTCAAGTAGCGAAGTTTAATTATAACCACCGCACATTTTTCCTCATTAAAAGGTGCAACGGACACGACTGTCGCTGAACAGAGAAAGAACAGAGAACTATGAAAAGGCCGCACGAAAAATCGCGGTTCAGGGTCTTGGTGCTCGGTTCCTATATGAGCAAGCAATGTGGATAAAAAGTTTGTTTAGCCTAGAACAGCGGCCGTTTGTATAGCCATTCGAACATACCTTACGGTTGCTATGTTACAGTAGATGAAGCAAGTTTTGAACGGTGCACCGGAACTGGCGTCCAGACTCATGGCGCGATCCATTAATTTCTTTTGCTAAAGATTCTAATTCGGCTGAAATAAATGCTCAGTTATTGGTGCCATTTTTATTTGCTCCGTTCGCATTTTACGTGCAAAAGGAATTTTTTTTCTGAGAGATTTCTGAAGCGCACTACTTCTATGTTTCAAACTTGAGCAAATCGGTTAAAATTTTGTAAGGTGGTAGATAAATACGTGTCATTAACGTTCGTCCTGTTGTGTGAGACCTTCGTCCGTTGCTACTATATAACCAATATGGTTCGAAGGCAATAAAAGAAAACTCCGGATCAATCATCGTCCCACAAAAATTTACATCGGTTGCCAAGCTATGGCGGTCTAATATCAAAATTATAGTACAGTAGAAGTCGGGAACTAAAATGAAAAATTCTCCTGGCGTAACAGAAAAAGGCGAATATGCCCTGGGAAGAGTTGGGGGATGTAAAAGAATGGAACTCGCTTTCAATTTACTGGCAGCTTTAGAAACATTTCTATCAAAATATCTTGACATATTCGCCCATTTTCGGTAGTTAACCCTACATCCCCAGCGCAGTGAGCTCTCATAGTTGCAATGCGTTGGCACACCGGCATTTTGCAGTTCATAGGCTCAAGTCCCTCCTGATTCTGTGCCCATAATCCAGAATATTCGTCAGCCATAATGAACAGACAATACATGTAATAGCTAAAAAAGTTTTCCTTGGTGGGGGTAAATTTTCTGGGAGTGGATTTGTTCCTTTGTGTGGGGGGAGGGGACGCTAAAACATTTTTTTATATCTTGGAAGGAAGGAAGGAAGTGAGTGAGTGAGTGTTTCCTCGGAAGAGACCTATTCTCCCCCGAACGTACCCCCAATTACCAGTTAGATGTACGGTGAGGGATGTAAGAGCACGCACATTTATGGGCTTCTAAAGAGTGCGATGCATCTATAATAGGACGTTCCAGAGAGTGAGGTGGAACTAACTAGGAAGTATTCCGGACTTGGAGATGCATATATCCTAAATTTTAATGAAACGTTGTCATATTGCACGACACGACAAATACCATGTTGCATGACATGATGGCGTGTCTCTTTCACGACATGTGTCGTGTTACTGTACTTCACACAATACACTGCATTACGTGAGAGTACTAATACTAAAAAGAAAAAGCGCGAATATGCCAAGACGTTTTGAATTAAATGTCTTTGAAGATGGGAGATAAGTCGAAAAGCTGGTTTCCTTCATTTCCATCCCTGACTCTTCAGAGGACGTAATTGCCTTCTTTTGTGCTATCATAGGGCCATATTTCATTCTGGTTTCTATATGAATAAAACTTGCCACCGAGCTTACGGAAACCACGTACTGCCAATTCCTGAGTACTGTTCGTCGGTGAATTAACTAGAGAGATAGAGAGAGAATGAATATGATTCAACGAAGAACTGCAAATTTCATCACTGATTATTCAGCTAGAAGACCTCGCACAATCTCCACGCGAAAGCGCCCATATCCTAATTCGACCCAAGAAACATTGTAACTTCCTACAACATACATCTCGCATTATCTCCAGGGTAAAATTATAGAATTTCTATGTTACACTGAGTGATATCTACACCCTTTTTCAGCGCGTTATGCACAGGAAGAAAAGCAAAAAGGTTTTGTGAAAGGTGTATGCCCTAGGCCTCAGACAACGCAGTCGTTGGCGGGGTACAGAGTAGACTTCCTACAGAACGGAGGAGTGAGTGAGTGCTGTCCAGCATTAGCAGTTGTAATTTTAATGCATTTCTTGTGGTGCACTACATTTATTCTGCGAAAGAATTCCCCAAAGTAGTTTAAGAGTGTTTCACTTCACTGTTACTTGTGTTTAGTGCACGACAGCTTTTTTGACAATGCTGTGTGCTGCGACTCGTCACATGGCCGAGCACGAAAATCAAGAAATAAAAAATTAGATAAAGCGTAATCTGGTGGAGTTTCTGTGCAGGATGAACTCGGTGCACAGTGGGGAATCTCTTAACGAACGGTTTGGAAGTAAGTTAAGATTCAGTAGCATAAGCCAAGTATTGTATTAATAAATTCGCCGATTGTGCTAGAGCGCATTAAACTAGCTTTATCGTCACGATCTACCTTACTGAGACCGTAAGATCTGCAACTTAATCTGCAGTTTGGTTGCTAGCGTTTAGGAGTCACCCCTGTCGCCTTCCAATTGTTTTATATAGCGTTATTTTGTCTCGACCAGTAGGCCGCAAACGTTCACGTGCAGCTGTACTACCGACCCTGCCCTTTCTCTGCACAGTGTGGAATGATTTCGTTCCGTAGAGTAGCAGCAGGACAGGCGCCAGTGGAGTTCTTTCATACGGCGTTCAGTTTACGTTTTAATTCGTGCACAATGTGTGAGAAATTGCAAGTTTCGGTCGCCTTGTCTTCCATTTCTACTTTCGACTGTGTACCACAATCAATTACTGAAGAACCAACTGTTCTCTGAAATAAGAAATGATTTCGTTATATATGATTGAATAACTCAAGGCTTGATGAAAAAATATTATAAGAAAACTTTGGGTGTGTGAAAACATCCTTATACTAACGTTTTCGACACAACTCGCAGCTTCTGCATTGGATAAATGGGACATGGTTTCCACGGAAGAATTGTCATTGACAACATTATCTACGCAATCAGTAGCTCCTGCTGTGGGCAAAACGAGCACGGATTCCATGACAGAACGCTAAAAACAAAAATATGGACCTGTATCACAACATTGCTTAGACCTATGTAGCCCATTTGTGTCCGTACGAAATAAATTCACAAAAGTAAAAAGCACACACACAGCAAGGAAATTAATTAGCTACCTCAAATGGAGAGGCATCGTTGGCACTCAAAATCCTAACACGTCATCGGGGCTGTTTATTTGGTGGTATCAAATGTGTCGGAAAGTCCAAAACTGATGGCACTGCTTCGGGTTTGAGACGTTCCTTCCACGTTCCAGGGCTCACTACGTAATCATCTAGTCGGAAATGGTTTCCGCAAAGAAAACTGCAATACGTAGGATTAAAACTTTTCCGCTTCACGGAAGTAATCCACTTCTTTAGCATCTCTGGGTGCTTTAGAGGAAACCTGTTCAAAAACATCGAATTAGCAAACGCACTAAGTCTGTATTTTTATCGTATTGTATTGGTAGTCCTATTACCTGTGAAATGGTAAGTCAATTTCCTTACTCCATCGCTTCGTACAATTGAAAGCGGAACCAAAATCACCATTTCGATAATCCGTAATTCCTTATACACCTTACAGACCGAGATAAACTTCTTGCCAGATTCGAATATGGCGGACAATACAGACGACAGTAATCAGCTGGTACAGCCATCTATCGGTGGGTCCGGTAGTTGAGCATCCCTCATTTCGCTAGCTTTAGACGCCTGTAGCAGCAGGCGTCAGTGGAGTTCTTTCATACGGCGCGGCCAGCGCAGAGAACAGTGTCACCAGTTGAACAGGTGCCGTCTGTGTGTGTGGAGGGGCAGAGGGGGGGGGGGGGGCGGGGGCTGGGAAGGTGGCGAACAGGAAGCGGAAGTGGCAGTCCCGCTGCCGTTCCCAACAAGGAGCGGAGCTATGTCGTATCGCAAGGTCTGTCTGGATTGTGAGGCAAATGTTCTTACTGCCCAGATTTCGGTAGGTTCTCATACAGCTAGCAACTTCAACCCATCTCTATCAGATATTGAGTATTGATCCCGATACCTATAACCATATAGATACGAAGAATCGTAAGGTATTTATTGCTTGTGTGTTTTTAGTAAAAATACATAAACAGTGGTTGGTTGCTATATTTCGTGAAGTAATACAAACCTCAGCAGCGGAGCTCAGCAACCAGTATAATGCAGAATTCGTTTTCTTGAAGATATGAGAAATACTTCCGAATATAAGTTTTCGTCGGCCAAATTGATATTCGTACGTATTATAAAAATTGGTATTAATTTTGTATGTGTGTGTATGGCAACAGTCGCTGTGAGGTATGAACGACCAACGTATAGTTCAGGATTTACGGCATCATGAGCACGGAAATGCGTGAGAAAATGGCGTATCACAAATTAAGTTTTAATGCGTCTATTGTCTACTTCTGACACTCGTATAGCCTACTCTACTTACGGAAATCTCTGCCACCTGGCAGCGCTTTTGACAGCTTTCAACTGCGAAGTGCAAAGGGCTGTAGGCGAAAACCGCGATCGTCCATGGATTTATGGAGTTTTCCCAAAATTGTTGTCGACACGCGAAGCAGATGCGCCCAGCGTACAGAAACTTTACTACGAAATCACGATCCGCCAAACCTATGCAGTGGCACAAGGCTGTGTGCTAGGAAGATGTTGGATAATGTACGTGGTTTGTCACCGGAATAAGAAAGGGAAAGAATGAAATAGTGCACCTCTCACGGATACCCTGCCTCAGACAGATCACCCCCGTTCACTTAAAGAGATTGCAGTTTGCCGTGAGGCTTGAATTTGCCAATACAATTAACAAGTCACCGGGGCAGTACGTTAAATATTGCGGAGTGGATTGACATTTCCATGTTTTCATATGGACAGTTTCATGTCGCTGGGTCAAAGTTGGTCTCACATAAGAATTTATTCAACGTAGCTCTTGGACACGTAATTAGAAATGCTATTTACTAGCGAATCTGGGAATGCTTCACAACTGCTAAATGATTCGGAATTGGATATACGTCCGAATCTCCTTCTCTCCTCTCCTCCTCGTGTCTGTCCATCACCGCTCCCACTCTTTCTGACCATCTCCTCCCCTCTATATCTCCGCTCCTCCTCCCTCGTCTCTGTCCATCTCCTTTCCCCCTCTGTGTCCATTTCGTCCCCCTCTGTCCGTCTCCTCTTTTCCTCTCTTTCTGACTTTGAGCTTTGTTTATTGCGAACGAAACCTTGATTGGGAACTGAAGTCGCTTGTAATTAATGGGTAAATCGGTTTGAATCATCGGTAAACGAGATACGGGAGACCTCCTGTTGCTGGATCTGTAAACCGAGCATCGTGGCGGAGTGGGTAGTACACTGGACTCGCATTCGGTAGTACAAGGGTTCAAATCCCCTTCCGGTGATGCTAAATCCTCTAGACAATTGCTGAGACCGTTCCTTTTGAAAAGAAACGGCCGATTTCCATCCGCATTCTTGAAACATTCCGAGCTTATGATTGATCACCATGACTTCGATGTCGACAGGACGTTGAATCGCTTGGATCTTTGTTGATAGCAGTTTCAATGCCAATATTTCTGATAGTGCTAATCAGTAAATGTATAGGATTATAAAGTTTCAGACTATGCAGGTTCCGTTGTATTCCAATTAGAAGCCGATAATGCATTAATACAAATTTCCTGTCTTCTGTTAAAACAGACTGCGGGAAAGAAAACGAAACTGACATTTTCATAGCACAGCATTTTGTTCCTCGCAGTTAGTTTTAATAGAAAACCCGTACATGGCTGTTCAAGAAAATGTATGGCCTACATCCGTTCAAGTGTTTAGTAGAGCAACAATATTTAACGTGAATCCGTCTAGAACTACTCGAGATTTTTCGTAACGTTCTCTTCCTGGTGCTCAGAGCACTTGCTCAACAGAAGAAAAGTTTCACATTAGCAAAGCTGTGAATTAAGTGTTCCTAGCTCTTAAGGTATGCATTTTAGGGATCATGTTTCATTATAACGGGACATTTTTTCTTGCTGTGGTCTATAACACCTCTCAAAATATGGAAAACAAAACGCTTGCATTAGAAAGGATTTGTTTCGCAGTATCGAAGACGAAGTAATGATCATAGCTCTTAAGGTATGTATTTTAGAGCCCATGTCTACTGGACATTTTTCCTTCGAATGATCGCTCCTGTCATCCCTGAACAGTGACATTTCCTCCTGGAAAAACCTAGATAAGACAAAAGCATTCTCTGATATTCAAAACAATCATACTATATTGTAAGGCAATATATGGGAATCGTGCTATATTTGCATGAACTAGAGAATAATGTCGCTATTGTATCCACTTTGCCACGTTAGTGGATACGTGTTTCATTATTTTCATCATGGCAGCAATACCAGCAACCGTTACGAAATTATCTCTAATGAAAAACGGCCCACAGTTGCACTAATTATGTATATTCTAAATTTTGACCATGGTGTAAACTATAATAATATAGCCTTCTTCAGAAGTCATAAACTTTTAAAAATGAAAAACGTCTTAGCCCAACGGCTGCGTCAAGGTCAATAAAATAAAATAACGTCAACAGACATGCGCCTGTTTCGATCATAAATAAAACTACATGTGGCACCGTATGTTCCCCGCCACTACATCTGTTGTACTAGTATACTGTTATGCTAGTATAACAGATGTAGTGCACATATTTTAATTTTTATTGAACTAGTAGCGAAGTACAGAGGGCTTTAAAGGCCAATATTTAGGCTATAACGACTCAGATAGCTGTTTGAATTGAACAGGCTCAACAATTCGAACTGACAGTACGTATCCGCCGTCTTAGACAGCAATCTGATGACGTCACTATGTGACCTTTCGTAGATACGTATACAGTTCATCATGATGATGAGAATGTGGTACGGTTTGATTTCTGAGTCGTCATAGCAATTGATGTTGTCTCACTAGCAGATGAAACGTTGGGCACGGAAATGCGCCTTAGAGCACGGCATCTTCATAAAACGAAATTAGTGAAGGCTGATGTAATGGAACAAAGAGTCCGTGAACGCTTAAAGTTATTGACAGTAATACTGTCAGTGTATTGCGCGAAAATGCGAAGCCAAAAACGGCACAATGACATGGCGCAATTTATAGTCCTGGATGCATCAGTTAGATGCCTTTAGCGGACATGCCGGCGCTCGACTGTGCTGAACTCACACGTATTGCGTTTAAGTAGGTTCCTTTGCAAAACTACAAGCAGAAATTTCGCAGAACGAACCAAGTCGGAAAAGCTTCCAGTGAACATTTGAATGAACAGAGGGCTCATTCACGGGAGCATAGTTTCGTAAACGCCTACTGCTACTAATTAAAAGCTAAGCATGTGAACCGTATAATTCATCGTGCGCATGTGCTATATTTCTTTACTGTAACAACTGTTGCAAACTAAATAAAACAATTACTTCCTGACAGCTGGTAAGGTTCCGTGATAATTTGTCTGTAGGGTGACAGCTGTTGCAAGAAAATTATGCTCACTGGCAGCTTGCCATATTTGTCAATTCTGAGACCTGCTAAGAGTAAAATCAACAATCTTCCTTATTGTCATTACACCCTTATCTTGTCTCCTCTGCTGTTGTGGACAAAGAGGTATCTGCTGTTTCCTGATCAATCTCAAAGTGCTGCATGGCACTTTCATAAAAATTGTGGTTTTCTGTCATTTACTTTTTCATTTCTTCACGAAAAGTCGTTCGAAGAGAATTGAATTTCTCTAGGTCTCGACGGGAACTGCCGTGCATTGCGCAATGCCACAGCACCCTCACACGTCACGATGTATGACTGACTGTCAATATTTTTAAAGCTTTGCAACTTTCTTCAATATGTTGCGCAATAAATATTGAAGCAGCTCAGTAGAAAATGAAGTGCGTTATGCTGCGTATATAGGAAGTTATCAACACAATTTCACTAGTGCGTAACGTCTGTTTCATTCTTTCTCTTAATCCGGTTTATCATGATTGTTTTTGTTTTATCACATAACTATTAGAATGCACACTATACGCTTTCCATGTTTTGTTACATGAACTACTACTTTACCAAATAAAGCCTGACACTAAATATGTACTTGAATTGCCTATAGTGCCTGCATTACCGCATCTTACAAAACATTCACGGCTTCTGAAATAAATTGCGGCTGCTCACAGTAAGCAAAAGTATCGTCAGGCCGAAGGCTGGACAAAACATCAAAGTCCTGCACTAGGCGCGGTCTTATTAGATGTAATATACCGTTCTCTATATCCTACCTTTAAACTGATTTACCTGCAGTTCAATTCAGAGTCAAGATACAACGTGACTTTCACACGCTAACAAATAATTGCCTCAGGTTAAAGAAAGAGGCAAGTTGGGGTGTCACCGCCAGACACCACACTTGCTAGGTGGTAGCCTTTAAATCGGCCGCGGTCCGTTGGTATATGTCTGACCCGCGTGTCGCCACTGTCAGTGATTGCAGACCGAGCGCCGCCACACGGCAGGTCTAGAGAGACTTCCTAGCACTCGCCCCAGTTGTACAGCCGACTTTGGTAGCGATGGTTCACTGACAAATTACGCTCTCATTTGCCGAGACGATAGTTAGCATAGCCTTCAGCTACTTAATTTGCTACGACCTAGCAAGGCGCCATTATCAATTGCTATTTATCTTGTGATGCATGTACCGTCAGACCGATGTTCACCAATTATGGATTAAAGTTAAGTATTCCAACAGATACGTACTTTTTTCACTGGTCTCACCGCCTTTAACTGTTCCAGACCTCACGCCAGCCTGCGTGAGCTTAAACACGTGCCTTTCGGCTACCCGTCATTGTGGATTGGCTGTCTTGCCAGTCCACAACACAAGTGATAGGCGAAATACTAGGGCCGACTTGAAATCGTCCCCCGGACCTTTCCTATTGGTAGTATAAGCCATTCCCGTCAAGAAATTTTCGTAAGTTTTGCTACTTGCACAGGAGAAAACACTACCTTTCGCAGTAGAGTGCTCCCAATGGGTGTGAGCCCTTCACCGCCTTGGCTTCGTGTGGCGGCCCGTGTTCATCTTAGACTTCATTCGCTTCTCAGGGAGACTACTCCGGATTGAGTCTGTAGCTGTAAGTTTCTCAACCTTCACACACAGCTTAGCGATAGCACCTTCGTGCTCACTGATGGCTCTAAGACTGACACTGGTATCCGGTGTGCCTTCGTCATTGGCACCAACAATTTTCGGTATCTGCTTCCAGAGCACTGCCCAATACTTCGTTCTCTTAGATCACGCAGTACATTCAGGATTTTTGTCGTATGCTCAGGTTCTCTGTCTCTTCAGAGCCTGTGTATGCTGTGCTGTACACGGTCCCCAGGGAAAAAAAAGTTCAAATGGCTCTGAGCACTATGGGACTTAACATCTGAGGTCATCAGTCCCCTAGACTTAGAACTACTTAAACCTGATTAACCTAAGGACATCGCACCCATCCACGCCCGAGGCAGGTTTCGAACCTGCGACCGTAGAGGTCGCGCGGTTCCGGACTGAAGCTCCTAGAACCGGTCGGCCACAGCGGCCGGCACTGTTAAGGGAACCACTGTGATGTCCATGTGGGTTCCTGGTCGCGTCGCTCTAACGGGAAATGTGTCTGGCGCTGCTGCCAATGCGGCAGTCCGCCTACCTCCTTGACTCTTCCATTCCTTCGGACGATCTCCGTGTTGCCGTCTGTCGGCAGGTGGTGTCACTTTGGCGTCACCACTGGTCGTCTGTTCACCGAACAAACACCGGGGAATTAAACTTTTCTCGCCCCTCGCGCCGCGAGGATATCTTTTTAGCCAGGTTGCGTTGTCTTTTTAGCCATCGCCATGTGTTAAATGGTGATCTCTCACCTCTTTTTGCTATTTGTCGTCAACCTTTGACGGTTCGCCGTTTCCTGACAGAATACCCTTATTTAACCACTTAAGTTCCAGCGTATGTTTGCCGTTCTAGATACCGACCGTTTTAGCGAACTACGCGCAGACTGTCGACCGTGTTCTACTTTTTATCCCTCGTAACAACATGACGGACATTTAATCTTTCGGTTCTGGACCTCCGCTGTCTCTACGACGTATTTTGAGGACCTTTCTGCAAGTGGTAGCTCTTGCTTTTAGTTCCTTCCTTCCATCGATTGGGCTTAACGTGTAGTCGCTTTTAACTCTTTTCTTACTAGTTTTGCAAGGTTATGACGTGGGCGCTTGCAACCGCAGTTGTTTCTGTGCCCTGAAAAAAAGTGCGCCGAAGTTTTATTAGTGCTGCTTTGTCTTGTAAAATTACCGATCACTTATTTGGCAGCGGGTAATTTGCTTAGTTTTCAAATTGTTCAGTTAACAAGAATGACAGCGTTTCTGAAACAAGAGTAAGTACAGTATTATATGTGGAGGTTAAGCAAATTTTGTTGGACGACTTCATCTTATGCTGAAGAAATTTTCAAAATTGAACAAAAAGGGTCGCTACAGGTATGGGATGTAGTGTTCAGTTCGAAACACAAGGAAATAACATCTTTCGCATGAGAGCGTAAAGTGCAGCACAAAACATGTCATAAAATTGACATAGTAAAAGGAAGATGGCTGCATCTTTGTCAAAAGGTTTACCGGGGATATTGCACGGCGTAATTGTTAGATCCTGTCAGCAGAAGTACCCTCAGCCACACACCGCGAAGTAACTTTCGAGGTATAGGTGTAAATGCAGTACTGTACAAGGACGCCCCTGTTTCCTACATTTACTTCTGTTTACCGAAGTAACAAGTACTGAAATACACTGGCCCATACAGCTGTCCATAGTATAACTTTGGAAATAGCACTATCGATATTGTGAAGTCCCTGGAAATAAAAACTGACTCGAACCCGGACGTTTACTTAAGCTGACTTTCACATGCCACTAGAGCTGTGCAGAAATTGTAAAAATGGCAGCTGCAAATTGCCTAAGTGGCTCTATGATCTTGGTTTTGAGAGCAAAATAGTAAGAGTTCCGGTCAGTGTTCAAGCAAGCAACGCTACGAACTTCAGGCTGCGGTGGCAAAGCGCGCGGGCATGTAATGGGCGCTAAGCTGTCTAAAGTTAGGACCAGTATGTATAACGAATGTGATTAATTAAAGCGAAATTCGACTATTGTGGAGTAGCGAGCGCCATTGGGAAGTTCTACATTATTGCTATGTGGTTTAATAACAAAGTTTCACGTTGACCGGAGCCGTGTAATTTAGATTGCATTCATTAATCTTCAAAGTTAAACCGGAGTACGACTTAACACTGCCACAATGTGGATGCAGAGCTAAGATCAATAGTACTCGTCTTAGTGGAGGGGCGGGGGGGGGGGCGTTATAAGTCGGTTGTGCATTTGAATTAATACATGGCTCAGCTGTAAGAACTCATTCTGTAGGAACAGTGGAAGTTGTTGATGTCGACAACGTTATTAAGTTGTGCACGTGGACATTAAATAACGTGCATGTGGGGGGTGGGGGGGTGGGGTGGGGGTGGGGGGGGGAGTGTAGGGGCATAGCTTTCTTTAAATGCAGATAAGATTTGCCGTTCTTACCTGTGCGTCAACGACTGATTGCTTGCTTCGATAGGAGCTAGTTTGTCCTGAAGAGGACATCAGGTTTGCCCGGCGGGTTCCCATGATGAGCGGTTCCGTCCTGGTTGCCAGCTTCAAGGCTCTGTTTGCGCAACTGATGACTCACGCGTGTTTGCCGCGCTATCTCCGCGCCGGCGTTCGATCTGGCAGGACTCCTGGCTGTGTCGGCAGGCGCCCGCCCTCTGCTCCCGTTTACAGTTATCGCCCTCTGCTGCTTAACGCAGTAAAGCGGCTTACTCTGCGCTGTCACAGAGGGTCGCAGGAACACGGAGGATCGCAGTACTTGCAACTAAAACAACCCGAAAGTAATCGGCAGTAAGACTCAAAATTCTATAAAGGTGCTCGGCAGTCATTTAGGTGCTGGTGTAGTATCTAACGTACGGCTCTCTCTCTCTCTCTCTCTCTCTCTCTCTCTCTCTCTCTCTGAAAACTGAATAAATCACGGAATAATGTAGATAGAGAGGTACAAATTGACACACATGCTTGGAATGACATGAGGTTTTATTAGAACCAAAAAAATGCAAAAGTTCAAAAAATGTCCGACAGATGACGCTTCATCTGATCAGAATAGCAATAATTAGCATACCAAAGTAAGACAAAGCAAAGATGATGATCTTTACAGGAAATGCTCAGTATGTCCACCATCATTCCTCAACAATAGCTGTAGCCGAGGAATAATGTTGTGAACAGCACTGTAAAGCATGTCGGTCGATCACGATACGCTTGCGACTGCAGTTAACCCCAAAGCCAATCGGACGGACTGAGGTCTGGGGACCTGGGAGGCCAAGCATGACGAAAGTTGCGATTGAGCACACGATCACCACCAAACGACGCGCGCAAGAGATCTTTCACGCGTCTAGCAATAATTTTTTTTTTGTTCTAATAAAACCCCATGTCATTCCAAGCATGTGTGTCAATTATTACCTCTCTATCTACATTATTCTGTGGTTTATTGAGTTTTCAAATTTATACTGACTTTTTGATCACCCGGTCGGTATATCAAAGGGGTGGGGGTGAAAAAGAAGTGTAGCACACGACGCGCGAGTACTCATACTTTATCCGTCCATTATTTGACAAAGAAGCATTTAGCGACTAAGAGCAAACTTTACACACAATATCAAACTTCTGCGAAACTTTTTCTCGCTGACAACCCCACAAAATGATGGGAAAAAGTTTATCGCTTGCTAAATTTTATTACTCCTTTATTGCCTACCGTATTCGCGACACATTTTGCAGACAGTGTTCACATTACAACTGACTATATCAGCAAAATTATCATTGTACGACACACACAGAGAGGTATGACGTCATAAACATTGAGCTGTGTGAAACAGAACTGCACGGAGAAATTCGCTAGAGATACTGGTGAAATACGTGTACAAAATGTGAGATTCGTTAAATGCGTGTGAAATAATTTGATATGTGCATACGCAAGCAAAGATGTGGGTAAGCAGCTCATCTGGAAACCCTGGAACCATTTCAACCAAATTTGGTACGAACATAATTGCCATCTGGAAAGAAATATTTGGGAGGTAAAAGCACCAGCTTCTGTTGCGGTCGAGTGATTTGTCGGAAAAAGGAAGCTGGAGGAGATGGACACAGATAGGGGAGGCGGAGGGGGTGCAGGAGATGGTTCAAATGGCTCTGAGCACTATGGGACTTAACATCTGAGGTGATCAGTCCCCTAGAACTTAGAACTACTTAAACCTAACTAACCTAAGGGCGTCACACACATCCATGCCTGAGGCAAGATTCGAAACTGCGACCGTAGCGGTCGAGCGGTTTCTGACTTTAGCGCCTAGAACCGCTCGGCCACAGTGGCTGGCCGTGGAGGGGACTGACAGGGAGAGGGTGAGAGCAGAGGAGAAGAGACGAGCAAGGACGGGATGGGAGCAGAGCAAAGGAGACGGACAGAGAGGTGGTGGGAGCCGAGGAGGAGATAGGCTGATAAAAAAGATAGGAGTAAATACATACCCAGGCAAATTTTTTGTAAGTGTTTAACCATGAGACGGAACTAGTGGGTATGTAATTATGGCCTGCAGGCGGCTCGCATACCACGAAAACATCTCTAGAAATTAATGTTCGTTAATAGTACTAGACCGGCGATACCTGCTTCGTCAAGTTAACAACAGCGAGGATAAGTGCTAATATGCTTCCGTAGGACACAACGATGGAAGCATATTTCGTAAGTTTCATGTACCAGATATGCAGTTACGACCTGGGAACCTAAGACACGCTGTAGGTATTGTTGAGTCACCAACAGTCACGATTGTCATTGCAGTTAATGAGAAGCAGTGTATCCAGAACAGGTTCGTCAAATATTGGAGCCGAAGAAGAAGAAGAAGAATACTGGAAATTTGCTGAGAAACTGCCTTACATGCGATTTGTGGACAAATTATAAAAGCCAACTCTCTGAACGGTTGGTCACTCAGGTGCATATTGAATTTACTGTGGCACTTCTTTTCGATGGGGCAGTTTTTGAACTGTCGCTCTGTTGTAGTTTTCAGAAAAACAGTTAATAAGAATAGGTTCGTCTCCTACTGCTCTAAAACGCCTGGATACCAAACTATACTACGCTGTTTAGGCCCAGTCAGACTTCCGAATGATGTCTCTGATTAAAAGACATGGCCATAATGGACTTAAGTATAGGGAACTAGAGGGCAGAAACATACTAAATAACTACTGTCACACGTGTTCCAAAGATATTTGAGTGCAAGGTTACTCAGATTCATTATGACGTTCACCTCGCCAGTGCCGACAGAACGTGGCATGATACATTTGCTTGAAAGTAGCATCAAAGCCCTCTGTTGGACAGCAAGTCATGCCAACACTACGGTTATACCATTTTGACCATAAAGGCCAATCAAGTTGCGGGAAAGCTGCACCGAGCGTGGTAGCTAACATTGTACAGGGGTTAAACCCTTTGTCTACCCAGCCAGATATAAGTTTTCTGTAGCTACTCTGAACTGACCAGGTCGAACGCTGGAAAGGACACTACAAAATTCCTGCTCTCGTCGTTGCCGCTTCCGAATTTTTGAAAGGTGTTCGTCCACACCTTTTGCCCACCAGCTGGCAAGAGTAAACTAACGATAGCGCTAAGAACGTTATTTTTGTTGTGTAGTAGGCAGGTGAATAGATTTAAATGTGCCAAGTTACTATGATCTAATTTGTACTCAAAACGGAAATTAGTACCGCTTCGTCGAATTTTTTTCGCTTGGAGTTGGGACTGACAGTTGTGTAGTGTAAGCGGACCGACGATTAGTGTTGCTCGAAAAGTGACGCTTGTGGCAAAGAGTTTAATGAGACTCAAGTGATGTGCTAGTAGACCTCAGTCGGATCAATTCGTGTCACATGCGCGAGCCCAGCTGTAATTGAGGTTAACGAGATCCATGGAGATAGTGCGACTCTTTGGCGTTTAGCGAGTACGTTTGACGCGCAACGTCTCAAAGGTCTGTTTGCCCATTAATAAGTGAAGAGCAGAAAAAACTACATTACGTGGCCAGTCGAGGTAATCTTTGGTAGATTCGTTTCGTCTTTGATATTTTCCGATGATTTACTGGTATGTGCTACTCGTGAATGGTGGACTGAATCTGAGAAATGTTGCAATGGAGAGGGGACAATAGGGAGAAGTCCTTTTTCCTTAAAAATTACTAAATTCAGCATAATACCAGTACGTTCATTCTGGTCATCCTGATACCCTTTCTGATGGAGAGAGTGAGCGAAAACCTAAAAATTGTTTTTGCAATGCCGGTATCAGTGACAAAACAAGCTGTCATTTATGCGATCTCAATTTAATTTCTTAGTTAAACAAGTCGCTCCTCGTTTCTAGCGTCTCATCACATTAGTGTCTATTCTTTCAGACCTGTCCGAAAGGGCACCATTTTTGATCCTGCAACCGCTATGAATCAGGAGGCAAAGGAATTAGTGACATCAACTGCCTTTGGGCATTGTCGCGGATAGTGGGCAAAGGGCACTACATCAGTAGTGTGGATAAGTTGAGACCTTGAGTGTGACGGGAGGTGTGGTAGGGTATTGCGTGCAGTTGCGATGACAGTTCGAATCCTGGTCTGGCAAAAATTTTCAGCCATTCCCCTAATGTCGTTAATTCCTTTGTGTGTAGGTATATTTTTATGCATAATCTAATAAAAGTTCAAAGTCATTTATGATATTAAAGTATGTAAGCAGTTTTTTATGCGTAGTTCTCGGGTACTGATGCTGCTGCGAGGCTTCAGCCCTCGTACCTGGCCCGTTGGTTCTTCTATTCCCTCCAGTAATCTCCGAGTTGCCGTCTGTCGACGTCCTCCCCCCCTCCCCCCCCCCCCCCCCCCGACCGGTAACAACTGAACTATCCGAATGAAATAGAAAATTGCACTGTAGTTATATTCAGTTGAGTGGTTTATGAATACAGTTGCCAAGATTCAGTGCAATAATACTCCCACCGCGAAGTTGATTGTCAAAGTTAAGTGACGTTTTGGATGAGAAACTAAAATAATAATCACTTCTGAAAGTTAAAAGTTAAGCGAAAAAATAAACACAGCGTAAGAAAAAGCGGGTACATGAAACTCCAAAAATTACGAAAAGTTAACGTTCAACCAAGTTTTTTCGAATTAAAACTAACAACAAAGGAAAAAACAGTGGACTCCAAAACATGTAAATCAAGAGGTAAAAAACAATCACTGAACATGACGCAGAAATAAAAGCAAAACCCATTCAGTGAAAAACAGTCTTAAATTGCATTAAGCATGAGACGGAAAAACCAGTAATTTGTATGAATGAGAACCTAGCGTTGCGCCACTTTTTATTTACTCTAGTTTTGTATTAACTGATCATCTCGTATGAAACAGGTGATAGTGGGTCCACAATAATATTGAGATAAGACAGCAATGGTGGTAAAAAGTATATATGTGTAATGGACATACACATCGTACACTGCAGGGCAACAACATTGGACATAGTAATTGTTCAATGTGACGACGACCAGTCTCAGTGAATGCATGCATGACAATGACGCATGAAGTTCCGCTGCACTCTCTCAAAGATCGTGGTGTCTGTTGTACCAGGAGACAGGCAGCTTGGACCGTGTCAAGCAGGTCTTCACATCCGTTCCTACGGGAATTCCATACACGAACGTCTTGAGTTACCCAGAGGAAAAGGCCCAGAAGTGAGAGAGCTGGCGATCGTAGTGGTCGTGGGGACAGAATCTCCCCTTTCAGTCCAAAGATGAGTGCTTGTTGATCGGTGCTCGCGGACAGTAACGTCGAAGTGGGCCGATGATGCATCGCCGTGTTGAAACATCCTTCCGCGATCAATATAGGGTACAGTCTGCGAGAACTGTGGCTGTACATCTCGCAGGAACACCAGGTAACGTTGATCAATCAAGTGGCGAGGCACCAGACAAGGTCCTGTGGGCTGCGTTATTATGCTGTGTACGCTGTGTATCTCTATAACACAAATATGCATTTCCGACCATTGCTTCCTTATTTCAGTATAATCTAGTGTGGACCAGTATCATCTGTTTTATCACGAAAGATTTGGGACACCCTGTATTCGCACCCTTTTACAACAATTGTACAGTAAATATCAACAACGGTGGTTCCCGGTATGGCGGTGGCGCTGCACTGCTGCTGTGTGGTTGGAGAAGACTCGGCGTTGCTTGTAGACTGCGCGGTGCGTCTGGCTGGCCCAGTGGCGGGAAAGTCTCGAGTAAGCCGGATGTTGAGGCCGGACCTGGCCGGCGAGGCGGCGTAATTTATGGCTGCCAGCCGTGTGCTTTGTGACACCTTTTTAACTCGTCTGCTGAGTCACACGTGGCCTGGCCCTCGCCCGCGTTTGGGTAGCGGCACTCGGCGTGCCCCACCCATCCTAGCTCAGCCGGTAAGGACCCACGATCCTCCTGGAGTGGACTCTCAATAGCACCAGTGCGCATTCGTAGTTAGCTGTGCGCCTCCCGCGGCTGAAAGCTATAACATGGTTGTCGATTCCTTATATAGGTAATGTCTCCTACAAGACAGGGCGCCTGTTGAAAAATTCAGGTTTTAAAATTTCGTTGTCGACGAGTAATAGTTTAAAGAAAAATTTGGTTCATTCCCTTGAGAAAGACTGTGATAAGTCAGCGAAATCAGCCGTATATAAGATTGTGTGATTGCCCATGTTATTACATAGGTCAAACAGGCAGAGCTAAAGCAGTAAAGTTTAAAGAACATCGTCCAATAAAGGGCATAGGAACACGGGGGTCAGCCTTTGCGGAACATCTGGTGCAAATGGCTCATACACCTAAACCTTTACGTGACATAGAGCTACTACATCATGAAGTTCAGGGATATAGACTCGACACGCTTGAGGAACTACAAATTTATGCACACCTAATTACAGATAGAGGCAATTTACTGAACGATCAACTGTGTCTAAAAAATAGGGCATACTTCGAAGGCTTCCAGCCTGTATTAGGTTTACAATAATTCATAATGCATGTGACCATTACAGTTTCTGTAATAATAGAACCTTTCCTACAGATGTTCATACGAGATTTGTTGGTCAGTTTATAAGGCTCTGTAGTAGAATGTAAAACGTAGTTATGCTGGATACTGTAATTAACTTACAATAGTAAAGTATAAAATTAATTCATAGCAAAAAATGTTATCTGACGCGTGCGTAATAAGTTTGATTCTATACGTCTCGCGCATACGCGTCGCCTTCTGTGAGGCAGACCGCGAAGCCCTCGCGGTCCGCAGTCTCTAGCCACACGAGGCCCATACAACTGGCTTAAAGTGAATTTGCTACAGCTTGTTTAATAGAAGTGACAAAACCTTATGGTTATGCATCAAGTTTTATAAAGTTGACTTAGGACATGGCTTGTTTTAGGCAAACATTTAAATAAAATTTAAGTTCTACACGTTGCATCCTATAGGATGACCATATCTAATATAATTTACTAGCACATTATAATATTAACTTTTTGCAGGTTCTGAAGACGACGTTATTACTAACGTTGAAACTCAGGTAAACGATAAAGTTAACCTGCAACTGTAGGCAGTATATTCTTATATATAAACAATATCAGTTGCTGTCTCTGCATAAAAATGTTAAAAAAACTATAACATACGGTCCGCACAATACACAGGACAGCAAATCGAATTTGTCAGAATTCAGGCAGTGTGTGTCTTTAACGCATGAGCACTAGAGTCCTCTCATTGCCAAAGCCTTTGCAATCAAGTATCTTGGGATACTGTTTGAAAAACTAATAATGCCGGTCTCTCGATCATTTATGCGTAATACAGTTGCTGCAGGGATTAAGGCTGTCTGTGACATTTAGTTAGCTGGAAATGAGGGTAATCCCAAAAGTAAGGTCTCTTATTCTTTGTTTATTTCTACAGTGGTTTATATCAGTTTACAGCTTGAACATTTAGTTATTTTTCGACATAATCACCATTTCTGTCGATGCATTTTTGTAGACGCTGTGGCAGTTTTGTATGCCCTTGTCATACCAGCTCGCCTCCATGCTGTTCAGAAAGTTATGAACCTCTTCTTTCACCTCGTCGTCGGAGCTGAATCGCTTTCCGGCCAAATGTTTCGTCACCCGTGACAATTGAGTCCAGAAAGCTGTTCTGTTCGGCTGCAAGGAGGTGGAGAAATGCGCGGGAAGCATCAACTAGTTGCCGCATGTGGCATCTTGTGCACATCTTCCGGTAGTTCAATGTTTTCGTTAAAATTCTGTGAGCGGTGCTTCGGGAAACCTCAGGAACCAACGTACAGAGATCATCCAGGGTGATCCGCCGATCTTCACGCATGCTTTGCTCAACCTTCAACACGGTCTTCTCAAATTGGCGGTCTCCCGCTCCTTTGTTCGTCGTGAATTTCGGTCCGACAAGCTGCAAACTCTCTACACCACTTACGAACATTTTTGACATCCATGCACGTCTCTCCATACACTTCGTCAATTGGCGATGGATTTCAATCGGTGCAGTGCCCTTCGCCTTCAAAAACCGAATAACTGCGAGCAATTCTCTCTTGGCGGTAACATCCAACGGGATCTCCATTCTCAACTGCTGCCAAGCCAAGACTGAGCGCCTCAGCGCGGCGTTCGCATGTTTACACACAGCGCGTGAAGCGCTCTTCATAACAGTGTGACCAACTGCCACAGAAACAGTTCTGTCCTTATTAAAAAAAAAAAAAAAAAAAAAAAGACCTTACTTTTGGCATTACCCTCGTAGATTAATTTCATGTCTGAAGGAAAAATGATTCTTCCGGTAACCTAAAAAACTATGGCGACGGTTCGTAGTGAGCATGAATTCCTTTATTTTTTATTAAAATTCACGTGTTTCTAGATTGTGCATTTTAAAACAAAGTAACGTAAAATCACTTTTTGCCTTGTTTAAATTTAGAATTGTTGTATTTCTACGTCAGTAATTATGACATTTAGGCATTCTACATACCAGAAAATTTTTGCACAAGTTAACTATTTTACTGAAATAAGTGCACCGTCGTGCAGATTCGATATGGAAAGTACTTAAAGTGTAAGTGAAAACTAAATTTATAAATGTACATGGGAGGCATCCTTGCGGCACATTCTTTCTCATTTGAACAATATTTCTGGCTACTCTTCGAAGCATCTCCAAAATAGGTTTCCTTTCTAGGTGAGCCATCTGAGTAATGCGTGCACGGGCTCGCTCTATGATCTAAACTGAGAATATAAGTTAACAGAAATGGTACATGTGCACAGCATACAGTCGTACACCTAACAAAAATCTCAAGTGATTCTTCTGTGCGATGTCTTTTGTGTAGATTTTCTGTTAATTTATCGGGAACATAGTCCTCTCCCTTGCGCTAGGCGAAGTATTTCTCTTGAGTAGCTATACTCTGAATATAAGTGTAATTGTTTGTGTTATCAAAATATTCTGTATAAATGAACAATGCTATAAAACGCTACGTAAGCAAATAAGATTTTTCTTCTTAATGTATTTTTGTAGGTCAATCATGCGCTTCATAGATGACACTGATTCTTTTAAAGTATTTATAAGCTGCCCATGAACTGGGAATTACCTTGCATACGGACAGATTTTTGAGCATTAATTTTATTTTGTGTTTTTATATAGACTATTTGCTCGGTGTACACCATCGTCTAGAAGCAGAGTCTTCGCCCATAAACAGTCTGAGTGCATCTGTGTTGAGACATACAGACCCATTACTCATCTTTATCGGTAAGTTTTCTAATAGAATGGGTGGTGGTGGTGGTGGTGGTGGTGGTGGTGGTGGTGGTGGTGGTGGTGGTGGTGGTGGTGGTGGTTGTCCAGCTTACGGTAGTCAGCATAAAAGCTTGGAGCTACTGTACTTCAGATGAGGTTTATCAACTGCTTGCTTAAATTATAAGAGTGAGAAATTCTTTCTTGGTAGAGAAGTGATTACAGTTCCATGCCTTCGTTAAAGCGAGTTCCCTAAAGTAATGGAATGGAGAAAGGCCAAAATCAGATAATTTCAGGAGAACGGGATTCACAGCGGCCGCACGGGGACATTAGCCACGACTACAGTGACGAAAGTCCAGTCAGCGATGTTAAACAAGGCGGGCCTTGTGTAAAGGCACTAGCCAGTAGGGAGCAGCCGGGCGTTTGCTTGGCAAGCTGCGTTCGTCTTCATGTTCGCCCTGTAAGTCTCACAGATACGCTTACTGAGCTTTTACAAGGACGTATGGTTGCATGCTGCAGGCATTGCTTTAGTCAAGCTCTACGTTGAGGTAACCACTCTTTAAAATAAATTTCTGCAAGAATTAAATACGCTTTGACAGAGCACTCATAAATAGTTGATAAAAAGTTCTGTCCGCATTAGGGTTCCAGAAGTTTGCATGGGGCTGCTCATGTGTGATACTTTGACGTTCAGGCAGATGACTTTTCGAATATGTATGGTGTTAAATGACAGCGTCGTCCCAAGATTCCTGCCATAGGTCCACCTCACACTACGCGCATAGGTCAAAAGCAAACGTTGAAGATTCCGAAGGTTATTTTAAGAATGCTTGATGGGAGGAAGGTCTAGTTAGTGTCTATATCCTATAGAGCCCAATAAGACACATCAGCTGCGTGCAATCCAGCCCTATCGTGCTGTAAATATCATTATGCTCTTGCCTGCTGAAATTATATGCGCACGGGGTACTAAACCTCGTCGTCGAGAAGACATTAAGGTTTTGTCTTTTTTTCGAAGTGGGATATCACTGACATTTCTTGCAATCGTAGTGCGCCCTTCCGAGTCACCTCGCAACGCAAATATGACAGATCAAATGTAAATCAGAAGTACCTGAAGATACGGGATAAAACCTTCAGCCACTTAGGGTATTGACATCTTCAGTTACGGTTTAAAGATTTCTTTTTTTCTCTAAAACTCTAGTTTTTGTACACACAAAAAAATCATATGAGTGGTATTTCTTGAAACCGGATAGTCATAATTGAACTGACTGTGTTGAGAATGCTGCAGTGCGGGCTTTGTACATAGCAGGACGCTGAAAAACCGTAGGTATGTTCATTAAGCTGAAAAAATAATAGTGTGAAAAAATAATAGTTACACTTTCTGCCACAAGATGAAAATATGTCGCTGTAAGTACTGGGGATATGCTGCAGGAAAGTGGGAGGAACGATCACACACACGATAACGGTGATTCTGGCTTGTTTATTAGAATAGGGTCGCAAGTTACGTGTTAAGTATATTCTCCCGACTTGGGAACGTGCTGCATTCGTGACATGGCGTGCTCGACAGTTGCAACATATCCAGTATAATCGGAGGGATATGTCGTCGTATCCTATCTTTCACATTCGGAAGAAACAGGACTCATTCCCGATAGACACGATCTTTCTGATATCCTCACAACCAGAAGTCGCGTATATTTGTCGGGAACCACAAATCTTGAAACTGCCTAGCGATGGTGCGGTCATTACCGCAGATATCTGGAAGCGAATCTTCCACTTGGCAAGCGACAGTTGGTATCGCACCACCTTGTATGGAAGTGGTGGTGTGGACACAGTTACATTCTTGCAAAGCTTGCAAGGAGGTCCTTATAACGTGCAGATGTCACCGTGCACCTAATAGGCCCTTGAAGAAAAACGGACAAAGAATGAAGGAGCTTGTGAAATCACTCTACACATTAACATACGCAGAGTGCCGTGGATGTTCCTGCACATGTGGCGGAGTAGAACCCGATATGCTTCAGTTCTGTGCATTCACGACACCGTGGAGAGTGAAATGCGCGTCGTCCGTCCCAAAAGTATTCCCTGGCTACATGTCATCCATTCCCATGCGTGCCAAAAAAACTACGGGCAAAGTCACTGCTTGGGGTTTCATTTGATGCACATTGTAGGAATACCAGTGTAAAATACGCTGCAGAGTCTCTTGAACTGTTGACGAAGGGAGACATTTCCCGCGATAGAGCTCGAGCACTGGCTTCAGAACGAGGCAAGTGCTGCGTGATAGGCTATAGCTACAGCAACTTAATCAGCAACTGCTACGGGAATGGGTCGCCTCCCTCTACCTGCTGCACCATCTAATTCAGATCCTTCTTCAAATTTCTTGATCATATTCTTCAGCCCATTTATTGACATGGGGTCTCTTCGCAGCTGTTTCTGTCGGTGATGATATCGGAGTGCAGTGCTGCTGTTGCTGCCGTTCTGATCGAACAACTTCACCAGATCTGCACGGTCTTATACTTCGCAATAGCAATTCGGTTTCATACGGAAAAATTCAACTACCTTAACCCTTTACAGCAAGTCACTTCACTAAAAAAAAAAAATCAACACCTGTTAAGCGTTAAACAGTACGCTGACGTCAAAATATGAAATGTTTCACATTGCTAGCTTACAGCGCCATATTTTCACCGGGCGGGATTAAGTGGAGCGCACCGATTAATGAACATACGTGTGGTGTTTCAGCGTCGTGCTATGTACACAGACCGCATTGCAGCACTCGGGACACTGTTTAATTATAACCACCCGGTACAATTCCATACGTGGCAAGTCTCTCGATTTAGGCGGGAGACTTCCGATTTTCCACTTTCTCTCCAGCCTCGAGATTTTTTGCTAATTATCGTCATATCGGAGACGTTTGTTTGGAAAACCTGCCTTTTGTCTTTTTGTCAAGTGATCGGAAATCCTTCGCAGATGAATCGTTCTCAATCGATGTATGTATCGAAGTATTAATCAAGATGTCTCACGCGATCTGTATATCGATTGGCACTTTCCCTCTTACCCACGCATTTTGTATGATGTGTACTTGCATTGCTCAGAGTTTTGCTCTGGACTAGTTTGTGTGTAATTGTGCTTAAATGAAATCGCTTATTACTCAGTGTTTTTATAATTGGTGTAAATATTCAGAGTGAATGGTTATGAATTTTACTTTGTTACCTGAATCCCTGAATTGGTGTAACCAATTCTTTTTCTGCGTCTTCGTCATATTCGTAGTAGTATTGGTTCGGCGTTTTGGTTTTTATTAATGCAAAAGATATAATTTACACAGTGTGGCAGATGCTGTTTTAGGACAGTCATACGTTCTTATTTAAAACCAAAAACACGTCCCAATCTAGTACCGCTTAGCTGAGCTACACTACACGTAAGGGTATAGAATCAACGTTTTGGATAGTTGTAGCATATTCGTTTTTATAGCTGTTACATAGCTTCGTGAGGTCATAGGGAAAGACACCTGATTGTTTTTGAAGGTTGTGGTTCAAATGGCTCTGAGCACTATGGGACTTAACATCTGCGGTCATCAGTCCCCTAGAACTTAGAACTACTTAAACGTAACTAACCTAAGGACATCACAAACATCCATGCCAGAGGCAGGACTCGAACCTGCGACCGTAGCAGTCGCGCGGTTCCGGACTGAGCCCCTAGAACCGCTCGGCCACCGCGGCCGGCTTTTGAAGGTTAGCAGATACGCAATTCCATATAACTGAGTCACTTTGGTAATATTACTTGCTATGTTGTGTGATAGTATCGCAGTTACCATACCAGCTTCTTTACTTACTAAGCTCTATTGACGTTAATAGAGGGCAGTTTCAGCCTAATCGACTGCAACACATCAGTTAGCTACGAGACTCAGAATTTGCTGTTCGCTCAATCGACGCATCGCGGCAGTTTTGAGCCTTAGGAATGAAGTTTTCATGGGCCACCGGTAGATCTGCTGCCTCGCCTGCTGAGTCTGCGCAAATTGTGGCTCGGATTGTACATGTCTAGAAACCTGGTGGGGGAATAGAGCGGGTGCTCACTTGCCCTTTATCGTATGTATGCAGGGTGGCCGAGTCTTCTGTAAAACCTGGAACTCTCAGCGAATTAAATTTTACCGGGAAAAATAAGGGAAATCTCAATAAAATTCAGTTTCAGTGCTAGGTTAGAATTCCCTGAGTTCCGTAAATTACAAATTTTAAAATGTTGGTATTTCAAAGGGTATTAATCACATGAAATTATTCCATGTAAATTAGCAGTTATACTGCTGCTTATAGCCGGTACACAGCTCAGTGGAGGGCAAAGAAAAGTTATTAAGTCATTATTGTGGTATGTTGCTCCCCCCCCCCCCCCCCCCCCCCCCCCCGATTACCCACTCGGGCATGCTGCCGCTCTTGACTTTGCCAGTGTTACAGGGAGCTCGGCGCGTAGCGCTTACCGCTCTCTTCTGAGGCTGATGATGCGCTCTCCGGGTCGCAGTGTATTTAAAAACCGCCACGGCGGGAGGCGGGGACAGCGTCTGCATTCGTCGGGATGCCCCTGCAACGCGTCTCGTCGGAACGAGAAGCATGTGACGTGCAGCACTAAAGAAGTAGCAGTCTCTCTATCTACAGCACTAATTACGCGGCCCGTTAATTAGACGTCCTTACGTCCGCGTTAAGTGCTCTACAGCAACAATTGAAAATCTGAACCTGTGTAGGCCGAGAAACTTGAACGGCCCCTTCACATTCTTTGCGTTTGGAATATCAGCAGACGGCGGAAATGCCTTTCTTGCGTGCAAAAATCACTTACGGAAACGGTCCGTCCTTTTATCTGTAATGAATTCGTACACAATTTTAATCTAGCAGCTTTGTTATGTGTGTGTGTTGTGGAAAAAGTAAACAATTATAATCAATAAAATGGGATACTAAAATGTTTTTTATGGAATTGCAGAGCTAATGTGAATAGAAACTTCTGTGGGAACAGATGCTGGATTTTTCTTTGCAGTGGTTCTCGTCCGCGCCCTCATTCTGTGTACAAACAGTTCCCAGTGTCTGTATCAGTGAGAAGCTCAACAAATAGTCTTCGGTCAAAGGCACTGTAGATAAGTCTTACAAACAAATAGGACGACTGTCTGTGCTTGGGGATCGTTTTGGAACTGTTATAATGTGTCATTGTCTTAGTTCCACCGTTAAATGGTGCTGTCATAAACGAGGCATAACGCATCTAGGTCGGGACCTATAAATGTTTTAGTAATCTCGTTCACGCAATGCCTTCGTGAGTTGCGCCACTTCAATGCAGCATACAGATTCTGTAATTCGATAGCTGTCGAAGGACACTGTCTAGTTATGGAGACGTTTGTAATAGTCTTACAAGCGGAGGCACAGATGGAAGGAAAGTCGTGATAACTTGTGTAGTGTTTCGGCGAGCGTGCACATGTAACTACTCATTCAATCCTGTTAAGAGCTCAGGGAAGTCTGTTGATACTTGGCACTGACCTAGGCTGGCAGCAAAGTCCGTACTTGGTAGCCATCATAGTGACGTATGAAATTAATCTATATCTCATTTGTTTGAATTTTCTCCTTGGAGTCCCTGAAACCCACAAGGCAGTTGGACCGGACAATAGTCTGTAATACGCCGACCGGGTACCGAAGATCTGTGTCAAAACGAATAGTGACGGATATTACTCTCTCTGCAAGATGCGTCTGTGTGTATTGTGTGTACCATGTAATGAATAGATTCATGATAATCTAGGTACGAGTTAGTCTAAGGTAAGTAAAGTTGACTAGTATAGGCATACATCACTTAAAGTACTATGTCGTGCATAGATCATTCACACTATCTAACCCTCAATTGCTTTCTCCTGGCTGGGTCATGTAAAAATCCTTCCGTGCGAAGCTCATGTCAAGATGAGCTCCTGTCAAGAATTCTCGCTGCCTGTGACATCGTCCGTACATCATATTGTGAATAAAAATATTTTGAGCAGTAAGGCACACTATTTTGAATGATAAACCAAAAACACGATGTTTCGACTGTTCAGCAACGGGTTTCTTCCAGGCGACATAAAATGCAGTTTCGTCACAGAGTAAGCATCGCTGGAAAGGTGGTCGAATAGTGTATGTTGTAGAATGAGATTTTCGCTCTGCAGCGGAGTGTGCGCTGATATGAAACTTCCTGGCAGATTAAAACTGTGTGCCGGACTGAGACTCGACCTCGGGACCTTTGCCTTTCGCGGGCAAGTGCTCTACCAACTAAGCTACCTAAGCACAACTCACGATCCGTCCTCACAACTTTATTTCCTCAGGCTGTGGCTAAGCCGTGTCTCCGCAATATCCTGTCTTCCAGGAGTGTTCTGCAAGGTTCTCAGAAGAGCTTCTGTGAAGTTTGGAAGGTAGGAGACGAGGTACTGGTGGAAATAAAGCTGTGAGGATGGAGCGTGAGTCGTGCTTGGGTAGCTCAGTCGGTAGAGCACTTGCCCGTCAAAGGCAAAGAAAGGTCCCGAGTTAGTCTCGGTCCGGCACACAGTTTTATTCTGCCAGGAAGTTTCAGTGTATTTTGTTGTTTCTTAGTGTTCAACTCGACGCGGCGTATTACTCAAAATTGTGTACCAAACTGATTTAGACTATCGAAAACTACGCAACCATAAAACCGCGAGTTTATTCTGACGGGTGTGACAGAACGTAGTGCTATGTCGTGTCTGCGTGTTGGACGTGGAATAATACTTCAAACAACTGCTGTGAAAGTAACACCTACAAGGTTTGCGCATTATTACAATTTTTTTATTGCGGACTGAAGACCAACCATAAATTTGAATTATTTTTCTCTGTCGCTTATAACTTTAGTCTGTCGTTTCTGGATCAGTGTCACACATATGAAACTGGTCTATTTACCACTCCCCTTCGTCCCTCATACTTCGTATTGTGAACGCGCAAACACACACAACTACGTGTTAGTCTTGCCTTCATTTTACTGTATCTGATTAAACATTCAACTTACAGTGGTTGAACCATACTGCTTTCAGTATGAAAACAGCAATGGCAGATGTATTGTAACGGTGGGAAGAGAGAGAGCCAGAAAAGAAGAAAATATTCAATATGCTGTGCCAGAAATTATATTGCCTCCTTTCATGGTTACACTTTCGCCAATACTCCACAACATCTGATTTTCGTACACTGTTGAGTCAAATATGTCGCTGATAAGTCTCACGTTGACAAATCTCCCCTTCACGTGTCACATTGCTATGAAATGTGGTGTCACCCGGTTTCCTGAGAACTGGTGTTCATTCTAACATTACAAAACATACCTTTTTGTCTGTATTCACAGCAATAACGTATATTAGATATCGTCTTTCCCCGAGTATCTACAGATTTTTTCTAGAAATCGGCTGACAGAGCGGTATCTCCTGATTCCTTTTTCTTTCTCATTAATGCTACACAAAGAACGAAAATATAAGTGATTTGGTTCTGGCGTCTGCAGAAATGCGCCCAAAGTAAAATACAGTTAAATTCCACAAAATATTCTATTTTGGCCCATATATAACGTTTACTTAGCACACTTCATACATTTCCATTGCATTTAACAATTAAAATGAGAGAACAATACAATAACTATTGTTAGGTATTATGTCAAGATTTTTTTTCCCTGGTTTCTAGTTATTACTTAAAGACAAATGCGTCATTGACAGAGGTGCGTAATACAGGAATGCTGCAGTAAATATCATTAAGAGGCGATACGTACGTATAGCGTGTCGGGGCCGCAACTGCTGCGTGAGTTCTGCACTGCGTGTTGAGAGAAACGCAACGTCTGCGTGCATTGAAAGCGGTGTGCTGCAGGGATGGTTGGTAGCAGCGTGACGTAGCGGCTGCAAACCGGACGCGCTGTTCATCATGGATTACGCACAGAAGCAAAGTCCGAAGAGGTCTGCCAGCAGATGGTCTCACATGATAGCCAGCAGTTATATTAGGAGTTTGCATTTTAGGAGTTTTTCATTCCTAATGTTCTGCAAAATTTAGTTGCCCCCACCCCTCCTTGGCATTATTCGTTAGTAGCCTCCATTCTGTTACTAACTCCGTTATTATACAAGCACTCGCTAAAATGATCGTACTAACGCAATCCTGCGTTATCTTCAGCTACGTTCAGTTTATCCGATATCTGTAATCTCCGTGTCCTTTGGAATCGCGAGTTCGTTGATTTTCTTTGGATGTGTTTTTATTATTCAAATACCTCCGTCAGTTAAAGTGAAAACTCGCGTTGGGTGCCTTCCGATCAGCAGTGGTATTTGGAGGCAAACAATATCCGATGGAAAACGTCTACTTTTCCTGTCTAGGTGCCGTCGTGTAGATTAACAAGTGGTGTTTTAACCATGTGTGGATTGACACACAAGTTTCCTCGAGTATAGTACCACGTCATAATGTAAAAAAACTGTGCTGGAGAAAGCAACGTTTCGGCCATAGTTACAGTAGCCCTCTTGCGGGCCTACTGGTGTGGTGTAGCTGTGTAGTCATATTTTGTCACTGCTGCGCACTGAGCATGACGTTACGTCACAGTTTTTAAGGTAGTTGACATGATTGGTCACTTGAGGTGGAAGGAGCGGGAACTTGTATAATAAGTTGGTACGGTGGAGGAAGTGATCTGCTGTGGTCTGTTGCTTCACATTGTCTACTATATTTGGTGCTAATGAGGGAATGAGGCGTGGGCTCCAGTTTTCCTCATGCTGGACGCAGACCGCGAGACGTTAGGGCTCACGTCACGTGTTGTTCGGCGAGGCCTGATGGATTCTGAGGGCTGGCGGCCAGGATGCGGCAAGCCCATATCCATCCTATCTGTTAATGTTGTCATGGTTTTTATTATTTCTACGGCTTCACAAATCTTGCGTTCCGTCAAGGCTGGCTGCTAAGTCAGTACGCGGGTTTCGTTAAATTTGCTTCTCTTGGTGCACTCTTGCCATTGTTCAGCCACTGCAGACTTGTGCTGCCCCGGGCGCAAGAGGCGCTCGTGTTCTCATATGCGCGTTGCTAACGCACACTGACATTCCACTTTGTTCACACGTGGAGTGTGTAAAGCATATATCTTACGCTTCGTCGAGCCTATCATATTGTGGTAGACATGCTGGACATCAATCCGGCGAAGCAGTTTACCAATCCTGTAAATGACTTTTTTCATACGGTAAGCGCGCTACCGGCTGCTGTGTGTCGATTTCTTGCCTATCTCGCTTTCTTTTGCTGGCTGCCATGACTGCTCGTATCGCTTTGATTGTAGCCGTGGCCACGAACGTTGTACACAGCCTTAGCTCATGGGTTGTTTCGAGCGTTGCTTAATAAGTTTTGAGCTTCGGTTAGGCGCTTTGCGTGGATGGCCAAAGAACGAATAACTGCGTTATTCTGCGCTGGCTAGTGATAGGATTGGGCAGGCAGATACCTGTTTCTGTGTATAGGCTTGCGAGACACTGTCAGCCGGCCGGTGTGGCCGAGCGCTTCTAGGCGCTTCAGTGTGGTTCAAATGGCTCTGAGCACTATGGGACTTAACATCTGTGGTCATCAGTCCCCTAGAACTTAGAACTACTTAAACCTAACTAACCTAAGGACATCACACACATCCATGCCCGAGGCAGGATTCGAACCTGCGACCGCAGCAGTCGCGCGGTTCCGGACTGCGCGCCTAGAGCTTCAGTGTGGAACGGCGCGACTACTACGGTCGCAGGTTCGAATCGTGCCTCAGGCATGGATGTGTGTGATGTCCTTAGGTTAGTTAGGTTTAAGTAGTTCTAAGTTCTAGGGGACTGATGACCACAGATGTTAAGTCCCATAGTGCTCAGGGCCATTTGAACCATTTTTTTTACACTGTTTCATAGTGTGCTGTCCGTAGTGTACACTAAAGTGACAAACGTCATTGTATAGCGCTATGCACGTGTACATATGGCATTGGCATCGCGTACACAAGGTGCACAAGGGATGTGCGTTGGCGGAGCTGTGATTTGTACTCAGATGACTCATGCGAAAAGATGTCCGACGTGATCATGGCCGCACGACAGGAATTAAGACTTCGAACGCGGAATGGTTGTTGCAGCTAGACTTGTGGTACATTCCATTTCGGAAATCGTTAGGGAATTAAACATTCCGATCTCCACAGTGTCAAGTGCGCGCCGAGGATACAAAATTTCAGGCAATGCGTCAAACTATGGACAGTGCTGTGGCCGACGGCCTTCACGTAATGCTGGGCTCGAGACCTTGTCAGTTGGATCCGAGACAACTGGCAAATAGTGAGTCCCAATTTCAGTTGGTAAGAACTCATTGTAGGATTAGTGCAGCGGAGACCCCACGAAGCCTTGGACGCAAGTTGTCAGCAAGGCACTGTGCAATCTGGTGGTGGTTCCATAATGATGTGGCCTGCTTTTACACCCAACGGGCTGGGTAAGACTATAATTGACTGGAAATGGTTATGTTCGGTTACTTGGATACCATTTGCAGCCATTCATGGATTTCATTTCCAAACAAGCTTGCGCCGTTTCACGGGGCCACAGCTGTTCGCTATTGATCTGCAGACCGTTTTGGACAGCTGAACCGAATGATTTGGTCACCCAGATCGCCAGACATGAATCCAATCGAACATGTATGGGACACAACGTACAGGTCAGTTCGTACACACAATCCTGCACCGGTAATACTTTCGCACTTATGGACGGATGTAGAGCGAGCATGGCTCAATACTTCTGCGGGGGACTTCCACAGACTTATTGAGTCCATCTACGCCGGACAAAAGGCGGTTCTTTAGGAGATATCCCATGACTTGTCACATCAGTACACACGACCACTTTTAGGAATGGAATTGCGCCATTCCTCTCTACCTCGAGCTTGAACTCTTACCTTGCTGTGCATTTTATTCAAATATCCGTGAAATATGTGTAGCTGGGTCATATCTACATCTACACTCCGCAAGCCACCCAACGGTGTGTGGCGGAGGGCACTTTACGTGCCACTGTCATTACTTCCCTTTCCTGTTCCAGTCGTGTATGGTTCGCGGGAAGAGCGACTGCCGGAAAGCCTCTGTGCGCGCTCGAATCTCTCTGATTTTACATTCATGATCTCCTCGGGAGGTATAAGTAGGGGGAAGCAATATATTCGATACCTCATCCAGAAACGCACCCTCTCGAAACCTGGACAGCAAGCTACACCGCGATGCAGGGCGCCTCTCTTGTAGAGTCTGCCACTTGAGTTTGCTAAACGTCTCCGTAACGTTATCACGCTTAGCACATAACCCTGTGACGAAACGTGCCGCTCTTCTTTAGATCTTCTCTATCTCCTCCGTCAACCCGCCCTGGTACGGATCCCACACTGTTTAGCAATACTCAAGTATAGGTCGAACGAGTGTTTTGTAAGCCACCTCCTTTGTTGATGGACTATATTTTCTAAGGACTTCCAATGAATCTCAACCTGGCACCCGCCTTACGAACAATTTTATATGATAATTCCACTTGAAATCGTTCCGCACGCATACTCGCCGATATTTTACAGAAGTATCTGCTACCAGTGTTTGCTCCGCTATAATATAATCACACAATAAAGGATCCTTCTTTCTATGTATTCGCAATACACTGCATTTGTCTATGTTAAGGGTCAGTTGCCACTCCCTGCACCAAGTGTCTATCCGCTGCAGATCTTCCTGCATTTCGCTACAATTTTCTAATGCTGCAACTTCTCTGTGTACTACAGCATCATCCGCGAAAAGCTGCATGGAACTTCGGACACTATCTGCTAGGTCATTTATATACAGGGTATTATAGTATTATAGTATTTGAGAGTGTAGCATCGCGTTTTAGTACCTGAATAGTGTAATTTCGCTTAGTCTCCTTCCGCCGCCGAGCAGTGTCAGCAGTGCGCAAGTAGCAGCATTACTGCATTTACTAGGCAATCTTGTATTTTAATAACCGTTTAAATTTTGTCGATTTGTTTGCGCTCTCTGTAAATTAGTTCAGACGTTCTTTGCAAAACAGTTTTTAGCATGGATAGGGACTGCAACTGCTGTGTTCGGATGCAGGCTGAGTTGGCATCCCTTCGCTCCCAGCTTCAGGCAGTGTTGGCTTCGGTCACACAGCTTGAGGCTGTTGCCAATGGGCATCACTGTGGGGGTCCGGATGGGGGTTTGTCGGGGACGGCCAGCTCGTTCCACGCATCCCCCGATCGGACTACGACTGTGGCTGCCCGGGATACTGCCCACATTGAGGCTGATCCCTCACCTGTGGTAGAGTGGGAGGTCGTTTCAAGGTGTGGCAGGGGGCGAAAGACATTCCGGAGGGCTGAACGGAAAGCCTCTCCAGTTTGTCTGACGAACCGGTTTCAGGCTCTGTCTCAGGCTGATACTGATCTTCGGCCTGACACGGCTGCTTGTCCTGTTCCAGAGGTTGCCCCTCAGTCTGCAAGATCCGGGCAGTTGCAGAGGGTGGGCTTACTGGTAGTTGGGAGCTCCAACGTCAGGCGCGTAATGGGGCCCCTTAGGGAAATGGCAGCAAGAGAGGGGAAGAAAACCAATGTGCACTCCGTGTGCATACCGGGGGGAGTCATTCCAGATGTGGAAAGGGTCCTTCCGGATGCCATGAAGGGTACAGGGTGCACCCATCTGCAGGTGGTCGCTCATGTCGGCACCAATGATGTGTGTGTCTATGGATCGGAGGAAATCCTCTCTGGCTTCCGGCGGCTATCTGATTTGGTGAAGACTGCCAGTCTCGCTAGCGGGATGAAAGCAGAGCTCACCATCTGCAGCATCGTCGACAGGACTGACTGCGGACCTTTGGTACAGAGCCGAGTTGAGGGTCTGAATCAGAGGCTGAGACGGTTCTGCGACCGTGTGGGCTGCAGATTCCTCGACTTGCGCCATAGGGTGGTGGGGTTTCGGGTTCCGCTGGATAGATCAGGAGTCCACTACACGCAACAAGCGGCTACACGGGTAGCAGGGGTTGTGTGGCGTGGGCTGGGCGGTTTTTTAGGTTAGATGGCCTTGGGCAAGTACAGAAAGGGCAACAGCCTCAGCGGGTGCGGGGCAGAGTCAGGACATGCGGGGACCAAGCAGCAATCGGTATTGTAATTGTCAACTGTCGAAGCTGCGTTGGTAAAGTACCGGAACTTCAAGCGCTGATAGAAAGCACCGAAGCTGAAATCGTTATAGGTACAGAAAGCTGGCTTAAGCCAGAGATAAATTCTGCCGAAATTTTTACAAAGGTACAGACGGTGTTTAGAAAGGATAGATTGCATGCAACCGGTGGTGGAGTGTTCGTCGCTGTTAGTAGTAGTTTATCCTGTAGTGAAGCAGAAGTGGATAGTTCCTGTGAATTATTATGGGTGGAGGTTACACTAAACAACCGAACTAGGTTAATAATTGGCTCCTTTTACCGACCTCCCGACTCAGCAGCATTAGTGGCAGAACAACTGAGAGAAAATTTGGAATACATTTCACATAAATTTTCTCAGCATGTTATAGTCTTAGGTGGAGATTTCAATTTACCAGATATAGACTGGGACACTCAGATGTTTAGGACGGGTGGTAGGGACAGAGCATCGAATGACATTATACTGAGTGCACTATCCGAAAATTACCTCGAGCAATTAAACAGAGAACCGACTCGTGGAAATAACATCTTGGACCTACTGATAACAAACAGACCCGAACTTTTCGACTCTGTATGTACAGAACAGGGAATCAGTGATCATAAGGCCGTTGCAGCATCCCTGAATATGGAAGTTAATAGGAATATAAAAAAAGGGAGGAAGGTTTATCTGTTTAGCAAGAGTAATAGAAGGCAGATTTCAGACTACCTAACAGATCAAAACGAAAATTTCTGTTCCGACACTGACAATGTTGAGTGTTTATGGAAAAAGTTCAAGGCAATCGTAAAATGCGTTTTAGACAGGTACGTGCCGAGTAAAACTGTGAGGGACGGGAAAAACCCACCGTGGTACAACAACAAAGTTAGGAAACTACTGCGAAAGCAAAGAGAGTTCCACTCCAAGTTTAAACGCAGCCAAAACCTCTCAGACAAACAGAAGCTAAACGATGTCAAAGTTAGCGTAAGGAGGGCTATGCGTGAAGCGTTCATTGAATTCGAAAGTAAAATTCTATGTACCGACTTGACAGAAAATCCTAGGAAGTTCTGGTCTTACGTTAAATCAGTAAGTGGCTCGAAACAGCATATCCAGACACTACGGGATGATGATGGCATTGAAACAGAGGATGACTCGCGTAAAGCTGAAATACTAAACACCTTTTTCCAAAGCTGTTTCACAGAGGAAGACCACACTGCAGTTCCTTCTCTAAATCCTCGCACAAACGAAAAAATGGCTGACATCGAAATAAGTGTCCAAGGAATAGAAAAGCAACTGGAATCACTCAATAGAGGAAAGTCCACTGGACCTGACGGGATACCAATTCGATTCTACACAGAGTACGCGAAAGAACTAGCCCCCCTTCTAACAGCCGTGTACCGCAAGTCTCTAGAGGAACGGAGGGTTCCAAATGATTGGAAAAGAGCGCATATAGTCCCAGTCTTCAAGAAGGGTCGTCGAGCAGATGCGCAAAACTATAGACCTATATCTCTTACGTCAATCTCTTGTAGAATTTTAGAACATGTTTTTTGCTCGCGTATCATGTCATTTCTGGAAACCCAGAATCTACTATGTAGGAATCAACATGGATTCCGGAAACAGCGATCGTGTGAGACCCAACTCGCTTTATTTGTTCATGAGACCCAGAAAATATTAGATACAGGCTCCCAGGTAGATGCTATTTTTCTTGACTTCCGGAAGGCGTTCGATACAGTTGCGCACTGTCGCCTGATAAACAAAGTAAGAGCCTACGGAATATCAGACCAGCTGTGTGGCTGGATTGAAGAGTTTTTAGCAAACTGAACACAGCATATTGTTATCAATGGAGAGACGTCTACAGACGTTAAAGTAACCTCTGGCGTGCCACAGGGGAGTGTTATGGGACCATTGCTTTTCACAATATATTTAAATGACTTAGTAGATAGTGTCGGAAGTTCCATGCGGCTTTTCGCGGATGATGCTGTAGTATACAGAGAAGTTGCAGCATTAGAAAATTGTAGCGAAATGCAGGAAGATCTGCAGCGGATAGGCACTTGGTGCAGGAAGTGGCAACTGACCCTTAACATAGACAAATGTAATGTATTGCGAATACATAGAAAGAAGGATCCTTTATTGTATGATTATATGATAGCGGAACAAACACTGGTAGCAGTTACTTCTGTAAAATATCTGGGAGTATGCGTGCGGAACGATTTGAAGTGGAATGATCATATAAAATTAATTGTTGGTAAGGCGGGTACCAGGTTGAGATTCATTGGGAGAGTGCTTAGAAAATGTAGTCTATCAACAAAGGAGGTGGCTTACAAAACACTCGTTCGACCTATACTTGAGTATTGCTCATCAGTGTGGGATCCGTACCAGATCGATCTGACGGAGGAGATAGAGAAGATCCAAAGAAGAGCGGCGCGTTTCGTCACAGGGTTATTTGGTAACCGTGATAGCGTTACGGAGATGTTTAATAAACTCAAGTGGCAGACTCTACAAGAGAGGCGCTCTGCATCGCGGTGTAACTTGCTCGCCAGGTTTCGAAAGGGTGCGTTTCTGGATGGGGTATCGAATATATTGCTTCCCCCTACTTATACCTCCCGAGGAGATCACGAATGTAAAATTAGAGAGATTAGAGCGCGCACGGAGGCTTTCAGACAGTCGTTTTTCCCGCGAACCATACGCGACTGGAACAGGAAAGGGAGGTAATGACAGTGGCACGTAAAGTGCACTCCGCCACACACCGTTGGGTGGCTTGCGGAGTATAAATGTAGATGTAGATGTAGATGTAGGTGTTACAAAAAGGTACGGCCAAACTTTCAGGAAACATTCCTCACACACAAATAAAGAAAAGCTGTTATGTGGACATGTGTCCGGAAACGCATAATTTCCATGTTAGAGCTCATTTTAGTTTCGTCAGTATGTACTGTACTTCCTCGATTCACCGCCAATTGGCCCAATTGAAGGAAGGTAGGACATGCGCCTTTACAAGTACGACACAACATGTGGTTCATGCACGATGGAGCTCCTGCACATTTCTGTCGAAGTGTTCGTACGCTTCTCAACAACAGATTCGGTGACCGATGGATTGGTAGAGGCGGATCAATTCCATGGCCTCCACGCTCTCCTGACCTCAAGCGTCTTGACTTTCATTTATGGGGGCATTTGAAAGCTCTTGTCTACGCAACCTCGGTACCAAATGTAGAGACTCTTCGTGCTCGTATTGTGGACGGCTGTGATACAATATGCCATTCTCCAGGGCTGCATCAGCGCATCAGGGATTCCATGCGACGGAGGGTGAATGCATGTATCCTCGCTAACGGAGGGCATTTTGAACATTTCCTGTGACAAAGTGTTTGAAGTCACGGTGGTACGTTCTGCTGCTGTGTGTTTCCATTCCATGATTAATGTGATTTGTAGAGAAGTAATTAAATTGGCTCTTAACATTGAAAGTAAGCGTTTCCGGACACATGTCCACATGACATATTTTCTTTCTTTGTGTGTGAGCAATGTTTCCTGAAAGTTTGGCCGTACCTTTTTGTAACACCCTGTATATTGTGAAAAGCAATGGTCCCATAACACTCTCTGTGGCACGCCACAGGTTACTTTGTCTGTAGACGAACGTATCGTCCACGTATCTGAACCATCGCCGGGGGCGTAAAGGAGCGCAGCGAAATGCCTTCGCTTCGAAAGGCTCGATGAAAATATCTGCTACTAACGCGGGTAAGGGAGCCCCTATTGCTACGCCATCTGTCTGCTCTTGTATTTTCCTTCCCGTAAGTATGTTGGTTACAGACACACACAGGTCCGGAGACGGATGATTGGAAATAAATCCACGTGATCTGTAAGAAAGACGAAATAGTCGTAGCACCGTCTAGTCAGAACCGAGCAGGAGTTGTCGACGGAGAGGAACAGCCTGGCTTATCGGATTTGCGGCAGGCGTCCCCAATATTTACAGAGGCCCGCGGCTGACAGATGGTCGCGGCCTGCGCCGGCCCGCGGAAACTGCGAGCCCCGGCCTGCCACGCCGCGCTTATAAATAGCTGCGCTGAAACGCAGGCCGCAGCCTGCCGTGTCAGGCGCTGCGGGACTGCGCTGGCCGGGCCGGGGCGAGGCGAGTGTCGGCGCGCGTGTGGTCCGCGGGTCAGCGCGCTCCGGAAGTCGCCGCTTGCCTCGGCGCACCGCCGCCGTCCTGCCGGCCACTTAACTTTCGGAGGTAGGCGAGCGCCGACTGCCAGCTCACGTGCTCAGCAGCAAACTATGTAGAGGCTCTCGTCATACACCAAGCGGGGCTGCCGCCACCTATTATAAATGACCATAGTTACGTAGTTTCTCGAGGAAGAAAAAATTTACGTATGTACGATGAGTAGGACTAATCAATCTTCCGAGTCAAAGTATTAGTCGCACCACCGTTAAAAGGCCGTACTTCTCACGTAGCATTGTAGATGATGTAGGGCGGTGTCCTGTTAACTGCGGCCAGTGAAATTTGCGCCTTATATAGGTGCAGGTGGTGGCAGCGGCCCTGCCGCAGTGGATACTGCAGTTCCCTTGAGATTACCGAAGTTAAGCGCTGTTAAGCGTGGCCGGCACTTGGATGGGTGACCGACCAGCCGCCATGCGCTGTTGCCATTTTGCTGGGTGCACTCAGCCTCGAGATGCCAGTTGAGGAGTTACTCGACCGAATAGTATCGGCTTCGGTCAAGAATACCATCATAACGATCGCGAGAGCGGTGTGCTGACCCCACGCCCCTCCTATCCGCATCCTCCTCGGAGGATGACACGGCGGTCGGATGGTGCCGGTAGGCCACTCGTGGCCTGAAGACGGAGTGCTTTATAGGTGTAGGTGACGTGCACGAACCCCTCTGACCGAAACTCCGCGACTTGTGAGAAAGTTCGAAGATCTGATGACTATTACATTGGGTACTGATCAAAAGGACTGGAGGTGTCCGAACAAGGACTGTTATGCTAAGAAGTTAAGATTTATTAAATTTTCTGTCTGATGCGGTCACAAAATTTGTACTCACTACCAGGTCTTAGGTAACCGCAATGGAAAACATAAAACGCAAATCACAAACGCGGACAATCCTGTTGCGGAAACATCGTACCGACCAATTGGGACATTATGTAAATTTCTGAATTTACGCACGAGACTATTATAATATCAGTATTCATCAATCTTATCAAAAAGTATCTCGCATATGTCTTCCAGTATTATCAGACTTTTCAGTATAAGTTCTGGTAGTACACTACATTATATTCGTCACATTATGAAAACTATTAGTGAGGAAGTCAGACGTTTGTCCTAAAAGAGGCGACTTAAATTAAAAATAGTAATTGCACCTGATGATTTGGCATTTATTAGCCTGAAACAGCTCGTGAATAAAAAAAAAGGTTCAAATGGCTCTGAGCACTATGCGACTTAACTTCTGAGGTCATCAGTCGCCTAGAACTTAGAACTAATTAAACTTAACTAACGTAAGGACATCACACACATCCATGCCCGAGGCAGGATTCGAACCTGCGACCGTAGCGGTCGCGCTGTTCCAGACTGAAGCGCTTAGAACCGCTCGGCCACTCCGGCCGGCTGAATTTCAAAAGAAAAGCTTTCCAACTGAAACGGTGATATCCATGTACATTACAAACGCAAAATTTAAAAATATTATTTCTTGTACTTGACAAAGCATTTCTTAAAAATACGTATAAAGTATGGCTCATACTCGTGGATCAGTATATGGTACGTGTAGACGACATAACATGCGTTTCCATGCTAATAGCCGTGGAGTATGACGTATCTAGGTGACGTGAGTTGTACCTAGCTTCTCCTCCCACTCATAGTACTACATACCCGCGTCTTCTCCATGAGACGCAAAAACATGAAAAACATATTTTTTATAATTGTGATTCTGCATACCATTTTCGTCATTGCCAAGTGAAAGATAAATGGCGATTATAAGATTGTATGCTATGTAAGAAGCTTTCTTAGAGTATGCATCATAAAATAACTTCAGTAATTTTTTCAACGCGGTAATGCGAGAGCGTGACCTTTCATATAATGACATAACCATCGTGAAAGAAAGAAAGAAAGAAAAGCAGAATTTAAACATTCAAACACCTAGAATCAATGCAGTATTATTATACCGGGTGTGTTATCATTAATGGCTTGAACGCATACAGTTGATACTGTAGGGTACTAGAAGGAAAAAAGCGTAATAAACGTGGTCTTTAAAAATGCATCTCAGCAGCTATGAGCATCTGTTCATCTTAGATACGGTAAAACACGTTTCTTCTTCTGAACAACTGCTCATAGCTCTTAAGATACAGCGTTAAGTCTCCCGTGCTATCAGTGTGTTCGTAGATGTGCAGAAAGTATCTTACGTTGAACTACTATTCTAGTGTTGACAACATTACACAATTACATATGAGTAGAAATATAATATTAGCAGATAAATGTCACTTACCTTCCTATGGCTGTCTCGTTGTGTAGGTGTCGGCTCCTCTTTCTGCTTTCCAATCAATAGCACCAAGGTTTCTTTTGTTTCTGTAAAAGTCGCTGGAATGTTGTTGATTTTTGACGACAGTATTTATTCATAAATTCTTGACATTTCCTGCAATACCACTTGTTAAGTAAGTTCATTGTACAACGTTCAACACAAAATGAACTTCATTGTTATGTGGACTAATCTTAACAGGTGAAACTAATGTAGTGCGTTTGGCGCCTAAAATTTCTACAAGTATTACGTACATCGCTTCCAGATCCTTATAGAATAGGATGTAGGTCAAATGAATTTTATTACGACTATTTCAACTGAAATTGTTTCTGATAAGGATTTATGCGCCGTTAAGGAGGAAGGTTGCAAATTTTGACAATATAAGAACTACCAACTTCTTGTCTTTATATAAATGTCGATTGAATTATCGATAATAAAATTAGAAAAATTAAAAAGGAAACAAATTTTGATAACATGAAAACTCGAACAAAATTAATATTAAACTTCCTGGCAGATTCTGTGTGCCGGACCGAGACTCAAACTTGGGACCTTTGCCTCTCGCGGGCAAGTGCTCTGCCGACTGAGATACCCAAGCACGACTCACGACCAGCCCTCACAGCTTTAATTCTACCAGTATCTCGTCTCCTACCTTCCAAACTTCAGAGCACTTGCCCGCGAAAGCCGAAGGTCCCGAGTTCGAGTCTCGGTCCAGCACACAGTTCTAATTTTCCAGGAAGTTTCATAGCAGCGCACGCTCAGCTGATAACTTAAAATCTCATTCTGGAAATACATTAATTTGCCCTACGTCAACAATTGTGATTACTAATAATGAAATATAAAATTGTTATCAGAAAGTGTTTTGGTAATCAAATAAGAGTATATGCAAAATTATCCTTCGATGCGGAATATATAATTAAAGTATAAAAATTAATCAAATCAGGCCGAAATTTGTACGGAATCGAACATTTCAATTGAAGTACGAAAGTTATGAGGAGGCAAGTTACGAGGGGCGTTTGAAAAGTCCGTGCAAAAATAAAAATTACTTAAGTGTTGGGGTTAAACCTTTTTTATTTTTCGACATAGTCTCCTTTCAAACTTGTATACTTCGTCCAACGCTGTTCTGATTTGTTGATCCCTTCCGATTAATAGGAATCGTCCAAGTCTGCAAAATAGCTATTAGATACTGCAATCACCACCTAGTTTCAATAAAATCTTTGTCACGCCAGCGATTTCTTCAAATTGGGGGACAGTCCGAGGGAACCAAGTCAGGAGAATAGGGGGTGGAGGATGTGAAACGAGTTGGAATCCTATTTCCATTAATTTTACGACCACAACTGATGAGGTGTGTGCTGGTGCATTGTCGTGATGGAAAAGGAATTTTTTGGGGTCCAATCGCCGGCGTTTTTCTTGCAGTTCTGTTTTCAAACGGTCCAATAACGATGAATAATATTCACTTGTAGTAGTTTTACCATTTTCCAGATAGTTGATGAGGATTATCCCTTGTGACTCCATAAATACAGTCGCCATAATCTTCCCGGCAGAAGGAATGGTCTTCGCCTGTTTTTGTGCAGATTCTCCCTTGGTAACACATTGTTTAGATTGTTTGTGTCTCAGGAATATAGTAATCTATCCGTGTTTCATCCGCAGTGACGAAACGACGCTTAAAGTCCTGTAGATTCTTCCTGAACAGCTGCAAACCATCCTTGCAACACTTCACACAATTCCATTTTGGTCAAGCGTGAGCAATCGCGGAACCCATCTTGCGGATACCTTTCTCATGTCCAAATGTTTATGCAGAATATTAAGTACCCGTTCAATCGAGATGCCCACAGCACTAGCAATCTCACGCACGCTAACTCTTCCGTCACCCATCACCATATCATCGATTTTATCAATGGTTTCTGGAGTCGTAACCTCCACAGGGCGTCCAGAACGTTCAGCATCACTTGTGCCCTCTATGGCCATTCCGAAAATTTTGATACCACTTATAAACTGTTCCAGTCAAAGATGCGGAGGCACCGTAATATTTATCAAGCTTCTCTTTAGCCTCCTGAGGCGATTTGCCTTTCATAAAGTAATGTTTAATCACCACACTAATTCTTTATCGTACATTTTTTGACAATCACTCGATTTCCTTGATTTACACGAATGCCAAAAACAGAGAAATTGACAAATAGGGCTGAAACTTGGTGTGCGTTCTTTCCAAAGATGCTACTAACTATACATGTCCTCGATAAGCGTCAGTGGTGCCATCTCTCTGACTTTGCAAGGACTCCCCTCGTACATTACAATATGCATATTAGAGCTCGTATTTACTGGACTTCTGCTTCTAGTGTCGTTGCTTTCAACCGTAAGCGTTTACACTATTAATTACGATACATCGTGTAAAATAGGGCATATCGTTGAACGTTATGTCGATAATTGGTAGCGCTCGTCTCCCTGCAGTAAGAGTTCCCGCTGCTGGCGGCTCGGATAGGGCGGCACGACACGGCACGGCACTTTGCTGCGGGCATACGGGCTTTTCCCATTGTACGAGGACGCTCAGGGTGATGGTACGTCGTGACGTAGTGAGCACCTAGTTCGCAGGAATTGTGATCGCAAATTGCACTGAGAACATCTTTCACTTACCCGTGTAGAACTGATACCAGTTGATCATATGACTCCCAAGCTGACGTAGGTAATGTCACTGAAGTGTTATGTGTCTCCTAATCGGTTGTGTGGAATCAACATCATAAGAGTAGTAGAAGCGGAGATTTGGGTAGTAGAAGCGGAGATTTGGGTAGTAGAAGCGGAGATTTGGGTAGTAGAAGCGGAGATTTGGGTAGTAGAAGCGGAGATTTGGGTAGTAGAAGCGGAGATTTGGGTAGTAGAAGCGGAGATTTGGGTAGTAGAAGCGGAGATTTGGGTAGTAGAAGCGGAGATTTGGGTAGTAGAAGCGGAGATTTGGGTAGTAGAAGCGGAGATTTGGGTAGTAGAAGCGGAGATTTGGGTAGTAGAAGCGGAGATTTGGGTAGTAGAAGCGGAGATTTGGGTAGTAGAAGCGGAGATTTGGGTAGTAGAAGCGGAGATTTGGGTAGTAGAAGCGGAGATTTGGGTAGTAGAAGCGGAGATTTGGGTAGTAGAAGCGGAGATTTGGGTAGTAGAAGCGGAGATTTGGGTAGTAGAAGCGGAGATTTGGGTAGTAGAAGCGGAGATTTGGGTAGTAGAAGCGGAGATTTGGGTAGTAGAAGCGGAGATTTGGGTAGTAGAAGCGGAGATTTGGGTAGTAGAAGCGGAGATTTGGGTAGTAGAAGCGGAGATTTGGGTAGTAGAAGCGGAGATTTGGGTAGTAGAAGCGGAGATTTGGGTAGTAGAAGCGGAGATTTGGGTAGTAGAAGCGGAGATTTGGGTAGTAGAAGCGGAGATTTGGGTAGTAGAAGCGGAGATTTGGGTAGTAGAAGCGGAGATTTGGGTAGTAGAAGCGGAGATTTGACAAAATGGCAGAAAGGAGCTATCGTTTTTCGCCATGACCACTCCGCGAACGAACTTAGCAGATTTTTTACAATATCAAAGCAGACTAGCTATCGTACATACAAGGTGTGATGTACCACGCATCAGCCTTGTAACTTAACGTAAGAACAGTGGTTGTAAAAAGATCCTAACGGACAGTTTCCAGAGAAGGGTCGCACCTGACTAGTGGCAGTCTGTTCCAAACCCGACAGAAATTTGTCAGTGAATGAAAGTCTGTCTAAAAACCATTGTTCACGGCTGCTGCACATAAAGCTGCGAGTCTTCAATGGGACAAAAATTGTAATGTAATAAAATAAAAATAGTTGACTCTTTTTCTTTACTATCGGTGTAATGTAATAGAATGAATGAGCCGTGACTTACATAAAAAAGAAACACACATTAATGCAATGGCTCAGCGTAAAAGAGAAATAACTATTATTAACAACGTAATATGTTGTTTAATTTAGCCCGACGCGTATAAGCACCCAGTAAACTAGCCCAGTTCTCAGGGGTTACGAAATTGTAAATACTCACTTGTTTAACTATTAAAACACCACAGATATTCCTCAATATATGCCTAGTCGACAAGTTAAAAGTCGTGTTTTTATAGCACCAGATAATATTTCACCAGTCCGTTCACTGTACAACAATAAATTCCGTAACTCAAAAGCGTGGTTTCGTCTTGATTCCCAATATAAGATAACAAGCGTAGCTTTTCTCATACCAGAACTAGAATCCTGTTACCAGGCCTTCCTGCCTGGGATATTATCTCGTAACTTGGAGAAAATCTGAAAGTGAATCTCGTTAAATTATTTGCAGCGACCGCCAGGCTCGTAGAATCTGAAAGAAAGGTTGTTTCGTAACCGGCGGCACGTCTCGACGATGAGCTAAAAGAAAGTTCTTAATTATTATTTAAGATGGCGCCTACCAATGAAAAATTTCTGTTGAGGCACATATCTACTCTTGAGAAGCAAGGTTTAGGGTTACAAATGATTTCAACACGGACACAATTTTTAAGTCGCAAGCAACTCTATTTTCAGTTTTGTTAATAACTTAGATTGGCTGATACAATAAGATGAACCTTCGTTCAACGCTCCTTTCGGTTCATGTCCAGATCATAACCCGAAAGAAGAATAGTAATGACAAAAGAGGTCAGAGTGCAAACACAGAATCTAAATTCCATGGAATAGGCATACATTGTAGCATAATATATTGTTCCTTGGTAAAACTCTCAAGTTACTCATACAATAATTATCGTAAAACATGTAATCTATACATTTCACATTCATGTCGACCCAGGAGAAACAGTACAAAATACAGAAACCGGGCAGTTGGTGCGGTCCGGCGAGTCACGATTTTGTTTTCAAATGATGCAAGGCGCAGGACGCACCGATGGCCAAGTGTGAAGTCAATCCAGCGGTGTTTGGTGGGTATAGTTCAGGGCGGAAAGTAGTTCTGTAATGCTTTGCGTCTTTTTACGTAAAATGACGCTTATTACCATGAACATGAACCAAGATCTTTAACATGCTTCGTGACCATGTTTTGCTCCGTTTTTGTACCTCTTCATGGATGAGTTTGCCGTGGACACTCTCGCCTTCAAAGATAACAGCTATGTCTTTCCTGCTTTGACGAATACTCCAGTACTCTGTCCAATCTTTACTGGCCCGGTATATCAGGTGGTCCTAATACCAGAAATATTTTCGTATTTACTTGTCCACTGCCCTGAAATATTTTAGAAACATTTTCCGCCTGGACTGCTGCTCTGAATTTATTCACGACGTTGATACTTTCAGCCTGTTAAGCTATTTTAAAGTGATAGCTCGCTATAAAATGCGTCAATGCAAAGTTCGTTTTAACAAGAAACTGTCCTCGGGTTGCCCGTGTTTAAATGTTACACACATAAGAAACTTCGTCTGTTACAAAAATAACGTAGCACTAAATCAAACAGTTGTAACCGAATCCAGGTCACCTGGTTCCTCAGTTTTCGCTCTTACAGCATGTGTTCTTTTTGGTTTATAAAGTCCGTTCCGCTGACGTTGCCACTTCGTCACTTTCTGTAGTTTTCGGCTCTCTTTATTGTGGAACTGGTGGTCTCATAGACCCTGGTTGGGTCTTTGCGCTGTATCGATTATTGTCCAAAAGTGCCTTCTTCGTGCTTCGTTCACATACATACAACGTAATGTGATCTAGTGACGTCCCTACAAAGTCGTAAAATATGGAAAGTTCACGTGGGACTTATATGGGAAGGCCCAGACTGCAGTGCCACTACAAGGTCGAAAGCTCTCGGTGTTGTAGCACCGCTATTTTCCAGTGAATAAATGCCATCTCTGAGATCAGCTTCTGGAACCTCTGAAAAACACCCATCTGCAGCTGTCATACTATCTTCATTGGATTAAACGTTTTACACACACACACACACACACACACACACATATATATATATATATATATATATATATATATATATATATATATATATATATATATATATATATATATGTGTGTGTGTGTGTGGCAAAAACAACTGGGGTCGTACGCGCCCAGGTCAAAACTACAGGACACGTAGACAGAGAGGAGTTAAACTACTATACTCAGTCCCAATTGACATAATAGAAGACTTGTGTGTTGGTTTCGTTTATTTTGCATTCCAGTTCTTTCCTTGGGTATTTCATCAAATAAGTTCAACAGAACGGCGTACTATTCGCCAGTTATCGTTTTACTCTTCGCTAGGTAACGGGTAAGAACAATTCTCCTTGTATCCCAGAAGACAATAGTCATAACATTTGTGCAGATGAAGTCGACTGCTCTTTTTTTGGGTAGGACACTGGCTACCTCGACCTCTGTCGAATTTTTGGCGTGCTGTATTGGGACCTGACCTACGTACTGTAAACACACCGAGCTAGACGGTACAGCGTTCAAGCACGGGTTCGATTTAGAGATTAGTTTTCCCAAAAACTTTGGGAAGTGGCAGGATGTTTCCTTACCTTACTCCAAAGAGAAAGTCATTACCAGGCGACATCAAACGCGGATCCCTTTTCCCTCTTTGTCCAAAACAACAAATATAGCTACAAACTAATTTGCGTTCATTTTAAAACGTCGAATCATTCCTCACAAATTAATTTTTGCTTTTGCTTTTCTTCAGCATTGTACAAATAAGACGCCTTTCTTGCTCAGTGGTCTCGTTCTGATTTCGTGTAAAATTAGCCGCGTACTCTCTTATGGTATGCAGATAGCTTCATACGCTCTTAGCTGTTGAACGCCCAACACCACATTGTGTACTTTCTTGATTTTCTAATCTCTAGTTAAGTTTTGGGACGTTCTTCGTGTGTACGATTTTCAAGAAATGTTCCGCATGGTTAAATTCAGCCACCTATTTCTTAACTTTTGAAAACGTAAGTGAAGACTCTTAATAACTGCGGATGAATTACCATTGGCGAGCAACTGATCATCAGAGTTTTGCAAAGGTACGGTATTTAAATTCATTCATTACAACGAAGCAAATACACTGTCTACTTTAAAATTCAACAAACTGGCGTAAAGAAACTGTCCCGCAGGGTCTGACATTTGGTTCTCGTTATTACTCGACCTGTACCCACGTTATAAAGACTAGACTTGATTTCAACGCCGTCTCCATGTCACCTCTAATACTTTTTACATTACACTTGCAGCAAAATGTGTGTGTGAATTCCTAAGGGACCAAACTGCTGACGTCATCGGTCCCTAGACTTACACATTACTAAAACTAACTTGTGCTACGAACAACACACTCACACCCATGCCCGCGGGAGGACTCAAAACTCCGGCGGGAGGGGCCGCACAATCGGTGACATGGTGCCTCAAACCCCGCGGCCACTCTGCGCGGCTACACTTTCACATAAAGTACTATTCGTCTGTTGTCGAATTGTCATAAATTTAATGTTTGATAGGGTCGTTAATCCCGGCTGCCTCTACTGTAATAATCGAAGAAAGTGAGGTTATGCGCTGACTTAGCTGTCCCATATGTCAAGGGGAGTGGTACTACCCACTAAAAATCTCTTTACAGATTATGCCAGTACCATTTTACTACTGTTTCATTCACGCTTGCAAAGTGTGCAAGGATGTCAATAAGAAAATCAGAGACACTAGGGTGCATGAAATGTTCGAGCGAATCATATTTTCTGTGCAGCATCGACCAATGAAACAGAAAGTGCACAAATTAAAATTGTAGCTGCAGCGATCTTGCATCAGTCTCTGCTCATACATACATACATACATACATACATGCTACACTTGGGGGCATCTCTGTGGCGTTTCTCTGGATCCCAGGGCAAATTGGTATCGGTGGAAACGAGGCAGCCGATATAGTGGCCAAGGCTGCAACTCTCTTCCTCGGCCTGCTGTTCGCATGGTTCCCTTAGCCGATCTACAGAGCGTTTTATGTCGTCGTGTTGCTCTTTTATGGCACACACATTGGTCCGCACTTCAGGATAATTAATTACGGGGCATAGAACCAATGCCCTGTGCTTGGAGCTCTTCCTCCCGGCCTCGTCGTCGGGCGGAGGTAATGTTAACTAGATTCCGGATTAGGCACTGTCTTTTTAGCCATCGACATCTTTGAAGTGGCGGTCCTCCCCCGCTTTGTCCCCATTGCTCTCAATTGTGGATGGTGACACACCTTATACTTCAGTGCCCCTGTTTTAATCCGCTGCGCGCCCGATTACAGCTGTCGCCTGATCTGTCTTCCCTTTTAGCAGATGAGCGCCCAGCCGATCGCGTCCTTGAGTTTGTGTTACTGAGGTGACAGGTCATTTGAAGCTCTTTTCGGGAAAATCAACCCCTTCAATAACAATTTTCTAAGATTTCCTTCGTTTTTAGTTTCCCTCCTCCTCGAGTTTCGTTCCCATTGCTGCTGATTCAATTTTCGGTTTTTTACCCTTCACCAAGCCACAGAATGGGCGCGTATGACCGTAGCAGTTTTGCGCCCTAGAACCATAATAAAAAAACTCTATGCTCAAAACCTGTGGAGTGTAAATATGAAACTAGTATTTCAGGCTTCCCAAGTAGGCCATTCGTCGCAAGGACCTTCTGTCCACAGAGATATTATTGAGTCCCTGAAGCGACTTTTTACCCATTCGCTGTTTATCGTGGGTTGAAGAGCTGCGTGTACAGGGCCTTGTACTGCTAAATGCTTCATCTGGACAGAATAAAGCTCGCAAGGTCTTAGCCTGCTCAGAGCGCTAGATAAAGGAGCTTTCAAACGACACCCGATTAGAAACCAGGTCAGCCCTTCCCTCACTGCCAACGACGCTGCACTAACAGAAGATATACGCAGTGCAGTTGGAGGGGAAAAACCAGTGTGACAAAAACATGTTATGCTCGCTCTGGAGGAACCAGGCGAGCGGGTCAGTTGCGTTCATCACTGCATGCTGGGAAGTACATACAGTCATCGAAAAAGTATTCATATACCGTTGTTCATGTAGAATAACTTTATTAGAACTAAAGATTACAACCAGATATTTTATTTGATAAACTAACAATATGGTATTTCCTTCCTAATCTATGCATATAGAAGAATTTAATTAAATTAGTCTTCTGTGAAAAAGTAAATAAAAATTACTGTACCAGCTGGCTTCATACCGTGGGGGGAAAAGTATTCATACACCTCTAGAAATGAGAACATAGAAACGACTAACGAACCGCTTGCAACAATTAAAGCCTTCAGCAGCAAACTGCGTCTCGTGCGTGTTGGTTCTGATAAGCGATGAATGCTGTGCAGCAGCAAAATGGGCCTCAAAGGGAAGGAAACAAATGTGGAGAATGGAAAATATTTATTTCCCCATATGAAAAGGGAAATTCTGAAATAGCTGATATTGGAAGAAGTCGGGCAACTGTGCAGTCCATAATACCGCGATCTGGAGACAGAAATGCTCTCGTAAACAGCGAAAGGTATACTACAGAAGCTAACGCAAAGAGGACGAAATACTTTAATAAGGCCAATTAAAAAAGATCCTGAATTGGCAGGTTTCAGGAAGGAAATCGCACCAAGGGCAGTTCACTATATTTTAAGTAGTGCCGATTATGGAGCAAGGGTACCTAGAAGAAACCATACATCAGCAAGAACAACAAGAAATTGAGACTTGGCGTTGCTCAAAAACATGATACTGTACACAGGTATAGGTAAATTTAGCATATTTGCAAATGATGCAGAATTTTTGTGTGGACAAAGCCAGTGACCTGCACCACAAACCCATTCAGCCCACAGTAAATCACGGTGTTGGAGAAACTATGGTTTTGGAATATATGGCTACATCTGGTGTTGGGCAACTTTGTTTTTGTGGAAGGTAACATTGATAGATTTCAATAGTTAAATATCCTAACGGAAAATCTGAAAAGTGTTGAACGGTCTTTCAGCGAGACAATGACCCTAAGATACTGCGGAAATTTATCGTCTGTGGTAATTCTATCATAGTCCCCTTGTTCTCAAGTTTACAGCACAGAGCACAGACCTTAATCTGGTTTAAAATCCTTGAAGTACGCTCGAAAGAATGGTGAGGAAGCGCGAAATACGAAGTAAGACTGTCCCGAAACAGTCTCGCTACAAGAATGGCAAATTATTACCTGAGAGAGAGAGAGAGAGAAGAGAAAAACAAAAAAAAATATTAAAAAAATGGGTCCTTCAATTCCAAACAGGTTAACGGAAGTGATACATAGAAGAGGAATGCCTAGATTCTAGAAAGTATTAACATTGTTATTATATTTAAGTACATCGTGATTTTCTTCGTGAGTATGAATACTTTTCCCACTGTCTGAAGCCAGCTGGTAGAGAACTTCTGTTTACTTTTGCAGAAGACTAATTTCGTTCATCCTTGTATGTGTACGAATTAGGAAGGAGGTCCTGCATTGTGTATCAGCTAAATAACATGTCTGGCGTTTCTCTTTAGTCCTAGTAGTTACTGTACATGAACAACGGTGTAGGAATACTATAATCCATGAGTGTATGTAACCGCCACCAAGTTCCTATTTACGTCTGTCCGCAATGGCAAAGTTACCTGGGGAATAGAAGCTACGTTGCAGGGGTTGAGTGTAAGATGGTGTTCGAATCTGGCAACTGACTTTTGCGGACAGTGGGAGACATCGTGTAACGGATCTAAACTGTCTTGGTGCGATATGCAGTTATTTACAATTAGTTTAAGAAACACTTAGTCTGCCAACGTAAAGACCGAATTGAAGATACAGCGCTATTGAAAGCTACTATAAATGACGCTGTCGTTTGCAAAGTTATATATTTTGAAAATTATTACATGTACTAATATGATCGAAGCACGAAAACTCAGTGTTTGCATTGTGCCCACCAGTTGGTGTTATGAGTGCAGCGCCGTGACAAAATGGCGACAAAGCAAGAAAAGAAGTTTCGTGCGTTGGGATGGGTCAGATGTTATGTTGCAACATTGCAGCATTCATTCAAAGGAAATTATTGAAAAGAATCTCCATGTACACAGAGCACTGTGAGATAGTATCGACAATTTTGGGACACTGGAAGTTTCTGTAAACACACAAATTCCGACCTAGCAACTGTGCCAGGTGTAACCGCGCGGAAGTTGCGGCCTAGTTTCGTACGCTGTTCAAAAATATCAAAGGCCCGCGCAAGCCACGAACTTCGAATACCGTAGCAAAATGTGCAGATGATTTCTGTAACTGTGATTACGCTTCAAACTGTATGGTGTGCAGCTTGCGCAGTCAGTCAATTTTGGGTCTCCTTCCTAAGTTGTACATATAAAAGGCTTAATTAAATTAGTCTTCTACGAAAGTATATAAAAATTGTGTACGAGTTGGATTCAGACACCGGGGAAAAAAGTATTCATACGTACGAAGAAATTAAAGGCGGAAGATAACGGCCGGCACCTTCAGTTTTGCATCATAACGGGGGTACTCAAGGTCCTCATGAAATTGTGGTACATGAACGAGATTCCCCGAAATACAGTATTTCCTGTGTAATGTGACAGACGAAAGGTGTATGACCATTTTTATTCTGTGGGTAGACTGATGGGCACTTCTTACCTTGACATGGCGCAGTTCTGGTTGATTACACAACTAAATACAGTCTCTGAGAACTTAATCTTCCAGCAAGACGGAACACCCTCTCATTAGTGCGTCGATGTTTGTACGTAAACGGCGAATTTGCGCTGGATTGTTCATAGTCGAAGATGATGTGCGTAAGTAAAGTTTCTCGCCCCCTCCCCCCGTGACATGGTCTAACGCCTTTTGACTTTTTCCTTGAGGGGTTCACTGTGGACCGTGTTTACGCACCGCCACTGCGGAGAACACTGGAACAGCTCAGAGAAAGCATCAGCGCTGCTGTGACGGCCATAGACAGGATGTTGCTAGATAAGGTTTGAAACGAACCCGACTACCACCTGGTCGTTCGTTCGTGTATCAGGACATCCACAGAACGTTTATAGAGCGCAAAATGAAAACGGGGTGAATTTGCGATTCTGTTCATTCATCAGTCATATTTGTACATGTAATGCTTTGGACAATATAGAGCTTTGAAAATGAATGAATTGATTATAGTAGTCCTCTCGAACGGTTGGTTTTGTTTAATTCTGGTGTTGAGTATTTTTAAGGACATGCTTGGAGCCGAACACGAGTAATATCTTTAAGAACTGAGTTGAAGATACAGATTTGCGTTTCCCAAAATGCCACTGTCTCCGACATAAAAACTGAAGTACTTTTAGGTAGTTCGAAGGCTTTATTGACTCAGATGTGAGGGAATAAAAACGCACATCCATTATAATCCTGTTGAGGAAATGTGGATCCATCTGTACTTCCACAGATATAACTAAGCCGCTATTCTTCGGCGAGACGATTCAGTCTGCAATTTATATATTCAAAGTTTGTATTACAGTAATAGACTGAAGTGTGGCAATTGAGCGCGACAAATAAAGGCAAACGCGAATAATATCTTCAGAATGTAAGATAGTTCAAACAGTCGCTCTTCCACGCTCCATCCATGAATGAAACTCGAAGAAATTTCAGTGTGTGATACAATAAATGTATCCTCCGCAACACACAACATAGTGATTGACCGAGTGTAGGTAAGGAAATTTCATCAAATATTGCGCTAAGTTCTCGGTTAAAATTGTCACTAATAAACTCTCATTGGCAGGATTCGTTTCGGTGTAAAACTCACACAGTTTCCTTAATGGCTTAACTAGTTTCGAATGCCTCATTATCAGTAGCTATAAAAACTGTTGAGTCGACGAACAAGAACTTTACATTAATAAACTAAACACATACATAACTAAACTACATCAAATGTAAATGTGGTACCATAAACACTTACTACTGGCATCACGATGTAGTACGCCATCATCGGCTCGCAACACAACTGAACGTAACGGAGGTTGCCTAGCAACTGACACCAGTCCTGTCACGACGAAATTGTCTTACTTTTCAACAGTATCAGAGGGTACTGCTGACGACGTCATTACTTAGCTACGTTATGGTACCAAACAGCATAGATGCAATGCCCTTCACTAGCAGTTAATACCAACTACATTCACAAGTACATCGCTGACATCATTTGTGACTCGTCGAAACTACAGAAAAGGAACTACGCACCTTTTTTCCTTGACATTCCACCAGTTGGGGCCACTATACATTTGTCGTTTCTGTAACGACCTTCTTAATCATAATAAAATATATGTAGACATCTCGACACCATTGTTCTTTACTCTACCTTCGTTTGAAATGATGCATATGCAATACACTGATGAAACAAAACATAACGACCACTGCCCACCTCGAGACTGAAAGCCACCTGCCGGTGTTGCGGGCACAGGACACACAAAAACTTAAGAGTATACGCATAAGCGGTGGAGAGGAGAGCAGGAAATACAGGGTGTACATACAATCTGGGAACACTATTAATTACTTATTGCACAAGAACGAAGCATTGTACAGATGTCATACATATTGCATTTTGAAGAGAAACTCTGAAAGTTTTTTTTATTTTTATTTTGTATTTTTATTTTTTTTACAAACATTCGATATGCGAACCATGAGTGACCAGACAGACGTCAATACGGTAATCCAGTTCTTGCCATACCCGTTCCAGAACGGCATCGTCGACTGTGGCAGTCGCTTCCCGTATCTCTCCCGGAGCTCTGCTACATCACGTGGTAGAGGCGGTACATACACCAAATCTTTAATGTGTCCCCACAGAAAAAGTCACACGGAGAGATCAGATGATCGGGGAGGCCATTTCATGAAACAGCTCGCTCCGCACCTGAACTCGCCATGTTTGCGACTAGCGCTGACTAACGGCAAATTACCAAACTACGCTGTGGCGGTAAACGTAAACACCTTATCACAGAACGCGATGGTCTGAGGCCAGCTCGTTCTGCAAAGCATGGTAGGCGGCGAGCTATGGCCGACGTGACGACAGAGTATATTGCTGTTGCAGGCATAAGTGTTTAGTCGCAGACCGTTCAGTGCACACTGTAGAACACACACTACAAGAAATTAACATACGATGCAATTTAGATGAATCCTATGTCGATGACAAGCTGCGGGTATATATTACCATAATCAACAATATAAGGCAGAAAACAACGTAATTTTTTCCTGAAACTTACAAATTAGGAGTGGTGATACTTCAGGAAATTCTCCAGTTTAGACTCGAATGTGCGAGCATTGCTGCTAAGACATTTTAATTCTTGTGGTAGCTTGTTGAAAACTGTTTCAGCCGAATACTGTAGGCCTTTCTGTCGGTCAAGAAGGTGCGATCTAAATGCAGATCAGATTTCTGACTAGTACCAACTAGTGAAAACTTCAAAGGAAATAGGTGTTTAGAGATCAGTGTCAGAATTCCGAAAATCTGAACAGGTGTCAAGAGGTTCGCGAAATTACACCACACGTTGCTCGAAGTACCCCTTTCTGAGTCAAAAATACCTTTTCTGAACTGGAACCCCAGAATACAATGCTGTAGGTCATAAGCGAATGAAAATAATCATAGTTGACTAATTTTTGTGTTGGATCCACATTTATTGCAGATACCGTTATGTTAAATACTGCAACATTCAGTTTTTGAAGAGGGTCTTGGGTACAGGCTTTGCGTAAAATCACCTATCTGAACACCAAAAATTTTGTGTGGTTCAGACTCATTAATCATATGTCCATTCTGTGTAATTAGAAAGTCAGTTATAGTTGAATTGTGTGTTGGAAACTGGAAGAACTGATTCTTGCTGTGGTTTGGTATAAATTTATTTTCTACAAACCATGAACGTACATCTTGAACTGCAGCATTTGATACATTGCCTGTGTTGCACTGAACATCCTTCACTACCAGGCTAGTGTCACCAGCAAACAGAAATACTTCAGAATCCCCTGTCATACGAGGGTCACTGCATAAGAAATGCACACTATTTTTTTTAATCCACCTTTTATTCTACATGTTTGATAGTTTTACAGTGTGTAAATACATCCTTTAGGAACAACATTTTCATTTCTCCTCTTAATTTCCATCCCTCTCAACTGTCTTACGCCATTTTGGAACCAGCGCCTGTATACCCGCACGGTAAAATTCTGGACCAACCTGTTGGAGCCACTGTTCGGCAGCGAGCACAAGGGAGTCATCATCTTCAAACCTTGTTCCACGAAGAGTGTCTTTCAGTTTCCCAAAGAGATGATAGTCACATGGAGCCAGGTCAGGACTGTAAGGCGGGTGTTTCATTGTTGTCCACCCGAGTTTTGTGATCGCTTCCATGGTTTTTTGACTAACATGTGGCCGTGCATTGTCGTGCAACAGCAAAACATCCTGCTTTTGGCGATGTGGTCGAACACGACTCAGTCGAGCTTTAAGTTGCTTCGGTGTCGTCACATATGCATCAGAATTTATGGTGGTTACACTTGGCATGATGTCAACAAGCGAGAGTCCTTGGGAATCGAAAAACACCGTAGCCATAACTTTTCCAGCAGAAGGTGTGTTATTGAATTTTTTTCCTTGAATGCCACTCCATTGATTGCCTCTTCGTGATGGAGCCATGTTTCATCACCTGTCACAATTCTTCCAAGAAATTCATCTCCACCATTCTCGTGCTGTTCCAAAAGTTCACTGCATAGCGTTTTTCTTGTTTCTTTTGTGAGCCACTGTCAACATTCTGGGAACCCACGTTGCACAAACCTTTTTTAACGCCAACTCTTTCAGTATTCTGAAAACACTTCCTTCCCCTATCCCAACGTAGTGTGACAATTCGTTCACTGTGGTGCGTCCGTCTGGAGTCACGAATTCGTTAACTCTCTGCACATTGTCTGGAGTGTATGCAGTACGAGGCCTGCCGCTGCGAGGACGATCCTCAACATTGCCGTGCCCTCTTTCATCACGTAACCTGCTTGCCCACCTACTAACTGTACTGCGATCGACAGCAGCATCTCCATACACTTTTTTCAACCTCTTGTGGATGTTTCCCACATTCTCGTTATCACAGAACAGGAATTCTATGACAGCACGTTGCTTCTGACGAACGTCAAGTGTAGCAGCCATCTTGAAGACATGCTGTGACAGCGCCACTCACGAGAACAGGTTGAACTAAGTTTGAAAACAAGCGGGAAGGATGTATCTACACATTGTAAAACTTTCACACATGCAGAATGAAAACTGTATTTTTAAAAAAGTGGTGTGCATTTCAATTTGGAGTGACCCTCGTATTATACAGTAGTGGTCTCAGCACCGACCTCTGAGACACTTGTACTTAACTGTGCCCCAATCAAAGCCCACCTCATAGCCGTTACCATTGCTGTGGCGAATGACATTCTCCTCTTAAAGTATGAGAGAGGAACCGATTGTGAACTGTTACTCTAATTCCATAATGTTCCGCCTACTGCAGTTGACTTCGGTTAAGATTGCCGTGAGCACAGGATCATAGGTATTGAACTGTGGATCAATTGAAAGTGGCGCCGGTCGGCTGAATCATGTTTCTTGTTACACTTGGTCGATGACCGTGTCCTGATACGCCGCAATCCAGGCGATTGGCTGCACGAAACATGCATCGCACCATTGAAAGTAATATGCCATGGGTGACATTCCGTTGGGCTTCCAGGAGACCTATGAGGGTGGTAGAAGTCGAAGGGAGCATGGATGCTGTGGACAGCGTGCATCGCTTCATACTTGATGTCTTCCCCCTACGACGGTGACATATTCCAGCAGGACAACTGTCCGTGTTAAGAGGCCAGAATCGTGCTAATGTGCTTTGAGGACCATGGCCACCGAATACACCTCTTGCAGTACATCTGGTATTCTATCGGACACCAGCTCCGCGCCTGCGAGCCACGGGCCCATAATTTACGGGAATGGCGTAACCTGTGTGTAGGCGTCTGAGACCACGCACCCACGAAAATAGGTGCTGTTAACCAGACGGTCATATTTTGGCTCAGGAGATTAACATCAGTGTAATGGCTCCAACAACTACGTCTGGCTACTGTAAGAACTTAAAATGGGTAGTCTTAGCCCACAAGCAGCAGCCTCACGGGAATATTTACTCGTATTTTGTTCAGACGGTCATTGGGCAACAAGTACTTACATTTTTTTAAAAATTTTACTGCGTGATCAAAAAGTCAGTATAAATTTGAAAACTTAATAAACCACGGAATAATGTAGATAGGTAAAAATTGACACACATGCTTGGAATGACACGGGGTTTTATTAGAACAAAAAAAAAGTATTGCTACATGCGTGAAAGATCTCTTGCGCGCGTCGTTTGGTGGTGATCGTGTGTTCAGCCGCCACTTTCGTCATGCTTGGCCTCCCAGGTCCGTGGTGTTATTGGCTTTGGGGTTACCTGAAGTCGCAAGTGCATCGTGATCGACCGACATCTCTAGGGATGCTGAAAGACAACATCCGACGCCAATGCCTCACCATAACTCCGGACATGATTTACAGTGCTCTTCACAACATTATTCCTCGACTACAGCTATTGTTGAGAAATGATGGACATATTGAGCATTTCCTGTAAAGAGCATCATCTTTGCTGTGTCTTGCTGTGTCTTGCTGTGTCTTGCTGTGTCTTGCTGTGTCTTGCTGTGTCTTGCTGTGTCTTGCTGTGTCTTGCTGTGTCTTGCTGTGTCTTGCTGTGTCTTGCTGTGTCTTGCTGTGTCTTGCTGTGTCTTGCTGTGTCTTGCTGTGTCTTGCTGTGTCTTGCTGTGTCTTGCTGTGTCTTGCTGTGTCTTGCTGTGTCTTGCTGTGTCTTGCTGTGTCTTGCTATTCTGATCAGATGAAGCGTCATTTGTCGGACATTTTTGAACTTTCGTATTTTTTTGGTTCTAATAAAACCCCATGTCATTCCAAGCATGTGTGTCAATTTGTACCTCTCTATCTACATTATTTCGTGATTTATTCAGTTTTCAAATTTATACTGACTTTTTGATCACCCGGTATATAGCTAGTGCAGTAACGTATTTTGTCAATGTTGTTTCATGTCTGCTTGCTTTATTTTTTTGTAGGAGTGTTAAAATAATAAATAGCCAGTAAAACCGGTTCAGCTGTTAATGAATTTACGTAAGCTTTTGACCGAAATAAACTTTATTGTAAACGTGCTTGCTATTGCTCTCTGCCAATAGTATCAGGTGTGGGTATTTATTTAAGTTAGACTAAATACTGAAGGCGTGCGCGTAGTCAGGCATCGGCAGTCAGCTGCGGAGCGGCTGAAGCTTCTCCTTGCACGCTGGCGGATCGAGCCGCTGACCTTCCCAGGCGCATCAGAGGCCATCCACATTGCGCGCCGCCAATTTCCGCGGAGCCTTCCGGGGAACGCGCTGGCCCAGATCCTTATCCGCGTAACGGGCCGCCGTCTCGGTCCGTAGCTGCGGAGGCTAAGGGGAGGGGATCTTAATAGCGCAGGTGCGCGTCTCTGCCAGGCCATTGTCCAGGGCCCGGCATTGTACTCGTGTTTGTTTGTTTCTGATTGTGACAGCGCCCAGGGCGACTCCTAATTAAGCTACCTTTCCTGGCTGCCGTCTCACTGTTTATGCACAAGTATTTTCGTGCAGTATTTATGGGCGAATTCTCGTCTATTCTTCAGGATAGCCAGAAACTAGCTATTTATCTTCGACGCACAGAAGTTATTATCCGAATCACTGGGTTACGTAAGATGTTAGAAACCGCAATCTATCCGTAAAAATATGGATCAGTACATTTACGTCTATACCCGGCAAGCCACCTTACTTCTGGAACCACTACGAACCCCCGCCACACACCCACCCTGAGTACCTGTTCAGTTCGCGAATGGTGCGTGAGGAGAGGACAAAAGAAAACGTAAATAAGCCTGCGTATGAGAGCAGTATCTTTCGAACATTGCTTTGGTCCGGAATTCTTGAACATTTTTTCATTTAGAATACAATAAATTTCCTTGAGGTCGGAAGCAGGTGTCAACGAATCAGTACGGTTTTAGAAAGCATCCCTCGTGCGAGCACAGCTTGCCCTTTTCTCACATGATATACTGCGAACTATGAATGAAGAAAAATACGCAGGATCCATATTTCCAAATTTCTGAGAAGCATTTGACGTTGTGCCCCACTGCAGACTGTTAACGAAGGTACGAGCGAATGGAATAGGTTTCCAGGTATGTGAGTGGCTTGAAGACTTCTTAAGTTACAGACCCCAGTTCTTCGTTCTTGACGGAGAGTATCCATTAGGGAAGTGTGACAGGACCGCTATTATTTTCTATACATACAAATGATTTGGCGGACAGGGTGGGTAGCAGTCAGCAGTTGTCTGCTGATGATGCTGTCATGTATCGTAAGATGTTAAAGTTAACTGAGTGTTGGAGGATACAAGATGACTTAGACAAAATTTGTAGTTCGTGTGATTAATGGCAGCTAGCTGTAAATGTGGAAAAATGTTAATGTGGGTGAACAGGAAAAACAAACCCATAATGTTCGGACACAGCATTAGTAGTAGTGTACAGCTTGACAGTCACGTCATTTAAACGTGTGGGCGTAGTGTTGCAAAGCAACACGAAATGGAACGAGCATGTGAAGGATTGTGGTAGAGAAGGCGAATGGTCGCCTTCGGTTTATTGGGAGAATTTTGGGGAAAGTGTAGTTTACCTGTAAAGGAAATCGAAATATCCTGCGACCTATTCTTGAGGACTGTTTGAGTGTTTGGGATCATGGAGGTCGGATGAAAGGAAGACTTTGGAGCAATTCAGAGGCGGGTTGCTAGATTTTTTACCAGTAGCCGCAGTATTGCAGAGATGCATCGGGAACTCAAATGGGAATCCTTGGAGGAAGGGCGGCGTTCCTTTCGAACGCTGAGAAAATTTAGAAAACCTTCATTTGTAGCTGACTGCAAAACGATTCTACTGCACCCAACATTAATTTCTCGTAAGGACCACGAAGATAAAAGAAATTAGGACTCAGGCCCACGAATGTAAACATTTGTTTCTCCCTCGCTCTGTTTGCGAGTAGAACAGGAAAGGAAGTGACTAGTCGTGGTACACAATACCCTCCGCTACACATCTTACGGTGGCTTGCGGAGTATGTATGTGGATGTAGATAAGAGCTCTTCATTTTTATGATTGTTCTCTTCGTGGTCAATTCGGCCATTGTATGTAGGATGTAGTAGTTTCCCGATTTGTGTAGAAAAGTACTCTATCGAAATTTTAACAGTAACCTTCACCGTGATGCACAACTCCTCTAGCAACGACTCCCACTGGAGTTCGTGTAGCCAACGTTCCTGCGCTAACGAACAGCCCCGATCAATGCTGAAAATCTTGCTATGAATGAATGCGTATATTAATGGCAGAACAGCTGTACATGGATGCGCTAAGGCAGGCAGGCTTGTTGTTATCGACATACCTTTATTAGAGCATTTGGGGTTGTCTGTAAGAGATTCATATAGAAAGAAATTTAAATAAAAGTGGTGTGAAAGGACGTTATGTCCCATGAGGGAAGATAAGAACTTGGAGTAGTTTTTCTACATGTACGAATCAACTGCCACATTTCACATACCAGCTGAATCCGGCAGTACGTTTGTCTAACACAAGCAAGATTAATTTCCTTACGAAACTTAATGGCTCTGTTACAGTTTAGTGTGAAAGTTACCTCCTTGCTTCGATAACACAAGCTTGAAAAGAACCTGAGGTAACTCGTTAGGATGAAGCCACACATTATTACTCCAGCCGAATAGAGAACACATTTGACAGATGTACGGTGTACTTGCACCGTTCCGATGAGTGCACCGCTAAATAGAGATTTAGAAATAGAGAACTGCGGTACGTAGCCGTAAAACAGGTTAGTATAGCAGACGTAGGCCTATAGCAAATAAGAAATGATTCCAAAAGTATGTGTTGATGCAGTACATAATACGTGTTCTCCGATGTCGCCTTTCTTCTTCTTCTTCTTCTTCTATGTCGCCTTTTTCTCTAACGGTAGCATCCTCCTCCAACGCAATATATTCGCGGCATTGCTGGATCGAAAAGATATGCGCAAGCGAAACGCGTGAGTCAGCTGTGAGCCCGCATGTCGCTCGTCCATGCGTGCAGGAGCGTTCCGCCGTGGAAGTCACCCACAAACCACTAGGCTAACGGTCCCAGAACTGCTGTGCTATTAATGGCAAGTGACGACTGATATAACTCGAAGCAACTGTCTCCTACGCTGAAATTTTCCAAATCTCCCCCCCCCCCCCCCATCTCTCTCTCTCTCTCTCTCTCTCTCTCTCTCTCTCTCTCTCTCTCTCTCTCTCTCTCGTTGTTTGGCCACCTAGTGCAACTCTGTTAGCGGCACCGACATGGACTGGGGATGACCGTAGCGAACATATGGTCTGCAATTGGAGAAATCTATTGAGATAAGCGACCTCTGCAAAGGGCAGATCATTATTTCGCTGAGCGTGTGAACGAGTATCTCGAAAACAGCGAAGCTGGTCGAATGTTAACATGCTGCTGTCATGAGCATCTACGGAAAGAGGTAAAGGACAGTGGAACTACCATTAGGCGCTAAATGGTTCGACGTCCGTCGCTCTTCACAGAAGGCGGCTTGTCTGCTTTGTAAACTAGGATAGATGATCTGTGGCATCTCTGCCAAAAGAGCACGTTGCTGGTGCACGCACAAGTGTTTCGGGGCACACCGTTCATCGTACAGTGTTGAACATGAAGCTCCGCAGCAGGCCACCCCTGTGTTCACATGTTGATCCAACATCATCTTCTACGATTGCATTGAGCTCGGGACCACCGGAGTTCTACCGGCGATCAATGGAAACTTGTCGGCCCTACGGGTGAATCACATATTCACTACAGGAGGTCGACGGCCGCTTCCACAAACGGCGTCATCGAGATGACCAGCGGATCGAAACGTGTTGCGCGCCACGGACGGAGTTTGGTTCAAAAATTTTTCAAATGGCTCTGAGCACTATGGGACTTAACACCTGAGGTCATCAGTCCGCTAGAATTTAGAACTACTCAAACCTAACTAACCTAAGGATATCACACACATGCACGCCCGAGGTAGGATTCGAACCTGCGATCTTAGCGGTCGCGCGGTTCCAGACTGATGCGCCTATAACCGCTCGGCCACTTCGGCAGGCCGCAATTTGGTGGAAGCAGTATTTTACTCTAGACAACATTCTCCTGGGCTTCCATGAGGCCTGTGGTAGTAAAGACACGCTGCCATCTGCGATCTACCTGTATCCCTTGATGTCTTCCCCGATGGTGATGTAATCTTTCAGCAGTGTAATTGTCCGTGTCTTGGAGCCAGAATTGAGCTGCAGTGGTTTGAGGAGCATTATAACGAACCCAACTTGATGTCTCGGCAATCAAATTCGCCTGAGGTAAATAATATGGAACCTTTCTATGTGTCTGTCGGTCGCCATCACTGCGTACGCAAATCAGCGGTCCGCTACTTACTCGAATTACATGACCTGTGCGTAGCTATATAATGCCACATATGTCCACAAACGTACCAACACACTGTCGGATTCCTGATACACAAACTCAATGACGTATTTCGTTCCAAAGACGGACAAACAAGCTGTTAAGCAAGTGGTCATAATGTTCTGGTTCATCATTTAAGAGACAGACGTCATCAACCGGGATATCTTTCCGGGAAGCAACTGCATTGAGTTTACTTAGAACTTTTGTTCAGTTAAACATTCATAACAGCACTGTATCTATTCCTAGGAACTTTGAAAGTATTTGAAAAGCAAGGACAGAAAGTATGTTAATTTATACCACTTGCACTGTTCTTGAATATCTTCCCCCGAAGTCTGTTGTAGAGAAGGCGATTGATCGTTTTTGATTTAATGGGAGAACTATGGGAAGGTATAGTTAATATACAGAGTGTTTCACAGTCATATTACAGGCTCCTAATGGTAGTAGTGGGGGTTAGTAGATAAAGTTTCTATAGTGAACACATGTCAGGAAACGTTCCATTTGGATAAGAAAAAGTTTAAAAATCGGATGACTTTCAAATCTGCCGCTTCACCGTATGTACACAACGACGGCGCTGTCGTCAGTCCACCTTGTAACTACGACATCTCATACCATTTTAGTGAGGAAAAAAAGGTTGTGAGAAACTGGCAGGTTCGCAACAAGGAAGGCTGACAGCGGTGGTCCACGGACGCACCGCGCTCTCGGCTTGGAAGAGGACGTCCTTCGGCCACGTAGAAAAGAACCCAACAAGTAGTCGAAACACTGCCAATGTCATGGGCTCCTACAGAGCGCGTAGGTCAGATCTGTGTCTTAACTGTGTGCGTTCTGTGGAACGGGAGGTTTGCTGGTAATCAGATCTTCACTCATTTTACATCCAAGCGGAACGTTTCCGGACGTGGGTTCATTATCCAAACTTCGTCTATTTAGTCCCGACTACAAACCCTAGCAGCCTGTGATAGGAATTCTGAAACGCCTTGTAGAGAGAGAGAGAGAGAGAGAGAGAGAGAGAGAGAGAGAGAACACTAATGCAACCTGTTCTCGAGTGCTGACAGTTGTTGTATCTCCACCAGGTGAGATTAAAGGAAGCCATCAAAGGAATTAAGAGGCGTGCTGCACGATTTGCTACCGGTAGGTTCGACCAACACGCGAGCATTACGGAAATGCCCCGTACACTGAAATGGGAATCTCCGGAGGCAAGTAGACTTTCCTTACGCGAAACACCATGGGAAAATTTAGAAAAGCAGCCATTGCGACAGACTACAGAACGATTGTTTTGCCATCGACATACATCTCGAGTAAGGACCACAAAAAGAAGAGAATAGAAACTAAGGGTCGTGCGACCAGAGCTCTCTAGACTTTCCCTAATTGCGATACCCTTGTGATACAAATAATTCGACGAGAGACACTAACACAAACGTCAGTGATAGATCATGTTTTAACAAATGATAATCTAAAGAAATATAAGTTTATATCATTTCTAAGTATATTATAATTACATATTAAACACTTCTTCAGGGATGCAAGACTTTCCAATACTACGGGGTGTTCAAAAAGTCTCTCCGCGGTGCCATATGATCTTTAGCTGCAGTGAATATACCGAAATGAAACTCGGTGAAATAAAAGTTACTATTTTATTGAATATTCATTTTTACTTACAAATTTTCACATTAAATGTCGAGAGTGTCCTCCCTGGTGTTGAATACACAGTTCAATTCATCTAATCCTGTTTACAAACACAAGTTCTAACATTTCTTTTGTAACAGGAGCAGTGAAAGCGGATATTGCAGTTTTCAATTCATCGATGGATTTTGGACGGTTTTTGTAGACAGTTGCTTTCGCTGCTCCACAGAAGAAAGTCACGTGGTGTTAGGTCAGGCGATCGAGGAGGCCAAAGTCCATGTGAAATTAAGCGACCACCAAAAACATCAGCAAGCAGTGACACTGAAACGCGAGCTGTATGCGCGGTTGTATTTCCACTTAACACACATTCTCCTGTGAATGGGCACTGAATATCACTGCAGTATCATTGTGCGTTTGTTGTTTCGTTGAAAAATATGGGACCCACAATCAGATGTCTAGAAATTGCAATCCAGACATTCACGGAATGAATACACAAAGGATTTTCAGTACTCCATGTACGAGAATTTTGCGAGATCATGTACCCGGATAAATGAAACCACGCCGCATCAGTGAAAAACGTTTCATTAAAAATATCCCTTCCATTTTGTTGAACGAAATTTTTGATCCATTGACAATAATGCAGTCTCTTGCCATGATCAGTATTTTTCAATTCTTACACGACTGTCACTTTGTATGGGAAAAATTCTAATTTTTTCCTTAATCTGTGCGGGACGTTCCGATACTAACATCGATTTCCTGGACAAGTTTTCTTACTGACTTGTTCGGACTCATGGACATTTTATCGGAAATATCGAGTAGTTCAACCTCAGACAAAATGCTAGGACGACCACTTCTCGGTGCATCTGTCACTGAACCCGTACTTCGAAATTTGTTAAATTTCGCATAGTATCGCGATGTGGGAGTGTTGTCTCCTGGAAAACTGAATTAAATGTTTGACGAACTGGAACTGTGTATTTACCGCCAGCTTTGACCACTCGTTCGACTAAAACCACACGTTCTTAAATGGTTAGCATTTTAACAGTGACAAAAACGAAACAAACGAGGAAAGGAACTAAACTTAGACGTTCACGTCAACACGTAACGACACACACCAACGATACTACTGACGCTGGCTGAGATAAACGAAACAGTGGAATGTTGGGAGAGTCCACTTGAAGGGAAGTAACCCAGGCAGACGAACAATCATACGGCACTGCGGAGAGACTTTTTTAACACCTCGTATTATGAATTCAGTGACTCACGTGAGCTTGACGAGCATTACAAGTCTGTCTTCTAAGGTCTCGAACGACAAATCGTTACGCATTCTCTTATCTATTGTTCTCTAACTTGCACGTTTAACTGTTTTTATGTTAGTCATAATAGATGATGCACTTTACACGAATATGTTGTGGATAACTGCAGCAAAACGATGAGTGCACTTTTACGTTGGTGAGAATAGTCTTGCTGAAACGAAATCCAGCAATTGTATAAATGTGATTCTTGATAGTTAAATTTTAAAGTGCTGTTGGTCAAATAATTGGAGCATTGCATCCTTAAGTTCATACACACGAATGACTATTCTCCCTCCAGATAGCCAGCCGTTGAAAGAGATGGTTTACCATGCTGTTTGTGTAGGTCTTCACATATCTGAGCGAAAAGTTTCGATTTGAAAGGCCTGCTCCTAATGTAATTCATCATTTTAACAGTCTTGTCCGAAGCTGATTTCAGAACCGTCCCAACGGTTTTTGCTACTTTGAAAATAATAGTGACACGTGTCACGAACGAAACAAGGTTCAAATGTTTCAAATGGCTCTGAGCACTATGCGGCTTTAACAGCTGAGGTCATCAGTCCCCTAGAACTTAGAACTACTTAAACCTAACTAACCTAAGGACATCACACACATCCATGCCCGAGGCAGGATTCGAACCTGCGACCGTAGCGGTCGCGCGGTTCCAGACTGTAGCGCCTAGAACCGCTCGGCCACCCCGGACGGCCTCGAAACAAGGAAACAGTGGAGGAAAAGTGTGTAATCTCCCACTATTACCGCTCCAAGAGCTTCATAAGACAGGGACCGATGGAGTGTACCAATGTACAGCAGCAGCAGAGACAACTAAGGTCACAATTGAAAGTTACGTGCACAGAACAGTGGAATTCGATATACTATCACTAGTTTAATGGTGGTATACGGTTACCCTGAAAGAAAGAGATGTTTTGTATTACTTTATCACAAGTTTATCATTTGCCTTACATTCTGAATTTAACTAGTCTCGCGACGCCGCTGATGCTACTATTAGAGACGCTAGGATGCAGCAACATGCAGTTCGGAAAGCTCTGATGGAGACAGTCGTTTCTAGCCTCGCTCCGTTTGAGAGGAACAAGGTACCGCATGAGATGCACGCTATGGTGACTTGAGAGTACGGATATACAAGGTGATAAAAAAGCTTGCAAACTGACATGGCACATTGGACGTACAACAAGTATCAATAATCACATCGGACTCTGCATCGCAGACGCAACGAGAGAGCGCTACGGTCACGTTACCAAAGCTTAATAGCGAGTGCCCTGTCCACCGATGAGGCAGCGTTTTACTCGAGAGTGTAGTGAACGTTCACAATCTGCGTACTAGAGCGGCTGTGAACGCATATGCTACACGTTTGCATACCTTGCAACGCAAATTTACCATTAACATGTGGACTGGAATCGTCGTCGACTTTGGGCCGTACATTCTCCAGGACAGGCTTGGTCACACGTATATCGTATTCTTGCGAGAGATTCTGCCGGACGTGCTTAATGATTTTCCCATGCCTATTCGTCGCCGCGTTCGATTTCAGTGCGATGGAGCAAGCGCGCATTTCAACAGAGGCGAGACCACATTTGCAGGCAACCTTTCCGGGCGGTGGATTGGTCGCGACGAGTGAATCGCTTGGCCACCGTATCACGCGACCTGTCCCCATTCAATTTTTTCCTGTGGGGATATCAAGGGTCTTCTGTATGAAGCACTTGTTACATCGCCGGAGGACCTAGTGGGCAAGATTGTTGCGGCAGCAGGATGTCTTCGAGATATCCCAGGGTGAGAGGGTGCAGCGTCCATGTCAGGTGTGTGTCGATGCATCTGGACAAAACTTTGAAAATCTCCTGTATTTGGGTGTCCATTTGTAGCATAAGACTGAAAAACTGCTACGCCATTTAGTAGCCCCGGGTGGCCTTTGCGACTTCAGTTCCTATATGCTTAATGATCCTTGTTGTAAGCCCAGTGTGCCATGTCAGTTTAAGTGTATTTTTGGATCATTCTGTAGCTGTAGAGCTGTCACAGGTCCACGTTACATTGGGTAGGTTGCTTTACCTTCGAGGATGTTTCCCGCAGTCGGAGGCGAAACGTCAGGATAGAGATTTATACAGGGTGTCCGAAAAGTCTCTCCCTGATTACATAAATTGATAAATCAGGCTAGAAGAAAGATACAAATATGAAACAGTTGTCTAATTGTTTACAAACTATCAAAGTTTTTTCACACATCAGTAAACTTCCACATGAGCACCCTTGGTAGTACGTAGCACATCTAGGCGATATTCAATTTCCGTCCACGCATTAGCCAACATCACTGGATGGATCGATTCAACGACTGTGGTTATCCGTTGCCGCAGGGTTTCAAGATCTGGTACACGTGTTCGGTAGACCTCGTCCTTGACATAACCCCATAAAAAGAAGTCTAATGGGGTTATGTCAGGAGAGCGTGGAGGCCAAACCGTTGGCCCATCACGACCAATCCATCGCCCAGGAAAGGTCATTTCGAGATAGGCACGGACGTCCAAACGCCAATGAGGCGGTGCACCGTCTGAAACAAGACACCGGGGTGATACTGAAGCAGCTGAGGAACAGCATACAGTTACAAAATATCCAGATGCACTGCAGATGTGATGATAGCCTCAGCGAAGAAGAATCGCCCGATAATTCGATCGTGCAATGGCGCGCACCAAACATTCACCTTTGGAGTGGCTCTGGTGCACTCCATGACCTCGCCAGGGGGTTGTGAACCCCAAATGCGCACATTATGGCGATTCACTACTCCACTGACAAAGGTCGCTTCGTCGGAAAAGGCAATTCGTCTGAGATAACCATCATCGTCCTCAATACATGATCGCATTTCGACCGCAAAGTCGAATCGACGTGTACTGTCATTGGGCAACAAGGCCTGAACGATTTGCACTTTGTATGCACGAAACAATAAACATTTGTGTAAAATATCATGGAGAGAGCTTTTTGGCATCTGTAATTAACGTGAGGCCCTGCGCACCGATTTCTTCGGACTCTTTCAGAAAAGACTGCCTTACAGCTTCCACCCTGTCTGCTGAGGTTCTTTGTCGATCAAACCTCGGAAGGTCAGCAACCGATCCTGTGTTCTTGAACTTCTCATACCAGGCTTTGATGCTCTTGACATCAGGTGGATTCCTTCCAAATGTTGTCTGGAAGTGTCTCAGCACTGCGGTTGGTGATCGTGTCTCGTGGTACCACAGGACACACTGTGCCTTCTGATTAACATGGCTTCTTGGGCACTGCGCCTCATCCACTACTTACGTACTGCGTACCTATAACAGAAAAAAACTTCGATAGTTGTAAACAATTCGACACAAATTTCATATTTGTATCTTACTTCTACCGTGAGTTATCAATTTATGTGATCAGGGAAAGTCGAACTAAGGAATTAGATCTCATGAAAATAAATGCAGTTCTCGTTACGTAACATATTTTACGAATGTTCCATAACGATGTGTTGTCTGCTTACAGTTTTGATGACCTCGTAGGTCAGAGCGGAGGGGATGATACGGTGTTCGTAATATTCGGTGTGTGTGTATGCTGGAGGCGCCGAGGCCATTTCGGGGACGCGGCGCTCGGCTTGCCGGCGCAGCGCTGACCCGGCTGTTGGCGAGGCTCCTCGAGACGGCCGCCTTGGAGGGCGGCTCTCGAGGCCGGCCGTAACAAGCGCGCGCGTCGAGGGCCGCGCCGGGCTGAATTCCTAGCGCCTCGGCTGCTGCTCTCCGCTCGCCGGTTTTTGCTGCCCGCCGCCGCCGCTGTACCCACAGCTGCCGGAACCGCCGCAGCTGCCGGCCGGCTATGCGCGCGGTCTTAAGCTGCTGGTACACTCCCTCTGCCGTCAACGACTCTCCGCAATCCTCCAGGCGTGCGCGGCGCACGTCTGGTTCAAGACGTTAGTTGCTACTCACCGTACGCTAGCGTGAGCCTGCACTGGAAACCCGTGTTGAGACTGGGGAGGAAATTCCACATTTACTGTTTCATCGTGTGTAAGTCCGCCTCCGGTAGCTTAGTGGTCCTTAGCTCACTTAAAACTTCCGGGCTGATGGGCCGTGGTCGATGTATAAAGCTCTACCCTGACGTTTCGTCTCCGACTGCGGGAAACATCCTCCGAGGTAAAGCAACCTTCCCAACGTAACGTGGACCTCTGATAGCTCTATAGTTAAGGATGATTCGAAAGTACGTTGACAAACTGACATGACACGTCGGGCTTACAACAAGGATCAGTTATCAAATATGAACCGGGTGGTCGCAAGGGCCACCTGGCTCTACTAAAAGGCGTTGCAGTTTCTCAGTCGTATGCTACAAATGGACATCCAACACGGGAGATGTTCAAAGTTTTGTCCAGATGCATCGACACACACCTGGCATGGACGCTGCGCCCTCTCAAAGGTACCTGGGACATCTCGAAGACATCCTACTGTCGCAAAAATCTTGCCCACTAGGTCCTCCGGCGATGTAACAAGTGCTTCATGCACAAGGCCCTTGATATCCCCACAGGACAAAATCGAATGGGGACACGTCGGCTGATAAGGTGCCGGCACGTTAGCTCAGTGTGTTCGGTCAGAGGGTTAGCTGCCCTCTGAATAAAAAAAAAGAGTTAACGGATCAACGACGAACAGAAACGGGTGTCTTGCGACGTCCGCCCCGAGCAGATGAAACGAACGAAAACGAACAAAATGAGATTAAAAAAAAGTGGTCAGCGCGACATATCAGTCCTAAGGGCCCGGGTTCGATTCCCGGCTGGGGCGGAGATTTTCTCCGCTCAGGGACTGGGTGTTGTTGTCCTAATCATCATTATTTCATCCCCATCGACGCGCAAGTTGCCGAAGTGGCGTCAAATCGAAAGCCTTGCACCCGGCGAACGGTCTACCCGACGGGTGGCCCTAGTCACACGACATTTTTTTATCGTGTGTAAGATGTATTGGTTCAAGGCTGAGCAATACCTCATTGCCGTTGTGATTTTCGCCCCCCCCCCCCCGGCCCTCTCTCTCTCTCTCTCTCTCTCTCTCTCTCTCTCTTTCTCTCTTTCTCTTGTTTTTTTTTTATTTGGGGGGGGGGAGTCTATGCATGCATACAAAGGCTGCCACACACGTAACGGCACGCTTCACATGCATATGTACGATCAAGTATTTTCCGCAAACAAGCACAAACACCATTCGCGGTTACCGAGCGGTTCTGGGCACTTATGTCCGGAAACGCGTGTCTTCTACGGTCGCAGGTTCGAATCCTGCCTCGGGCGTGGATGTGTGTGATGTCCTTAGGTTAGTTAGGTTTAAGTAGTTCTAAGTTCTAGGGGACTGATGACCTCAGATGTTGAGTCCCATAGTGCTCAGAGCCATTTGCACGCCATTCGCCCCCACGCAGTCCAAGCATTCTTTTGCAAGCATCAGTTTGTGTGTAGAATATGTGGTGTTCCGGTGAAGATGATTTGCTGCGAGTAGTTTCGGTTGGCATTCAGTTCGTGGTGCGGGGAAAAAGAAGAAGAAAAAAAAAACGAGGACCTATGAAACGTGATCTGTGTTTCTTGTGCTGTCATCAGTTGCATATAACAAGATGTGTTAATAATTTTTATTTTTGGACCGTCCAAGAACAAAAGATAACACCACTGATCCTAGTGCTGTGAACTCTGGAAAACAAAACGTCAGGTGTCATTTATAAGAAAAATAAAACGCCAAAAATGGAACAAAAACACATCATGTAGAAAATCATCCACGAAGCCTGCCACTGAACATACCTTGCAAAGAAGAAAGGCGAAATGCGTGAGGCAGGAAAGTAGTATTATTCAGTTGTAATTAAATGGTCCAGAAATAAAAATTATGAACATGGCGTAATATGAAACATGATTCCTGGAATAAAGTGGTGTTAGGGAAGCGAAAAACTTATTCTCTAAGATACTCTGAGCTGAAGATATAAATGCAGGTGATGGTTAAAATTATTTCAGACTAAGGAGACAAGTATTTTTCCAACCTCTTATAGTCGCTACGTCTCAGATTACACTCAAAAACTTCATGAACTCTTAACTGACGTTCACTTGGTGAACATTTAAGATAACTCGCAGTTTGCGAAGAAAATGTCATTCGGCACGAAAAAAGAAAGCATTTGAAAGTAGATGATACAACCGGCTACTGATGACGCAGACCCACAATCTCGCGTACTTTTTACAGACGTACACTGAGCTGCAGCGTGACTCATTGTACACGAAGTCGATTTTGCAGTTGTTTCAGTCAACGTAGTTAGGTCTACAGCGTAGATATGTCGTAAAACTGGAAGGCTGTATCCAGAAATATTTGAATGGTTGCACAATTGTATTGGAAATTCGGAAAGACTGCTCGTAAAACCCCTCTCCCTTAAAGATTCTTTTTCATTTCCCTGCTGATTAGGATAGTAAACCGATAAAGTGTCTTAGCAGAGCGGCGGTACTGAGCGAGGCTACGCAGTGAAAAAAGTGGACTCTTATTCGGGATGACACCGGCGCAAAGCACGCTTCGACTATCCACGTTGAGATTTTCCATGATGGGTGAATGTCAGGATGGTTCAAAAGAAAGGGCATGGCGTTCTCCAATCTCACAGGGAGACTGCACGACCGTGGGGTCCGGGATTTGTCCGAAATTTTGTGTGGTGAAAGAGGACCCCTAACACCTCACGTGGTTAAATAGTAGGACGCACTACTCGGAAAATTCCGAGAAAAATCGATCCAAAGTTTCTTAGGTGCCTTATGAGTATAAGATGTTAGTCCATTGCCGAGCCGCCCTCTGGCCTACATGGTTAGCGATCGGATCCTTACGCCAGAGGTCTCGGGGTCGATTCCTCCTCCGGTACTTCTTTTTTTCTTCTGTTGCTTGCAAAATTGCAGCGCATTGTTACAGGAGAGTCGTGAAATTAATTCCCGGGAAGACTATAAAAATTCATTCTATAATTCACCATCAGTTATCACCAATATTCCGAGACATGATTCAGTATACCTGGTTTGCCTCAAAATGTCAGAAACTCAAAACATTTTCGAAAATGTTAATGGGGCATATTTTTGTACAGATTTATTGCAAACGCCCTGTGATTGTAAAAAAATCCGCTTTTATATGTTGCGCAAGATGTCGCAAAAATTATTGCTTTGTTTGTTTTTGCGATAATTACCACTGCGGTTCTTGTTTATAATTATTATATGTATAAAAATTGAATGTTTCCCAATCGCATTTGTTGTTTTGATTAAATACCAATGATTCTCCTTATATACTTTACAATGGAAAAATGGAAAATCCACCGCCATGAATTGTGTTGTTGGACGAAAAGAAAATCATTTTTATTCAATAATGTAACTAATTTGTTTAAGATAATATAGATTTGGGAAACTTTCTGAATAATTGGTGGAATAAAAAAGAAAATGAAACAGAAGAAAAAAGTGCCAGAGGAGGAATAAAACCCGAAACCTGTGGCGTAAGAGTCCGAACCCTAAACATCTAAGCCAGACGGCGGCTCGGCAATGTACTAACGTTTTATACTCATAAGGCACCTAAGAAACTTTGAATCGACTTTTCCCGGGATTTTCCGGGTAGTGCGTCCTAATATTTTAACCACGTGAGGTATTAAGGGTCCCCTTTCACCACACAAAATTTTGGACAAATTCCCGACCCCACGCTCGTGCCGTCTCCTTGTCAGCTTGTGTTCAGTTTCTAATGGCCTAGTCGTCGATGGGACGTGAAACTCTAATCTTTACTTTCGTTAATGATCCTATTCATAGAGGACATTGAATTCGTGTGGTAAATGTTTGACAACGAAGTAGAATACTGTGTTGCGAAGTTTGCAGTCTCAGTCGAAGGCCAGCTACTCGCAGTGTACGTAATGCTCACTAAGTACAGAACCGATGTTATTCTCATACTACGAATCGTGTCGTCGGAGTAAAGTGAGCTGCGGTATGGCTACGGCTACGGCTAAGGCAGGGCGTGTAAAATGAGCTGAGAACATGGCGCTGTTCGAACAGCGGTCGCCAGCGGTTTGATACGAGGGCGCCCGCAGCCCAGCTGTCAGGCCGCAAGGTGGCGCAACCAACCCTCCTCTCAGGAATAGCGGCGGCCGTTCGCCGGTGACGTCACCGCATCCTCGCGCCAGAACTACGTCGTGACGTCACTGCGCGCAGGCAGTCGGCAGCTGTCAATATTTACAGCCAGCATCCGCCCGCCCGCGCCGCCACCCTCCCTGCTCGCCTCGCTAGTATTCACGTTCCCTATTCCGGGTGAACGTCCAACTCGAGTGCAGGTTGGTGTTCCGCTGTTAACACGGATAGTGATCTCGAGCTTAAAGTCGGACAACAGAGCGGTGAGTTTCAAGTTACCAAAGGCTGCAGTTGTCTTCGCTGTGACTAAACATTTTTGGCCCTTCCGAATGCAGCTTAATATTTCCTTCTGGATACCCACACGTGATACAGGACAGAGGCGTAAGTATTCTGACTATTCTAAAACAGGAACGAATCCACTTTCTGTTCATGATATAAATGATTTATTTTCCGAAGTACTATGTGTACTTTTATGATTGGTGTATGAATAGAACCGTAAATTCACGAAGTTTGCATTTTGCACTCGTCACAAGTTCTATGAGTGCCCCTTTGTTCACACAACATCCAAGCTGTAATAAAGTTCCATCTCTCATATAGCTATATCTTGTGAATGGTCATCACAACAACATCGATGTGTTCGCTGAACTGTTCCAATGTTCTTGGCAGTGGAGGTACGTAAACACGGTCCATAGTGTACCCTAAAATGAAGTCACAACTCTTGACAGGGCTCATGTTTGCTGACAGAACTGAATCTTACGAGAACTGAGGCACTGCATAATGTAAAATGAAACGAAATGAATCGGCTCATACTAACATATGCGATTACACACTTCTAATCAGAAGTTTTAATTGTGTCCGCAATCAGTTGGGCTTTCTTTAGTCATTGTTAACGTACTCTGGCGAGTTTGAAATGTCACAAGTGTTCAGTCTTTCGTTAAAACTGGTTTTCGGATGCCAGAGCACACGCAAGAGTGACATGGAACTGATTTTCCACAGTCTTAGTAGTTCTGAACTCTTTCCCTTTGGAAACCGCAACTCAAAGATGATAGTAGACCAATTACTTCTTGTTGGTTCCTCATCGTTTATATTGTTTACATTTCTGTAACGTTACGCTATACATAGAAGCAAAACTCGTTCGAACTAGGAATGACGAGTAACATTTCACATATTTATAGAAAACATAATTAGGAACAATTCAGCATTAAGCTGGGACTAGCTAATTACGTCGTAGTTATGGCCTCCTCTTCTAATAGTATCGGAAACCGCAGTCATGTGGAAGAGTCCCTACATATGTCCGTACCTCTCATTCACAATGCCACTGAGGCCATTTAACTGAGGCAGCTTCTTTTCTGACGGTTGCTTGTGGCTTCATTGTCAAGGCCTTACTAAACTTAAACGTATTAATAAAAAAAAACTGCCTGATAATTCACTTAATGTTTTATATCATTTAAAATTACGCCGAAGGTAGGCTATTCAAATGGCTTCTAATTTGTTGAGTGAACTGGGTTGACAAGTATATAGAGGAGCGAGAAGCCTACAAAAGAAAACTCACTAAACAAAAGATAAAAATTGAACTTAGTTATGTGTCTCAAACGATTTCGTTTGATTAGGGAGTACAAATCGGAAATGTTTCATGAGGGCAAAAATTTAGAAACTTGTAGATGTTTAATTAACCACAATTATTTTCACAAGAAAATTAAAACGTCTTTTAGATGAAACTAGATGTTTTAATCGATGCCATGCGCTTGGTGTTACTTTACCATATGATAGACTCCTGTACTAGCACACTTGTATACCATAACACGGGTAATCATCACACAATCTATAGTGTTGTTTTGTTGTCTTCAGTCCTGAGACTGGTTTGATGCAGCTCTCCATGCTACTCTATCCCGTGCAAGCTTCATCATCTCCCAGTACTTATTGCAACCTACATCCTTCCGAATCTCCTTAGTGTATTCATCACTTGGTCTCCCTCTGTGATTTTTACCCTCCACGCTGCCCTCCAACGATAAATTTGTGATCCCTTGATGCCTCAGAACATGTCCTACCAACCGGTCCCTTCTTCTTGTCAAGTTGTGCCACAAACTCCTCCCCAGTTCTATTCGATACCTCCTCATTAGTTATGTGATCTACCCATCTAATCTTAAGCATTCTTCTGTAACACCACATTTCAAAAGCTTCCATTCTCTTCTTGTCCAAACTAGTTATCGTCCATGTTTCACTTCCATACATGGCTACACTCAATACAAATACTTTCAGAAACGACTTCCTGACAATTAAATCTATACTCGATGTAAACAAATTTCTCTTCTTCAGAAACGCTTTCCTTGCCATTGCCAGGCTACATTTTGTATTCTCTCTACTTCGACCATCATCAGTTATTTTGCTCCCCAAATAGCAAAACTCCTTTACTACTTTAAGTGTCTCATTTCCTAATCTAATTCCCTCAGCATCACCCGGCTTAATTCGACTACATTCCATTATCCTCGTTTTGCTTTTGTTGATGTTCATCTTATATCCTCCTTTCAAGACACTGTCCATTCCGTTCAACTGCTCTTCCAAGTCCTTCGCTGTCTCGGACAGAATTACAATGTCATCGGCGAACCTCAACGTTTTTATTTCTTCTCTATGGACTTTAATACCTACTCCGAATTTTTCTTCTGTTTCCTTTACTGCTTGCTCAATATACAGATTGAATAACATTGGGGAGAGGCTACAACCCTGTCTCACTCCCTTCCCCACCACTGCTTCCCTTTCATGCCCCTCGACTCTCAAAACTGCCATCTGGTTTCTGTACAAATTGTAAATAGCCTTTCGCTCCCTGTATTTTACCCCTGCCACCTTTAGAATTTGAGAGTATTCCAGTCAACGTTGTCAAAAGCTTTCTCTAAGTCTACAAATGCCAGAAATGTAGGTTTGCCTTTCCTTAATCTATTTTCTAAGGTAAGCCATAAGGTCAGTATTGCCTCACGTGTTTCAGTATTTCTACGGAATCCAAACTGATCTTCCCCAAGGTCGGCTTCTACTAGTTTTTCCATTCGTCTGTATAGAATTCGCGTTAGTATTTTGCAGCTGTGATTTATTAAACTGATAGTTCGGTAATTTTCACATCTGTCAACACCTGCTTTCTTTGGGATTGGAATTATTATATTCTTCTTGAAGTTTGAGGGTATTTCACCTGTCTCATACATCTTGCTCACCAGATGGTAGAGTTTTGTCAGGACTGGCTCTCCCAAGGCCGTCAGTAGTTCCAATGGAATGTTGTCTACTCTGGGGGCCTTGTTTCGACTCAGGTCTTTCAGTGCTCTGTCACACTCTTCACGCAGTTTCTTATCTCCCATTTCATCTTCATCTACATCCTCTTCCATTTCTATAATATTGTCCTCAAGTACATCGCCCTTGTATAGACCCTCTATATACTCCTTCCACCTTTCTGCTTTCCCTTCTTTGCTTAGAACTGGGTTTCCATCTGAGCTCTTGAAATTCATACATGTCGCTCTCTTTTCTCCAAAGGTATCTTTAATTTTCCTGTAGCCAGTATTTATATTACCCCTAGTGAGATAAGCCTCTACATCCTTACATTTGTCCTCTACCCATCCCTGCTTAGCCATTTTGCATTTCCTGTCGATCTCATTTTTGAGACGTTTGTATTCCTTTTTGCCTGCTTCATTTATTGCATTTTTATATTTTCTCCTTTCATCAATTAAATTAAATATTTCTTCTGTTACCCAAGGATTTCTACTAGCCCTCGTCTTTTTACCTGCTTGATCCTCTGCTGCCTTCACTACTCCCTGAGCAGCCTTCAGGCCATCGACCGCTGCTATCCCTCTTCTCCTCTGGTGTCCTCTATTCAGGAGTCTGTTTCTGCCATTGCCCGTTCTGGACGTTCGGTGGTCTTGGTTTGGACGCCAGGTCATGTTGGCATCCCGGGGAACGAAAGTATTGACAGGCTATCCAAAGGGGCGCTCGACGCCCCAGCTTTGGAGATCGGCCTCACGGCTCCCGATCAGCAGCTGGTGTTGCGCCGTAAGGTGCTTGGGATGTGGACTGCTGAGTGACGAGGCTTGACAATGCCTAATAAACTGCGGGCTGTCAAGGAGACGACCGACGCGTGGCGCTCCTCCCTGCGGTCTTCTCGCAGGGACTCTGTTATCCTGTGTCGGCTCCGCATCGGCCATACATACCTGACGCACGGCCATCTTTTGCGTCAGGAGGATCCCCCCCCCCCCCCCCCCCCTGTGTCGGTGTGGGTGCCGGCTGACGGTCGCCCACATTTTATTGGAGTGTCCCCGACTGCGCACCCTTCGGCAGTCTTTTAATTTCCCAGGCACCTTGCCTTTGATTTTATACGACGATGCCTCCATGGCTGACAATGTTTTAAATTTTATCCGTGCTAGTCCTTTTTATGGATCCATTTAGGGGGGTCCTGCACTTTTCCGTTTCTGTGTCTTTTGTCCTCGCGTCTCTCCATATTTGTTGCTGTTTTGGTGTCTCATCGGATGGCTGACTCTTTCCCTTTTTTGTTGTCGTGGTCAGTCAACCAGTCTCCGGCCATCTTCTTTTCTTCTATTTCTTTCTGTCTGGTGTTCGTCTGTACTCTTCTTTTCTGTAGTGTTCGTTGCCTAATTTGTGTTCTTTAGCACCTGGGGGGGGGGGGGGGGCAGGCAGTCTCCTTCCCCTTGGGGTATTATCTGCTCTGCGACTTCGTCTCGCTTGTTTTTGGAATGGGGGACTGATGACCTCAGCTGTTTAGTCCCCCTTAAACATCCCAACAACCACCTTCACTACTTCATCCCTCAAAGCTACCCATTCTTCTTCTACTGTATTTCTTTCCCCCATTCCTGTCAATTGTTCCCTTACGCTCTCCCTGAAACCTCTGGTTTAGTCAGTTTATCCAGGTCCCATCTCCTTAAATTCCCACCTTTTTGCAATTTCTTTTGTTTTAATCTACAGTTCATAACCAATAGATTGTGGTCAGAGTCCACATCTGCCGCTGGAAATGTCTTACAATTTAAAACCTGGTTCCTAAATCTCTGTCTTACCTTTATATAATCTGATACCTTCCAGTATCTCCAGGATTCTTCCATGTATACAACCTTCTTTTATGATTCTTGAACCAAGTGTTAGCTAACAATGTATAGTGTTGGGAGGAAAGTGGTACAAACCAGTTGGTTTCCACCAATGAAAAACCATTACGGTTAGTTACTACTACTGACGAGGCAGAGGTTACACATCCTCGCTGTCAGGGGACTTCTGCGCGGGTTCTGCTGCAAAATGTGCTGTCGTGTTAACAAAATATCCAACACTGTATGTGTTAACAAGCAGTTAGGCTTCCATACGCTTTGTGCATTTAGTCCAGCACAGAAGTTGCCTTTGTCCGTCTTCTGTTCAGCTGCCGGGAAGGAAGTCTTGGGCGGACGGTGTATTGAGTCATTCGCTTATCGCGATTGATAAGGAGTGTGCTGAATTTCTTTTTAACAGAGCCTCCTTTCTGAAGAACGATTATGTTTTGTGAGTTTGATAAACGGCATTTGGTTTTTTTCGATTGAAGACATTTTCTTGTTGCAGAGCCCTACCCAATTATAGAGTTTTAATATATTCCTGTTTCCTTTAATTTTCGATCGATTTCGAAAATAATTCGTCAGTTCAGAAGTGCTTTTGACGTAGATATCTATCATATTCTCAACAAGACGCTTTCTCTTCCCCTTCACAGTACAAAGCAACAGGTAGAAATAGACAGTTCGCTTCTAGGACTGATATGTGTGGCATTGCGTATAATATAGGTTTATTATTATTATTATTATTATTACTACTACTTTCTCAGTGGTCCATTACATACGAAGTATTCGCGTTGTAATTACGATTCAGTTACGTTGCTGGACAATATTTTAGCCCTCTGACGGTAAGTTGAAGTTTCCTGACATAAACGGTAAGGTGGGGTTGGATCAGACCCCACCCTCCAAATATCGATTTTACGGGGTAAAATAAAAAATGAATGGGAAAAAGTTTTATTATCAATTAAACACACATAATATTTGTTATAACAAGTTTTTTATTTTTATAGTCAATAAGTAAGAATATAAAGTACTTCGGAAAAAATAGGAATTTGATTACAAAAATACCTTAATAGAAATATTCTCTACAAAATTGTTGAAAACATAGTAAAAATCAATAGATTCAGTCATCAACTAGAAACTTGAGTGCTTTAGAAATTCTACAGATAGGAACTAAATGAGAAACATCTCTTACTACTTGTAGAAAATAATTATAGTGTCAGCAGTTTCGAAATATAAAGTCCTCAATAATAAATGTCTTTGTACACATAATGTAATACGTGGTTTCTGAACAGTTTTCTGCATCGATATTGTCGCCATCCTCTGACTCAGCCTCCTGTCGGAGAAACTCGTTGTATATCTCCTCAGGAATTCTAAGGAGTTGATTCGCCATTTTAGTAAGATACTACAAGAGAAAAAGCGCTCTCAGAAAAGGGAGTGGGGAGTTATAAACAAAACAGACTCGCTGGGGTCGGATCCAACCCCAACCGTTAGAGCGTTAAGATTTCACGTTTTCGTCCAGTGGCGTTTCAAGACCCTTCTGTAGCTTCTAATACTTCGGCACTAGTATTTGGTAGCACTGATGTGCTTTCTGCAGCAGCTTAGATTGTAAAAAATTATATATTACTAATTGATGTTTAAATACTGCCTCTGTATGTCAAATGTTACACGAAGTTTTCATTGTGATAAAATCATTAAAATTGTCTAAAAATTAAACTTCTGCTTGATGATACCTCCAGAAGAAAATTTCATGTGAAAGTGATGACAAAGCCGTTCTCAAAAAGGCAGTGACGAAAGCAGTGTAGTTCCGTAGGCACGGCAAGACAAAGGCTCGCCCTTGGGTTTACAGAGCGCCAGTTCGCAAGAAACGCCTTTACGGGGGAACTTTTGTTGGCGGCTGCCTCCACAAACACGACTGCTTTACGTATCATCGACCTTACCTCTCAGTGGACCTCTTACAGCACCTCTGCCTGTCCAGGTGAACCGTAGTAAACACTCTCATGCATGTAATAACCCGTTTACTCTCTTTTTTTCCCCTCTTAAGTTAAATTTCCTGTTCCTCGCACCGTACCAGTCTGGCCGTGTCCGCTGCCGCGCGGCTCCTCTCAACTTGCACGGTATGTTCTGATTTACAAGGCCCTAATCCCGCTGTTGTTCATGCTAATGTTCCGCTCTTCGTCGTTCGTGTTTGGGGTGTTTTATCAGCATCGTATTTTATTTTTATTTTCTAGCTCAGGGGTTCCCAACAAAATTTTCTCGAGGACCCCCTCATCGAGCATGATTGATGCCTTGTCGTATCACAGTATCAAGTACCTAAAAAAGCCAAATTAAGAATCTTTTTATACGTTTTCTATTTTTGGTAATTAGAAGAAACATTGACATATTCATTATTGAAAAAATATTGAGCTTAAAACTTTTTCAATTTAGCCATCATTGTCATTGTTAAATTTTTGATTATTAGTCAAAATCTTTGTCTTCAAATCTGGGTGTTTAGTATAAGAAACTCCTAAAAAAATAAAAACTGAGTATGAACTGAAAATGACAGAAAAAAATTAAAACTGAGTGTATTGGTCTTTCAAGTGTACTACACTTGAGACTGCATTGAGTAGACATCTGTGAAAAATAGGAAAACACTAATTTCATAGAAGGTATTATTTAGTTGAAAAAATACAGTTACGACAGAGTACTCCATCAGTATACAGTTAGTTTTAATTTTCAGTTCTTAATGAGATGAGTTCAATCTGACCTTTGAGTCCAATATTTCTGAAATATTATGTTCCAAACTTGAAACTTTCACTCTGAAATCCGACCGCATGTCGAGCCGATTCCTATATTTGTTTGCGGACCCCTCTAGCATAGCTCGCGGACACCTGGGGGTCCGTGGACCACCTGTTGGGAGTCACTGTCTAGCTCATTGCCGCCCCCATCATTTAAAAAAAAATTTAAAAAGGTTTTCAAATTTTAACTACTGCTTTCACCAGACGACTGTATATTGGACGTGAATGGTGGGGAGTGTCTACAGGGCAATGTTCAACATTACTATGTTATAAATAGCGCATGTGAGTGCTTTTTGTTTCATTCAAAAAACTGTATATTTAAAAGTTTAATTTACACCTCAGAATTGGGGATCGAATAGTTTATATGAGCTCTTACTATATTTTTTGTGCAGATTGCCTGAGGATGCACCGATAAGTGGAGCGAAACCGGTAGCAGATTTAATAAAATTCATACAGCCAGTACGGAATTTTCTTTGAAAAAAAAAGTGGGGGTGGGGGTTCTGTGTAAGTTGAAATAAAATTACGGTGAAGAAAATGAAATATTAAATATGATCTAACGGACAAATTAATATAAGCTCGTTTAAATTGGCGTCTAAAATCGATTAGCAGCTGTTGTAACAGTGGTAAGTTTCGGGGAGGGGATAAAAAACTGAGTTGAGGCACACTGCTACTTTACCAAACGACTACACGCAGGCGGCAGATACTGTCATATTCAGAAACGAATAAAGACAAAAGAAGAATTTTTAGAGCATCCAGTATCCAGAATCGACGCCCTGCTGCTAAGTCTGAGTGCTTGGCTTGAAACAGCTCCTTTCATCGGGTTCTCCTGTTCGACACGGCCCTGTGCAGTTACGGTTAATTTTCAGCACCGAGTGAGATACACACTAGCATCGTTGGGGTAGGGATTCAGATAGCTGTCTGGTTCTCCATAGTTCCTAAATCACTCCGGGAGGATAATGCATAAAGTCAGGCATAAATTGTGGCCAATTTTGACCATATTGCATGTCATTCTGACAGTAAGGAACTCTTGCAGAAAGCAGCTCTGAGTAATGTCATCCAATCGCGAACCGCTAGGAAAAGTAGTGAGGTGGTGTCCTGTTGAACAGTCAGTGCGGCAGTCAGAGGGAGTATCGCTTGCACTGTATAAACATTGTTTAACGTCACACCGCTTACGTACCATCCCCGCCTTGGCAAGTAACTAGGAGCTAGCAAGCATATTGAGCAAGAGTGTCGAAATATGCTGAGGATCAGATTTGGGTAAAAAGATGCTCCGTATTGCAGAGCGAGACTTTTTTTTATACACAAACAAATTAGTTGTTTGATTCAACATTGTGTGCAAGAGTTCTTACAGAGAAAATGGTCGATTAAACAGTATCGGAACAGATGTAAGATTGCGTTGAAGACTTTGTACCAAACAGAAGTAATTGCATCGCTTTCGCTTTGAGTGAGATAGTCAGAAACGAAAGCAGCATCCCGCGTACCTCGAGGAAGTAGGATTAGGACCGTTAACATTCGCTTCCTGTACTCTCTCGGCCTGTTAGTAGACAGGTGTGAAAGTTCGTGCGGTGTACAGACTGCCAGTTGGCCCAATATATTTATTTGTCTTCTGCTTTGCACGTAAGTAGAGAAACAAAACATGAACGCCTAACCAACTGAGCAGTCACTTGTCTGTCACAAACATCTGATTCCCTGGAACATCTCCCCGGATCTACTTACAGTGGACCGACTAAATAAATCTGATATTTCGTGGTTGCCGCAGGACAATGTCGGCTTCTTGGCAAGATATTTCGGCAGACAAGTTGTCAGGAAAAATATTGCGGCGAGACGACATCATCCGTTTGCAATTCCGAAAACTCACGGAATACTCATTACGCCAGTTAAACTTTAAGATGTGCCTAGAAAATAAAAACTGCACCAATAGCCTTCGTTGCTCAGTGCAAAGGAGTTCAAAAATGTTCAAATGTGTGTGAATTCCTGAGGGACCAAACTACTGCGGTCATCGGTCCCTAGACTTTCACACTACCTAAACTAACTTACACACACACACACACACACACACACACACACACACACACACACCTCCCCGAAGGAGGACTCGAACCTTTGGATGAAAGGGCCGCGCAATTCGTGACATGGCGTCCTAAACCGCGCGGCCACTCCGCGCGACAAAGGAGTCTATGGAGACTTGCCTTGCATGCGCCCATTTTAGGAACTCACAATCTACTACCAACCAGTGAAGAAATTGAAATGGAGGGCCTCAGGTGAAGCTTGTATAAGTGAAATAATTAAATGTACACCGTAGCTGCAAACAGGCGTTGATATACTTCATTGGGGACATGTTGAAAATGTGTGCCCCGAGCGGGACTCGAACCCGGGATCTCCTATTTACATGGCAGACGCTCTATCCATCTGAGCCATCGAGGGCACAGAGGATAGTGCGCCTGCAGGGACTTATCCCTTGCACTCTCCCCATGAGACCCACATTCCCAACATGTCCACACCACTACATTCGTAGTGCGCCTACTAGATGTTTGCCCATCATACTCATTACTCATGGCAAATTAATCTACCAAGCCCGTACGAGTTCGGGCATAGCGTGTGTGTTCGCACAAAAAGGTCAATGGCCGGGAAGCTGGTATAGAAGCGCAGATGTGGAAATACGCAGATCAAAATTCCGTACAGAGTATCCATCACATTATACGGGAGACATGAATAACAATGACCTTGTTAGGATGATATAGATCTCGGCTGTCGTCCATCCTCTTCACAAAAGCAGCAGTTAAACCGAACTCGACAACTACAAAGGCATACGTCACTGCCACCTACAAGATTTTCTCAATTGGCCGTTCACCAACCAACTTGATTCCCATCTAGGTGAATATGAGCCTGGCTTTAAATCTGGTAGATCTTGAACAGCAAATGCAAAACATCAAGACCATTCTTATATACTGGAGTATCCACCCTAGTGGACTTTCAAAAGATATATGATTAGATAGAGGCTGATTCTGATCTCCATCCTGCGTGGACTGACCTAACTGAGACCACCACCAGATTAGTCAAGGCCTCTCTGGATTATAGCACTGCAGAGTTACAGAGGTGAGCTTTCTGAGAGTTTAATCTCCCAAGGGGAGTTAGACAAGGTGGTGATATCTCGTGCAGGCTTGTGGCGAAAACTGGAGTTACAGAGAAATAAGGGTAGCGATGGTCCAACTCGCGTACCGCCAGTGAGAGTAGTATAAAGGATCAGACTGGTCTGGCAGCTGCTGGATACACACTTTCTCAAATGCTTGTAACCAGCCTAAACATGTAATCAAACACATGAAAGAAGAAACAGGATAAGTGTGTGTGGGAGGAGGGGCGGAGGGTGTTTAACGATCGCTTCTCACCGACTGTAACATTTCCAGCTAACCGTGTCCAGAGAACAAAGCAGATGCTTACGAAGTCTCCGGATCATAAATGCCACATTAAGTCGTGTCTACTGAGCCACGAAGCAGGGCTGGCTGGAGAAAGTGGAGAGTATCCGGACTGTTAGATTAGGCGGGTAACGTGCCACATTGCTCGTTTCGTGTAAAGACCAGCTCGTAGCTTTGTATTCATATCGTCTCCGTGTTGGCCGCCTGGGAAGTGTGGGCGCACGCAGTCGTCATGTATTCCGGGGAGGCCTGTGGTGGCCTCGGGAGCTACAGGCCTGACCTGGCCCGGTTAGTGGTGACTGGCCACAGCTGGAGGCCGGGCTTGGTAATCGGGTCACCCACAGCCATTGTTCCCGGAGCCTGCCGCGCTGCATCCACAGCACGGCCTGGGAGCTGCCGCCTCACCTTACAGGAGCGGCGAGCGCCAGAGGACGGCGTGCGGCGGGCTGTCATTAACGCTGCCTTCCGGCCTTCGTGCAGTGGATAAGCAGTTCGAGAGTAACAGAATCACTACGACAAAATTCAGGATTAGTGCTGAAGTCATTAGGAAAGAAATTGTCAGCGTTCAGCTGAGAAAGGGAACTGTATTAACATCACTGGCGTGAAGCAAATAACTAAAAAAAAAAGGAATTACAACAGGGAATCACACAGTCTTCATTAAAACTTCTTATCTTTACACGTAACATAGACGAGAATACAAATGGGGCACTGGAAATCATAAGGGTCTAGAGCTCTCAGATTCAAAGTTTTTCTCAAAACATATAGTTGCGAAAATCGAACTTGTAGAAAGATCACCAGTCTTTGAGGTCTGACATGGTTAAAACAAGTCGCAACAACAAAAAATTCCTGTATAAAAAAAATTACGTACCCGTTTTGTTGTTCAATTTTAATTATTATTTAAGATTATTATTATTATTATTATTATTATTATTGCCGGCCGAAGTGGCTGTGCGGTTAAAGGCGCTGCAGTCTGGAACCGCAAGACCGCTACGGTCGCGGGTTCGAGTCCTGCCTCGGGCATGGATGTTTGTGATGTCCTTAGGTTAGTTAGGTTTAACTAGTTCTACGTTCTAGGGAACTAATGACCTCAGAAGTTGAGTCCCATAGTGCTCAGAGGCATTATTATTACTATTATTAATAATCTTAATTCGCAAAAGTTTCATAGAATGGCTAGTGGCGATAGTGTCTTTTGGCTGAGTGTTTTGTAATTAATGTTGTTGTTATGGTCTTCAGTCCTGAGACACTATCCTGGGCAAGCTTCATCATCTCCCAGTACCTACTGCAACCTACATCCTTCTGAATCTGCTTGGTGTATTCATCTCCTGGTCTCCCTCTACGATTTTTACCCTCCACGCTGCCCTCCAATACTTAATTGGTGATCCCTTGATGCCTCAGAACATGTCCCACCAACCGATCCCTTCTTCTAGTCAAGTTGTGCCACAAACTTCTCCCCAGTTCTATTCGATACCTCCTCATTAGTTATGTGATCTACCCATGTAATCTACAGCATTCTTCTATAGCACCACATTTCGAAAGCTTCTATTATGACTAAACTATTTATCGTCCACGTTTCACTTCCATACAAATACTTTCAGAAACGACTTCCTGACACATCTATACTCGATGTTAGCAAATTTCTCTTCTTCAGAAACGCTTTCCTTGCTGTTGTCAGTCTACATTTTGTATCCTCTCAACTTCGACCATCATCAGTTATTTTGCTCCCCAAATAGCAAAACTCCTTTACTACTTTAAGTGTCTCATTTCCTAATCTAATTCCCTCAACATCTCCCGACTTAATTCGACTACATTCCATTATCCTCGTTTTGCTTTTGTTGATGTTCATCTTATATCCTCCTTTCGTGACACTGTCCATTCCGTTCACCTGCTCTTCAAAGTCCTTTGCTGTCTCTGACAGAATTACAATGTCATCGGCGAACCTCAAAGTTTTTATTTCTTCTCCATGGATATTAATACCTACTACGAATTTTTCTTTCGTTTCCTTCACTGCTTGCTCAATATACAGATTGAATGACATCGGGGAGAGGCTACAACCCCGTCTCCCTCTCTTCCCTACAACTGCTTCCCTTTCATGCCCCTCGACTCTTATAACTGCCACCTGGTTTCTGTACAAATTGTAAACAGCCTTTCGCTCCCTGTATTTGTCCCCTGCCACCTTCAGAATTCGAAAGAGAGTATTCCAGTCACCATTGTCAAAAGCTTTCTCTAAGTCTGCAAATGCTAGAAACGGCCGGCCATGCTGGCCGAGCGGTTCTAGGCGCTACAGTCTGGAGCCGCGCGACCGCTGCGGTCGCAGGTTCGAATCCTGCCTCTGGCATGGGTGTGTGTGATGCCCTTCCGTTAGTTAGGTTTAAGTAGTTCTAAGTTCTAGGGGACTAATGACCTCAGAAGTTCAGTCCCATAGTGCTCAGAGCCATTTTTTTTTGCTAGAAACGTACGTTTGCCATTCCTTAATCTAGCTACTTAGGTAAGTCATAGGGTCAGTATTGCCTTACGTGTTCCAATATTTCTACGGAGTCCAGTTGTAATTAATATGAAACTAAAATCAAAACTTAATGAACAGGTACTAAACGCACCACACAAACACGCATTTACGACGTATCGCAACACTTCACGGTTTTCGTTATTTTAATTACATCCCCTAGCTTGAGGTCGAGATAAAACTGTCGGTTGAGTTTAGGCATGAAATCTTGTTGTTTTCTTAAGTCTGTGTATTTCATGTTTGATCTAGTCCTTCCGTTAAGTCTCCGTGCTTCAAGGCTGATATTTGCCTGCTGTCTACGTATTTGGATACCTGATTGTGCAAGCATCTACAAACTGTGGAGAAATTATAACTTGTGGCCTCCTTCGATATGACTTGAAGAAACTGGTGACCTCCCAGGACTCCATTGTAAAATATTTTTTTCCACTAACACCAACTTCTAGTTGGGTATTGCCGTCGGTAACTCTCAAGGATTCTGATATCCTCAGCGTCCATTTTACAAGCTTCTGGGATGCTGAAACGCGAGTTTTGGATGGGAGCGTTCCTACTACAGCTTCCAGCTTCGATGAAGAAATGGGCGACACTATAGGCTGTGAGTGTTCCTACACAACGAAAATTTTTGCGTTGGGCTCTTATGTAAGTGAATATCAGAAATCAGTGCGACAGCTTTTCGCAAATGTTCATATATACGGCTTTAGGGTAAAGCACTGATAAAGCAGGGGACCTTAAGGTCATCAGATGTCAGGAGCATGCATTCATGCTACAGTCTCAAAATCGATGATGGTGTGCTTTAGGTCCTTATGGTTCTCAGCACCTCAAATTATTACACCGTGAAGCACTAATCCAATATTTATCAAACTTTGTAGAGATGTTTATCAAATGACGGGTATCAGTTTCATTCCGTTCAGAAGTCGTCATCGTAAGGTGCGACCCTCCTGAGAGCGAGTATCCTCTTGAATTCATTTTGACATGCTAGCAGACAGCCTGCGTATGTCACCGTGATTAATTTATTGCTATGCCTACAACACTTCTCAGTTCCTGAAGCTAGCTGGTTGGAATGAAAGGATGTCTTCCCATCGCACCCCATACACGCTGCATGGATAGCAAATCAGGGAACCAGGCAGACCATTCGAGGATCTGTACAGTCCTAAGGGCGTCTGTGGTGTGAACTACAGTGTAGGGTCTTGTATTATCCTGCTGGAATATGCCATTTGATACGCCGGGCATGAAGGGTACGACAACCATTCTTGCCACAGAACTAGCGAGCATTCAGCCTCATTTCAACAGTTAACAAATAGCTTTCGTTATATGCAATACCTGCACATACCATGAGCCCAGGAATTGGAGAATTGTGGGTGTCGAGACTCGCTGTTCCCCGTGACCCTTCACCAGGTCCTTTTGAGAAACTCGAGCGTCTACCTGTCACAAACCGAAAACAACAGATGGTACTGTGTCGCATTCGACTAGTCCAACACCCATAGGATTTTCTGCTTTCTGTGGCGCGTTTCGGCGGAAAACGACACATGGAAACTTGATCTCAGCAGTGCTTCAAAAAAGTATGTTCTCGACGGGTTCGTAGCGATACTCTGTAATGTCTGGCCTGACTCGATCAGTTATCAAATGTGTATTCGTGTAAGGCAGTCGAAGAATTCTACGACAGATCTAACAACTGCGCCAGACACTTGTTACATAGGCGTTGCCGACCGCAGCCCCGTATTCTGCCTGTTTCTTTGACGCTTCACTGTAAATCAGCACGGGTAAACTTAAGAACCATATGGAACTAGACTAATTACTGTAAGCAAGCTTTTCAGGTTAAGCCTAAGAAGTGAATAAGAAGAAATAATGATTATCATATACAAATTTACATGAAGTGCCGAAAAGAGGACCTCAAAATCTACAAATAGTTAAAATCCAAGGGGCCATCTATAAATTCCGTCACATGAATTTCATGATTTTTGGACGTCCTACTCACAGGTGGTCACATTTATGATCCCCCTGCCCTGGTGTGACGTAATATATTTCCCAGCTTTAAATTTAGAAGTTATTAAATTAACAAAGTACATCGAAATTTTTTTAATGTTTCTTTATAAAATCTTTTTTATAAAACTGAGATGTATGAGACAGGCGAAATATCCTCAGACTTGAAGTAGAATATAATAATTCCGATCCCAAAGAAAGCAGTTGTTGACAGATGTGAAAATTACCAAACTATCAGTTCAATAAGTCACAGCTGCAAAAATACTAATGCGAATTCTTTACAGACAAATGGAAAAACTGGTAGAAGCCGACCCCGGGGAAGATAAGTTTGGATTCCGTAGAAATGTTGGAACACGTGAGGCAATACCGACCTTACGGCTTACCTTAGAAGAAAGATTAAGTAAAGGCAAACCTACGTTTCTAACATTTGTAGACTTAGAGAAAACTTTTGACGATGTTGACAGGAATACTCTTTCAAATTCTAAAGGTGGCAGGGGTAAAATACAGGGAGCGAGAGGCTATTTACAATTTGAACAGAAACTAGATGGCAGTTATAAGAGTCGAGGGGCACGAAAGGGAAGCAGTGGTTGGGAAGGGAGTGAGACGGGGTTGTAGCCTCTCCCCAATGTTATTCAATCTGTATATTGAGCAAGCAGTAAAGGAAACAAAAGGAAAATTCGGAGTAGGTATTAAAATTCAGGGAGAAGAAATAAAAACTTTGAGGTTCGCCGATGACATTGTAATTCTGTCAGAGACAGCAAAGGACTTCGAAGAGCAGTTGAACGGAATGGACAGTGTCTTGAAAGGAAGGTCAACAAAAACAAAATGAGGATAATGGAATGTAGTCGAATGAAGTCAGATGGTGCTGAGGAGATTAGATTAGGAAATGACACTCAAAGTAGTAGATGAGTTTTGCTATTTGGGGAGCAAAATAACAGATGATGGTCAAAGTAGAGGTATATAAAATGTAGATTGGCTATGGCAAGGAAAATGTTTCTGAAGAAGAAAAATTTGTTAACATCGAGTGTAGGTCTTTTCTGTACGTATTTGTATGGAGTGTAGCCATGTGTGGAAGTGAAACGTGGACAATGAATAGTTTAGACAAGAAGAGAATAGAAGCATTCGGAATGTAGTGCTACACAAGAATGCTGAAGATTAGATGGTTAGATCATGTAACTAATGCGGAGGTACTGAATAGAATTGGGGAGAAGAGGAAATTGTGGCACAACCTGTCTAAAAGAAGGGACCAGTTGGTAGGACACATTCGGAGGCATCAAAGGATCACCAATTTAGCATTGGAGGGCAGTGTGGGGGGGTAAAAATTGTAGAGGGAGACCAAGAGATGAATACACTAAGCAGATTCAGGACGTAGGTTGCAGTATGTACTGGGAGATGAAGAAGCTTGCGCAGGATAGGGTAGCATGGAGAGCTGCATCAAACCAGTCTCAGGACTAAAGAATACAACAAACAATAGAATGGAAGCGACAACAGTAGTGTAGGTCGACATGCTGACGTCCCGAACAGGTGCTACATTAGGACATTTCACTGTAACTCAGTATGTAAAGTGAGATAAAAATCGAGTAATGATGGGGATTTGGAGCACTGTAGCAGGAGGAGGAATAGAAAACAGACAGAGAAGCATACTTTCTCGGCGGTAGGAATGAGAGAGACTCCTTTGTCCTACAATAAATTTCCGCTAGTAACAACAAATATACTGTTCAAGAATCACAAGAGAATAAATTATTCGAGGGGAAGGAAAGTACACATGGGAAAATGCTAGTCGGATTGCACGATGGTGGGACGGTAACCTGCAGTTACTCTTACAAAGGAATAGCACCACGCACACGCGGTCGGCCCTCGCCCGAGACACCGGAAGGATGATATCATAGAACACTATGCGCAGAAGGCTGCATGAAGGTCATTTGTGTGCTAGTGGGCTAAGCACATGTGTGACGCTTAGCACTCGTCGCTGCAAGGAGCGTGTTTACAGTGGGCATGCCAACGCGTACGTAATCTCAAAATCGGCGGAGTACGGTTGTCCTAAGTTGCTTTACTTTTAAGCAACTAGTACAAATTCGATGTAACATTATGATCATCATGGTGAACCTTCCTTGCTCTCCATAGAAACCACTCTTGACGAATTACTACAGATACAATGGACCTTACAAAAGGTCGGAATTTTATGAAGCTTTAGTGTGCTGTCTGAAGGTGGTCTCTTCGTGATCTAGAGAAGACTGTGCTAAATTTTGACACTTTCCACTTTTTGCTCTATATTTTCCTCCTTATGTCCTGTGACAAAGTACTCGCACCTTGTCAAACGTTATTCCTTTCAGCAATCACACTTCTCATTATTTATAGATTCAGTTGCCTATTGTCGCACCATACAGAACTTTACCAAATTCTTTTGCAATTTGTATTGATCTTCAAATGACTTCAGTAGACGATAAACGACAGCATTATCTGCGAACAACCTAAGACGACTGCTCAGATTGTCTCCTAAATTGGAGAGTGGAGAAATCGGGACATGTCAGACATTCTTCTGTTGGAGTTCAATAGAGGGGTTACAGCAGCAGTAGCAGCCAGAAACATTTGCGCGCTGTATGGGGATAGTGCCAGTGGACAGAGCTCCACAAGAAAATGGTTGCCTTGGTTTGAGGAGGATCGTTTTGCGTTCAGTGACTCTCCACGTTTACGAATACCTTTGGTGTTTAATGATCTTTTAAATGCATTAATCCACGTCATTGTACTCGAGAACTGCCAGATATGATGAACTTTGATCATTTACATGCGATGGGAAGGTTAAAAAATTGGGTGTATGGGTACCGCAAGTTCTAGGTCAAAACCACAAAAAAACCAGCGGGTGGTCGTATGTTCATCTCCGATTCCTCGTCATAAGATGGTTCGTGAACACCACCCACAATTCCCATCTTGTATCGTTACTGGTGACGATACATAGCGTCTTTATGGCTAACATCAGGAAAAGAAGGGAATGGTTGAGACCAAGCAAAGCAGCATCAACCCTTACGAAGACATCCGCGCATTCATAAGTCAACGTCATGCATCTGGTGGAACAGCGACGGTGTGCTGTACTACGCATTGCTTCCCCTGATGTGCAGCCGTCACTGCTAACATTTATTGTTAACACGGAAACGTCTTCCTGTTTTCTGCTAGACCACTGGTTCCCAACCTTTCTTAAACTATTAGCCCTGAGTGCAATCAGAAATTAGGTAGTAACCCCCACCCCCGCTGTCTATTGCATCCCCTCCCTCCCTTTTCCCACATTATCAGCACATAACTAAACTGTACACCTTTCTTGGAACAGTTTTATTTTTAAAAGATGAATATTGTGTGTGTGTGTGTGTGTGTGTGTGTGTGTGTGTGTGTGTGTACGGGTGTGTGTGTGTGTGTGTGTGTGTGTGTGTGTGTGTGTGTGTGTGTGTGTACGGGTGTGTGTACGGGTGTGTGTGTGTGTGTGGGTACGGGTGTGTGTGTGTGTGTGTGTGGGTGTGTGTGGGTGTGGGTACGGGGGTGTGTGTGTTGGGTACGGGGTGTGTGGGTGGGATGGTGGTTTGTTATAATGAATGCCGAAGGAATTCATGGTGCATAGCATGTGCTTCCTACAACTCTTCCTCGGATAAGAAAGCTAACTATCCACAAAACATACTTCCTGTGCATTATTCATGCATTATTCATCTCCATTGCGGCACTTGCTTGATCTGCACACTGCAACACCATTTAAAAATCAACCAAGGTAAAATTTAGTGTTCGTAAATCACTTGATCGCTGCACTCGTTACTTGTGAACTGGCAGGAATTGGAAGACTTTCAAGCTGTTAATGCTTATTATCTGACCACAGGCAGTAGTAGTCAGCCCCGTATTTACGCGCGGGCGACATGGCCCCGGGCCCAGGGCGGCAAGATTTTGAGCGCACAAATTTACGTGTGTAGAAAAAAAATGAGGCAATGGTTGCGGGATTTATTATTAGGCTCGTTCGAGTTAACTCGAAATCGTTTCGACCGCGCTAATGCACCAATACTGAAGGCCAATTGTTGTTGTGGTGGTCTTCAGTCGTGAGAATGGTTTGATGCAGCTCTCCATGCTACTCTGTCCTGTGCAAGCTCCTTCATCTCCCAGTACCTACCGCAACCTACATCCTTCTGAATCTGCGTAGTGTATTCTCTTGGTCTTACTCTACGATTTTTACCCTCCACGCTGCCCTCCAACGATAAATTTGTGATCCCTTGATGCCTCAGAACATGTCCTACCAACCGGTCCCTTCTTCTTGTCAAGTTGTGCCACAAACTCCTCCCCAATTCTATTCAATACCTCCTCATTAGTTATGTGATCTACCCATCTAATATTAAGCATTCTTCTGTAACACCACATTTCAAAAGCTTCCATTCTCTTCTTGTCCAAACTAGTTATCGTCAATGTTTCACTTCCATACATGGCTACACTCCATACAAATACTTTCAGAAACGACTTCCTGACAATTAAATCTATACTCGATGTAAACAAATTTCTCTTCTTCAGAAACGCTTTCCTTGCCATTGCCAGTCTACATTTTATATCCTCTCTACTTCGACCATCATCAGTTATTTTGCTCCCCAAATAGCAAAACTCCTTTACTACTTTAAGTGTCTCTTTTCCTAATCTAATTCCCTCAGCATCACCCGACTTAATTCGACTACATTCCATTATCCTCGTTTTGCTTTTGTTGATGTTCATCTTATATGAAGGCCAATTATTTAATTATATTGAACAGACTGTCTGCAGAGCTCAATAATCGTCTTGGTGTCAACAAACAGTTTTAAAGTTCTTCTTATCCAGTTTGATGGAAATGGACCGTGATGAAGTCTATAATGCTGCAAAACAGCTGCAGCATATTTACTCAGGGGATATAGAGGATTCTTTTGGAACAGAATGTGTCCATCTCAAAAGCTTCCTGTTGAGTTCTGGATCTGAGAATGGCCGTTCTTTACCAGTCTTGAATAAAATGCTAAGAGAGAAATCTCTCTTCGACGTTTATCCAAACATCAGACTCGCTCTATAAATTTTACCACACTAGCAACGAACTGCTTTACTGAACGATCCTTCTCATGTTCTTGGAAGAGTTAAGAACTACTTGCGTGCTTCTCAATCTAAATATCGTTTGAATCACTTCGCTGTATTAGCAATAGAACATAATCTGACTGTGAAACTGGACTTCGAAAATGTGATAAATGTGTTTGCTTATAACAAGGCAAGAAGAAAGCCATTGAACTGATGACATTCTTTGTTGATACTGTATAATAGTTACCATAATTCCATACAAAGTTATCCTTTTTTGTAGATACCTTCTTTAAGATATATATATTGTCCATAATTTTGTTGCTAAATATTTTTCAAAATTGACGAAGTTTTTGTTGGGAGGGGGGGGGGGGGGGCAGGCGGGCGAAAAAAGTTGTTGGGCCCATGGGCGTTACATTATCTAAATACGGGGCTGGTAGTAGTAGTGACGATGACGACGATGATTATGTGTGTAGCACTATAGTAAGTCTTCTGTAGTTACTTCTGTGTCGTGCTGTCAATTAATTCATTTATCTGTTTCGAAGCCATTAATGCAGCAATTCCTGGACTACTGCAGGTACACCTACAACTTCGAGAAAACATTATCTTGAGATATTAATATTAGTTAAGCATGTGTGTCGCTTCTGTCAACAGCGATGTGCAGGACAAAGTGCAGCGTGTGTGTGTGCGTGTGTGTGTGTGTGTGTGTGTGTGTGTGTGTGTGTGTGTAGTGGGTTGACTGCTCCAGGAACCGGTAACCTCCACCGCATTAATGCTACTAATTGAAAAAAAATAGTTATTGATAACTTAAATAATCAATATTAGTCGTACAGAATAGTCATAATAACAATGGTCTTTGAAAATAATTTAGTTTCCTGACTGAAACAGAATCGAATCGTTCAGTTTTTACCCCTCAGGAAATTTTGTTTTACCCCTCATGGGCAAATAGATTTTATCTCGAGAAGAGGCTACTGTTGTCAGCAGTACTACAAAATAAGAGAACTAAGTCTTCAGCTGTGGTGATATAGTGATAGTCAGGAGTCTTATCAGCCTTTGCTACACGGTGGTGTTCATTATCACGTCGGCATCTTCTATTGCCTATTTAACCACAATGCCTTTCACTGCCAACTCAGTCATCAGTATTGAAACGAAGTTCCTTTTGTCATAGGCGTACGGAAAGGGGGGGGGGGGTGAGTGGGATATGACAACAAGGGCACTAGTCACCTCCCCCCCTTCCCCTCCCGTCAGTCAGTTTGTGAAATTCCTGAGGATCAATTGGACTTCAAGCTGATCATGTTCTTGTACAGACCTGCTCTCTGGCATAGTTCAGGTGATCTAGGGGATAATTTTTCACATTTTCAACGCGCAGCTTGAAGTCCCACATCGGTTCACCTTCAACGAAGTTCTTCGTTAGGGTATGCACATGGAAGTACTGCATATCGCTGCATAGGGCCACAGTACTCTGAGAAGACTCCAGTTTTTAACAGCAGTGATGGAGGTAAGTCGCGGGAGGGCGGGGGTACCGCCGGCTTAGCGCCTATCGAGGCGGTGAGACAGCTTCCAAACCAAGCTGCAATCACAATCCCACTGGCAGAGGGACGGGGATACCCGGTGTTGATAAATGTTGACCGTTAGATGCAGGTACAATTTCACTCTTAAAAATTTTTTTGTAAAATTATAGTGCTAAAAATGCACTTCAGAAATTTGCCCTTTCAAGCTCTGCATCTTGGTAAGTATCTGGCGTAAAAAGAATTCCACCCAGTGGAAACGGTAGGGAATTTAACGTCTACAAGAAAGGCCTGAGTACTGTTTGTCGTGACACATTCGGGAAAAATGTGTGCAGATAAAACTGGAGGCTGTCAAGTAAGCACAGAATTCTCGAGGACAATAGCTTGGGTTCTACACTAATGACTACTTACATGCAACAAAGAAGTTTAGAAAATTAAGAGCTTTTGTAAGATGTTAGCTTCTAGAGTATCTACTGAGTGAACTAAATGACATAAATGATCATTTCAAAAGACCTCAATTAACTCGCTGCGTCCCCCTTCTCCATTCAGATACTGTGTAGTTCTTGACGTTAAATCCTAATCTTTTGCCATATTGATGTAATCTGTTTTGTTGCAGGTAAATTGTGTTCAATGTCTGGCTACCAGTCTGGCAACATGGCGGGGGAGATGTGGGTGCAATGGTTCTCCTGCTGCATAAACCAGCCGGCTGCGCAACAGGTGGGTACCGTTCGCGGGCGCTGCCTTGCCTATAAGAGGACGAGCTTGAAACCTTCTCTAATTCGTAATCTGTATTAAGCTAAAAGAAAATATTATTTCGAGATAGTCTCCACTTTACCTGCGAGTAGTTTCTATGAAAAAGAGATTTAGTCCAGTCAAATAGCAGACATACCGTGCAAAAGGTGGGGTAGAAGAGTTTATTTGTTCAACTCCTTCATATGGTTGGAAAGATTAGAAAGCAGAGTTTTGCCAACAAAATTTCGCTTGGGAAAACTTTCTGCAGTCAAAAAACTTCGAAAATTTCGTACTTTTTCAGTTTTTTCCAAATATGTTTCATTTGCTCCTATCGCTTTAACGTCTATTTTCTTTTTTAAAGAGCACAAAATTCTCAAAAAATAAAATTTTTTCAAATTTTGAGCATAGTGGCAAGATATCTTATTTTTGAACACTATTTTTTCAGTTTCTGTTTGTGTAGTATAAATACATTATACATCATGTTATATGTTGGAATTTACCACCTCACTTTCAGGTATTCAATTTCTCTGTATGCAACATGAGGATTGCTGGGCACCCAACTATTGTGATTCTGACATCACTACCTTAAGTTCACAATGGGCCACCTCAGCCCTGGTATTTGTGAAACTATAAATATAAAAATACATCATCAACACACACACACACACACACACACACACACACACACACACACACACACACACACAATAAATTCTCAGGAAACTGAACTATTATTAGCTGCAATGGGCAACCTAATTAGGTAGGTAATTATTCTTGTATATAAAAGCCACAGAGTTGACATTAAAAATAAGTAGCTTTATTACAATTAAAATGCATTGGCAGTTACTAAAAAATGTTGACAGTACTGGGTGTGTAATACTTGTAATATCGCACTTAAGCGCACTTGAGACAGATATGAGCATCACTTCCAACGTTTTGATGGGCCAGGTTCCTCGGTGTCACCAGAAATACCTTGAGTTACGGATTCAGGGTCTGTACATAGTTGATCCCAGGTTGACCTCTTCTTTAAACAGCGAGACAGCCTCAGCAAGTTCGTTGATTTCGTCAGCGGTTTCCTCAACATCCTCCATAACATCTTCTTCACTGTCTTCATATAAATATTTTGGCACGTTTTCACAGTTGACCCCAACACATTTCTTGCAAACTGAAGAACATTTCAAACCCGCTTTTCTGCAGGAGCACGCTCCGCCACAGTTCAGTTTGCATGAGCATGAAACAATGTGAAGAAGTGCTTCAGGTGCTAGATCTTGGCTCATATTAACGGGTATTGGACCGTGGTCACTGTGATTCCAGCCCCATTTCTCAAGAGGTTTCCGGTTTCCCATCCAACTTTGGACTTGTTGGTAAGTCCGCAACGAATGATGTTGTGCAGCATCTTGTGTAGGTGGGAGACCGCTTGTGTTTCAAAATTATAGTTTCAAAGAGCAATCTTACAGATTCTGGTATGACAGACTCTACATCACATAAAAATTATCAGAGGGAGGGTACTGTTTTACATCTTACACTACTGATCTTATATCGTCTAATATGATATTTTCAGCTGCTTTGACGATTCGTAATCTTTCTTGCTGATGATCTGAATTTCTTTTGGTGTACCAATTTTCACTGAGTAGTTGCTGCCCAACATTCTTAAAACATACGACTGCTGGCTTTGAAGCTGTTTCAGCTATCACCACATCGTCACCATATTTCTGGAAAAGGCGAGCCTTGACAGTTCGAATATCAGGACGAGGTGATGTGGGTATTTGCTCTAACAGATCGTCCATAGAAAACTGACATTCTTCTGTATTGGTTTCCAGGTAGGCAAATACAGCCTCCATGCCTTCATCTACTTGTGTTGCGGGTCGGTAACCTCTTTTCTGTCCAGTAGCTGAAACACGCTGGAAGAACTTTCTGTAGCAAAATCTGTGGTAACACCCATCTGCAGCAACCAAATCATTTACATTTTGAATTCGTTCTATCACTTGTTGACCAAATTCATCACCACGTCGTTTAGGCTGTTCTAATACTGTCGAGTGTACTTCCAATGTCATTACTTTGTAAACAAAATTTCGTTTGCCATATGCCAATCTTAACTGCTGGGTTAAAAAGTCATCAGAATTCCCTTTTGCACATAAGAAGCATTTCTCTTTGAAATTGAACTGACCTTTTTCCTGCCTCCGATGTAGCACGCCTGTTGGTTCCTGAGGATGTCGAAGACTAGCTGCTATCATTCTCTCATTAATGCTTCATGCACCATCACTTCTCTGAGTGTTTTCAAAAACGGGTGTGAGCAGACTCCCTGCGTTTAGCACTACAATCGATAAGTGTGCTCAGTCCTTTCTTTTTCACATTGCGTCCACCACTCACCACAGTTTTTTCGCAAATGAAACACACATTCATGTCAGACATACTCATTTTCAGCACCACAACATATACTGAATGGAAGCGACTCCAAACAGTAGGACCCTTATTGTTGTGTGCTAACAGCTGTCAGCGCGCTGTGAGCAATCACCAGAGATAGTCGCCTTCCGCCCGCCAAAGAATAAATACGCTTTTGTCCGTTAAAGAACAATTCCTACATACTTTTTCTTATAACTGATCATTAACGTCAATCAACTGTAGAAAATGTACGGCACCTGCATGCAGTCATATTACATATTGTAACACAAATAAACTTCACGCAATCCGACGTGAATGTGTTCGTAGTTACTGAATATGATGCTGTTTGTCCTGGCCCTGCAGCAGAGTGAGATGGTAAATTCCAATGAATAACATGAGTAATATGTTTATACCACACAAATAGAAACTAAAATAAGTGTTAAAAATTAGGTAATTTGCCACTTTGCTCGAAATTTGAAAAATAGGTGTTTTTTTGACGAGCTGTAGCGCCTTAGATACTGGGCGTAGAAAAAAGTGGTAAGAATCAAATTTGTAGAGAATTTTGTGCTCTTTAAAAAAGAAAATAGACGTCAAAGCGATAGAAGCAAATGAAACTGAGATATTTTGAAAAAACTGAAAAAAGTCCGAAATTTTCAAAGTTTTTTGACTGCAGAAAGTTTTCCCAAGAGAAATTTGGTTGGCAAAACTTGGTTTTCTAACCTTTTCAACAATATGAAAGAGTTAAAAAAATAGAATCTTCTACCCCACCTTTTGCAAGGTACAGGCTTTTTTTCTGACAGTTTCACTGGACTAATTCTGGAATTTCTGCGAAATATCCTTCAGTGGGTGCTGTAAGAACTGCATTTCATTCAAAACGTTTTCCCATTACAAATTTTGCATGTTCTGTATAGAACAACACAGATTAGTGCCAGATCTGGTCATTTGAATGGAAGTTTTAATAGTTTTTATTTCATATCCCTTACTTCTTCTGTCGGCAACACTATGAACGGAGCAAAGATAAATTTGAAACTACACCAAGGAATGGAGAAGTCCACTAACACAGCTTATAGCACCCACTGAAGGATATTTCGCAGAAATTTCTGGAAAACATTAGACACTGCATGCTGTTAATGAAGGTATGAGCTTATGGAATAAGTTCTTAGATACATAGATGGCTCAAAAACATCTTAAATTAATGAACCCAGTATGTTATCCTCGACGGCAAGAACAAACCTGTAATATTTAGATACAGTATTCCTAGTGTCCAACATGACACCATCAAGTCGTTTAAATATCTGAGCATATCGTTGCAAAGCGATATGAGGTGGATCGAGCATGTGAAATCTGTGATTTTTATTGTGGTCTTCAATCCAGAGACTGGTTTGATGCTACTCTATCCTGTGTAAGCTTCTTCATCTCAGAGTAACTACTGCAACCTACATCCTTCTGAATCTGCTTAGTGTATTCGTCTCTTGGTCTACCTCTACGATTTTTACACTCCACGCTGCCCTCCAGTACTAAATTGGTGATCCCTTGATGCCTCAGAATATGTCCTACCAAGCAATCCCTTCTTCTAGTCAAGTTGTGCCACGATTTCCTCTTCTCTCCAATTCTATTCAGTACCACCTCATTAGTTACATGATCTAATCACCTAATATTCAGCATTCTTGTGTAGCACTACATTTCGAATGCTTCTATTCTCTCCTTGTCTAAACTGTTCATTGTCTTTTTCACTTCCATACATGGCTACACTCCATAGAAATACTTCCAGAAAAGACTTCTGGACACTCAAATCTATACTTGATGTTAACAAATTTCTCTTCAGAAATATTTTCCTTGCCATAGCCAGTCTACTTTGACCATCATCTGTTATTTTGCTCCCCAAATAGCAAAACTCATCTTCTACTTTGTGTCTTATTTCCTAATCTAATCCCCTCAGCACCACCTGACTTCATTCGACTACATTCCATTATCCTCATTTTGCTTTTGTTGTTGTTCGTCTTACATCCTCCTTTCAAAACACTGTCCATTCTGTTCAGTTGCTCTTCCAGGTCCTTTGCTGTCTGACAGAATTACAATGTCACCGGCAAATCTCAGTTCTCTATTTCTTCTCATGCTCCAAATTGTTCTTTTGTTTCCTTTGCTACTTGTTCAATATACAGACCGAATAACATCATGAATAGGCAACAAACCTCTCACACTCGCTTCTCAACCACTGCTTCCCTTTTATGCCCACTCTACTCTTATATCTGCAATCTGGTTTTTGGATGAATTGTAAATAGCCTTTAGTTCCCTGTGTTTGACACCTACGACCTTCAGAATTTGAAAGAGAGGATTCCAGTCAACATTGTTAAAAGCTTTTTCTAAATCTATAAATGCTAGAAATGAAGGTTTCCCTTTCCTTAATCTATTTTCTGAGATAAGTCGTAGGGTCAGTATTGCCTTGCGTGTTCAAACATTCCAACAGAAATAAAACTGATCTTCCCCGATTTCGGCATCTACCAGTTTTTCCATTCGTCTGTAAAGAATTCGTGTAAGTATTTTGCAGCCATTAAACTTACTAAACTGGTAGTTTTCACACCCGTCGACACTTACTTTCTTCAGGATTGGAATTATTATATTATTCTTGAAGTCCAAGGGTATTTCACCTGTCTCATACATCTTGCTCGCCAGATGGTAGTTATGTCAGGGCTGGTATCCCAAGGCTATCAGTAGCTCTAACGAAATGTTGTCTATCCCTGGGGCCGTTCTTTGATCTAGGGGTTGCAGTGCTATGTCAAATTCTTCACGCAGTATCGTATCTCCCATTTCATCTTCATCTACATCTTCCTCCATATCCATAATGTTGTCCTTCAGTACATCACCCTTGTATAGACCCTCTATACACTCCTCCCATCTTTCTGGTCTTTGCTTAGGACTGGTTTTCCATCTGAGCTGTTGATATTCATACAGGTGGTTCTCTTTTCTCCAAAAGTCTCTAAATTTTCCTGTAGGCAGCATCTATCTTACCCTTGGTGAGATGAGCCTCTACATCCTTACATTTGTCCTCTACCCATCCCTGCTTAGCCATTTTGCACTTCCTGTCAATCTCATTTTTAAGATGTTTTTATTCCTTTTCGCCTTCTTCATTTGTTGCAGTTTTATATTTTCTCCTTTCCTCTATTAAATTCAATATCTCTTCTGTTACCCAAAGATTTCTACTAGCCCTCTTGTTTTTACCTACTTGATAGTCTGCAGCCTTCACTATTTCACCTCTAAAAGCTACTCATTCTTCTTCTTCTACTGTATTTCTTTGCCCCATTATTGTCAGTCGTTCCCTATGCTCTCCCCGGAGCTCTCTACAACCTCTGGTTCTTTCAGTTTATCCAGGTCCTATCTCCTTAAATTCCTACCTTTTTGCAGTTTCTTCAGTTATAACCTACAGATCATAACCAATAAATTGTGGTCAGAGTCCACATATGTCGCTGGAAATGTCTTAAAATTTAAAGCCTGGTTCCTAAATCTCTGTCTTACCATTATGTAATCTGTCTGAAATCGTCCAGTGTCTCCAGGCCTCTTTCATGTATACAACCTTCTTTCGTGATTCTTAAACCAAGAGTTAGCTCTGTGCAAAATTCTACCAGGTGGCTTCCTCTTTCAGTCCTTACCCCCCCCCCCCCCCCCCCCCAAGTCCATATTCACCTACTACTCTTTCTCCTCTTCCTTTTTGAACTGTGGAATTCCAGTCCCCGACGACTATCACATTTTCGTTTCCCTTAACTATCTGAATAATTTCTTTAGTCACATCGTACATTTCTTGAGTCTTTTCATCATATGGGGAACTAGTTGGCATATAAACTTGTACTACTGTGGTATGCGCGGGATTTGTCTATTTGGCTACAATAATGTTTTCACTAAGCTGTTCGTAGTAGCTTACCTGCACTCCTATTATTATTTTTTTTATTCATTATTAAACCTACTTCTACATTACCTCTATTTGATTTTATATTCATAACCCTGTATTCACCTGACCAGAAGTCTTGTTCCTCCTGCCACCGAACTTCCCTAACTCCCACTATATCTAGCTTTAACCTATCCATTTTCTTTTTAAATTTTTTAATCTACTTGCCCGATGAAGGATATGACATTCAATGCTCCAATCTGTAGAACGCCAGTTTTCTTTCTCCTGACTATGATGTCCTCCTGAGTAGTCTACATCCAGAAATCTGAATGGGGGACACTTTTACCTGGGAATATTTTACCTAAGAGGACGTCATCACCATTTAACCATACAGTAAAGCTACATGACCTCAGGTAAAATTATGGCTGTAGTTTCCCTTTGCTTTCAACCATTCGCAGTACCAGCACAGCAAGGCCGTTTTGGTTAGTGTTACAAGGCCAGATCAATCATCCAGACTGTTGCCCCTGCAACTACTGAAAAGGCTGCTGCCCCTCTTCAGGAACCACATGTTTGTCTGGCCTCACAACAGATATCCCTTCATTGTGGTTGCACCTGCAGTATGGCTATCTGTATCGCTGAGACATGCAAGCCTCCCCACCAATGGCAAGGTCCATGGTTCATGGGGCGGAAATCTATGATAGGGAAGGCAAATGGTTAACTTCGGTTTATTGGGAGAAATTTAGGAAAGAGTGGTTCACCTGTAACGGAGACAGCATATAGGATGCCGGTGCGATGTATTCTTCAGTACTGCTCTAGTGTTTGGGATCTGTACTTAGAGAACTGGTATTTGAAGCTGGCTGCTGAATGATTCTATTGCTGCCAACATTCATTGTGCGTAAGGACTACAAAGATAATAGATGAGAAATTATGGCGCCTATGGAGGCGTAAAACAGTCATTTTTCCCTCTCTCTATTTACGGGTGGAACAGGAGGGGAAATGACAAGTAGTGGTACAGGTTATCTCCTGCCTCACACTTGTATGGTGACTTGCAAAGTATTGATGTAGATGTAGGCATAACCCAAAGCCATGGAATGAGCACCTAGGAAGCAGCGAAGGTGTACTGCTGCTTCCATGTTACTATCTTTAGCGTCTACTGAAAGTGATTGAAGGGTGCTGAAACCATAAGTAGGCAAGAAGATGCTGGACATCAATACCTCATCACAGAACATGGAGGTCAGTAAAGCTCGATAGGCAGCAACTTTGGCAGATATGGCGATAGATATTCTCATTTCTCAACATTTCAACATGGGGCAACCGGCAGACAACCTTCTCTCTCTCTCTCTCTCTCTCTCTCTCTCTCTCTCTCTCTCTCTCTAATTATGATTGCAGTGGGCACTGCCATTGGATGGTCAAAAATTTGAAACATGTCACCTTTAGGGCTAAATAACCTGTCTTGTTACACCAGGTCGATAGTTGTTGCCTGGATACATAGTCCTCCAGGCGAATGGCTGCTCAAAACATGGACTACACCTCAGATACAGGCCGATAGGATCATATTGTGCTGTGGAGAAAATTCAGTTGAGCATTGATGGGTCGTGTGGTTGTAACTGAAGGCACAAAGACTACTTTGTGCTGCATGAACATTATTGTGGACCATCTGCATCTGTTGAAGGTTTATGTCTACCAGAGGGGTATAGCATATTCCAGTTGGATAACTGACCGTTTCACAAGGCCAGAATCTTGCTGCAATGGTTTCTGGTGGCAGAATGTTCACTTAAATGAAGTGTTAAAACATGTGCTCATTTTTCTGAATGCTTAATTCAGAGTGTCTTTTAAATGGCCTGTGGTGGAGATGTAAATACAATTCTAAAGATAGCCCTCCAAAAAGAAATCTATGATGCTAAATTGATGACCATGAGGGCCATTCCTCAGGACCATGGCATCCTAGCCATCTTCCATTGATGGTTTATTGCACCATAATTTGTGAAAGTGGTTTCGTTAAAGAGAAACAGTCACTTCGATAGTAGTCCATAATATCTGCCTAAATCTAGGTGCTAAAGTATTGTTGGTGTGACCATTCAGCCATTAAGTTTTCTTCATCCCACAGACTACTAGATACCAAATAGGCATGAAATTATTTGTCATTGATCATTTGTCAGCAGCAGGGGGATTTACTGGTAAATTTTACAATGAATATACTGAAAAAAAAATGCCTTTCCTAGCTCATGTTTATAATCAAGATAGTCATAAGGAGTTTCTTCACAGGTATGTGAATTCCTGAATGAATTTTTGGTTAATATTACAGCTCCGCATTCTGGATGGTGAACGTTCAACTCAAGCAAAAGTAAAATTGGGTGTGGCCTAAGGCAGAGCTTTATTCCACCAGGACGATGCACCATGTCACATTTTTACCATTACTATAGTCAATGTTGGAATTGAGCTACTAATTACTGTTCCATCCACCCAGCTATCCAGACAGTCCAGTGGTCTCTTCTTATGGTAGTTACTTTTTTGTTAAGTTTTACACTGAGGTAACAGGAGTTCTGGAATACTTCCTAATATCATGTCAAATCTCCATCTGCTTGGCTTAGTGCCGCAAAGCGGCTTGGCATGCACACAAGTCATTGAAAGTCCCCTGTAGAAATACTGAGCCATGCTGCGTCCATATCTGTCCATAATTGGAAAAAGAATGCTTGTACAGGAGTTTGTGCACGAACTGATCTCTCAATTATGTCCTATAAATGTTAGATGGGATTCATGTTGAGCAATCTGGGGGAGCTGATTATTTACTCAAATTGTTCAGTTTGGTCTTCAAATACCAGCTGGGAGCAACTGTGGCCCAGTGACATGGCGCAATGTCATCCATAAAAATTCCATTGTTGTTTGAGGACATAGTCTATGAATGGCTGCAAACAGTCTCAAAGTAGCTGAACATAACCAGTTTGTCAGTGATCAGTTCAGCTGGACAAGAGGACCGAGTCTGTTCCATGTAAACATAGCCCATGCCATTAGAGAGACACCACCAGCTTGCACAGTGCCTTGCTGACAACTTGGTTCTGTGGCTTTGTGCGTCTGTGCCACACTCAAACTCTACCACAAGCTCGTACCAGCTGAAATTGGAACTCATCTGACAAGGCTGCCATTATCAAGTTCCCTAGGCTCCATCCGAGACGGGTCACGAGTCAACGAGGGACAGTTGATGTCATGCTGTGAGCAAAGGCACTGAACAATGGTCGTCTACTGCCATAGCCTGTTAATGCCAAATTTCAACACATTTCCGTAATGGCTACATTCATCATACATCCCATGTTTATATTTGTTGTTACTTCATGTGGTGTTCTTTGTCCGTTAGCACTGACAAACTCTACGCAAACACTGCTGCTCTTCGTCATTACGTGAAGGCTGTCAGCAACTGTGTTGTCTGTGGTAAGAGGTAATGCCTGTGATTTGTTACTCTTGATACAGTGAATCTCAAAATATTGAATTCTCTAATGATTGCCAAAATAGGATGGTCCGTGCATCTAGCTCAAGCTACCATTCTGTGTTCGAGGTCTGTTAATTCCCATTCATATGGCCATCAGCACTTCAGAAATCTTTCCACATAAATCACGTGAGTGCAAATGATAGCTCTGTCAATGCACTGACCTTGCATACCTTATGTGCACAATACTACTGCCATCTGTTTATGGGCTTACTGCCATCCCATGACTTTTGTAATCTCATTGTAGTGTGAAAATATTAATTCCTTAAAAACAGCTTTCAAATAATGGTAAATCCAAAAGGGCTTTTTGGCTGAAAGTTTACTTGTTGACAGTCTTTCTGTTGTACCTGTGTGTGATTCATGATCTCCAGTATATGTACGTAGCAACTTACCCTGTTCTTAAAAACCCCTTTGAATTTTGGGATTGGTATGCATTAGGACAGTTGAAAAGTCTTCTGTATTTAGATAAATGTTTGCAAAAACCAATTCATTTGTGCCATAATTTTCATATGCCATAATAAACTCCCACAATGTTCTTGACATCTCACCCTCCCCTCCTTTACCCATGAATAGATTCAACCTACTTGTTTCCATTGCTTCATTAAGTGTTCATAAAATTGGTAATAAATATCCTAAGCAAGCTGTATGGAAGCAGATATGCAAGGCACTGCGTGCTCTTTTTACCAAAAAGTGATTTCACTATAGTCACTGTTGTTATAGCTGCATTAATTACTTCACATCTTTGGCACTAATTATGAATTTCTAAGTATTAGTTTTTATGTCTACTAAGTTTCATACAAATATTGAATACACCTCAATTTCATATTTTCTGAATAGTCTTCTAATCTAAATAATATTGGAAATGCTTCCTCGCTATCACATACTATCATCCAAATAAGTGGTTTTTTCCTCCCCTTCATTAATTTTCTGGGAAAGTTTCGGTAGAACGTAAGTTCAGAATAAACAGAACACGTTGAACAACTAGATAGGATGTTCATATTCACAGGATATGTGAATTAATGTTATGCATAAATGATTAGCATTTGAACTATGTTGGCCCATGGGTTCAAAGTGAACATAGATATCGTGGTGCAACACCACCTACAGGTAAAATGAGCCTGTGGCTCTCGTTACCACTATAAACCGTAGGGAACAGATCGGTGCGACTTTAGCAGACATGCAGGATGCTTCATGGACTTGTGCGTGAACAGTATCATCGAATCAGTGATCTTGAAAGAGAGCGCCTTATTGCCATGAGAGAATGTGATGCATCCATCTGGGAAATTACTGTTAGTGTAGGACAGCGTTCCAGCAGTGCAACAGATGTGTGCAGAATGGTTCACAGAAGGCTGTAGACTGAGAAAATTGGGGGTGACAGTCCATTGCTGTTTGTGGCTCGAGTTAAGTGCACATTGTCCACTTCTTTGCTTGCCTTTGACGAATGTACAGAAACATGCTAGATGACAGTGGTGTATGGAACAATGTCACTGGGGACAGGAATGGCATTAGATATGGTTTTCGGACAAATCCAGGTTCTGTTTGTTCAAAAATGGCCACATTTTGGTTTGCCACAGACAGGGGGACCGGCATCAAAGTGACTGCATTCACACAAAACATACAGTGCCAACTCGAGGCCTTTTGGTATGGGGTGCTATTGGGTACAACCACAAATCGTAGTTGGTGCCTGTCCAGGGCCGTGTGGCCTACATGAGTATCCTGTGTCCTGTAGCCATACGCCTTCTGCACAACACCCCAGATTCCATTTTTCAGCAATACAATCCACTACCACATGTTGCTGCATTTTTGCTGTCGTAGGATGTCAGCCTTTCGTCCTAGCCCGCCAGACTTATCTCTAATTGAAAATGTATGGGATATGGTGAAGTGATGGGTGCTGTGCTGTGACCCAATGCTAAGCACCACAAATGAACTTCAGAACAGGTGAATGCCACATGGATGGCTTTATGACAGGACACTATTCATGCCTTATGCTATCATGCATGGAACAAGTTATCAGTGCCTACTAGGCAACAGGACACTTGCCAAACTGCACCGACTGAAATGCTGTTAGTTTCGATAGAATGTCCTAATGTACATATTCCATGAATATGAATGTCTTATCACTAGGTGTTCAAGGTGTTCTGATGGTGGTGGTTGTGGTTGTTGTTGTTGTTGTTGTTGTTGTTGTTGTTGTTGTTGTTTCCCTCTTTTTTTACATGAGTATACTTTAGAGTAAAGTATATACGTGATTAAGGGTGAGAGTCAAACTCTCACTTGTCCACTTTTTTTCCCCATATTCTTGCCTTAGGAGCATATATGTAAGACAAATGTAACTTGGATGGTAGTCCATAGTCAGTACGCAAAGTAACTGCACTGCTTGTGTTACAGGCAAAGTAATATACCTGCTATATAGATATCAGCTGTAGATCGTCAGATAGTGCAGTGTAGAAATTATAAACTTATGAACTTACGTTTCCTTTCCTCGCAGCGGAAGAGGCAACAACGGAGGACAAGACAAAGAATTGACAGGTCCATGATTGGAGAACCTACAAACTTCCAGCACACATGCCACATTGGTTCAGGAGATGCAGACATTGCAAACTCCCATTTACAGGCAATACAGAACCAGATGCAATCCAAAGGTGGCTATGAAACAGCATTTGCGGTAAAGGTAGGTGCCTTACTTACACTGGGAGTATAGTTATTAAGTTTGCTGGCTCATTTCCTGTGAAGAGGTAGTTAATATAAACAAAAGTTTTTAATTTTTACATATGGTTTGTTGCCATCAGTAATTTTTCAACTGTAAAAATCCAGAGAAAATCGAACCAACTTACATGAGACCAGAGTTCTCAGCTACTTAACCCTTACATTTTTGTTTCTTGCTCTCAGTAAGAATTGTTCATTTTCTCTTGTATAAAGTAGTAATATTTTGCTTAGTGTTAAATACTCACTTCTAAAGATCTTCATTAATCTCGAGTGATTCCACAAGAGTAATGATAAATTGCTGACTAAAGTACTGTATTATTGACAGAAGTTCGTGTTCAAATTGTGTACAAAGTGAAATAAACTTCAGCTGTTAGCTAACTAAAAGACATATTAATATTATTGTTGTTCTTTTGGATCTTCACAGTTAATGTTAGGGATAGCTTTTGTTGACAGCAAGATGCATCTAAGCTAACATACCAATAAACGATGAAATGGTTGTGTAAATTCTCATCAAAACTGAGAGCTTTGTAAAATAAGAGTCTGTATGTTAACTGTAAAAAAATCACATTGTTTTAAGATGAATGGAAGAAGAGCAGAGAGTGTTGAAAGTAGACGAAAACAATGATGTGAAAGATTTGTGGTACCAGGTCTGATAGTTAATTTTGTCTTCTTTGAGGGGAAAAGTTGTCATAATGCTCTTCTGAAAATGCTTTCTCTAATCACTGACAATGCTAAATTGGGGATGATGAAGCAGTTTGTATAGCTATTTGAAAATAAATTAGTCTCATATCATTCTTCCAGTAAGATGGAAGACAAGTTGGAGAAGATGACTGTTTCTGACTTAGCAAAATTAGGAATATTATTTGGAAGGAAGCAATTTCGTTCTTACCTAGTTGCATTGAGCTAGTTTCTGTATATTTTCCCTAAACCCTTTAAAGTGATTACTCATGCAATTCCTTCAAAGGTCTTGACCAGCTCCTACCCATATTTAATAAAATTCTGACATAAAGAACTTGGGAACAGTCTCAAATTTTCCTGCTGCTTCAATTTTTATGTGGCTTAATACCCAATATACTGTATTAGGAAATTACAATTCTCCTGTAAATTATTGAAATGTACACACACAGTTCCAATAAGTTTCAAATTACTTGTTAGTACACTATTTTGCCCCTCTTCCCCTCATGCAGGGTCCACAGTATGTGTCAGCCATGTGAGTGGATGGCTTTTCTCAGTTTTGTTTATTTTAGAACTACAGCTAGAGCTGAACTATGTAACCTAATTGCAGTATGATGCAACTCTCTGAATAGCAATATAAAAACTCCACAATCTCTTATAACTCTTTCATTTTGTCTGTTGCAGGCTTGTTAAAGCTGGTGGAGTGGATAGTGATTACCATGGGAATGAGACTTCAGCTGTGGGTACTGGCCCTCCTTGATGCAGACGCAACAGTTCGGCAGTAGCAGTTGCTAATTCAATGTTACTGCCTGCTGAAGGTAAAGAAGTCAGCTGCACTGGGGCTAGTGAAGGCTGTAAATATTTGTAGACAAAGGTGCTGTGGATGAAAATGATAGACTGGACTGTGTTAACCACTGTGTATATAAGACTTTCATCAGATTTATGTAATGAGATTATGAGTGGCAAAAAGTTGAGGGTGGATAAATTACTTGAAAGTGTAGCTCTACCTTATAAAGAATACCTGCAACCATACAATCATCTGTAATTATAACGTAGCTCACAAACTTTGGAAGACTGATTCATGCATTATGTTTTAATTTAAACTTGAAGGAAATTGTACCAAATATTTTATATTCTTCTGACTGATGTTCTTCCTGACAATTGAAGGTAAATATTTCTACTCATTTTCTAATGAATCACCTCATTGGTGCCTTCTCAAGTTACAGCTGTGTTTCCTGCACAGAATAAGATTCTGATGAATATAATGCCTTCCATCAGTTCCTACCTTTATACTGTACCTTCACCGTACACTTCCTGAGCTATGAGCACTTCATAAAATATTTTAGTATCACTTGTATGTGTGTCAGAGAGACAGTCTTTTGAATATTCATATTGAATAATAGTAGCTATTGAATGTGATACTAATGTTTAGTGTAGCTTCCCATGACCACAAAATGTTTCCCCACAATTGTTAAACTTATCTGATAGGCACATAACAGATATGTAGTACACAGGAGCCTCATTGTGACAGTTACATGCACTTTTAGATGTACATGATGTACACACATATAGAGTAAAACAGAAATGATTACTGTATGTAAAATATTTATTAATTATACAGTTAGCTTAAGATTTGTGTTGTGAAAATAATTACCTCTGTGACTTGTATATCATTTCTGGAATATGAATGTAATTATATTGTGATATTACTTGTTTTAATTTGTAGTTGAAATGTGGACACTCAGAAAGAGACAGTGTTACACACCTGTTTTTTCTGTTCTTTCAAACACTAGTTGTTGTTTTTGAATAATAGAGAACATACACAAAGTTGGAATCACTAATGTTAGCCTGAGTCTCAGCTGCAAATTATAAGTGAAAATAAACTCTCAAATAAAGTACATTTTCTTTTTCATTTTCTACCCCTCTGTACCAAGCAACATAGATTTCCTTTGCAGCATCAGTGTCGCGTATGAGAGAGGATATTTGATATGCCTCACTCTTGTAACAATCTTACTCTGACATGTTCCAGAGAACTGAATAAACATGAATATTGTGTGGTGGGAAATAAGTGTTTACAGATGTGGACAGTAGCCAAGATACTGTTTAAGGAGGTTCTAGAAAATTGTACAACTGCTCTCAACATCATTTACTACTCCAGTGGTTAAAAGAGTTCAGTCTGAAGCTTTTTCTGAAGGAATGTCCGATGCAATTCCTTGTCTTGTAAGAGACAATATCATTGTGGCTGTTTAAGCAGTAAACATACCACGTGGAAGGGGACATAACTGAACTTTATTCAGTGTATTAAGGAGGGTAGTACTGATTCAATGCCAAGAACACTCAAAGTAAATTTCAAATACCACATTCGGTTTACTTCAAGCATAGACGTGATTCCATGAAATCAAAATGTGTGAAAGAAGGCAAAAGGCATATTGTTAGAGGGAAAAGTGCTGGGAAGCCATTTGGGATGTAGAGGGCACCTTTATAATAGACTTCAGCTCAACTAGTCAAGGCATATTGTATTCCGAAAGAATGTTAGTTACCAGATCAAATTATCTGAAGATCCAGTACTAGAATTTAAACTGATGCCTGAAAATGTCCCAACAAAACAGTGTTGGAACTAGGTATGCTCGATATTTAGTTCAGTTTCTAAAGGAATGCTGATCATACCTACTAAGAAAATATATTCCACATTTAACCCTATTAAATTTGTAAGTGTGTAGGTTCACCAACAGTAAAGAAAATTCTGGCCATTCATTTTTTAATATTTGTGAGAAATCTCTTCAGTTTTCATTGCATAGTTTTTCTTACTGTTACACAGTGAGTAATTTGAAACAAATCAATACTGAACATTCCTTGTCATTACAATAGGAGCTCAAGATCCCTCTTGTGACCCATTATGCACATAGCTCCATTTGGTCATGGTCTTGCACTTTATTACTTCCCTTTGAAACAGCTATCCAAGAGGGGCATTTGAAAAGTCCATGCAAAAATAAAAACTACTAATGTGTTTGTGGTAAACCTTTTTTATTTATCGACGTAGTCTCCTTTTGGACTTACGCACTTAGTCCAATGCTGTTCTAATTTATTGATCCCTTCTGAATAATAGGAATTGTCCAAGTCTGCAAGATAGCTATTAGTTGCTGCAATCACCTTCTCGTTTGAATAAATTCTTGTTCCGCCAGGCATTTCTTCAAATTGGGGAACAAATAGTAGTCCAAGGGAGCCAAGTCTGGAGAATAGGGAGGATGTGAAAAAGAGCTGACCACAACTGCTGAGGTGTGTGCTGGTGCATTGTTGTGATGGAAAAGGACTTTTTTGCAGTCCAGTCGCTGGTGTTTTTCTTGCAGTTATGTTTTCAAACGGTCTAATAATGATGAATAATATTCACCTGTAATAGTTTTACCCTTCTCAAGATAGTTGATGGGATTATCCTTTGCGACTCCCAAAAGACTGTCGCCATAACCTTTCCGGCTGAAGGAATGGTCTTCGCCTTTTTTTTGTGCAGATTCTCTCTTGATAACCCATTGTTTAGATTGTTGTTTGGTCTCAGGAGTATAGTAATGTATCCGTGTTTCATCCACAGTGACAAAATGATGCTTAAAGTCCTGTAGATTCTTCCTGAACAGCTGCAAACCATCCAAGCAACACTTCACACAATTCCATTTTTGGTCAAGCGTGAGCAATCGCGGAACCCATCTTGTGGATACCTTTCTCATGTCCAAATGTTTATGCAGAATGTTAAGTATCCATTCATTCATTTATCAATTATTTCTGGAGTCGTAACCTCCACAGGGTGCCCATAACGTTCAGGGTGCCCATAACGTTCAGGGTGCCCATAACGTTCAGGGTGCCCATAACGTTCAGGGTGCCCATAACGTTCAGGGTGCCCATAACGTTCAGGGTGCCCATAACGTTCAGGGTGCCCATAACGTTCAGGGTGCCCATAACGTTCAGGGTGCCCATAACGTTCAGGGTGCCCATAACGTTCAGGGTGCCCATAACGTTCAGGGTGCCCATAACGTTCAGGGTGCCCATAACGTTCAGGGTGCCCATAACGTTCAGGGTGCCCATAACGTTCAGGGTGCCCATAACGTTCAGGGTGCCCATAACGTTCAGGGTGCCCATAACGTTCAGGGTGCCCATAACGTTCAGGGTGCCCATAACGTTCAGGGTGCCCATAACGTTCAGGGTGCCCATAACGTTCAGGGTGCCCATAACGTTCAGGGTGCCCATAACGTTCAGGGTGCCCATAACGTTCAGGGTGCCCATAACGTTCAGGGTGCCCATAACGTTCAGGGTGCCCATAACGTTCAGGGTGCCCATAACGTTCAGGGTGCCCATAACGTTCAGGGTGCCCATAACGTTCAGGGTGCCCATAACGTTCAGGGTGCCCATAACGTTCAGGGTGCCCATAACGTTCAGGGTGCCCATAACGTTCAGGGTGCCCATAACGTTCAGGGTGCCCATAACGTTCAGGGTGCCCATAACGTTCAGGGTGCCCATAACGTTCAGGGTGCCCATAACGTTCAGGGTGCCCATAACGTTCAGGGTGCCCATAACGTTCAGGGTGCCCATAACGTTCAGGGTGCCCATAACGTTCAGGGTGCCCATAACGTTCAGGGTGCCCATAACGTTCAGGGTGCCCATAACGTTCAGGGTGCCCATAACGTTCAGGGTGCCCATAACGTTCAGGGTGCCCATAACGTTCAGGGTGCCCATAACGTTCAGGGTGCCCATAACGTTCAGGGTGCCCATAACGTTCAGGGTGCCCATAACGTTCAGGGTGCCCATAACGTTCAGGGTGCCCATAACGTTCAGGGTGCCCATAACGTTCAGGGTGCCCATAACGTTCATCACCACTAGTGCCCCATATGACCACTCCGATTAGAACAGTTTGTAAGTGGCTTCAAAATTTTCGAAGGTGCAGAGTCACCGTAATGTTTACCAAGCTTCTCTTTCATCTCCTGAGGCATTTTGCCTTTCATAAAGTAATGTTTAATCACCACACAAAATTCTGTTCCAGCTGCAAGTAACATCTTACCCCATCAGGAGCTGCTAATAAGTCATGGCTGTAATGTGATGGAGGTGTTACTTGCAGCTGAAATGTATCCAGTAACAGTTAATAGGGATGAACTTCAGGCAGACATGCGCCACTGAGCAAGCAGTGCCACTGTTACATTTCATAAGTTGTGACACATTTACAGCTTAGTGTGTGTCGTGCAGACTTGCGGAAAGTCCTTTACTTGGAAGTTACACCAACAAGATATACTACAGCAAAGTTATTTTACATTCAGTTTTGTTTACAGAAAAGATTCTATTTTTGAATTTGAATACTTACTTGTTGAGTGGAAGCATAAATACGTGATTATGAATCTTAAATAAATCAAAATTAAAACTGATTTTTCAACAAGACTAATTTGGAAAACACAGCTACAGTAATGTGAACTACTGAGCTGATTTCAGTGTATTTCCTGGCCTATATTATCAGACCTTGTGGTTAGGTTTTATAGAAAATAAATTTCATTCTCCAGAATGAGTGAGGTACTGACAGTGAAGTTTTGTATATGCAGTATATTGAAGCAGAAAATCGTGTAAAACACCATCTCGGCTGCTAAAATTATTCTATATTAATCCGTAAAAACCCAACTAATCAGTTTCATTCCACAGTGTACTTGCCTGTGAAAGATCAGAAACTAAATAGTATATTGTAATGCTATGGCACATCCTAAACAAATTTCTGTAGTCATTAACTTCAGTTATTTCATCGGATAACCCCCTCCAATGAAATGACGTAAAATCTTCAGGATGTTCCACAAACATTCCCCAGAGTTCATAAAACTATATATTTTACATGAATGAAGTTTGAAACTTAATAAACTTTAACTGAGGTATGGGACTAGTGTGTTTCTATTTTCAAAAGTCCCTTTAGATTTTATGAGAGTATCTTTCACATGCTAACATGTACCCTGTCGATCCAAAAAGTTTCCAGAATGGGTTTGTAAAAAATAAACTAAAATTTAAAACGGTGGCTTTAGTGTTTCATGTGTTCACGGAGCCTCCCCCCACTAAACACAGTGCACAGAACACACTTTCAACTCCGTGAATGTGTTGGAAAAGTCCTTCCTTAGGATGTTGTTAAAGTCGCTCATCATCTTGGTTTGAATGTAGGTTATGTTATCAAGGTGTTGACCCTTAAAGTGAATTTCTGCACTGTGTTATTTTGGGGGTAGTTTCTTGTAGACAAGTATCTTGTCACCTGTGATTAATCTTTTATTTTTATTTATTTTTTTATTAAATAATTGTCTGTGTTTTGCATTTCAATCAAGTCATGGCACGTGTCAACACGCCATTTTTGTTCAGAAGTCAAGGTGTGTGGCATAGACTCTGCACACCCTTTTGAAGTAGGAAAAACATTCTGGAGAATGTGTTGAACACTTGATCTATGGATGTTGCTCCTTTGCAATTTGTATGACAGTATTGACATACTATGGCCACACATCCATTACTTAGCAGTGTCTGCTCACAGCTGACTGACCAAATGTACACTTAAGGGGGAAAAAAACCTGTTCACACTCAAAATGACTAAGTCCTATACTGCCCATTTTTGCATGTACAGGCACATTATAAATTGTGAACACTTTGACCCCATTAATGCCCATGTTGAGTTATAGTGGGAACACATTATCAAACCAGCAAGATGTACTATAAACAACATTGGTAATTAATACTCATTAGACACGGAAGTATAGGATGTCAACAGTGATGGCAAAATATGTACAAATTCAACCAGCAGTGTGTTAGATGTGATCCAAAGGTGGTGGTGGTAGTGTCGTTGTGCAAGTAGCTCACAGTTAGTGCCTGGTTGCACATGTTGAATTGGAGGTTGGTTGCATCAGCTGGCCAATATTTTTTATGTTTGTCATGGTAGCTGCCAATGGCCTTTCTATGGTAGCTTGTCTTGCCTTGATTAGTGCAACACTCTTGGCACTGTTTGTAGTCTTTAAGAGAACTACTCTAGTACAGGCTGACAAAAATGGTATCAGAAAAATTTACAAAAGTTTCATCCAAGTTATTTGAAGGATGTTGATTTCATAGATATTTTATTATTAGAATTAGAATTATTATTTTATTATTATTTTGCAGAGTGAATATAGATAAGATTTGTAGCAAAATTTTATCTTTTATGAATCTCTGCTTTCAAAAGTGAGAAAGAATAACTATTAGAATAATTATTCAATTCTTTGGCGCGAATGAAAGAAGTATTTTCTTTTATCAGTCTACAAACTGAAATTTTGAGTGCCAAGCTCAAAAGTGATTTTTTTTTTGCCCTTTTATTTGGGGCTACAGACACCTGATGCAGTGCACTATGCTTTCTCTTAGTGGAATTAGAATGTGAGGTGATTACTACTTACGCTCTGATTTGTTTAGTTTTTCATTTACCCAAATATTAATAGCATTACTGAAAAATAATTTTGAACGTAGAGAAAAGGTGCCAATTGTGGGAGAGTCAGCAGATGTGAGAGACCTAGATTCTGACTAAAGTGTATGCTCAGCTGTGTCTGGAAGTATCAGAACTTAGTTCTTAAAGCAGTGACAATAAGACAATTATGGAGGTGGACATTGTTGAGGATCCTTGCTTTTTAAATGTTGTATTTAAAGTTTTTTGAGTGCTTTGGCGTGTAGGGCTGTAATATCTGAAATTGAGTGGCTGTTGCTATAATATTCTTATGATTATATTCCTAACAAAATTCTGTCATTTGCTACAGTGAACAGTTCTTCAAACAAAGCAATGTAACTGAGACTAGGTTTTTAGTCGAAGACAGCTTATTCCTTACATGTTATACTATGGGTATCTTAATATTCGACGTTGTTGCATATTAGGGTGTGCTATCTCATGTGAGGATAACTTTACCTTGCCAAGCTAGTATCGGGATTCATTCACGTTTTTATGAAGTGGTTTGATAATTTTGTGAACTTTGTGAAGCTGTCTAGTGGTGATACTGTTGTGCTAATACTTGATGGACATCGTGTCACATTTGTGATATGCTCTTGACAGAAAGCAATAGAAAACCATGTCCACTTCTTGTGTTTATCACACCATTTCATGAATAAAAGGCAACGTCTTGTGTGGAATTCATGGGACCATCTAAAATTAATTGTCCCCAGAAAATAGAAACCTAGCGGGCGAATAACCCAGGTAAAATAGTAACCTCACGTTGGATTCCGAGGTTACTTGGCGTGGCCAGATTGAGGATGGGTTATCAATGGAAAATGCTAAACCAGCCTCTGAACAACTGGCATCTAGGCATATACTCAGACACAATGACTTTGCAATACAACAGGAGTTTGACATACAATATGTAAACAGTGGAGTAAATGTGAGTCCAAATGGTATTTGGCCAGCTGCCAAAATCAGCCCAATGAGCCACAGATGCATTAAGTCTCTAGAAATACATCTCACTGTCTTTAAGACCCTCCCATGTCTCCAACACTGTCCCACAGTTGGTTATGTGTACATGGGGCTGGCGGTGGCAAATGAAAATGTATGAAGCTTGATTTTGGCCCAAATTTTTCAGTGGGATTCTAGTCTGGCACTCAAACTGGCCAGTTGATTCAGTGCCAGCCCGTTGTGAACACCATTCTTGAATGATTTGACTCATGTGAACTGAACTGCTGAAACTGGATCCCTCCACTGGGATAGCACAATTTCAAACTTGCACCATAACACGTTTCATTACGTGTACATACTGATCTGTGGTGAGATGACCATGAATTTGATACACTTGTGCCACTTTAAATGACATCCACCCCCAGCAAGAAACTGTCACGTGGCTAATGAGCTAATGTTGCGCCATGTACTGTGGATTATAATGTGCTCCCTGTGGCCTGTAGACCACTACCAGACCTTCATTCCCTGAGCTTATTAATGACTCAAGATCAGCAGAGAGGGGCTCTTTATTAGCAGAGACTCTAAGGTCAGCACCCTGTAAGAGTTTGCGAACAGTTTGTGAGCATCCAAGGAAATTTTTGTCATTCTTGAGTTGGAAGACATTTAAAAATGAACATTCCATATAGTTGCCAGCTAACACCTTGTCTTCCTGAGGCATCGACACATTTCATAACCAGACACTCTAAAACAGCCAGTTTCTACCATCTCACGCTACCACTTGATCCATTTCTGGGCACAGTGAGGTTCAACACTGCGTCTGGCTGCTGCTTCATGTGCATTGAAACCATCGTACTGGAAGAGTGCCAGGACACTCTGTAATGGCCTGCATGTGCCAAGACATCCTGGGAATAAATTAGTGTCATATGCCCATCTGTGGAGCAGTGTGCTATCATGTTCGGGATATGTTTGCTGTATTTTTGTTATGCTTGGAACACACCAACAAACAATACAGTGCATATAAAATACATGGTTTGGAGGGGACATGAACCCTATACACATCAGTTGAGTTAGAGCACCTCTAATGCTGCCGCATGGCTACCACATAACTATACAGATTTTCTGTTATTTGTTTACTTGGGGGAAAAGCAGCTTGGATTTTCAAATATAACAAAATGTGGTAATTATAGGCAATCATGGGAAATTAAAAACGTCAATAAGTAAAATGTTTACATTAAGAAGGGTGCTGTCACTGTTGCCAGTGTGTATGTTGATACCATTTGACTATACATCTGTTGATAACAATTGAGAGTTCAAGTTGCCACTGTAGTTACAATGCTGATGTTGATTATACACCAGGAATAAAGTAATTCCAGGAACAACCTTGCTTATAGTTTATGTACATATTTTTAAAGTTATATAAAAACAAAGATGTGACTTACCAAACGAAAGTGCTGGCAGATTGATAGACACAAAAAAACACAAACACAAACATACACACAAAATTCTAGCTTTCGCAACCAACGGCTGCTTCATCAGGAAAGAGGGAAGGAAAGGGAAAGACGAAAGGATGTGGGTTTTAAGGGAGAGGGTAAGGAGTCATTCCAATCCCAGGAGCGGAAAGACTTACCTTAGGCGGAAAAAAGGACAGGTATACACTCGCATACACACACATATCCATCCGCACATACACCATTAAGCAGCCATTGGTTGCGAAAGCTAGAATTTTGTGTGTATGTTTGTGTTTTTTTGTGTGTCTATCAACCTGCCAGTGCTTTTGTTTGGTAAGTCACATCTTCTTTGTTTTTATATATATTTTTCCCACGTGGAATGTTTCCCTCTATTATATTCATACACTCCTGGAAATTGAAATAAGAACACCGTGAATTCATTGTCCCAGGAAGGGGAAACTTTATTGACACATTCCTGGGGTCAGATACATCACATGATCACACTGACAGAACCACAGGCACGTAGACACAGGCAACAGAGCATGCACAATGTCGGCACTAGTACAGTGTATATCCACCTTTCGCAGCAATGCAGGCTGCTATTCTCCCATGGAGACGATCGTAGAGATGCTGGATGTAGTCCTGTGGAACGGCTTGCCATGCCATTTCCACCTGGCGCCTCAGTTGGACCAGCGTTCCTGCTGGACGTGCAGACCGCGTGAGACGACGCTTCATCCAGTCCCAAACATGCTCAATGGGGGACAGATCCGGAGATCTTGCTGGCCAGGGTAGTTGACTTACACCTTCTAGAGCACGTTGGGTGGCGCGAGATACATGCGGACGTGCATTGTCCTGTTGGAACAGCAAGTTCCCTTGCCGGTCTAGGAATGCTAGGACGATGGGTTCGATGACGGTTTGGATGTACCGTGCGCTATTCAGTGTCCCCTCGACGATCACCAGTGGTGTACAGCCAGTGTAGGAGATCGCTCCCCACACCATGATGCCGGGTGTTGGCCCTGTGTGCCTCGGTCGTATGCAGTCCTGATTGTGGCGCTCACCTGCAAGGCGCCAAACACGCATACGACCATCATTGGCACCAAGGCAGAAGCGACTCTTATCGCTGAAGACGACACGTCTCCATTCGTCCCTCCATTCACGCCTGTCGCGACACCACTGGAGGCGGGCTGCACGATGTTGGGGCGTGAGCGGAAGACGGCCTAACGGTGTGCGGGACCGTAGCCCAGCTTCATGGGGACGGTTGCGAATGGTCCTCGCCGATACCCCAGGAGCAACAGTGTCCCTAATTTGCTGGGAAGTGGCGGTGCGGTCCCCTACGGCACTGCGTAGGATCCTACGGTCTTGGCGTGCATCCGTGCATCGCTGCGGTCCGGTCCCAGGTCGACGGGCACGTGCACCTTCCGCCGACCACTGGCGACAACATCGATGTACTGTGGAGACCTCACGCCCCACGTGTTGAGCAATTCGGCGGTACGTCCACCCGGCCTCCCGCATGCCCACTATACGCCCTCGCTCAAAGTCCGTCAACTGCACATACGGTTCACGTCCACGCTGTCGCGGCATGCTGCTAGTGTTAAAGACTGCGATGGAGCTCCGTATGCCACGGCAAACTGGCTGACACTGACGGCGGCGGTGCACAAATGCTGCGCAGCTAGCGCCATTCGACGGCCAACACCGCGGTTCCTGGTGTGTCCGCTGTGCCGTGCGTGTGATCATTGTTTGTACAGCCCTCTTGCAGTGTCCGGAGCAAGTATGGTGGGTCTGACACACCGGTGTCAATGTGTTCTTTTTTCCATTTCCAGGAGTGTATTTTTAAAGTTACGTTTAGGATCAATGTTTCCATTTATCTTCCGGATGTGTGATGAACATCCAGGTGATACCAAACTACTCCTATGTTGTTGCTGTGCAAGGTTGCAGATCACCTTAAGTTGTTGCTAGAGGATGCATGTAGATGGAGTCTTCACACAAATCACACAGAGGGTGCGGTCAGGTGATCTCAGTGGCCAATGGTGCAATGTGAGATCTTTGTGCCCCTCATGTTGAGGTTGCACATTAATAAATGCTCTTACATACAAATGCCAGTGCAGTTGTCTTCTGCCCTGTTGGAAAACAGGTTTTCTGGCATGTTCTCATAATTATGGAAAGTCAGATCTAAAACATTCAGGTATATGGTTCCTGCAAGCAAGCTGCATCAGGGAGAGTCTTACCAGCAACCACATAATTGGTAACTCATAACTGGCACGAAGATAGTGTTGATTGTGATGTATAAATTAAAACGTACCCGAAGTTTTTATCTTCATACTACACACACAATTATCAGAACAAGAATATATACGTTAGGTCATAAAAATGAAAAGTGCACATCATTAACTGATGCATCCATACTGCTATTCACCATTTCACTTCAGTTTTTCCCTTTCTTATTCTGTTGTAAATGGTGATATTTTGTGTTAATCGGTTACTGGCAACATGTTTATTCACTGCCTCAAAGTACTGGTGGGAAATATTAGCAAATCTGAAACTGTAAAAATGGTACCTCTCAAAACTCTAAGAATGATGTTTCTATCTAATAAACATGGTAAACTATGTCCAGTTTTACTTATCAAGTGATCTGTAAATTTTTCTGCTTAAAATGCCTTTTCCTCTCGGAGCACAGTATGTCAGTAGAATGACCTGTTGTTTGTCCATGGCTGTTCTGGACAGAAAATCCATGCTCAGTTCAAACCACTGGCCAGGATAATCTTTTACATCCTGGACCATGTCTGCAATTCCTTGAAGTATTAGTTGTGAAAGGCTGTATCTCTTGGCCCTAAAGTATTCTTTTTTTCCCCCTCTTGATTATATTGTGAATTTATAACCCTATGTTCATACACTACAGAACTGCCACAAGTATGACTTTATACAGGGTATTCCAAAAAGGTGTGGCCAAACTTTCAGGAAACATTCCTCACACACAAATAAAGAAAAGATGTTATGTGGACATGTGTCTGGAAACGCTTACTTTCCATGTTAGAGCTCATTTTATTACTTCTCTTCAAATCACATTAATCATGGATTGGAAACACACAGCAACAGAATGTACCAGCATGACTTCAAACACTTTGTTACAGGAAATGTTCAAAATGTCCTTCGTTAGCGAGGATACATGCATCCACCCTCCGTCGCATGGAATCCCTGGTGCGCTGATGCAGCCCTGGAGAATGGCGTATTGTATCACAGCCGTCCACAATACGAGCACGAAGAGTCTCTACATTTGGTACCAGGGTTGCATAGACAAGAGCTTTCAAATGCCCCCATAAATGAAAGTCAAGAGGGTTGAGGTCCGGAGAGTGTGGAGGCTCCGCCTCGACCAATCCATTGGTCACTGAATTTGTTGTTTAGAAGTGTACGAACACTTCGACTGAAATGTGCAGGAGCTCCATCGTGCGTGAACCACATGTTGTCGTACTTGTAAAGGCACATGTTCTGGCAGCACAGGTAGAGTATCCTGTACGAAATCATGATAACGTGCTCCATTGAGCGTAGGTGGAAGAACATGGGGCCCAATCGAGATATCACCAACAATGCCTGCCCCCAACGTTCACAGAAAATCTATGTTGGTGACATGATTGCACAACTGCGTTCAGATTCTCGTCAGCCCACACGTGTTGATTGTGAAAATTTACAATTTGATCACGTTTGAATGAAGCCTCATCCGTAAAGAGAACATTTGCACTGAAATGAGGAGCGACACATTGTTGGATGAACCATTCGCAGAAGTGTACCCGTGGAGGCCAATCAGCTGCTGATAGTGCCTGCACACGCTGTACATGGTATGGAAACAACTGCTTCTCCCGTAGCACTCTCCATACAGTGACGGTCAACGTTACCTTGTACAGCATCAACTTCTCTGACGCTGAAGTTAGGGTTATCGTCAACTGCACAAAGAATTGCCTCGTCCATTGTAGGTGTCCTCGTCGTTCTAGGTCTTCCCCAGTCGTGAGTCATAGGCTGGAATGTTCAGTGCTCCCTAAGACGCCGATCAATTGCTTCGAACGCCTTCCTGTCGGGAAGCTGGTGGTGAATCGAGGAAGTACAGTACATACCGACGAAACTAAAATGAGCTCTAACATGGAAATTAAGCGCTTCCGGACACATGTCCACATAACATCTTTTCTTTATTTGTGTGTGAGGAATGTTTCCTGAAAGTTTGTCCGTACCTTTTTGTAACACCCTGTATATCCACGGTATCCTTAATACCTTACAATACACTCATATTTCAAATACCTCCAATTCTTACCTAATAATGCAGCAAGTGTCCACAACTCAGCTCCATAGAGTAGGATACTGAACACACAGCACTGAAGTAGTGGAGTTTGAAATGTAATACTTGTCAACAGAACTGTCTTCTTTTTCTGCAAGGAACTTCTTATCCGTTAAATTCAGCCACGAATTTTCTTGAGAGAAGTTCCAGTTATCATTGCTCTGGCATACTCAAATGCTTATATAATGAAGCTCTTTTGCTCTTTTGATCTTATTACCAAGTGTGTGTGTGTGTGTGTGTGTGTGTGCGCGCGCCCTGAACTTCATCTTGCTTTCTGCAGACTACCATCAATTTTATCTTCTTAATGTTTAACTGTAACATTATAGTATTTCTCTCTTCAGTAAGTGTTCAAGTAGTTTTTGCTGATCTTCCAACATTGCTGCAGATCAGACAGTGTCATCAGTATCTCTGATATTACTGATGGTAACTCCATTAATCATCTCTCCTTCATACTTTCCAAGAGCGTATTGGGAAACCTTTCCAGAAAAGATGGGGAGGAAGGAAGGAGAATGAAGCCCTGGCAAAATCCTGTCATAACCAATACTACTACTGACAGCTGAAAACATGCAAGCACACACAAAAAAAAAAACAGTTTTTTGGTTCCAGTACAGTTTTCCAGTCGATTAGATGTCGCAACCATCCAGCCCCAGGTCACCTAAGACATACGTCAACTTGCCTTGATGAATAGTGTCAGAAGCTTTTCCATAATCAATGAGCAGTTTTGGTAATGCAATGTACTTTTGTCAGGACGTGAAGCCTTCGTATTCTTTGATAGTGTTGACATGCTCTACTTCTGCTTTTCTGGTAACCATAACATTACTCTCCCAGACACCAAAATCAACACTATTGTTGTTCCTGAAATGACTGTCCTTCCACTCACCCAGTTTCTTCTTGGTTATGGGATTTGACATGACTAAAATACCAAGAAATTTTTATGGAAAACAAATTTTATAACAATAAGTTCATGAAGATGAGAAGGTAACGAAGTTGTTGCTTAATGTAATGTGCAGTCACTGTGAATGGTCAAATTTGCTTTGTACTTTTATAACACTGACTGAGTGAAATTGATGAATTCTTGAAAATAAATCCTATACCTTTCAAGAAGAGCAACCTTCTTGGGAAATGTGTACAGAGTTACAGTAAGTCTTTCTAACAGTCCTTTAATATATTCTATAAATGGTAAGCCTTGGTAACTCACTTGCCACAACATTTGATTGATAAATTTAAGATGAAAAAAAATATGTTTGGGTTTTAGTTGGTTTACTTCAGTTTTGTATCGCTTGGTACTATTTCACTTGCATCCTGTGCCATCTGTCACAGTGTTCTGTTGAATTTATTTTTTTGTTTTGATGAATCTGGCTTGTATGTAGTTCTGGTTGCTCCCATGTGGACTATACCAAATTATCAAATGATGACTGAACACGAATTTTCACTGTCAACCATCCATTTCCAGATGTTTATTTGGTAACTGCATTTCATTTACAGTTCAGTCCGTTAACATGACTAATACATTCTTCCTCTATGAGAACGCAAACAGAGTGCACCCTATCTAGCAACAACACAAAAGCTGTCTTATGTTGCATTAAAAACCGTCACTTGGTTTTCTCCTAAGAGATTCCATTAGTGCCGTAATCCTGTTTATTCTGCACATCTTCTGAGTCCACAGACTGCATACCAGAGGCCAGGCAACTGGTCAGCATTCTCTTGGCTTCCGTACACTGCAACTGCATCTTCCCACCTTGTAGGATGTATATTAGGTCTGTGGATATTCAATCCCCCCCCCCCCACTTTTACTTAAACATTTTGAACATCTTTAGCTGATGTAACAAGTCTTCATATAGTGGAACAGGACTTGACCCACAATGTCCTATTAAACTTCACATTGACTTAAAATTGGTAGCCTTCTAAATGGGAGTCGCTACTAGAGGAACTATTTAAATTAACTATTCACTGAAACTGACCATGTACATCATTCAAACAAACTACAAGGAAAACATGAAACTAAACTGCTTACATTGGTACCTTATAACTGCAATGCCTTTGCAATTCTAACTCACAAGATCATTTAACTTAGCTTGCAAAAATTATGCAGTTGCAGCAAAGGTAGCATATTTTTTTGGTGGGCAGCAGTTGTACTGCTGCTGAAAGTGTAAGCTACCTGAACACTGTCAGCTTCTTTTGTATCAATGACCATAGATGCTAACTGAAACAAAATGTACTAAAAGTCCTAAAGAAACAAATGACTGACTAAGCCTGTATTATATCCTGAAGAAAACATCAATGTTAAAGCTTCCATTAGACTTCAGCAGGACAAGAAATTCGTAACCAATAAAGAACCCCTGGCAAGGAGATACCATTATCACCAAAACTATTATCAGCTGCCCTAAAATGTCTGTGAAAGCAGAGGGTTGAGAGAAATGAGGAATACATGTGGTATTAATAAAAATTAAAGACTTAAGTGACACTGGTAATTATATGTTCCACTGGTCTTCAGTGCTGTTTGTTACTTTATTTACTACAAACAATCAATTTTATTGGTATTAATAAATTCACAATAGTTTCTGTGATTAGTATGAATACCATTTCTATTTTTCTAAGTTGACGGGGTTGAGATATCAGTTAACAAGTAAGTAATAGTAAGAAAGTTTACCAATTGTCCTTAAGATTCTCTTCAGAGATGGTTTTGTGGTCAGCTTGGATTTACACACCTGATGTAAATAATGGTAAGTTCAGTTCACAGTAAGTAACATTTCCTCCATTTTAAATTACAGAATAGCCAATACAGGTAAGCACATTTACAGCTACTTTACTTACATGCCATACCCGGAAACAAATACGTGGCACAGTCGTATGGCAGATGAACTTCTGGCTGACTGTGTAATGAACAGCTGGGGAGAGATAAAGAAGTGCAGATGGATGGTTCAGAATTTGAAGACTTGTGCAAATGATGTAGCTACTGTTTCTACAGTTTCAAACACTACTACCATCACAGAAGGTAATTTTGGTAACACAGTATCAGGTGGAGCAGTGGTTAAAACATCTAATGCTGATGCAGTAGGCAGGGGAGACTGATTGCCTGTGCTTGAAGGATTTTATGAAAGTCATGAAACTAACTCTGGTATTGAAGTGGCTGAAGATGAAGATTTAGTATATATATGGTACAAAGTTGGTAGTAAAACCCCAACATGTCGGGAAATGTCTCCCTCCTGATGCCATATGTTTAGTAACAGAAGTTGACAAAGTTTTCCAGCACAGATTTTGTACTCCTGTTTCATTAGTATGCATATTTACCACCACATGGCTCATGGTGGGAGTAGAAATAATGAACTGAGCAGTTTTATTGATTACCATTCCTAAAGAATACACACTGACATATACACTGAAGCACCAAAGAAACTGGCATCGGCATGGGTATTCAAATACAGAGATACGGAAACTGGCAGAATATGATGCAGCAGTTGGCAATGCCTATATAAGATGACGAGTGTCTAGTGCAGTTGTTAGATCAGTTACTGCTGCTACAATGGCAGGTTATCAAGATTTGAGTGAGTCTGAACATGATGTTACAGTCGGCGCATGGACAATGGGACACAGCATCTCTGAGGTAGCGATGAAGTTTGGATTTTCTATACGACCGTTTCACAAGTATGCTGTGAATATCACGAATCTGGTAAAACATCAAATCTCTAGTGTCACTGGTCGCTGCAGCCAGAAAAGATCCTGCAAGAATGGGACCAACAATGACTGAAGAGAATTGTTCAATGTGACATAAGTGCAACCCTTCCACAAATTGCTGCAGATTTCAATGCTGGGCCACCGACAAGTGCCAGCATGCAAACCATTCAATGAACCATCATCAATATGGGCTTTCAGAGCCAAAGGCCCACTCGTGTACCGTTGATGACTGCACAACACAAAGCTTTATGTCTTGCCTGGACCTGTCAACACCGACATAGGACTGACAGACTTGGGCAATTCCAGCAGGACAATGTGACATGTCACACGTCCAGAATTGCTACACAGTGGCTCCAGGAACACTCTTCTGAGTTTAAACACTTCCGGTGGCCACCAAACTCCCCAGACATGAATGTTATTAAGCATATCTGCGATGCCTTGCAACGTGGTGTTCAGAGGAAAGATATTCCCCCCCCCCCCCTTTTACGGATTTATGGACATACCAGCAGGATTTATGGTGTCAATTCCCTCCAGCACTACTTCAGACATTAGTCAAGTCCATGCCACATCATGCTGCGGCACTTCGGCATGCTCGCGGGGGCCCTACAAAAATATTAGGCAGGTGAACCAGTTTCTTTGGCTCTTCATTGTATTAAGGAACAAAGTCAGCTGGTAAACAACCTACAAAGATTTCTTTAAGATGGTTCAACACAAATTGCCATAATCAAAATTCCTACTGATTGTGCACCATAAGTCTTGAAATGTTCATGGTGCAGATGGGAACATCAATTAATAAGTTGACTGTCACACGTTTAGTGGCGGATATTTCATTGCTGGGCCATGCAAGGCACTCAGTGTTAGGCATGAGGCTCTGCTGTGGTGGCCAGCAGCATCATGGCAGTCAACGTGTCAAACAACTGATATAAAAACGATAAAATTAATGTAAAGGTGCAGGAAGGAGATTGTGTAATGGTTCTGACAATCATATGCTCATTATCATTGGAAGTGTGATGATTTTCCAGTAGTTTAATCTGTTAATAGACTTGTGGATACAAGGTTGACTAACCTATTTTATCCACGCTAAGGTGATATCGGAACTTTCCAGGTATCTTACTGACTTGTTTGAGCTCAGTTCTTCAAACACAATGTCAGGTACAAAATACACTTAGGTGACAAGTCATAGGATACCTTATGACACTGTGATGGACCTCCTTTTGCCAGGTGTAGTGCGCTCGATGTGGCACAGACTCAATAAGTTATTAGGAGTTCCTTACAGAAATACTGAGCCATGCTTCCTCTATAGCCATCCATAATTGTGAAGGTGTTGCTGCTGCTGCAGGATTTTGTGCATAAACTGACCTCTCAATTATGTCCCATATATGTTCAATGGATTTAACACTGGGCAATGTGTGTGGCCAAATCATTCACTTGAATGACATGGCACATTGTCATCCATAGATATTCCATCACTGTTTTACGAACATGAAGTAATAAGTGGCTGCAAATGGTCTTCAAGTAGCTGACCGTAACCATTTCCAATCAATGATCGTTCAGTTGGACCAGAGGACCAAGTGCATTCCATGTAAACACAGCTTACACCATTATGGAGTCACCACTAGCTTGCACAGTACCTTGCTGACAACTTGGATCCATGGCTTCATGGGGTCTGCACTACAGTAAAACCCTACCATTGGCCCTTACCACCTGAAATCGGGACTCGTCTGACCAGGCCATGGTTTTCCAGTCATCTAGTGTCCAAGTGATATTGTTACGAGCCCAGGAGAGGCATTAACAAAGGCACTCGTGTCAATTGTCTGCTGCCATAGCCCATCAATATCAAATTTCACCGCACTCTCCTAATGGATACATTTGTCATATGTCCCACATTGATCTCTCCAGGTATTTCATGCAGTGTTACTTGTCTGTTAGCACTGACAATTCTATGCAAACACTGCTGCTCTTATATGAACATAGTATCTGTTCTTCCAGACATATCTTACAAGACTTGGTAAGATTGTCTGCAGCGAGTAATGAGTGCAATGGGCAGGGGCACTATGAATGTAGTGTGTGGACATTAAGTTGGGAAAGTGGGTCTCACAAGGAGCGTGTAACGGATAAATCCCTGCAATCACACTATCCTCTGGGCCCTCAGTAGCTCAGATGGATGGAGCGTCTGCCATGTACGCAGGAGATCCCAGTTTCAAGTCCTGGTTGGAGCACACATTTTCAACTGTCCCCGTTAGTGTATATCAACGCGTGTTGGCAGCTTAGGATCTTGATTTAATTATCATTTCATTGCTGCTCTTGGTCATTAAGTGAAGGCAGTCAGCCACTGTGTTGTCTGTGGCGAGAGGTAATACCTGAAATTTGGTATTCTTGGCACACTCTTGAGATTGCGTATCTTGGAATATTGAATTTCCTAATGATTTTCAAAATGGAACATCTCTTGTGTCTAGCTTCAACTACCATTCTGCATTCAAGGTCTGTTAACTCCTGTCATGCGTCTGTAATCACATTGGAAATCTTTTCGCATGAGTCACCGGAGTACAAATGACAGCCCCACAAATATACTGCCCTTTTATACCTTGGGTATGCAGTACTACCGCCACCTGCATGTGTGCATACCGCTATCCCCTGACTTTTGTCACTTCAGTGCATAGCACTGAATCAATTATATATCCTTTCCTACCGTACTGCTGGAGTGTCATCTTTCAGCGGGATTTAGATTTGTTCTTTCGATACACCTGTACTTAAAACTAATTTTCTACTTATACTCTTACCACTTTTAAAGTGAATGTCTTTTGAAGCTTCCTTTTCGTAAAGCTTCTGAAGCATTATGATGATTTCCACTGCTGATGGTTTCCTTAACGGAATCAGAGTTTAAAGTTAAACTTTTTATGAATGAGATTTTCACTCTGCAGCGGAGTGTGTGCTGTTATGAAACTTCCTGGCAGATTAAAACTGTTTGCCGGACCGAGACTCGAACTCGGGACCTTTGCCTTGTGGTTAAACTTTTTATGATTGTCTCATTGTCAGACATCAGCAATGAGCACAGTACGTTCAACAGTAAAATTTATTGCAGTCAAATCTCATAACTAAGTACAGTGTTATGAATGGAATAATTCAGTGCTAATGTGTGGCAATGACCCAACTGCCAACACAGCTGTCATTAAAACCCAATGCCACCCACTGAAACCTCTCAAATTTTAATAGGCTGTAGAAGTGTCAGTGGGTGAAGGAAGAGAGAGGAAGGACAAGAACAGTGGTGTCCAGTGTAGAGCACTGCATCTGCATGACGAAGCAGAATGAGCAGCACTTGTTTCTCCTAACTCAGTTTCAGCATGTGAGCACTCGCAGACTACAACCAAACAGGTGCAAGCCTCATTCCACACGTTGAAGGAAACATGGCAGTTTGCTAAATTACAACACAGCACAAGATCTACAGAAGATCATCGAGCCTGTGCACACTGCAACATTGTGGTCTAATGGCATCGGTGTGCTTTGTATGTGGTTATGCTTGCTGCACAAATGGCTGTGTTGTTTGGCGAGGTAGTGTCGGTAACTTCTGCCAAACGCTGTCCCTTTTGTGCAGTGGTGAAGCGTATTTCCACTTATGTGGTTGTGCAAACACACAAACAAACATTCTGCTGTTGGTGTGATTGTAACCCTCAAATCATGCACAAAAGACCATTGCATTCTGATACACTGACTGTTTTTATGCAGTTTACACAGATGGCATTTTAAGAGGAAGGTTTAATAGTTATAATCAATCACACTGCTACGTTGCCACGCTTGAGAACTATTAGGTTGGTGCATAAGTTCATAGGGTTTTTCCATAACTGTGATAAATGCAACAAATACACATAACAGGGTGTTTAGTCATCAGTAATATATGCTCCTTCACTACATATGACAGTCTGCCAATACTATGGTAACTTCTTGATTCTGCGACTGTAGATGTGGTTTTGGTGTGAAGAACTCGCCAAACAATGTTCGGAGTGCATTTTCTCCCTGAAAGTAAGTTCCTTGAAGGTTGTTCGATAAAGAGGGGAAAATGTGAAAATCTGAGGGTGCAAGATCAGATGAATAAGGTGGGTGAAGAATGACATCTCAACCCAACTCCTGTATACCGTTTTTGGTTAGTCTAGCAGAAAGCAGTCGGGCATTATACTTGGAGTAGCATCACTTCAACTAGTATTCTTGATTGTTGTTCTTGGACTGTGTCTGCAAGACATCTCAGTGTCAGCACTGATGGTTACACCTAAAGGAAGCAATTAATAATACACCACACCATCATTGTTCCACCAGATGTATATAATCATCTTTCGTGCATGTGCACAGGTCTTTGTATAGAGAGTTTGCCACTTTGTTTGGGCTCAACCATTCCTTTCTTTTCATTATGTTAGTATAAAGACACCATTTCTCATCATCAGTAATGCTATGAGGTAGAAATGGTGGATATTGTTCACGAACCAATTGATGACGAGCAAGCAGAGATGCACACTTGCTGATTTTGGCTTTTAGCTTGAGGTACTGATACACATGTCACATGATGGTGAAATGATAACAGTTCATCATGTTTACCAGTTCTTGAGTACACTGACATGGATCATTGTGGATTAATGCGTTTAAACAGTCTCCATCAAATGCTGAAGCTCTTCCTGAACATGTAGAGTCGTTAATGTCAGAACTATCGATAAAACCATTTTCTTCCCTTGATCTACCCAGTGCACAAATGTTTTTGGCTCCTTCCACTGCTGTCACCCCTCTACTGAAATCAAACAGAAGAATACATCAGAAATGTTCAGATTTCTCCATTTGTCACTCTATTTTCTACCGTCCAAAGCTCCACTCACTATCTCCAAATTACAAAATGACCATATGTAAATTCAAATAGCAACAGTGAATTACAAATAAAAAAATAAACCCACAGCAACCAGAATACTGACATGCAGACCAAAAACACTACAAACTTATGCACCAATGTAATACTTATGGATTCCAAAACTTTGGACTGAGTAGAGTAACTTATGTGTGATTGCAACAAGATAGCACAACAACACAAATTGCCAGAACACCGAGAGTGCTATCTCTGACTGTGTTGTCAATGGGACATTAAACTCTACTCTTTATTCCTTCAATAAAGTTGATCAGATGTCTCCTGGAAAACTGATCATGTTACGTGGGGGTGTTGTTTGGCTGTCCTTGTAGCACTTTGTTTACAAAATAAGTGTGGAACAGCAGCTGCCATCCTCACTTTAAAACAAAAGTTATAGCTTAAATATCAAAATTAATCAGCCAATTAAACACATTAATTGCAAATTGCCACAGCACATCATGAAACTGTCCCCCACTTCTACTAACATCACATGAAACCTTATATTTATAGCACATGACAGCATTATTACAACCACATGTGGGCTGATTGGATTCGTACATCAAGAATTTGGCACATTTTATTAGTAAATTAAATGGCATAGTGGTACAGCCGGAGGACATATTAGATAGTTTTGATGTGGTGTTGCTATTCACTACGGTTGCCCTCAAGAAGTTTTGCAAACAGCTGAATTGGATTTTTCCTCCCGATATTTTGGAACTGTTTAAATATTGCCTCACAACCACATATTTCAAATGGAATGAAGAGTTCTATGAACAGATGGATGGTGTCGCTATGGAGAGCACCTTAAGCCCGGTTATAGCAAACTTGTTTATGAAAAAATTCGAGGAGCAAGCACTGAAAACTGTGAACAAGAAAACAAATATTTGGTTCCGTTATGTGGATGATACGTTTGTTTTGTGGCAGCATGGCAGGGAGTAACTGGATCATTTTCACAAACACCTGAATGGGATCAATCTGAAGTTTCAGTTTACTGAGGAGGAGGAGGAGGAGGAGGAGGAGGCAAGTGGAAGATTAGATTTTCTTGATGTACTAGTTTTCAAGAAAGAAGATGGTAGCTTGGGCCACACAGTTTACCGAAAACCTGCACACACACACACACACACACACACACACACACACACACACACACACACACACACACACACAGAGACCATTATCTACACTGGGATGCGAACCACCACCCACAACAAAAGTGAGGCATCATAAAAACATTGGCAGATAGAGCCAGGTAAATCTGTGAACCAGAGCTGCTTGACATCTCACCACTGCATTGCTAAAGAAAGGTTATTTGTTCGCTGAGGTGAAAAGAGCATTAAGACCAACGTGCAGAAATCACAGTGATGCTCAAGCGCTGGTGAAGTCGAAAGTTTTCCTGCCAGTCATTAAGGATGCAGCTGACCACATAGGAAAAATCTTGAGAAAGGGGGACATTGTGGTAATTTACACACCCACATGGAAGATACAAGATCATCTAAAATTGGAGAAGAACGATCGCCAACTGCTGGAATTTATAGGATTCCATGTAGTTGTGGGGAGGTATACGTGGGCTTTACAAAAGAACTGGCAAAAAAGACTTAAAGAGCACAAGGGCAATTGCAGAAGGGGCGAGATTGACAATTCAGCTGTTGCGAAACATACTTTACAGCCAGGAGACCATCACATTAATTTTGACTGGACTCAAGTACTGGCACCCACAAATTGATACCATGAATAGCTATACAGAGAGGCCATAGAGATGGTGAAAAAGGCCAAGAATTTTAATAGGGAGGAGGAGAGCATGAAACTGAATGAAATTTGGATTCCGGTGCTGAAGGATGATGTGTACCATGGGATGATAGTAACAGCGGATGGAGGCAGTCGACAATGTTCAGTTGCGCTCACGTATTCAAAACATAAGATGTCATGCCACTATGCCACTGCGCGGAATCTCGTGGAAGCGGATTTTTGCTGTAGTCAGTAGCGAGCCAGGGAGTGAATCGGATGTTCAACAAAGCTACAATCCCCCTTGAAAATGTTTGCAAATGGGGATGAAACGTCCGGTTTTGAAGTGTCGTCCCTCAGAGCACGACACAATAGCCCAGAATATTTTATTAATTTCAACAGTGTTTACGTAACGGCTGGTATATGGCATATGTTGTTTCACAGGTGGCTCTCACTTCGATAGTATATGTTTTGCCATTTACAGGGCTTGAATAGGTGGTGGAAGGAGGAAGCATAGGGTATGTCTTCCAGCGGCACAGTCACAGGGGTAGGAGTCATAGGGTAGGGAGATGGGTGCAGAAGGAGCACAGGGTCTGGGTCTGACAAGGATAATGTGGAGATTGGGGCGGTGGTGAAAAGCAATTCAAGATGTGGTGGGCAAAATCTCAGACAGAATGAATCTTATTTCAGGGTATGATTTTAGTAAGTCATGGCCTTGTTGAACTAGCTGATTGATGCATTGAAGACCAGGATAATACTGGGTGACAAGTGGTGAGCTCTGAAGTTGTTTTTTTGGAGGGATCAGCAGTACCAGGACTGGATGTGATGGCCCGGGAAATCTGCTTTTGAACTAGGTTGTTGGGATAATTACATCCAGTGGAGGCTGAAGTGAGAGTGGTGGTGTATTGCTGTAAAGAATCTGCATCCGAACATATAAGTTTGCCTCAAATGCCAAGGCTGCATGAGAGGCAATGGTTGGCAACTACCCCAATGTAAGTACTGTTGTATGTTAGTAGGTTTGATGTGGATGGAAGTGTGTAGCTGGCCTTCGGTGAGGATGAGATCAACATCAAGAAAAGTGGCATGGGATTTTGTTTGTGCAGAGGCAGACTTTCCCAAACAACAACTGCAAATGGCAGTTGATTTTGCTTAAATAGGGAAATGGACTATAATCAACTAATAAACAGCCCATTAGTCACAATAGAATATTTAAATAAGGAGAATCAAGTTAAACATTTTGCAAAGAATGGTAATTAATTTTAAACATGATATAAATTGCTCCATATATATTAACTGCAAAATGACTCATTATCTACAATTTGTACTGTGTTTCACTAAGTCTTCAGAGTACAGCATGGCTAGGAATGCACACTATGCAAAAAAAAAAAAAAAAAAAAAAAAAAAAAAAAAAAAAAAAAAAAAAGAACCAGAGCACTACACTACAGTATTAGTAACCAAAAGGTACCAACTACCATATGCAGGACGGCAAGTACCATATGAAGCAAACATTTTTTGCATGTACAAAATGCTAAAAAATAATAAAAATATGGGTTCTAATAACTTAGTAGCAAGAGGTGCAATATTGGTACATTTGCTTTATAGACTGTATGCACTGTTTCAAAATAGTGCAAAGCACCAAGACACAAAGTCAACTTGGCATGTTAGATGAATATTTTAATGTAAACACAACTTCAGAAAACACACACACATGGCTCTCATATCCATTTAAAAAAATCTCCCGTGCTCTAATGCCTGAAACACTTTGTGATGACAAGCTTCACTTATTCATTCAGATGTATGAGACAAGAAATTCATGTCTCTCAACTCAATGGTTTTCCGTGGAATACAATCTCCTTCTTGGTCAGGCCTAGTGAGGTCCCATAATCAGATGAGTTCTGTGTTTGAGGATGTCAAATTAAATACCTTTCAGCCATCAATTTTCAATCTTATTTTATTTGGCAACCACTTTCAGCGTTTTACTATCTTCAGGCCCCTGACCAATGTGTAGGAAAAATCTATCTCGTATGTTCAAAACAGGGCCCAGCAATAATGGAATTAGCAGATATCTACTTGCTACGGTGATCAGTTCAACCATCACCTGCCGACTGATGACTAGAGGGGTAGAGTTGGGTAGCTAGCAGCAACAGGTTTGCTGATTAGGAATGTGGGAATGAGGGGTGGCAAGTGCATGGGCTACACATATGATGAACAGTTACTGGAGCTGGTGGGGTGTGGTGCACAGTGAAGGTGACATGTGGATCAAGAGGGGGTGAGAGAAAGATGAGGGGGAAATTGTTGGATGGAGGGTGTGAAGACAGTGGGCTAATTAACACTGAGGCCAGGACGGTCAAGGGAGCGAAGGATGTGTTGGAACGGCAACTCTTAACTGCAGAGCTCAGAAAAGCTGGCGGTAGAGGGAAGGATCCAGATGGTCCTGTTTGTGAAGCAGCCACTGGAATCAAGTGTGTTGTACTCTGCTGCATGTTGTGCCACTGAGTGATCAACTTTATTTTTGGTCGCAGTTTCGTGGTGGTCATTCTTTCTGGTGGGCAGTTGGTTAATTGTTACACTGACATAAAAAGCTGCACAGTGATTGCAGCAGAGTTCTCATATGACATGACTCTTTCACAGAGGTCCTGCCTCCGATGGCGTAGGATAAACCTATGACAGGACTGGGGTAGGAAATACTGGGTGGGTGGATTGAACAGGTTTTACATTTGGGTCTTCCAGAGGGATATAAACCCTGTGGTCCAGTGTTGGGAGTGGGACTGACACAGGCATCATATCCCTGAGGAAGACCTACGATCAAGACCTATCCAATACACCCATCCAGCACTTTCCAGTCCTGTCACAGGTCACAGGCTTGTATTATTCCATTAGATGTGGGCCACCTGTGAAAGCCGTCATGTCATATACCAACTTCGCTGCAATCACTGCACAACTTTTTATATCAATACAGCAACCAACTAACTGTCAACTAGAAAGAATGCCAGCCAATAACAAAGTTGATCACTCAGTGGCACAGCATGCAACAGAGCACAATAAGCTCAAATTTAGTGGCTGCTTCCCAACCTGGGCTACCTGAACCCTTACCTCCACCATGAGCTTTGCTGAGCTACGCAGATAGGCGTTACCATTTCAACATATTCTTCACTCATGTAACCCTCCTGGCATCAATCTCTGTTAACGCACTGTTCCCACACACTCCACCAACAGTTCCGTCTTCCTCTGTCCTGTCTACCCCTCCCAATCTCTGTCTCCACACCACCTTCATAATTCATTACACCCCACCTGCTCGGTAGAGTCCGTGCAGAATACCCTGACCTGACCAGTAGATGCGCAGCTGGTAGAGTGCACATGCGGAGAGCGGTAGTGGTGGGGGTTACGGACAGACACAGTAGGGGAAACGCTGAGTGCTGGGGGGGGGGGGGGGGGGGGGGGGGGGGGGGGGGGGGGGGGGGAGAGTATCATTCCGAACTGAACCCTATGCTCACATTTTTTGTAAATATTAAGTGGAGCCCCTCCACATCCACATTTACACGGTTACTATTCAAAATGATGTGTCACTTCTGCTTCGTGTAGTATCTAAAAAGAATTCCGCTGAAAATACAGGGATTTCTTTTCCCTTGGCTTGTTAACCATTTGTAACTTTCAGAGTTGTGTCATGAGTCGCAAATTTTGAGTAAAACCTACACATTTCTCTAGTTGCCATATTAAAATTTGCTTCTTTTGCCAAACACAGTGGAGTTTGCAAAACTCACATCACTAACGACCTGTGCAGACACAACTGCGACAGAATTCTGAAACAGTGGTTTATTAAACTTTTTACGTGAGGAACTGAGGCAAAGTAAAGTCAGTAGCTTATGAAAAAGCACATCCTCAGTACAAAATAAACGTGTAATGTCTTCAATTATATTGTTGCCGAACCCACAGCATTTCTCATTTCACCAACTAAATCCTTCCATTAAAAAAGTCTGTTGTTAGTGGAATAACATGGTAGATAACGAAGTTTTGCATAATAAACATATGGCAAAATAGTTTTCTCTTTGCATGCTACCATTCGCCAAAATATCTTTTCAATTTCAAATTATTTATGAAATATGAGGAATGTTGTGGATATTTCACTCTGTTTTTATCGCTGGTGTGGTGCGATTGCAAATGAGTGTGCTATATCAGATCAATTTTCTTGAGACAGACCAAGACCTCCACCCAACTCTAAAGAAAAATTTGGTATGTTAGCTAAAGTTCATATGCAGCAACCATTTAATGTGCACCACATGCAAAATCATAGCAACCCCTATTTTTCATTGCAAACTTTTTTGAGTTTCATGCAGTATGTTATTCCCATGTAAATATCATAATATTTATGAACATTAACGAAATGATGGGCACATCATGATGGACCTAACATATAAAGCTACAAGTAAAGCAAAAATGATTTTTATTTATTTATTTTTTTTTATTACTGAACACATTCTGCTAAATCCTTTAAGAAAGATCGCATCTTGTGTGTCTTGATTCTAACACTGATGACCGGCCGAAAGGGAGCAAACACTATTGGCCTCCCCTTCCAAATAAACTCGTCCAGTGCTTTGGATAAAAACTGATCACTGCACATTGGGCATCATAACTTGTGTGGACTCTACGCATTCATCACATGCCTAGGCTGCATGCCTGCTACCCCTTCCTCCCACATTTCTAGTCTGCAAACTTGCTGCCTCCCTCAAAGTCACTAGCCACCCAACCTCAACCCCTCTTCTTGCGTACCGCTTCTCTCTCCTTCCACTCCACCTGACAACAATGCAATCCCAGCATTGTATCCAGCTGGCGTGGTGAGTGCATGCTTTTTGTGTGTGTGTTAAAACACAAAGCTTCAGAAAACAATATCCAAAATAAGAATCGAAGAACAAGTTAGTAGTTTTCTGACCCTTAGGTTGATTCTACTTGAACTGCACATGCACACTCGTCATATGTAAAGTAGGCATCTCCTGAAAGATATATCGATTTCTTAAATGAACTAGTGTCATAAATATTCTATTTTAGAGGTAATTTTGCGTAAGGGATATAGAGTCTCATTCTTACTGTTAGTAGTTACAAGTAAATATTTTTTGTTGCAGGGTTACTTCGTGCTGCAGATTTTTGTATCCCTTTTCAGAGTTTATACATTGCATTGTTTGTTTGCTGTTTTGTGCACAATAATTCCAAATGACCAAATTTGTAAACTTATTAAAAAATAGAATTAAGGTTACAAAGACCTTTAATCCTCACAGTCAACATCGTTAAAGAAGACAATTAACATTTTACACATTTTTCTTTTGCGAGGAAATGATTTTGTCCAGATTTGGTATAATATTCCGGGAGACTGCTAATCTCCAAGAATTCGTCCAATTTTGATCGCTAAGTAGTGAACAATTCTTAGTTTTAGCACGCTTTAAAAGGGAGAAAAAGTGCTTCCAAATACACATGGAACCAAACATTGAGGGAACTTTGGCCGCGTGCATGTGAAAAAAGAGGATACTTCTCTTATGGAAAACATCTGTAAACATCATCCAAAATTGTATACGTAAGAAAGCGGTCCTTCAGGCGGGTATTTTACTATAGATCAATCAGCTCTAGTTGAAACAATTGTGAGACGTCCTCTGCCCGATGGGAAAACAGGCAAACAAATATACCTAAGGCCGCTTGAAGCTCACTTATCTCTAAAAATCTGTTTTCAAACTCTTCTGATAATTTGCAATGTGATTTAATGCAACCCAAATATAAAAATTAACTGAAAAGAAGTTTTCCTTGTTGCTGACAATCTGATATACAATAGGAGGAGGAGGAGGAGCTCAGTGTTTAACGTCCCGTCGACAACGAGGTCATTAGAGACGGAGCGCAAGCTCGGGTTAGGGAAGGACGGGGAAGGAAATCGGCCGTGCCCTTTCAAAGGAACCATTCCGGCATTTGCCTGAAGCGATTTAGGGAAATCACGGAAAACCTAAATCAGGATGGCCGGAGACGGGATTGAACCGTCGTCCTCCCGAATGCGAGTCCAGTGTGCTAACCACTGCGCCACCTCGCTCGGTATACAATAGGAACTTCCTTCTCTGTAATGCTGGTTGAAACTTTCTTTTAGTTCTTCAAGCCTTGACAGGTGTTCCTTTTGTGACAAATTTTCTAACTGATCTTTGTGACAGGTATTAAATTGCCGTTTAATAGAGTACTTTTTTTAAATACATAAGGTTTTGATGACATAATAAACATTTGGCATGATTTTGGACAGCAGTACAAAAGAAATTAATTTCTCACTCGGGTTTAAATAGTGCAAACATGCCGCTCCTCTTTTTTGTTTGCTGCTGTTGACCATCCATATCGATCCACTGTAGCCTTATGACTGTTGACTGACGGCTTTGTGTCGTATCAATGCTTTTGACCTCTGCTGGCGAGGCAGTCTGTCTTCCGTACGAAGCGCACTTACAGCAGCATGGCGAGGTGCGGCGGGCAGACCACACTGTCAGCTAAGCGACATGACTTGGCCACTACAACAACATACGAATTCGACCTGGGCGCTGGCCTCGGGCGATTGCAGGCGCTAGCACCCCAGGGGCACAGTTTGGATGAGCCTGCTCTAGCTTAATAAAGGATTTGTTCCAAAAGCTAGCAAGATTCCTTTCTCTCTTGTGTGAGCCTGTCAACAAGACAACCCTTCTCCTATTCGGTGGGTGGTGTCCTTTAATCCTCTATTATTTACATTCTATCTGACGTTCCCTACATGTTTAGATCTACAAGAATGTGTCATTGTGAACAGATGGTGCTCTGAATCTGTAGAACACACAGTCGCCTGTATGAAGTAAAATTGACCGAATGAAGAATATTCAGTAGTATGACAAACTAGGAGTATGCTTCCAACATTCTGTAAATTTTGCGATATTTAGCCAACACTGCACTGCAATTGGTACAACTACCATCTTTTCACAAGCTCTACTGTAGGATAAAATATTCTGAATGAAAACAATCAAGTATGGTATGACATTCAGAAACCAATGCAAATCGTTAACGGGGCACATTAATATGCTTCACGACATGCTTATACAAATATAGTAAATAAATAAAAACAATAATTATCACATTCCTAGCAATTCAGATTTTACCATAATGTCATTTGTGGACTTTCAGCAAGATAGTCAGATAACTTGGAAATTAAAATACCACAGTCAAAAGTTTATCAAATATAACTTAAACACTGATCACAGTAATACAGTGTGAAACAACACAAGCACTAAGGTCAAAACAGTTATTAGCCTGTACCTCACACAAAGGTACCAATCAATAATTCTCATTTTGTGTCTTTTAAAGTCAATGTATTTCACATGGTCCTTTGGCACTAATCTGTTGCCCACCTCAAGTTCACCCTCACTTAAAATTATATACAAACAAGAATTTGCACTTGCTTCACTGTTACAAAGTTAATCATCATCAGCGGCACTTCCACCAGACTGGTCTTCATCCTTATTGTTTTGCTGTTCTTCACCTCCAGACCCAGAACTAGATCCAGAGGCTTGTTCAGATCCTGATGCCGACTGCTCTGATTCCTCATCTGAATCTTTAAGTGCTTTAGCCTTATCCAACTTCTTTGCTCGCCTGGCTTCAAAATCTGATCCTTCTTCATCAGATGAATATATTGGCGGTTTATCGGCTGAGAAAAAAGTTGAAGTTATTAGATCTTTTTTAGAATATCACTCAAGTACATACAGGGTGACAACTATTGAACTAAAATGTAAGTTAGTTACAATCTATGGTATGCACACACTTTATTCAACATGTAAACATCACTACAGATATTTGAATTATGGTTATCACATGTTCGATATGCCTGCCATCATTGGTGATGATATGGTGCAGCCGAATAGTGAAATTCTGTATGACCTGCTAAAGTATCAGAACATCGATGCTGTGGATGACCTCCTGAATAGCTGTTTTCAGCTTAGCAACAGGGGTTATTGCTGTAAACCGTGTCTTTAAAATAACCCCACAAAAAAGAGTTACATGTGTTCACATCCGGAGAATACTGCAGCCAATCGAGGCCCATGCCAGTGGCCTCTGGGTACCCAATAGTCAGAATGCGGTCCCCAAAGTGCTCCTCCAGGACATGAAACTCTCTCCTGCTTCGATAGGGTTGCACTCTGTCGTGCATGAACCACATCTTGTCCAAATCAGATCACTTTGGACAATGTAGATGAAATCATCTTCCAAAACCTTCATGCTCTTTGGAAAGAAGATCATGTGAAATGCTTTTGTTGCAGCTAAGACTTTAGTTCATTGTTCACACATGTGGCATAGCCACATGGTGAAGATGGACAACAAGTGATGAATATGTTACTTCGGAAGAAGACATTATAGTTGATGACAATAACTGTGTAGGGTTAAAATGACAACGTGATTCGGAAGGGTGGAAACAGAATGTTGCTAAGAAGCTTCAAAATTCTGGCAAAATATACATATCTGTACGCACAAGAATAAAAATATCAGCCAAGTAGTTCAAGCCAGTTGAATCATGTTTGTTCATTTTTCTTTGCCATATCTTCAAGTGGACAAAGTTTAGTATTATACAGTTCTGCTTATTTTTATATCATAGTCTATGTTTGTTACAACCTATTCTAGGTGCTGTCAAAGTTTACAAATCAATCAACAGAAACAACTGTTTGTTGCATTTTGGGATAGTAGTGACACAGTACTTCAGGATGTGATCTTGATGGGATACATATCAAAACAAGAAAAACAAACTACATCTCTCAATCCTGAAGCACAAAAAGGAACTATTATTGGATGTATACCACAAAACATAATGGATTTGTAAAATAGTTTGCCAGAAATTTTTACTATCTGTGCTGCAGATTTCTGAAACGAGGCCGAGATCAGTACCAAATACAATAAAGATAGGCATGTTATGTTAAGACTGGCGTATCCATGTCACAAATATTGTTTTAAGGTCTGTAATAATTTCTTCAATAATATGATTCAATTAAAATTGTTTGGGTTGGTTCTGTTATGTTCCAGGTGCTATTCCTGAAGACAAAAGGGGTAAATACCACAACTGGCCCAATAAGATAGAAAAAAGTTTGGCATCTTGTTGAAGAACATTGGTCCCTGTTCCCTCATAAGGAGTCCCACTACAGCAGTGCCAGAACCAAAAGGACGTGTTTTGATAATCCTGAATTAACTGTTCATAAACTTTATACGTGCTTTAGGCAACATGTTTTTGAGTTAGAGGGGAAACCACTCAAAATGAAGTACAGCACTTATCATAGGTATTGGAGGGGACATAGTCAATATTCTTTTAGGCAACCGAGATCAGATGGTGTGATTTTTGTGCTGAGTGTGATACGAGTTTGGCAAAAACTCCTGATGACCAATGTAAGTCATGTGCCAAAGCGTATCAATCTTTGAAGGCAGATTTAATGGAAGAAATTAAATCTGTCTCTGACGATAGGATTTTTTTCTAGAATTTAATTATGCCCCGAACTTGCCTATACCTAAATTAAATGTAAATCACAGTTTCACGTATGACTTCTTTGGCTGCATAATTTTAATATTCATTGCCTTAATGACGTTACTACTATTTCTAGGAAATAGAAGAAAGAAAAAAACCCACAGTCTGTGAGTTCGTGTTTGTATGATTTTATTCAGAAAATGTTGGCCATATATGTGAATGTGAAGAAAACTGTGTTTTTTTCCAATTGATGTGGTGGACAGAACAAGATATTACTGTCGTTATGTTTTCATCATGGTTGGCCAAACATCTTAAGATTGAAATTGAACATATCTTCCCTGTTAGGAGTTACTCCTACAAGCAATGCGACCGAAATTTTGGAAAATATGGTACACTGGTAAAGAGGGTAGAAAATATAGAAGTTCCTACTGAATATGTGACAATGATGGAATAATACAGAGTGTAATATGGTACGCTGGTAAAGAGGGTTGAAAATATAGAAGTTCCTACTGAATATGTGAAAATGATGGAATAATGTAGAGTGTACCCCAAACCATTCAATGTAATTAATGCTGCTTCCCTGATAAAAGACCGATCAAAGGCTCTTGCTCCAATGTTTTTTAAGACACCACGTGCCAACGGTTACAGATTTAGCATTCAGAAATAATGTTGTCCACACTACTCTCCAACAGGTCTGGTATCAGGATCACATATACTCCAGTATATCAACCATTTACTATTTTCAGTCGTAGTTCCCCTTTTCTAAGTTTCACTGACCTTAATTTGAGAAATGAGCCTAAACCAGGAACAAATATTGCTAAAAAAAGAGATGTATTATCATTATGTAAATTTCTGAAACCACAAAATGGTGAGTGGCTTACTTGTGTCCTAAACACGGAATGTGTGATTAATGATGTCCCAAATAACAAAGCAGATGATGTATCAGAATTTGAGGACTACAGATTGTGCAGTAACCCTAAAAATATCACAGCGAGAACATTTGTAAAACAAAGAGGCTGAATGATATATATTCTATGCAATAACAGCATTAATTGAGTTGCTATAAATGTCAATATTTATATCTGTATCATTAAATATGACCAGATGTTTTGCCAAAACACTAGACATTTGCATATTCTTGACAATAAATCTGTCTCTCAGTGTGTTGGTGTTGTATTAAATGATTCCTATACTTTCAAAACTTTGAGGCCATTTATCTTAATATGGCGTTTTTCCACTAATGCTCTTGTTGCACCCATGTACTCAATTGTCACCCTGTATATCACAAATGTTCTTTGTGGCACTTCTGAATGAATTTTAAAACACTAGGTACTCCACGAATTTCTGTATAAAACAAAGGCATTCAAAGAATTCAGTCAAGACTATTGTTGAGGATAGATACCTTTTGCTGATGCACCACCTTTCTTGTACTTGCTTTTAATGGCAGCAAGAGAAATGGCTCCTTCATCTTCAGAACCTTCTTCTTCACGATTATCTGGCTCCAGGTAACTTGTGCTTAGACCTCGAGTGGCTCCTCTTTCTCGTATCCTCTTCTGCTTACTCTCTCTACGCATTGAAGCGCGAAGACGTTCCTCCTCTTTCTGTTAGAGAAAACAATAATAAAATTCATAATTAATACAAATGTAGAACTACTGTAGGATGCAGGGTGCAACAGTATTTAAAATTGCCTATAAGGCATAATTAACACAAAAGGAGAAATTTGCTCACTTTCACAAAGTTGGTATTATTATTGTCTTTTTCCCTTCTGCTCCTTTAACAAATAATAAACATCCCAAAGAACCAACACAAACACAGAACACCGCTGTTAACTTATCCCCTATCTTACTCACTATTTATTTAAATTTTATGTTCTTCATAAAAAAGGTCTTTTCCGTCTCTCAATGGGCTAGCTATTCTCCAGTCTCTCAGTTCTCAACTTTCTTTGTCTGACTCACCCTTCCCATTGATTGTCTGCTGATGTTGGTTTATTTTGTCTTTGACTTTCTTGATTTTGTGTCTCGTTTTTGAAAGCTTATATTATAATTTATTGTTCACTCATGTTTTCCTTGATTTCTGTAAGTCATTTCTCTTGCTGTTCCACAATTCCTAATTCCTTTACATAAAAATTAAAGAAGTACCCTCACACACTGTGTGTTATAGTGAACATGTCAGATCAGTGGGCTAATACATAACAACAAAAATCTACGAGTGCACAGGACACTATTGCAAAAGCAACGAAGGAAGCACACCAGATTTAAAAGAACACAAAACCTCCAAGAACGGCAATGTTTTACAGAAGCTCGAAATTTAGCACAGACCCCAATACTAGATGCTTTTAATAGTTTCCACACACAAACTCTGTCTCAAAACATGGCAGAAAATGAAAATGAGTCATATGCAAAGCATGCTGGTGGCAACACACAATCAATACCTCACTGTGCGACAGTAATGGAAATGTTGCTGATGACAGTGCCACTACAGCAGAGTTACTAAATACAGTTTTTGGAGTCTCAATCTGGCATAAATTTTCAATGTTGTCATTCCATTCTACACTTGCCGATATTTGCAACTGTGAATAATTTCCTGTAACCTCACAAAATTTCAAGGTTGTCAGCACAATTAAACACACAGGGATTACAATTACGAAATTAAATTGCAGCAGTGTCCGCCCCGACAGCTGAATGGTGTGCTGTCCTAAGGGGCCCGGGTTTGATTCCTGGTTGGGTCGGGGATTTTCTCCACTACGGGACTGGGTGCCATGCTGTCTTCATCGCCATTTCATCTCCATCTGGTGCGCAGGTCACCCAATGTGGCGTCGGATGTAATAAGACCTGCACCAAGGCGGCCAGACCTGACCCGTAAGGGGCCTCCCGGCCAATGACGCCAAACGCTCATTTCCATTGCAGCAATCACTTGGAAAATCTTGTGGGATAGGCAAATCAAAGACTGTGTTTCATCAAAAGAACACTTAGAAGGTGCAACAACTCTACTAACAAAGCTTGAATGCACTAAGCTTGTCTGTCCTTGACTAGATTACTGCTGAATGATACGGGATCTTACCAGATACGATTGACAGAGGACATCAAAAAGCTCAAGAAAGGACAGCGTGTTTTATGTTATTGTGAAATAGGGGAGAGTGTTTCATAGGAACGATTAGCAAACTGGGTTGATAATCAATAAAATCAATCAATAAAATGTTGCGGAGAGATCTTTTCATGAAATTTCAATCGCCAGTGTTACCCTCTGAATGAAAAAAAATATTTTGTTTATTCCCACCTACACACCGAGAAATGACCGTTTTAATAAAACAAGAGAAATCAGATTTATGAAAAAGGATAGTTGCTACTCGCCAGAGATGCTGAGTCGCAGCACCATTGCAATGAGCAATGGTGCTATGTACTTACTGCTGTCACATGGTTTCATTTTTCAATATTTTCTGTTTGATTAAGCCAGTATTATGGCATGAAGTCTCTCTTTCTGATTTTTTCAAGTCAGCTAAGGCATATTTTCTGGTTAAATAGCATGCATGACTTGTGAAATTATAACATTATTTTTCCACTGTGAAGACTATCAATGATCAAACCCAGTTGTGAACAAATATATTGTAAGGCAGCACAGTTTTTACCATGCATTTCTCCAAATATATCAATGTTGTTGACAGTAGCCCGAAAAAATTTGTTACATCGGACAGATTATATTTCATAAGAGATTGGAATTGGTAACCTGCATGGCATACCTAAAACAGAGTAGTTGTATTTGGTTTGGATGTATAATTTATTGATAAGAAAGTAGACTTACAGCTGCCTACAGAAAAAATTGTTATAAACAAGAAAATATGCTTTTACACTTAGTGATAACTTACTAAAGTTTGCTAGTATCTTTACCTTTATGAGCTGTCCTTTGTTCTGCTCTGGATCCCAGCCTACTTGAGACAACACTTTAATTCCTGATGTCTTCTGTGAGCGATCAGCTAGAGACAATGTCATCTTACGATGAGTGAATGACTCTGTTGAGTGAGGTCTAAATGTCAGTTTTGTTCTAAATACCGCCTGGCCCTGAAGACCTGTCCCTTGGCGGATAAAGAGATGATTGTGATCACCCTAAAAATGACAACAAACAAATTTACAACACCAGTGGAACACATGGAAGAAGATCAAACAAATACTTGCACATTAACAACTCAGCAATGGAATATATGTACAAGTATGTTTCTAATATTACAATCCATTTCTGTTCTTTGTAGAACCCACCTAAAGACACATTATTTGACCAGGTAATGTATGTATGAGTAAATAAAAACAAGTACTTTTTCCTTGCAAAACACAGTGGTTCATTAAAAGAGGGCCTTTTAAAAGGGTATATAAGCATTTGTAAAATATTATTACCTGCAATGGTTGCTTGTATACATCAAATATTTCAGATCCCAGATGTAGTGACATACTGCCATCAGACCATCGAATGAATCTTGCATTACTTTCCTTAGTAAGATTACCTTCTTTATCGAAAGTTTGCCTCCAGCGAATGGTGTTCTCCACCTTAAGTTTTAATCTGGTGACAGTAATTACACATGTAGAATCAGTATTAAAGTTTAAAATTGCTCATGTTCTAACAATATTGTCATTTCACAGCCTTCAGCTATTACATGACATGACAATAGCAATATCTGACCTTGCTCGCCCTTCTTCATCCAAAGTCTCTTCTTCATCAATTTCATCTTCATATGTTTCCCTGTCAAATGGCCTTGTCTCTACAGACAAGAAGTTGGGTAATTTCACAAAATGAATTTCTCGGCCCAAGTCACATGAAATTTTTGGTATTTCAACATCTATTCTTGTTTCTGGTGGTGGTTCTTCTTCTTTTTCACCTTCATCCTGTGAACATATCAACTGCTGTTGTAAAAAACATAGATTAAATTTACAAAAAACAGAAATAATACTGCAGAATTCAGTAGAGAAAAAAAGTATGGTATCAGCTTTGTTCCAGAAACACTATTGAAGTTTCTGAGGTAATTCAGTTACTAATTTTGACTTACGCTGAAAATGACATACACAATGGGGAAAAAACTTCAGTTTTTCTGCAATGACTGACCAGTAAATACTTGCATCCTCTTTTTTAAATAAGGTAGGTGGTCATAGTTAGGCGCATTCATGTAAATCTCTACATATTCTCAAGGGAGAAAATGATGTGGCATATCAGACTGAATAAATGTGGAGGGCAAGGTAAAAATGTCCTATCATCAGGGCTCTTGAGACCAATCTGGTAACTGGAAACAACATTATTTAGACTCTCATGCACAAAATTATGCCGGAGAAGAGTTGCACTAACTAGTTGCCTAATGAAGTTCCCTGGTCCATCTTTCATGTGACAAAAGAATAACAGTGGCAGCATGTCAAGATAAGCAATTCCAGCCACACTTATTTCTGTAAAGAATAAACATGCCTTTGGGATGTTAGGAAAAAAGGGAAGGAGTATCAAACTCACTGCATAATGTCACCAAGATTTCTTGAAATCTAAATATGGCTGTTAACCCTTATATTAAAATGAAATGTTGTTTCATCACTTGTGATAATTTACTCAAGGAAGTCCTACTTAAACAGCAATTATTGATTTGCTACCTTGACATGTGAACTGTGGTCAGTGGATTTTAGAACTGGAAATGATATGAACACTGTTGCTTATGTGTAACTGGTATCCACACCTGAACACAATCACATGTGGAAAGAGTGAAGTGTCACAATAACATACTTGACTAATGTACTGTGTTCAGAAATTTGGAGATTGGTATGCCCATGCAATGTTGCACCTCCCGTCACCATACCACATAATGCAGCCAGGATCATGTTCCATAATTGGAACACTATCATTTCGGGAGTCCAGGTGTTATGGTGTGGGGAGCCAAAATGTTGCATGGGCATACCTACCACCAAATATCTGAACACTGTACACTCACCAGTCAGTATTATTGTAACACTGCACTCTTTCCCCAAGTACAGCTTTCCAGGGGTGCATTTGGCCCTAATTTCATTCTTATGGATGACAACGTGTGACCGCAGCGAATTGTGCAGATGGAGAAACTACTGGAAAGAAAAGATATTTAGTGGATGGACAGTCCTGAATGTTCCACAGAATTAAATCATATCGAGCAGCTTGTGGAACGTGTTGGGAGACATTCTGCACTATGTCCACATGCACCAATGACTTTCCAGCATTCGTGAACCACATTGATACCGTATTTACTCAAATCTAAGCCGCACCTGAAAAATGAGACTCAAAATCAAGGAAAAAAAATTTTCCCAAATCTAAGCCGCACCTGAAATTTGAGACTCGAAAGTCAAGGGGAGAGAAAAGTTTTAGGCCGCACCTCCAAATCGAAACAAAGTTGATCCATTGTAAAATGAGAGACAATTTAGGTCGAATGAATGACGATACAGCCACAGTAGTTTGGTTTGAGTCGTAAGCTTTCCAGTTAAACTTTACCAGGTAGCCATTGCTATGCGTCAGGCGCTCTGTCCGTATTTATATGGGTACCCTTCCTTTTTCACGTGCTTTGTCTGGTTTGAATTGATTGCTTATTTTTCATTGATCTGATAAGTGCCGTTCTCTCTGTTATAGGTGTTTATGTCACTCTAAGCTGAAAATGCATTACTGTACTGTGTCATGCATTGTTTGTCACATTCGGATAATGAGTGTTTACGACCTGTCGCCACTCGCAGCATGGCTTGCTTTTGTCTTTTGTGCACGTGCACGTTACTGCCGCTTACAACTTTAAAAAAAAAAAAAAGAGAAGAGAGAGAGAGAGAGAGAGAGAGGAATCGACTCATTAGCAAAACAATGGCAAGAGAGTCCTATTTGTTGTTACTTACACTGCTGCTTTCTTTGATAATGATCAACAAGAACTAAATAATAGACTGCGTATGATAGAAGATGTTCTGAACGAGAGTTTAGTGAAAATTTTTCTCAGTTTGAAAATCTTTGCAAGTGCCTCTTTAGTACATTACATTCTGCACAGAAATTAAGAGTCATCTTAGATTTAAAAATCTAGTCAATTACTGTGATTCATTTCTGACTGTATCACTATTAGGCATAAGAATAATATGAATATAAACATGACATGATATGTATATTCTTCCACGTTTGCTGTTGTCTCACTATAGTTTCGTAGTTTATTAGGCAGACAGGATTCAAATGAGATAGCAGCAAACACCAAACAATATATGGCAAACTGTTTATATTTGTATTATTCTTATGGTGAAGATAATACTGCATGTGATTCACAATTCATAAAAGTTCCTATTAGCAACCATCTCTTCTCAGAGGTAGGAAAAAATTCAGAACGTAGAGTTGGCCATATTGACAAACATCCCAAACAGTCTTGCCAGTCGGATTTTCGTAGTACACTGAAATGCTGCTACATTCGAAGATGAACAATACGGATTTTGTAGTTACTTCTTTGGATAATGTATGAAAATGCAGTGGTCGAAACTCGGGGCGGAGGAAAAAGCTTGTCTTCCACCTTTTTTTTTTAAATTTATTTACTGACACAGAGGTTTTGGCGCCAGTATTTATCTTTGTGCCTGAAAAGCATGCCTGTGTAGCACTATATATATTTGACGGCAGAAGTTAGTTGTGGTGGCACCTACCAACATTTTTCAGAACTCCCCCTTGCTTTGCACTCGATTCTAAGCCGCAGGTGGTTTTTTGGATTACAAAAACCAGAAAAAAAGTGCGGCTTACATACGAAAAATATGGTATGCTGCAGAGCATGATTTCCATACATGGTGATCCTTGTAAGAACCATGTCCTCCCTTTTGTAATATCCAGAGGACCATCACACACCATGGTCACTTCCTTTTATTCACTGTCTTTGAATAAGTGTCATTTCTGTTCATCTCATCACGTATCTCTTTCAGACTGCAGCAGTTTTTTCTATGAATGGACCACGCTTCATCCAGCTATGTTATGTGGCAATGACACATCATGTGAAAATTACTTTCGACCTAAAGTTTTGGACACCATACACACAAATAAAGTGCTAGCTTTCTTTCCACCTACTGCTGTACCATTCTTTAAGAGAAGTAGGGACCATTAAAAATCCGATGATCTTGTTATGATTTCTTCTTCTTCTTTTCCTTTCATGTGACATGTAACAAGTTAGAATTGCATGCTAGAGCGGCACTCCAACATTAGTCTCTGTTTTTTTTTTTTGTTTGGTGGACAATGCACTATTTATTGCACTTTCCATGCACTCCTTACAAACTGACCCAAAGATTCATGCAATTATTGCCAGCAGTGAAAGTAGCGATAAAACAGAAAAAGTTCTAGGATCAATGGAGGATTGAATGTCAAACCTTTGAATCTGTAGTCTGGCAATTAGCCACTTCGTAATTAAGCCAAACAGTTGGAAGGTATGGAGGGAAAAGGTATGACAAGTCAAAATTTTCAGCTGGTACATGAATCACACATCTAAAGAGCAATTGGCAACATACTGCCCACAAAAGACTGCTGGATCAACGCAGCATGCCTTGGGATTGGAAAAAGGCACAGGGTTTTCCAGTCTATGTATAGAGTCACAAGACTTATGTGCACAGCTCGCTTAATAATGGTCCTTGAAATTTGCCATTTCAGGTTTTTGAATATTTCTGTTTTGTTATCCCACAAGTTAAACAAACCTACGAGCATTTGTGCTGCCCTTCTTTGTTCTTTTTCAACTTGGTATGGGTTGCACAAAGTTGAACAATTTTCTATGACAGGCAAAGAATGTTTTGTAAAGAAATTTCTTTATACTGCATTTCTGCAGTATCCTACCAATGCACTGATCTCATATCGCTAAAAATTTTTACACACAGATTTTTGTATGAGTTGACTGACTGCAATTGTGAATTATTTGTAAAGAAGTCAAGGATACTACATTTGTGCGTCTTGGAAGTGCATGATTTTATATTTATGCACATTTAAAAAAAGTTGCAAGCCTTTGAAATCTTATCAAGATCTGACTGGATATTGCACTGAAAATTATCTCTTTGGATTTGTCTAATTATAACTGAATAAAATTAATTTGTCATGTCATATACATTTTGCCTTTATTATCTAAAAGGCATCATCACTGGCATATTTCATAGATGCTGCTCTAGATGTGTTCTTGTTCTGGTTTTAGAGCTCTTCTTTTTCTTCTGCTTACTGCCATTCGAAATTTCGTTCACACAGGACTACCGAGTGAATACTCATTTAAATTAGGTTATGTTTTGGATCTGAATGGATATTTGTGCATCTTTTTCACGTAGTATTTTATTATAGATAACTGCATAACAAAGAAAAAATTTAAGGTTACTATTAATATTGTCTGTCAGGACTAGAAAATACAACATGAATGGCAAGGATCTCGATACATTTTCCTGTGGCACTTCTGAAGTTATGTCTACATATATGAATGACTCTCCATCCAAGATAACATGCTGTACCTTTTCTACCAAGAAATCCTCAATCTGGTTACAAATTCTGTTTGATGCATACGATCATACTTTTGGTAGTAAATGTTAATGTGGCACTGAGTCAAACAATTTTCTAAATGCATCCCTCTGACTGCCTCGATTTATTAATTTCAAGATGTCATGTGAAAAAAGAATGAGTTGGGTTTCACACGACTGATGTTTAGGGAATCTTTGCTGACTGGTATGGAGAAATCAATGTGTTTGAGATGCTCAGCATTGTCTAAACTATTGATTTAGCTAACCTGAAGAGCATGCCAATAAAGAAGATCACTCAGATACAACATTGTCAGAATCATCAATTCCTTCCCTCAGTATATATTCACAGTAGCATGTGTAACTATGTCAGTATCATTTACAACATGGGTATCAGACTCACGGCCCACAATACATATTTTTATGCTCCAGCCACTGAATTGATAAACAATTTTGTTTTGGTATACATCCAATGATCTCAATGTACTTTGAAGAATTGGCCCATCAGAATTTGTTTATTAACGAGTGGGTTTAACGAACACTTACTTTCAGCATCTTCCATCACTGCTTCAGTACAAAAAGCAGAAAAAGGCATACCGAAGCTTTCACTTCCAAGTTTATTGTCTAGCACAGCTAATGAACGTACAAACAGCTGCCAGAAAACAGTATGTTGTATAAATTGATTTATTTGATGCACTTTAATAGAAAACATTTTGCTCTGTACAAACAAGAAAAGGTTCACTATCTAGCAACCCTAGCAATAATGTAACGAGCTGCCAAGAAACAACAGCACTTTATTTGAAGTGATATGTCTGATGCGCATTAACATGAAATATTTCACTTTTAATGAGAAACTGAATGAATTTGTTACACATATTAGCTTGTTAAGTTAGTTAGTGTGTGGTAAGTTACTGGAATAGTTTCTTTCATTTAAAGATTCCATTGCTTTATTAGCCTATTCCCTGCATCCTGCAGCTTTGCCTGCGTACAAGTTTGCCACGTATACTAAACACATCTCCACCTCCACTTCTTCCTTTTCCACCAGCCCACTACCCCTCTACACCTTCCACTTGGCTCATGTATCCCTCCCTCCCCCCCCCCCTCCTCTCCCCTCTATCCATCTCAATCTTCCCCAGCCATGCTTACGAGCATGTGCAGCCCCTACAATACAGTTCAATAAAGCACAGTGATACTAGTACCACAACACACGTCATGCAGGACAGGCTAAATACTGGGGGCTTGAAAATTATTAATCGACCCTGACATACAGGTTGCAATGTAAAGCAGGTCGATACTACTAAAAAACGCAACACACCTGTCATCCAGGGCAGCCTACATGTCAGGGCCCAGAAAAATCATTTCTTGCCTCTGACATGTAGACTGTCCAGCAGAGCAGGTCGATTTGGCAGACCGATACTGTAATGACACAACATGTCTATCATGCAGGGCAGTACCACGGTCTGGAAAAACATGTTTTGGCCTGTATCTCAGCTCCTACTGGAGCTAGGAGGTTATAAACTCCACAGTGCTGATACTTGGCAGGGCTGGTGTTTCTGTGTCAAATTTGGCTGATATCAGTTGAGGGGTTTAAGAGGAGATCCAGACATACACATGTACACACTGCTTTATATATACAACAGGTGTTAAGTGACCATCTCTGTTTCAAAATACACTTGCAAAAAGAATGGGTAATCTGGCAGAAATTTTCCTATTTAAATCAAAGCAAACTCATTTAATCTCAAAGCTATTCTGGTGACTGTGACAAGAGTATGAACATTTTGGGGATATGTAAATTAGCTGTGTTTCTTTCTGCTTGTAGCACAGATTTAAATACTTTTGAGGAATTATTGGAACTACTATCATTGCATAACATTACTATAGGACAAGATATAATTAACTATGCTTTTTGAACTTAAAAAAGTTGACCACTGTCACAATTAAATTCTATACTTACAGAAGGCACTCCTTTGTATCATTACAGTAAAAGAAGCAAAGAGAAATTTATGATAGGTCAAGGATTCATACACACTGCATTATACACCAAGAGGTATTACGCGCCAAACTAATGAACATGGAAAATTTCGCAAAAACAATTAATTTCATTAATCTTGAGGCTTACATCAGCAACAGCTCTTTGTTTGCTTAAGTGAATATTCCAGTTCGTTCAATTATACTGAGAGATATTGGCTACAATGATTCTTAAATAGCCCTGGAGGACAACACAATAAATATTTTAATTTCTTAATAACTAAAGGCAATGATACACGAACAATTTTTTGATGTGACTTGGTTGCAAGTTATATTCTTCATGGGTGATGTTAACAGAACACTTACAAAATTTAAACCCAAAACTGTAAGGAAAGATCAGATAATTATGAACATGCGCAACCAAATTAATGCATTCAAGTATATTCTTTGAGAAGAGCAGTTTGAGTTTAACTGAAACTATATTGTATCCAATGTGTGCATAAATAGTAAGCCTGAGAAGTGAATCTGAACACTGTTTGCAGTTTTGGAAGATGAATTTCTTTGTTTTCTTCAATTTTTTCCAGTAAACATTGAATCGGTACCTAACAACATTCCAACAGAGGTAGTTTAAATCCAATACGATTTTCATTTGAAGGCAAGAGAGGGAATAAAGAACTTGTACTTTCTCCTAGCAATCATCGGTGCAATTAGAAAAAGCCAAGAAAGTATTCTCATAACTTATAACATAAAATGTACATTTAGATATCTAAAAAAAGTTGAAAGTGAAGAACACATATCATTAAGAATAAAGGTTAAATCGCAGAAAAAAAATGCAAATTTTAAAGTTTTCCTGGCAAATTGAATGTTTGAAGGAATGCTAGGCTTGCAGTGGCTTGTCGTCAACTACACTCCACAATATTTCAACTGGCCACTTGCCATTCACCCTAAGGTGACCCATCGAAAACTTATGAAGACATCCTCTGTTTCGAAATATATAGGGTGAGTCACTGACTACTGCCACCTAGAATAACTCCGAAAGTATGATAGTAGCTGAAAAGTTTGTGGGACAAATGTTGCATGGAACAACAGGGGCCATAATATGACGTTGGTTTTTTGTTGCTAGGTGGGGTTACTTCAGAGATATGAAGGTCAACTTTGCTTTTTAAATGGGATGCTATAGTTTGGTACTTATTTTCTGATAGCGGCTATCAAGAGGAATCCAATGGTGTGTAACAGTAAGGTCTTTGAAAGTCAATGAAGGTCACAGAGGTTGACTTGAGACATTTTATGCTAGAGACATTATTGCCTATCATACATATCATATAGCTGAAGTGTATAACAGAGACATTGGAGCTTCGTATTTTTTGTCTACAATGCCTCTTACTTCAAGAACTAGAAATCATCGTAAAATCAGTGAATATGAATCTGTATGTGTCTGGGCTAAAGGTTCAGGCAATTGTGTTAATGTTCGAAGTGATTACCACTGGTAATCTTCTTATCATGGATTGAGTGGTATTCCTTATCACTTCGGCACTTATCGAAGCACATTCTCTGACAATTCTCTCTCGTATATCGTGCAAATAGTAAATATTCGACGAATAAGATTTATCCATCTAATGTGCCACTGATATGTAAAGAAGATTCGACTGTTTTGCACTACAACACTAGTATCGCCGAATCAAGCGAATGTGAACAATGTATTCCTTCCAAGAATAAGTCGATATGCTTCTCATTTACTGAAAATGCCAACGAAATTCAGTGAGAGCTAGAGACTTATACGCTGAAAGATATTCTCAACGTACTCACCCTACATGTCATACGTTTAAATATGTGTATGATAAATTGAGAACAATTGGATCTTTAACGTGCTGGAAACATACCCGGCAAAAGACAGTTAGTAATGAGGAAATGAAAACTGGTACTTTTCCCACTGTGGTTCGAGATCCTTGTGCTAGATCGCATCAAATCGCAAGGGAATCTGGCATGAGCCAGAATAGTGTTGTTCGCATTCTGCGTTGCCATAAATATCATCCTTACCACACAAATTTCCACCAAGAATTTGACTGGTTTGGATTGTATGCATAGCAATGAATTCTACTGATGGGATCAACTTCAGATTCAGATGGATAACAAGTTTATTAAATTGATTTCATTTACTAACGAGGCTACATTCACAAACCATGGCAATGTTAATTTGCATAACATGCATTATTGGGCAACTGAAAATCCATGTTGGCTGCAGCAAGTTGTACACCAAAAACCATGGTTGGTGAATGTATGGTGTGGGATTCTGGAGGACAGAATTATAGGCCCCTATTTCATCGAAGGAAATCTTAATGGTGTGAAGGACACCACATTCCTGCAAGAAACATTAAGTCTGTTACTGGAAGAAATACCTTTAGGAGAAAGAAACAGAATGTGGTATCAACATGATGTGCATCCAGCACATTTTTCGCTAATGGCTAGAAATGAGTTGCAGAGACAATTCCCAAATCGTTGGGCTGGACGCGAAGGAGATGTGTCCTGGCCAGCTCGTTGGCCAGTGACTCACCCTGTATATTGTGAGTATTCTGCGCACATGTCAAGATCATGGTGTCGGACTGAAAATTATGGAGGATTCTTGCTATTTTAAACTAAATATTGTGAACAAATGCTAGATATTTTGCTGGCATACTCAGCTCTTTATCCAATCCTTGTTTCTTGGTTTTAACCGATAGTGCCCTGTTAATCTGACAGGAAAAGCAAGCTCTTTAGGCCAAGTTTCTGCATCTGAAGTTGAAAGAGTTCCACGTACAAGTGTTTCAAGCTCACTCATTGTTTGTGACATTGGGTAACAATATTACAATTGTGAATAAAAACTGGTATGAGTGGGTTTATGATAAGCTGAATGCATCAGAGAGCCGTCATTTTTCCATCCAACCAAACTATCCAGGCATCCAGGAAAAGCAGACAACCATCTTTCTCTACTTCCATAGTGAACCAGATGTTCTTATGAGTAGAGTTGAGGTGATGGTAAAAACTCTATTAATTTATCTTTTACACGAGGCCACACTATGAAAGTACCATCCACATACCTCCAAAATACAGTTAGCTGAAGGGCTGCTGATCCTTGTGCTCTCTCCTCAAAGGTTGGTAACCAGAGAAGAAGGACCCACAGCATTGCCATCAGCCTGCTCAAAATATTCATGGCTGAACATAAAATAGTTTGAGGGGAGAGTACCGAAACAAACCAGTGATGTCACCTCCAGCAAAGAAGTATGTTTCCCTACGTCACGTGTGAGGCTCCTAATCTTGCTTAGTATTGGCAATGAAGGTAGACCTCTTTTATGAGTTTTGGGAAAGCCAAAGAGTCTTGGTGGTATGCAACTACATGGTCTTAATCTCTTGAGGTAATGAGGAAGAATACAGGAATTCAGAAGTCTCCTGTTGCGTATGTCCTGTACAATCATAAGCCGAGTCACTTAGTAGACCGTACAATTACCAACATACAAACTACGAGACAACAGTACTTTTGCACTACCTTTATTCACACTCAGTACCACCATGTTGTGATCCTCTCAGTGATTTTGTAGTGCAACACTGCACTGAGGAAGAACTTTCGAAACAGCACAAGTTTTTCTTCTTATTTTTTGTGCAACACCCAAAGGACAAATTGCTGTGCTCTCTTGAAAGCTACATCTCAAAGCAATAACTTAATCTATGTGTAAAAGGCTGTGCTATTAATCACTGAGAGGATTCCGAAATTTTTGTATTGGAAGTCAATAAAGGTAATGCAACAGCACTGTTGTGTCATAGTTCTTATAGTTATAAGATGTACGGTCTACTAACTGATTCTGACTACGGGAAGATGATTACAATCCTACAGGATAGAATGAAATTTTCACTCTACAGCGGAGTGTGTGCTGATATGAAACTTCCTGGCAGATCAAAACTGTGTGCCGGATTGAGACTCGAACTCGGGACCTTTGCCTTTCGCGGGCAAGTGCTCTACCAACTGAGCTACCCAAGCACGACTCATGCCCCATCCTCACAGCTTTAATTCCGCCAGTATCTCGTCTCCTACCTTCACACAGTTTTAATCTGCCAGGAAGTTTCAATCCTACAGGATGTGTGCAGCATGAGACTCCTCACTCCTGAATTAATTCTCATTTCCTCAAGAGATTATAAAGGGGTTAAGAACACATGTCTGCATATCATCAAGAGTTTTCGGGCTTCCTAAAATATATAAAGAAGATCTACCATTATGACGAACAGCAACTTCACATATGACTTAGCCAAACATCTTGCTTTGACACCGTAGGTGGGCAAATGTTCACATCTTTTATGAACCTTGGCTGATTTTGTCAACATTCTGGGGGCATTCTGTTTAGTAGTTTGGACCATTTAGTTACCTTTGATGACATGTCTCTTTTTACACAGGTCCTCTCACAGATTCTTTGACATTAACTGGTAATCTGTTTCAGGTGGACATCATTGTTTTGTTTTGACAAAATCTTCCCTCAACGTAGGTTTTGTTCACCATGAATCTTTTCAGCAGAGTGACGATGTTGTCATGGGTTGCCCTCTTGTCTCCCCTGGTGGCCAACCTTTTTACGGAGGACATTGATGAGAGAGCATTTGCATCAGGGACCCTTCAAAGCAACTCTATTTTGGAGATATGTGGGTGTGGTCACAAAAAGAAGATACATTAATGGGGTTTTCACATCCATTCATAAGAATGTCCACTTCACTATGGAATTAGAGAAAGATGGTAGTTCACCTTTCCTGGGTGTTTTGGTTAGACAGAAGAATAATAGCCCTCTGGAACATTTAGTTGCAACTATGAGCACACCAGAAGGACAGATATACAGAGCTCATACAGTCTCAGATGTAGATAATTTGCCTACACAGCTTACCCACCTAAATACAGGGTTCTGAGAAACTGCACATTCTACCAGTTAAAACCAAGAACCAGGAAGTGGATCAAAAGTAGAGCACCTAGCAAAATCTCTAGCTTTTCTTCCACTTGTTGGCAACATTTCCTTTAGAATAGCAAGAATTGTCTGTAATTTTTCAGGTGAAAATGGTTTTCCATCTCCACTGAAGACTGCCAATCTACCAGAATCAATGAAGGACAATTTGTTATTGCAGAAGACAGAAATTTGCAGAATACCTTGTCAGTATTGTATGGCTTATACAGGCCAGACCTCTCGCACTGTGGAAGAACACTGCACCGAGCATCAATGCGACAATTGTATTTTGGAACCAAGTTAGTCTACAGTTGCCAAACATTGTATCTCCACCAAACATTCAGTGAAATTTGATGAAACAATAATTTTGGACACAGTAACATCTTCTCGGGACTCCATTATTAAAGAATCCATGGAAATACACATCACAAAAAATCTGATGCATTGTGACATTGAATACCAGTTGGACAATGCATTGAAATCCTGTTATTTTCATGACTTGCTGTAATTGAAGGCAACACGCTATGCTTATGGCCATGAGCACTGAGGATAATCGAGTCCGCAGTTCCGCCAGCGAGGGCACTGCAACCAGGGAGTGTGGTCAGTCTGCAACCATGATCTTGAAGAATGTGTGGCTTACTGACAGTGTACTACATATTGCGGAATGGAGGACACCTTCGTCAATCTTTGATAGCTCACATAAGGATGACTAGTAGGTGTCCAGTTGAAATATCATGCAGTATGGGTGACGACGACTGCCTGCAAGCCTAAAATTTCTTCAAACATATAGTATGCTTGTCAGCCCCAATGTGTTAATCTGTAGCTGCTGAGTTATTAGACAAAAATGTGAAATAATTACATCTTCTATGACAGGTAAACCTCCTTCTTCAGCAGCTGCTTCATCATCATCATCTACTCTTCGTTCCTGGTCACTTCCTGCATCACGACTTCGTCTTTCTTCCTGCTCCTCTTCATCCTCATCAGACTTCTTTGCTTTTTCAGCTGCAGCTTCTTCATCTGTGCTAATATCATCGGCATCTCCAAATAGTGCCTCAGCAGTGGCTGAAATACAATAGGACTTGAATTTAGATTTTAAAAGTTATTTGCATCGTATATTGGGGGGGGGGGGGAGAAGTAGAGGGAGGAAGGGGTGTACAGGGGAGAAGGAGGGGGCAGAGGAGGAGGGAGGGAGAGAGGGAGGGAGGGAGGGAGGGAAAGAGAGAGAGAGAGAGAGAGAGAGAGAGAGAGAGAGAGAGAGAGAGATAAGGAGAAAACTCACCATATAATTGAGGCACCGAGCAGCGAACAGATACAAAGACAACACTGAAAAAGTTGTTAGGCATGTCTGATGTCTGAGACTTACGTTACAAGCTACATTTTGTTCATAACATAAACTCAGATATGAACTACACTTAATATTAAGTAACTGCAATGATAGAGAAATCTGTCTTATTTGGGTTGGGTGAAGTAAACACTTCATATGAGCAATATATAGAGAGTGAGGTAACGGGCAAGTTGTGGTGGCCTGAAAATATTCTTAGTTCGGAGTTGGCATGGTCGCGCTGGGTCATCTCGGTGGGCCGCGGCTCATCAGCGGCCGCATGGTGCTGAACGTTATCCGGTGTCCAGGGACCACGTGGCTGGGAATTCCGTGGTGACGTTGTGTCGATGAAGGAGACATGCCAGGAATACCAAAGATGGCGGACTTTGTGAAACCTTAATGGCTACCATTTCACAGTTTGTATAGAAATTAATAGTAGCCAGATGAATCATGATACCTCAAAAAAGAACATGTACCTTACCATTATTTGCACGACGATTCTGATGGTGTAATCAGATTTTCAGTATCTTTATTAGTTTTAAGTTTAGTATGTGACAATAAATTATATAAGTAACACCCAGCAATTAATTTCCAAAATCTAAACAGTGTCTTTAGAAAGCTATTGGTATAAATTACAGGCATGTAACTTGAATAGTACAAGAGTTATTGGAGGTCAAAGTGGCCGATTACTATCGATCGTATCAGGCCATAAGTACTCCACAGTTACACGAAAAAACAGTGGCAGCATGCTTATAAATATATTGATTTGTCTATGTCTTTGTTTATATCCAACATATCCTATTCATGAAGAAATTGGTTAAATATTTACTGTGTTTTAGAAAGCACGGAGACATTAGGCTACTTTTTTTCTGTTTGTTTCTGTTCCTCTGATATATGTTTATTTGATTTGTTTATGTATTTAATAATGTGTGTTAGAGCATGTTTATGGTTCAGCCATAGGAATATTTATTTAATTTCAAGTTACTTACATGTAAATCCAGTATTTCAAATGTGTTTCATTATGTTTGTGAGTGTGCATTGGCTTGAAGACATGGCAGGAGTGCTCTAGCCAATCACAGTGCTTGTTACAAAAGCAGACGACTACCGAAGTGGTGGAGGACTGAACAGTACGGGAGAGGATGGAGAAAGTCCTGAACAGAGTGGCGTGAGTATGGCACAGAAGATGATGGACGGAAAGTGCTGGACGACAGTTGCGGTCAAGAGTAGGGAAAGCGGAGCAGTTTGCGTGTGGTCGCGGAAGTTAGAAATATTTCATAGTGCCGACTCGCTCAATTGTGAGATTTCCGTGGCTTCTGCAGTGAAGACACAGTACGCGTTTAGAAGTGAATATCCCACAAGCTAAGTTGTTGTTCATGACTAATTACGTTAAGTAGAAATCTATTGTTTACCTGTTATTCAACTTATATTTTATTTTATTTTATTTTATTGCTGGACCATCGACACCAATAAATGTTTTACAGTAATAAAGGGCATTCTTAAAGGTACTTCTGCTGTCGAACTCATCATTTAAAGTCGTTAAAATAGTGCCTGAAGAATTTATTTAATTGCAATCTTTCATGTATAAATGTTTATGTTACATTCAAAATTCACAATTACCGAGTGATAGGAATCTTCGACCATTCGATTCTTGTGTATATTCATATTGTATACTGTAGACTCAGCAGTATTTGGCTTGTAATGCGGCAACTATGTATCCTAGCCCCTAGACAATGAAACCAGCCAAAACTTTTAACATTTCATCTCTGAGTCTGTGGGTACGTAGTTGAGGGCCATCACCACATCATATTTTTCTATTTGAAAGCCCGTAAGAGTTTGCTAAAGGCAACATGGCCATAGCTGTATTTGACTTTTGGAAGCAGTTAGAGAAGAGAGAGACTATGGTGCAATACACATTTTCTTTCAAATCTCACATGGAAATGAGTTTCAGTAATACTGTGTCAACCTACATATTTAGCATAGGAAAATAAAGTTAATAAAGAAATTCTGAAGAAACTGTTCTAAAGCATTTTTACTTAGCTCAAAGGTTCCATCTTTTTCTTGTCAAAAAATCGGTCAAATGCATAAAAAAAGAAATTGTGTTTGTAACAGGTCTGTTCAATGTAGTGAATAGGGAGAGTCCCTTAGCGGAAGATGTGTGGATAGTGAAGCACTTCAAACTACCTCTGTGTTAATCAATGTATAAGGGGCATTCAAAAAGAAATGAGACGGAGGCATAATTAGAGAAAACAGTAGCTGTATGTTAGAAGTATTGACCCTGGCTGCTGAGACACGAAGACAACCAAGACAAGACACCACCTTGTGTCCCACTGTAACATAAGGCTGTCTCATAAAATTCCCGGGGCTGTGATGTTAACCAGTTCTGCACACACAGCTGGACGACAACCTCCACACAAGTACACGAAAGGTTATGCTGACGTTCTTCTTTGAGCAAGGTGACCCCCTTCTGATTCACTTCCTGCAGCATGGGACAACATTACTCACAAACCTTGACCACCCTTCGCCAAGTGATCAAAACAAAATGAATACGCAATCTTACCTGTGGGGTCGTTCCGCTCCACAACAATGCAAAGCCTCATACGGCCAACACAGTCACGGCACTCCTGCAGAAACTCAAATGGGAGGTTCTCGCTCACCCTCCACACAGTCTGGACGTCTCTCCCTGTGATTACGACATTTTTGGTCTCTGCAAAAAGGCTCTGATGGGCAAACGATTCACCTCGGGTGATGACATCCAGCTGTAAGTGCGGAACTGGTTAACATCACATCCATGGGTATTTTATGAGACAGCCATTCACCGCCTTGTGTCACAGTGGGACAAGTGTATCAACAGCCAGGGTCAATACTTCTAACACACAGGTACTGGTTTCTGTAATTATATTGTCGGCTTGTTTCTTTTTGAACAGCCCTTATAGTTTTCCTGAACCATTATTTCTGATGCAGCAAAATGAGAATCCACAAGAGAAAAGTGTCAAATTACATAGTGACAGGGTGGGTGGTTATTATTTACCTTCAGAAAACAAAATTCCAGTTCGGCTAATACATACATCTGAAGTCTAATAATCATAATAATAATAACAATAATAACAACCCCTTTCCACTTTATTCTAATTAACATTATTTTATTTTTCACTGACAGTACTTCAATATTTACTCTAGTTTTTTTTTTATCTCCCATCTTCGTCCATCTTTGGTTTTATCCTTCCGTCTATTTTTTACTTTCCCCTTAGTTCTTAACTGAACCATTCATTCCTTATTTCTCATTCTGTCCTATCATTTCTAGACTGACTTTAAGGGAGGAATCGAGGAATATTTCACAACACTAAAATGGTACCATAGCTATAAGACTGGGCTGATTATAGCGCACAATGAGATATTTAAGCACATTGTACCATCTGTGAACAGAATGGGAAGTAGCTCTATGTTGTACAATGGAAAGTATTTTCTGCCATACACTTCACCGTGATTTCCTGAGTATAGATGTAGATCAAAGCTGGCACAGTACTGACGAAAGTACTGTCGCTGACCTTCTACACTCTCTCTCTCTCTCTCTCTCTCTCTCTCTCTCTCTCTCTCTCTCTCTCTCTCCCCCCCCCCCTCTCTCTCCCCACTCCCCCTCCTCCTCCTCCTCCTCCCCCCCCCCCCCCCCGAGGTGGTCCCACTCAACTTGGGGCCTGAGTGACCTAACCTTGCAAAACCTTTCTGTCCTTTCCTGCTTGTGGAAGGAACTAACAGTTCTAAAAGCCAGCTGTAGGCTTTCTCACTTTGAAAGTCTCAGTACTGAATCTCACCTCCTATAGATAAGAAATGGCCAGGCAACATCTCCTGTGATGCATCATACAGTGTGTGTAATTGACACGTACTTACATACATACATACTCTGCAAGGCACTGTATGGTGTATGGCACCAAGTTCACTATCAGTCAATTGCTTCCCTATTCCACTTCCAAATGGAGTGAGGGAAAAACAACTGTGTATGTGTCTCTACATGAGCCCCACTTATCTAGTCTTTGTGCTCCTTGCATGAAATGTATGTTGGCAGCAACAGAATCGCTCTGCAATCAGCTGCACAAGCAAGTTCTCTAAACTTCCAAACTTCCTCAACAGTGTTCCACGGATGGGGGGGGGGGGGGGGGGGGGGAATCATCCTCTTTGCCAGTATTCCCATTTGAGTTCATGAAGCATCTGCATACTAGTCTCGTATTGACCAAACCTACTGCTAACAAATCTAGCAGCTGATTTAATGTCTTCCTTTAATCCAGCCTGGTGGAGACCCAAACACTTGAGCAGAACTCAAAAATTGATCAAACAAGTGTTTTCTTCTACGTGATCTACATTTTCCTAAAATTCTCTCAATAAACTTAAGTCGACTGTTCGAGTTTCCAAAACCATATTTAAGCATTTGCTCCATTTCATATAGCTTTACTTCAACAGTTGGGTCTGCCTTTTAATTTTTCAAACTGCCGTACAATTTTTCTTGTCAATCTGCCGGGACTAATTTGTTGGACATGCCCAAAGAATATGGGCACATTTTCCTAATTTCACCCGTAATGTTTCCTACATGGTTGTACACTTAAACTTTCCTACTGTTGCTGTCTTTCTTTTGCAGATCTTATAATGGGGGTGGTTATACTTATCTAACAATAGCATATTCATTAACTTCTAGGACGACACAAATAATGGAAGATCATGAACTTCTAGTTTCCAGCCTGCTATCAAACAAATAGTACTTGGCCTTACTGATCATCTCTACAAGGGCTACAATCACTTCCAGGAATGAGACCTGTTCAATACGCCAGTTCCCCTGCAGTAACAACTGAAAATTATTTCAATGGCCCTTTTGCACAGAACCATGGTGAAAGTTTTTTCTGCTTACAATGTAGTTACAGCTCCCTAGCATAACTTATCCTGTGCATGGAAGGTATATGACACTGAAAATAACATGGTTCACAGATGAGGCATAATTCACTTGTATTGTATGTCAACTGCCACAACACTGGCAATTATTTGGATGGGCAAAAGTCTGGAGAAAGTCACTACAGATATTTACTAACGAACTTTGAACAAACCCATCAATCAGTTGAAAGATTATGAACTTCCGGAGAATTACATCAAGCAACACTGGGGAATTAGTCAGCATCTCTTCCTCAAATCAATTCCTAACCATAAAGATGGTTTCCTCACTGCTATGTGATCTAGTCATATAACTGGTACAACCAACTTCGGGTGCTCTTATTAGATTTTTATTGCTAAATACTGACTGATATATTTCATAAAAATGAGGTGCTAATTTCAAAAATTTTACAAAGTATTATCTATACAGGAACTGAGATACAATGGTGGAGCACACATATGAAGAGGAGGTGAGACATGGGAGTATTAAGAGGATGAGTACCATGTGTCAAGTTAGTCAACACAACATTTAGCCTTGGTTATCTGCAAAGAGAAGTTTGAAGTGTACCTGAAATATTTACTTAAGATTTTTATATTAGTGCATGTTTGGTGAAAGCTATTTGGGTAACAGAAAGGAAATACGCTAAGTACTACAAGAACATATGAGAAGCAGTGTTTCATATACATAAATTTTTGAGGGTGGGATCAGAAATATAGGTTTAGCTACATGGAGAGTATTCCCAATATGTCTATTGTGCTGGGGGAAAAGATGAACCTTGTCCTGTGGGCTTAAAAGAGTAATATGGATAGGTATTAAATTGGCAACATTCTTCAGTACTCTCTCTCTCTCTCTCTCTCTCTCTCTCTCTCTCTCTCTCTCTCTCTCTCTCTCCCTCTCTCTCTCTCTCTCTCACACTACAGACCTAATCATGCAGCCATTCAAGCACTCTCCTACACTCCACCTCAAACTTTTGAAAATGACCTTTAGGTCACCTGAGCAAGAAGAAACTTAGAAGAACGATATTTTCATGCTAGGCATATTAATCAATGCTCCCAATCTGTTGTCACGCTGCAGTGCTTAAGATTATTGCTTGGCAACTAGTAACTTGGTACCCCGTGTTTCACCACAACAGTTAACACCGGACCCCCTCCCCTCCATCAAAATATAGGAAGGTTTCTGTGACACTATTGAATGCAATGTCATCTGGGTCTTGTAAGTATGGTTTTGTAGCATTCAAACTACCATACTGATTGACACCATTAACAAGAAGAAGAAGAAGAAGAAGAAGAAGAAGAAGAAGAAAAGAAATCAAGTACAAACATGGCAAATATATTATTTCTGTCATCTTCAGTTATACCTCCTGGTTCTGCATCACTATCATCTCCTTCACTTGCTGCTTTTCTTCTTTCACCTTCTGCATCACTTGCATCACTCCCAGAGGCTACTGTTGCTATTTTCTTTTTTGGTTTTTTCTTTATTTCTGCATCAGAGCCACTTTCATCACTAATGACTGCCCGCTTTCGTTTCCTACAAAAGAAGATCAACAAAAGACACACTGTTCAAATAATATCTGTTTTGCTAACATCTGGGTGTGATAGTTGTCTTTTAGACCACGAGTGTACTCAACAAATGAATTTGGTGGTCTAGATGTATTCCTAAATATAATTCTTCTAGGTTGTAACACAGCACTAAATACCAACATAAATAAGTGTCTACAGCTTACTCTTTTAAGATACAGAAACTAAGTTTTCAACAAAACAGATGGAAGTGTAAGTAATTTCTCAAAATGCATTCTCAATTATATCATTTAAAGATGTTTAAATCTCTCTTTCGTGGAAAAAATATCACATGAATTTTCTGACGTTTTTATTTATATAATAGAACTCCCAGAGCATGTGTTTTCATTAATAAATATTAAACTCTTCTGTAAAGCATCAATGAAAAACTCTGTAACAGAAAATCTATGGCATTAACAAAAATGCAACTTCCCTCCCCCCCCCCCTGTCTCTCTTTCTCTCGCGCGTACGCGCGCAGGCACGCGCACATACAAAACATGCAAACTGAATTAACGATCAGCTCCAAGATGGTAAGCCAACGAGGATGAGAACTTATCAGAGTGTAGAGGTTTTTGGTGCAGAGAGAGAGAGAGAGAGAGAGAGAGAGAGAGAGAGAGAGAGATTACAATATATTATTTTAATTATGAATTTATATTTATAGACTGGTGCAGTTTTCTATCATGCATAAAAAAATTTTCTAGGTGTCTGTTTTATACATACTGGACATTAAATAAAATTGTCTTTTGGTTTCTGTAGCTTCTGCTACATTCCCAAGCACAAAACATATCTTTCTCAGTTAGTACATAATGTAAAATTCTGGCTATATCACTGGATTATCTGTGTCCCCTGTGTCAAAATCCTCCTCCTCTTTTACACTGTGGGTAGCTTCTCTTCATCATAGATTCTGAAGTATTCTGCTTCCCACCTTTCTCTTTCCCTCTTATTCTGGGGAGACCACAATCATAGATTAGCACCTTTTTAGGTTCAGTTCCTTGAAATTAATTTCAATATTTCCTATAACAGTATCTTTCCCCATAAGTGGATACAACCTATGAATGGCTTTGAAGAATACTAAAACATTTGTTATGTATTGTTGCACTTACAAGCACACAGACCACATGATATTCAAGGCAGTTAATTGGCTGGAATAAGGCACCTGTGAATGTTCATCTCTGTTTTTCAAACCACACCTGAACAAATCTAGCAATCTGAAGTGGTATCCTTCTATCTTGCTACATGGTGTATTCTCGAAGCTACCAACTACACTTCAAGATGCACTTAGTCACTTCATATATCTAAATCAATTCTGGACAGTATCTGTAGTTTGTGCAAACTATGATACTGGGTATTCATTTCTTGCAGATCATTCTGATTCTTCACTACATAAACGGCTAATTCAGGACTGATGGTAATTGTGTTACATTAACTTTAATTTATTTTTTAAAATACTTTTCAGTGAGGGGTTACCCTAGTTACTGAAGAGTGATTTTCACTTGCTACAATTCTCAACCAATGAGTTTGTGTAATGAGTCAACAACATGGGCAGTGTTAAGCTCAATATACTAAACACTAGCAGTCGCAGATACATCCGTTCAGTTTCTTCCAAGTATTAATTTACAAAGGCTAAAAGATGGTCCACAACTACATGCTACGATTTTGTTGCACAGATATTGGGCATATAATAAACTATCTCATATCTCGTATGTGCAAATGATACAGCTTCAATCTACTGCTGGCCAGCCATCTGTTGGTATGGGAAAGAACTTTAAGCAGCATATGACTATGCTCTTGCAAAGTGTATTTTATACTCAACTCGGGACAGATAACAACTTGTAAAGGACAATTTTTTTCTACGGTCAGCACTCGTACCTTGACTGTCGTTGTGGGAGTGGGAGACGGTAGGGTGCGGGAAGTCAGACATGTGAAGAATGGTCCAAATGGTCAATACAGTGGCTTTTTTTAAAGCAAGTTTTCCTGCATTAATTTACTTTGTGATTTACCCAGTGAACTCAAAGACTGGTGAAATTACTTGTGAACAGACATGGAAATATACAATTATTTATTAAAGCTTGTAACTCCTCACATAATATGGTGTAATACTAAAATGAGAAAAGCAATCTCAACTCATGAGAGGTTGACAATGATGCTATAATTCATGGCAACTGGAAAAAGTTGTAAGGATTTGGAATTTTCCATTGCACTGTCCAAAGCCAGTGATAGTGATAGTGATGATGATGATGATGATGATGATGATTCGTTTGTGGGGCACTCAACTGTGCGATCATCAGCGTCCGTACAAGGTCCCAATTTTTTACACAGTCCAATCTAGCATCTCCAAAGCCACTGCTGAATTAAATACTAATCACTTGCAAAGTTACAGATTTAGCTACTTTGCTTAACTCTTTGTGACAAACAGTACCTTTTTTTATTTTTTTTATTTTATTACTAATGCCTGTTTGCTAAAGAGTCAACTGCTCTCATTTTGTCTATTGAAGAACTGCCTTCTTATCCTGACAGCTATATTCCTTGCTCTTTACATACATGAACATGTGAGACTCCTTCATATGAAGCATGTTTAGAGAATAAGTGTGCTGCGACCATAAAGGATACGTTTTTTTTTGTTTTTGAGAGTTGGCAATACGGAGTGGTAGAGGAAGGCCGGGGGGGGGGGGGGGGGGGGGGGGGGGGGGCGGCAATCCCCTGACCAGAGCTAGCATCGCAGGAACACAATGGTGTGTAAACTCATGTTGTAGTGTCCAGATGCAAGAAAGATGTTGGTAAGAAATCCTACAAAGTGCGAGTTATGTGCTGTGATCAACTTCCTACTTGCAGAAGGAATAACACCTACAGAAATATTTTCATGAACCATAATGAGTTGCAGCACAGGTGTTATGAACAGAACAAGTGTGTTTAAGTAGTGTAGGGAGTTTAGAGGCAGCAGGACAAATATTAATGATGAACAGGGAAGTGGAAGAACTTCCATGTTGACTGATGAGTTGGTGCAAAACATTGAGGAAGCTGCTGTGAAGGCTGCTGATGAGTTGGTGCAAGAAACTGGGGAAACTGCTAGTGAAGACTGCTGACTGACAGTGGATGAAAATTTCTAACATGTTTCCACAACTCTCCAGAACTCTCATATAGGAGACACTCACAGCAACACTGGGATGCTAGTGCAAGATGCGTCCCAAAACAGCTAACAGAGCAGCACGGGAAAAATATGGTCAATAGCACCTGCACGTCCTTGAGCGACTTCAATTGGAAGATGAGGACTTTCTGAGCTCTACTGTGGCTGGAGATGAAATGTTGGTGGCTTATTACATGCCTGAGAAGAAAAGAATCATCACAGTGGTGTACAGCATTTTCCTGTCGGCCAAAAAATTCAAAACCACAATTTTCGTTACAAGAATCATAATTTGGTTGAATTTCGGCCTCGGATGAACTATCAATGCTTAACTATATTGTGAGACTCTAAAAATATTCCTAAGGAGCGTCCAAAGCAAAAGGAAGAGAATGCTGATGAGAGGGGTGTGCCTGTTATAAGACAACACTCATCTTCATACAGCCTTTAGCTACCATAATGCTGTTGGACTCCTTTGGTTGGGATGTTTTGAAACACCTCCTGTATTCTCCTGACTTGGTGCCTTCACATTATCTTTCCACCTCCCTGGAAGCACATATGACTAATTCAATTTTCAACTGACAAGCAGATGCAGAAAGAGGTTCCGAATTGGGGAAGGAGCTCTTGAAGGAGGGCATAAAGAAGCTTGTGCCATGGCTCACTATATGTGTTGAACAGGACGGTGATTATGTGGAAAAATAGTCAACACGTGTATCAACAATATCCTGTATTTTGTTTTCAAATATACTTTTTCTAAAAAAATGTAAAACTCTAGTACACTTACTTTCTGAATATGCCTTGTATTTCTATAAATTCGATCAACTCCCTTGATCAAAGACATGTATCAGCCTTTTAAGAATTAAATGTAGATAGAAAGATGATAAACATTAGATTGAACTAACATACACTTTTTTAGGGCCAGATTTGCGGTGATTTCTGGTCCACATGCTATAATCTGCCTGCGCACATTTGACCTATTCCCAAATATTTGGTATGATTTGTCTGTGTAGATGCAATATGCGGAAACAAACTGTATTTTGTGTACCATCTTGACCCTGCCTCTCTTTTACAATTTTTGAAACAATTTGGAAGGAGTGTGTCTTTCAGCTTAACCTCTTCACTTTCAAGGGCTTCTAATGTATCCTTTTTCTATGTGCCATCATTGAGGATATGTTTACACCGGAAAACAAATGTGACTATGAAGTAGCAAATTAAGACAGTAATTCATTGTTTTCCAAGGACAATCAATCTCACCCCCCCCCCCCCCCCTTAAGATCCCATTTCATAATGGAGCTCTTAAAAAATGACTACTCATAATAGCTGTTAGTACAATTTTGGCTTTTGAGAACTTATTATTTTGCATTCTGGTGGTCATACCAATTAAAACAATGACATACCTATATTCACATGGAAAGTTTCATTTCTTTGACGAGTAGTAGCCAGCCAACCCCACGTCAATCTACATCTGTTGCTGTGGTTTCCAGTCCATAGACTGGTTTGATGCAGCTCTCCATGCTACTCTATCCTGTGCAAGCCTCTTCATCTCCAAATAATTACTGCAACGTACATCTTCTGAATCTGCTTACTGTATTCATCTCTTGGTCTGCCTCTACGATTTTTATCCTCCACGCTTCCCTCCAATACTAAGTTGGTGATCCTTTGACGCTTCAGCACAAGTCCTACCAACAGCTCTATTCTTCTAGTCATATTGTGCCAGAAATTCCTCCTCTCCCCAATTCTATTCAGTACTTACTCATTAATTACATGATCGACCCACCTAATCTTCAGCATTCTTCTGTAGCACAACATTTTGAAAGCTTCTATTCTCTTCTTGTCTACACTGTTTATCGTTCATGTTTCACTTCCATAAATGGCTACACTTCATACAAATACTTCCAGAAGACACTTCCTGACACCTTAATCTATACTCTATGTTTACAAATTTCTCTTCTTCAGAAATATTTTCCTTGACATAGCCAGTCTACTTTTTATATCCTCTCTACTTCAACCATCATCAGTTATTTTGCTCCCCAAATAGCAAAACTCATCTACTACTTCCCTCCTTTCAAGACACTGTCCATTCCGTCCAGCTGCTTTGCTGTCTCTGACAGAATTACAATGATATCGGCAAACCTCGAAGTTTTTATTTCTTCCCCCATGGATTTTAATTTCAATTTTTCTTTTTTTTCCTTTACTGATTGCTCAATATACAGACTGAATAACATCAGGATAGGCTACAAACCTGTCTCACTCCCTCCTCAACCACTGCTTCCCTTTCATGCCCCTCGACTCTTGTAACTGCCTTCTGGATTCTGTACAAATCGTAAATAGCGTTTCGCTCCCTGTATTTTACACCTGCCACCTTCAAAATTTGAAAGAGAGTATTCCAGTCAACATGGTCAAAAGCTTTTTCTAAGTCTACAAATGCTGGAAACGTAGGTTTGCCTTTCCTTAAGTGAACAATAATCATTAGAACTGATTGGAATGTGTAACATTACAACTGTGCGAGTTGGCACTGCACGAAGTGTGTCACATAAAATGATAAGTTTTGCATAGTGATAAATACATTTCGCATCACTGGAATAAAAATATCCTGCTAGTGAAGAACAGTGGATGATTGTCAAGAAGAGATCATAGCAGAAGAAAGAAGACAGTGATGTCCGACGTGGCAAGGCAAGCTGCGAAATCAGAGGAAACAATGGGATGCAATGGCACTGCATGGATAGCAACTCAGCACAGCCAGTAGAGAAGTGGTGCACTGGAAGCACTCTAGCTGAGGCATGGAGTTTGATGCACAATGAGGAAGCAGACTATTACTGCACCCACTAAAATATACAATTTTCAAAGTAAGTTAAACTGACAGAACAGTGCTGTATGTAATTAATGTTACTTAGAAGTGGCATGACAACTAAAAGTAAAATGAGCAAACCAAATATTAGCAAGAATATGGCACAGGAGACCTCTGACTTGTCAGAGAAGCATGATGTACTTCCACTTGTAAAATCAAAAGAAGGCCCTGTAGTCAGGATGAATGATATTGTAAGTAACAAGGGGCAGGAAGTCCCATTAAAGACTTTAGATACCACAGAAAATGCTGCAGACTCAGACACTCACACAGTGGCTAAGGAAAGAATGATGACTGAAAGTGAAACCATGTTTTCAGCTATGTTTTACAACTAGAGGAAATTGCAAGGGATACTAAATAACAGAACTGAAAATGACTAACAACAAAACAGAAGAAACGTCTAGAGTAACTAACAAGAAATTAGAAGAAAATAACCAAAAACTCGAAGCTACTAATAAGAGAATATACAGGAAAGTGCTAGAGCTACTACAGAACAGTTGATAAAAATTATGAAAGAAATTAGCAAGAACTCAGCTGATAGGTTGGATAATAGGAATACTAACCAACATTTCAAAGTGACAGATGAAAAAAACGGAGAACGTTATGAAGGAACAGTGGGCAGAAAAAGAGTGTCACCACTGGGGAAGTAACCGTAGTAAATCACAGTAAATTTATTAAAGAATTACAACATAATGTTAAAATTTTATGATTAAATGATGATGGCGTCCTCTTGGGTAAAATATTCCGGAGGTAAAATAGTCCCCATTCAGATCTCCGGGCGGGAACTACTCAGGAGGACGTTGTTATCAGGAGAAAGAAAACTGGCATTCTACGGATCAGAGTATGGAATTTCAGATCCCTTAAGCGGGCAGGTTGGTTAGAAAATTTAAAAAGGGAAATGGATAGGTTCAAGTTAGATATAGTGGGAATTAATGAAGTTCGGTGGCAGGAGGAACAAGACTTTTGGTCAGGTGAATACAGGGTTACAAAAACAAAATCAAATATGGGTAATGCTGGAGTAGGTTTAATAATGAATAAAAAAATAGGAGTGCGGGTAAGCTACTACAAACAGCATAGTGAACGCATTATTGTGGCCAAGATAGACACGAAGCCCACACCTACTACAGTAGTACAAGTTTATGTGCCAACTAGCTCTGCAGATGATGAAGAAATTGATGAAATGTATGATGAGATGAAAGAAATTCTTCAGATAGTGAAGGGAGACGAAAATTTAATAGTCATTGGTGACTGGAAGTTGACAGTAGGAAAAGGAAGAGAAGGAAACGTAGTAGGTGAATACGGAATGGGAATAAGGAATGAAAGAGGAAGCCGCCTGGTAGAATTTTGCACAGAGCATAACTTAATCATAGCTAACACTTGGTTCAAGAATCATGAAAGAAGGTTGTATACATGGAAGAACCCTGGAGATACTAGAAGGTTTCAGACAGATTATATAATGGTAAGACAGAGATTTAGGAACCAGGTTTTAAATTTTAAGACATTTCCAGGGGCAGATGTGGACTCTGACCACAATCTATTGGTTATGAACTGTAGATTAAAACTGAAGAAACTGCAAAAAGGTGGGAATTTAAGGAGATGGGACCTGGATAAACTGACTAAACCAGAGGTTGTACAGAGTTTCAGGGAGAGCATAAGGGAACAATTGACAGGAATGGGGGAAAGAAATACAGTAGAAGAAGAATGGGTAGCTTTGAGGAATGAAATAGTGAAGACAGTAGAGGATCAAGTAGGTAAAAAGACGAGGGCTAGTAGAAATCCTTGGGTAACAGAAGAGATACTGAATTTAATTGATGATAGGAGAAAATACAAAAATGCAGTAAGTGAAGCAGGCAAAAAGGAATACAAACATCTCAAAAATGAGATTGACGGGAAGTGCAAAATGGCTAAGCAGGGATGGCTAGAGGACAAATGTAAGGATGTAGAGGCTTATCTCACAAGCGGTAAGATAGATACTGCCTACAGGAAAATTAGAGAGACCTTTGGAGAAAAGAGAACCACTTGCATGAATATCAAGAGCTCATATGGAAACCCAGTTCTAAGCAAAGAAAGGAAAGCAGAAAGATGGAAGGAGTATATAGAGGGTCTATACAGGGGCAATGTTCTTGAGGACAATATTATGGAAATGGACGAAGATGTAGATGAAGATGAAATGGGAGATACGATACTGCGTGAAGAGTCTGACAGAGCACTGAAAGACCTAAGTCAAAACAAGGCCCCGGGAGTAGACAACATTCCATTAGAACTAGTGACAGCCTTGGGAGAGCTAGCCCTGACAAAACTCTATCTGGTGAGCAAGATGTATGAGACTGGCGAAATTCCCTCAGACTTCAAGAAGAATATAATAATTCTAATCCCAAAGAAAGCAGGTGTTGACAGATGTGACCTCGGGGAAGATCAGTTTGGATTCCGTAGAAATGTTGGAAAACGTGAGGTAATACTGACCCTACGACTTATCTTAGAAGAAAGATTAAGGAAAGGCAAACCTAGGTTTCTAGCATTTGTAGACTTAGAGAAAGCTTTTGACAATGTTGACTGGAATACTCTCTTTCAAATTCTAAAGGTGGCAGGGGTAAAATACCGGGAGCAAAAGGCTATTTACAATTTGTACAGAAAGCAGATGGCAGTTACGAGAGTCGAGGGACATGAAAGGGAAGCAGTGGTTAGGAAGGGAGTGAGACAGGGTTGTAGCCTCTCCCCGATGCTATTCAATCTGTATGTTGAGCAAGCAGTAAAGGAAACAAAAGAAAAGTTCGGAGTAGGTATTAAAATCCATGGGGAAGAAATTAAAACTTTGAGGTTCACTGATGACAGTGTAATTCTGTCAGAGACAGCAAAGGACTTGGAAGAGCAGTTGAAAGGAATGGACAGTGTCTTGAAAGGAGGGTATAAGATGAACATCAACAAAAGCAAAACGAGGATAATGGAATGTAGTCGAATTAAGTCGGATGATGCTGAGGGAATTAGATAAGGAAAAGAGACACTTAACGTAGTAAAGGAGTTTTGCTATTTGGGGAGCAATATAACTGATGATGGTTGAAGAAGATAGGATATAAAATGTAGACTGGCAATGGCAAGGAAAATGTTTCTGAAGAAGAGAAATTTGTTAACATCGAGTATTGATTTAAGTGTGAGGAAGTCATTTCTGAAAGTATTTGTATGGAGTGTAGCCACGTATGGAAGTGAAACGTGGACGATAAATAGTTTGGACGAGAAGAGAATAGAAGCTTTCGAAATGTGGTGCTACAGAAGAATGCTGAAGATTAGATGGGTAGATCACATAACTAATGAGAAGGTATTGAATAGAATTGGGGAGAAGAAGAGTTTGTGGCACAACTTGACGAGAAGAAGGGATCGGTTGGTAGGACATATTCTGAGGCATCAAGGGATCACAAATTTAGCATTAGAGGGCAGAGTGGAGGGTAAAAATTGTAGAGGGAGACCAAGAGATGAATACACTAAGCAGATTCAGAAGGATGTAGGTTGCAGTAGGTACTGGGAGATGAAGAAGCTCGCACAGGATAGAGTAGCATGGAGAGCTGTATCAAACCAGTCTCAGGACTGAAGACCACGACAACAACAACAACAACAACAACAACAACAACATCACAATTTTGGTAAGGACATTGACACATTTAATTTTTCAATCTCCAATGTAAATAAAAAAGTAGATGGAACAGAAACAGCTTTATCTAATACAATATCTTCAGTAGAAACAAATATTAAAGATATATTCACAAATGTAGCTAGTATTCAGAAAGAGGTCAGTGATTTTACTAACAGAGGCACTGATATCTTTGATGGAAGGATTGAAAAGAAATTAGGTTCACAATTAAAAGACATTATTGCTATAAATAATAGTGGAAACAATACAAATGAAGACCACTACTTAAAAGTTCATACTTTACATAATTTTTCGCCAAAAGAGAAACTTCATCCTAAAGCTTTCGAGAAACCAGAAGACTGGGATGAGAGGAGGAAAATAGGATGTATTAAAAGTAGAATGGAAGGAGATGCATTTTTATGGGGAACGAGAGCTGGTGAATCACGTCAAATGTATAATTAATTTATTAAAAAAAATTCTTAGACACATACTAAGCTAACAGAACTCTATGCAATGTTAGAAACTGCATCTTCCAGGGGAGGAATTTCTTAGGCATTGGGTACAATAGGTATAAAGATTATTTTCAAAGCTTCTGCGAGAAGATGGTGGTGGTGGTGGTGGTGGTGGTGGTGGTGGTGGTGGTTAGTGTTTAACGTCCCGTCGACAATGAGGTCATTAGAGACGGAGCGCAAGCTCAGGTTAGGGAAGGATTGGGAAGGAAATCGGCCGTGCCCTTTCAAAGGGACCATCCCGGCATTTGCCTGAAACGATTTAGGGAAATCACGGAAAACCTAAATCAGGATGGCCGGAGACGGGATTGAACCGTCGTCCTCCCGAATGCAAGTCCAGTGTGCTAGCCACTGCGCCACCTCGCTCAGTGGTCTTCTGCGAGAAGACCTTGTGTTTAAATAACCCACTTAGTGAGAAGACTTTATTGCTGTAGTTTGGTCAAATTACCAGTCAGTGTTCAGGAAAAATTAATAGGGATATCAAAAAAGATAACAAGATATTTTACAAACTTTAGACCACCTAGATGCAATTTCAGGGGAGAAAAGATCCAGTAACGGCTAGGGAGGAGTAAATTGGAGATTGAGAGAAAGTGGTAATTGGAGGAACAAAACAGAAACTATAATGGGCGTAGGGAACGTAACAGAAAATATAATGAGAGAAAAAGAGAAGCATGGCAATGGCTTTAACAGACATGGTAGAGGAGGGTGGAACCAATCACAGTAACAGGCAATATCAAGGAAAAAACGAGACACAATGATGACAGGGCAGACAGAAACTAAGAAAGGTGACTCCAGAAAAGGGAAAACTAGAGAGCAGTTTGTGAGAGGTGCGAACACAAGCTCATATAAGTAATATGGCACTAACTATGAAGAGGTTCATACGGGAAAGTCTTGGGGGTAATGGAGAAGTTCTTTTTGAAGAAGATGAAATACATAGGAAAGAGGAATATCAACCAGTTGTAATCTGGAAATTAATGGAATTAATGCAATTGCTGTTACTGATACAGGAAGCGAATTATGTGCTGTAGCAGAGGTGCTTTATGGTCAAATAAGAGGTAGAAGTGAGGTACCAGTATTGCCGTTACAACGAGTTACAGTTATAGGTGCAGGAGGAGGAGAATTTCAGAAAATAAAGAATCAAGTGTTATTAGAGATAAACGTTCAAGGAATTTTATCGGAGGTTAGTGCTATGGTGGTCTCAAATCTTTGTAGTGAGTCAATAATAGAGACAGATTTGTTTGGTGGACCATGAAGTAATTATCGGTTTAGGAAATGGCAGTATGACCCTTATGGTAAACGGTTCTCAGAGAGGAATTAAATTTGACAAAATGAAGTAGTCCCAAAGAAAAAGTATATGATAAGCACCACATAAAAAGAACGCACAAGTATTTTCAGTGGGAAGTAGATAAAGAGGAAGGTATTTCCCTGAGAAAAGTGAATCAGAATCAGAGTGAGGTTGGTTCAGGGATAGTAGATGAAATAAAGAAATTTTATGAAATGTTTGAAGGACCATTGTAGGATGCCACATCCTAATGTAGTGGAAGTTGCATACCCAGAGTCCCGCCATGTGGTAAGAGGCATATACAATATAGTCGACGTTAAGAGATTCTGTGATAACTGAAGGGAAGCCTCCACACTCTGAAGTGTCTGAATATCTATTATAAGACAGAATATCTCTCTAGTAAGATAACAATGAATATACACTGTGAAATACACAGACATGACCATGAAATGCATTGTAAATAATAGTTCTATTAAATTGTTGAGAGAGAAAGTAGTTCTAAGTATTTTGAAATAACATATGTTCAGTTTATGCGTCTGTATAAAAAAGGCAGGGATTGACTGAACCTCGAGAGGACGTGGTGTGCTGGCGTATTGTGACATCAGCAAGGACATTAAAGGGATCGCATAGGTGGAGAGAGGCTACGATGTGTGCAGAGCACAGACAGATTATGAAATAGCCAAGCCAGATGATTATGTGATGTGGCTCACATGATGTAAACAGAGATACCTCACAACTGCAACATTGGTAAACATAGTGACCCTTTATGAAGTATAGACAAACGAACAATATAAACCCAAATAATTTAATACCAACAGTTAACAGTTATTATTAAAGATTCAATTACGTAAACAATAAAGTAATTAAAAAGATGATAATTTTTCAAGAATTAATCAAATTAATAGGCTGTCATGTAACTTTCAAATTGTTTATTACATAATAATTATTTGAAAAGAAGTCACTAATTCATGAAGGTGGTAGTAGATTAAATTTTTGAATTTTGGCCACATGGGCAGAACCAGTAGAGTTAGTTAGAACAAATAATCTAATGTCTGGGAAATGTAATTTATTATTATTACTTTGGCTCTAAAATCTGTGTCTTTGTTTCATGTATTCATACTTGATGTCTTGATGATGAGAACATAGGGAATTCTGAGCACACCTCCCGAGATGAAGTGCACTGATAACCAAGCCTGACGACAAGTCAGCAACCAGAGATGCTGTTCGCAAATTATGGCTGGAATCATCAAGCAATGTAAACACGTCGTCCAGGAGAAACAATTTTGGCTCGTGACTAATAGGGCTTCTCACTAAATAAGTGTGTCAAGCTAATGTTAATTTGCCTTTGTGATCATACTTGAAGTATTTTGTATAATGTGTTTTGTTGATATACATTAATGTGATATTTTGAAAGATTTTTGTACTTAAAATTTAGGAGAGCAAGGTAGTCAAAACTCAAAGATTATGCAAATGCTAATAACCAGAAGCTAGGAAAGCTGTTTTAGTAGGTGCAAATGTAGTAAGATTTCATAAACCAGTAGATTTTGCATCGTAAAGATTTCTGGCAAACTACTTAAATCATACTTGAAGAGGTCAAGAATATTTGAAGTAACTGGCATAAAATAAAATGAACTATGGTACAAATGCTGCTCCTAAGAACTGATATACCATGTTTCTAATGTTTCCAAAATTCTTATTTTATCTGGAAAAAAAAAGGATCACTATTTTGAAAAGTAGTTACCGAACGGGATGTGTATGGTACCACTTATTTGCAGGTAAGAGTACATTTTGCTTTATTTCTAGTTTCACCATTTCACAAACGTGAAGTGAATGTATCAGCACTGCAGTACATATGGAGTAAGTAATGACTGGTAGGGTCCCATGTCAGGTAGCAGAGGCGGTTGGCCATCTGGAGCTTTCAAAGCCAGTGGGATGAGTAGTGGATGCAGAAATCACTCATGATGTCAGCAAGGAAATACGCAGGGGAAGTGCATTATTTATCTGGCACAAATCATGTAATTGTTATTAATAAATATTTGCTAGCAAAAGTTGCCTTTTGCCACTCAGACATTAGGAGGAGTCTACGGGTCATAAATATTATCTTTCAGTAATTTTACAATGCCAAGAAACATTGACATTAATAAATGACTTTGGTATAACTAAAGATGTAAGATCTTATATGAATCATACTGGTTGTATGGTCAAGTCACAGACTACGTGCCACAGTCGGCAGTCGTTGATAGGATGCCTTTTGGTGTAGTCATGCAATAGACCACACTCTTGTACTGTTAATAGGTGGCTCGTAATCTGGGCAAAGAAGTTCATTTTACGGTATTTCTTAAATAAACACATGTTAATAGCATCATGTGTAAAATTTATTTACACAAAAAGCTTTTTCCTGCTTCATTGCGTAAAACACAGACAGTAGTATTGCATCTTCAGAATCTGATGGCATTCTACAGCTCTGCAAGGGGACATAAAACTATGAGAGCATCTCCACATAACACGTAGGAAGAATTTCTATGTGGCGGCTCACTAAGTGAGTTCAAGTTCCAGCTGGCTTAATTATCACAAAACGCGGGTTGGAAAGCATGGCCAGTTATAATGTATACACCTTACACCATCATCTATATGAGAAAAGTGCGAGCTGGGTCTTGCCTCATGATGATTTAGCTCAGAAGATGTTTTAAGATTTTACAACAAATCAATGTCAAGGATACTAGATGGTAGTTTTGTGGGTCACTTCTCCTACCCGCCCTGTGGACAGGTGCGACCTGTGCTTTTTTCCAAGAACTGAGCACAGTTTTTTGTTAGAGAGATCTACAACAGATTATAGTTAGAAGAGGGCCTAACTCAGCCACAAATTCAGTATAGACTCTAATAGGGATTCAATCAGGCCCTAGAGCTTTAGTCATTTCTAATGATTTCAGCTGTTTCTCGACAACACTGACACTAATACTTATTTTGCTCATCTTTTCATTGGTACGAGTATTAAATTGAGGCAGTTCTCCTGGGTTTTCTCTGTAAACGAATATCTGAAAATGAAGTTAAGCATTTCCGCTTTTGCTTTGCTACCCTCAATTTTATTTCCTGTCTCATTCGCTTGGGGCTGAATACTAATGTTGGTGCCACTAACAGCCATAACATACAAAAAATTTTTTTGGAACATTGTTCCAGGCAAACAGCTATCTATTAATATATCTTATTTAGTAAACACAGACAAAGTCTCATTTAAGTTGTTAATTTTTATTTCTAGACGACCTGTTTTGATCTTCTAAAGAGATCACATCAAATCTACATTCCTTGATGACAGAAGGAATTGCTGGTATGGAGCAGGCCCGTCCATACTGGAGTGGAAAATACTGCATAACTAAAACTTAAATCTGACTACGACTGTATTTACTAAATAAGCAGCCTTTATTCTGTGGGTTTTGTGAAATACAATTCAACAATGCTCTGCTATCGTAGTCACTGAAGGCTGCACTTGAACTCTCTTGAAAGTCAAACGCATTTCCTTCAGCACCTCTCTGTCTATAGCCCTATACTTTGTTTCACACCTATTATGCAGTACTCTGTTTCTATAGAAGTTTGTTTACAGTGACAGTGACTGTTCTACTGCATATTTAGTGGATGGTAATTAATCTTAAATTTCAGTCATAGTTCCTCTACATGCTCTTGGCCTATGCTAAAAGTTTCAAATTCCTCTGTGAGATATGACACTACCAATTCTTTATCTAGTTTGCTGAACTTATATATCTTTCTACTTGTTTTAGTTATCTTTTGTACTTTGGTAATCAATATTACCACAACTGCAACATGGTATGCAACAGCATACCATTTTCGATGTGGACATCCTCAAAGAGGTCAGGTTTATTTGTTGCAATTAGATCCAATATATTTCCATCATGAGTGGGTTCTGAATTATCTGTTGTCGGTAGTTTTCAGAAAAGGCATTTACTAGTGTTTGACAATGTGTCTTATCACAACCAAAACTGTAATTTTCTTGATGATTAAAGTCTCCACTGATGATTACAGTGTGATTGGGGAGCTTATGTACAAGTGAACTGAGACTTTCTCTAAAGTTTCCTGTTACATCAGGAGATGAATCTGGTGGGTGATGAAAGGATCCAATTATCATTTTATGTCCATCCCTGATGCTTTGTCTTGTCCAAACAATTTCACAAACAGCTTCAATTTCTGTCTTGGTGGATTTGAGATTCTTGTCTACTGTGACAAATACACCACCTCCATTTCCCATTTGCCTATCCTTTTGATATATACTTAAATTTTCCCCAAAAATCTCACTGCTATCAATTTCAGGTTTCTACCAGCTTTCTGTTCCTAGCATTATGCGAGCTTCACCGCTTTTCAAGAGAGCTTCAAATTCTGGCACTTTGTCGCGAATGCTTCGACAGTTAACCATTAGGATTTTAATACTCTCATCTGTGGGAGGTGTTTCTTTTGATGTTGCTTCTTCACAGCAAATAAAAGATTTAATTAAGCCAATAACACTGTTGGTTAGTAAAATATACAGGGTTTAACATTTCTCTTGACCATGCCAACTAATTTTTGTCCACAAGTAATATACAAGACATAGCCAGCAAAAGTTCGGTAGCTACTACAGAGGAATTAACAAACAACATTATCGAATAAAAAAATATAAGGTGCTATTTAAAAAAAGAAATTCTGCTGGTTAATATCCCACTCGTAGTTAAACATTTGCGTGATACACTTTTTATTTTGCTTCTGCATGAGAAGTTATTTCGGATGTCATGCTAAATGAGAGACCCTGTACATATGCAGTATAATGTGTACTAGATATGCAAAATAATTTAAAGATATCTTGCAAATCTATAATGTTGCCTTAGCCAATTAGTGATCTGAACTCATTCAGATCTGCTTGCTGGAGACCTCACAATAATGTCAAATACATCACCTGAAGATATTTTTGAAAACCTATGTGACACATATATAAAACTATGGAATGTTAATTCATCGACGTCCATGCTCCGCAAACCACTGTGAAGAGCATAGAAGCAGATGTGTCCCACTGTATTAGTTATTATGGCTTTTTCTTGTTCCATTCAAGTTTGGAGCATAGGAAAAAATAACCGTTTAAATGCCTCTGTGCATGCTGTAATTAATCTACCCTTATCCTCACAATCCCTATGGGAGTGGTATGTGGTTGCAGCATATTCCTAGAGCTATCATTTAAAACCGGACCTTTGAACACACACAACACATCAACTGTTCCACCTCTCTTGTTTAAACTCTGATAATCTTGAAAATGGTCCACTTTATCTGTCCCGATATTTAAGCTGTTCATTTAAGTATTCTTTAAAATTGGAATCACACACTTATTTTCAATGTAAGTTACGTAATATCCACATACGGAATCTCTCTGATCACTCTATCAATCAAAATTTATTTTACTAAGACATGGAATAACAATTCAATACAAAAAATAATTGTAAATATAACTTGGTATTTTAAGCAAATACTAGATGGACATTTTATACAAAATATTAACACAGGGGAAAATATCAACATTCTGAACTACATTTACTTATAACTGAAAGGACTATCTGTGGGCTCCTTAAAGTTTTGCTGCTAAAGATTACAGTGATGGTTGTTACCTGTCTTTTTCCATAGTACTTTCATTCTCACTGTGTGATTTCCTTTCATCATCACTGCTGTCATCTTTTCTTGATGCCCTTGCAGCATCTTCATCTTCACTTTTGTCTTTAACTGAAAATTATAAAAGAAATGTAATTTCTTTTTCTTTCTAGTAAAAATGTACCTATTATTAGAAAATAGTGACACTAAATTGATATACCTCTATTCTATCTTTACACTATCCACACATCCCGACACACATTTTGGATTTCATGTTTAAAGAACTAGCTGTGACAAATGACTTTACTTGCCAGCACATACTTCTGGACTTTTTTTAAAGTGTACATCTACATCTCCACATCATATGGCATGTCACTGCATACTTCATACCAATACTAGTTGATTACCCAGCATTGCTCAGTTACTTGTTTGTATGTCTATCTTATATCAAATAGGAAGATGTATGAAATCTGCTTGTAGTGTAAGAACAAATAACTATCTCTTGCAAAATACTTTTCATGGATCTTGGGATTCCTACACTCATTTTTCAACACTTTTCTCCTTACTGGTTTTTGTTGCTGATGATAAAAAGCAGCTTCAGTTGAAGTATGATTTGCATAGTCCACAATACAAGACACAAAAATAAATTTCATGTAGACTCCCCTCCTTGCCTTGAGTTCAGAAAGTAGTAATTTATTTGGGTGGCAAAATATTCAACACACTCCCACCTAACATAAAACAAGAAATAGGGAATCCCTACTAATTTCAAGGAAAATTAAAAACATACTACATTAGCCACTATTTCTACAAATTAGCTGAATGGCTAGACTCAGGGATTTAAAAGTTCTGTTGGCTACAAGACGAATAGCAGCATTCATTGTTAAGTAGCTTTACAAGTAGTCATTTAGTGTACATGAGACTTGGTATTTGCAAATGTAGTTGCATCATTCCTTTGAAAAATATCACTGTAACCACGTAAACATCAAGCTAATAATAGCACATGAATAGTAACTCTATACTACAACAGAAGAGACAGAAACTTTATTCAAAGCAACGGCCTTCTTTTTGTTGTAATGTGCTCTTGTGTGCATGCATACACCTTCTTTTAATGTATAATATAATGACATATGACTATGCAGGCAGAGAACTACATTCATTGATGTGTCATCAATGTTCCAATGAAATGATTGTTATAACTTGTCATGTGACAATGAATGTTCTAATCTTGCTAATTTCCTAAAATAAATTTAGATAGCATAAGCAAGAACAGCATTACACGGTACAGAGATAATTATTTGTTAGTACAGTATAAAGATTAGGTTTCTAGGACACCCGTCTTTAGTTAAAGTGCACCTTGACTTGTTCCACATCAGCGAAAGATCTCCTCCTTGATGGTTTCTACTGAACATGATGAATGAATGAACAAACACAGTTTACTTACATCCTTTTTTTTTAGAGAATAATACTGTAAAACATTTTATAAAATCACAGTAATATTAATTTAACAAAGCTTGATTCTATACAGTATTTTTAGTTTCTCCTTCACTGTAAGAATAGTAAATTCTCAAATAAATGCAATTTTGAGCAGGATACATACAGCTGCCTGTTGGAAAAACAGCATTAAATCCACTCCATGGTACTCAACAGACTGCTCCTCTAATTTACTGAATGTAATCGAGAACGTAAGTTACACTGGAAACTGCAAACTGTTACAGCTAAAAGGAGGTACATCAGACTGTGTATACTTTTTGTATTTAATAGTGATTCGTTTCCCCACCCAGCCCGAGTAGATAAAGACATCCAGTCAAAGATCCTCAGGCTTTGTAGCCGTAGAGAGGCAGCACAGTTCTGTGAGGGTGCAGTGAGCTAGACGTGGCCACTGATGGAGTACCACTGACAAATACAGCAGCCAGCTGCTTGTCAGTCTATGTAGCCTTTGCCTATGCATCATATAATTATTCTGAGACTGACCTTGCCTGTTTACATTTATTGATCTGGAAAATCCCTGGATGGATTTATCACACTTTAGGCAACCTGTACTGTCTTCTGGCATTTCCTTCTGGTTAGCCATTCACTACAAAACTCTGCTGTCACTAAAAAAATGGAACTGCCTGGTGTGTTCCACTGATCTTTATGTCACTGTCTATGTCAATGATCTTGAACTTTGTTTCCACCTACATCTGAGTAGGATATATTAGTGGAGATTGACACTGAAGTTAAATTGCTCAACATCTTTACACACAATCTTGTACAACTGTGAAATGGGTCCTCCTTCTATTGTAAATTACTTTAAGTTATGCGGTGGAATTTCAGCTGGATCAAGTGAGTTAGGAATTCTGCCAGGTAACTGATGCCTTCATCGGGATCTAATAAGTTTTCGATGCACTTATATTCAGCAATTCCACCAGATAACATGGTAAATATATGATTATTTATATCATGGACATGTTTATTTTTAAATGCAAGAATGGCCCTCCCCTACAATAAGTTCTAATTGTGATGTTTTGGCTAAAATGTATATATTAAGGCATAATGGATGTCACTAGATAACAAAAACTGGGAAGTAATTTTTTTTTCTCCATAAGATGTGAATTTTAAATTATTTGCTCTGTACTGCTGTCAATCACATTATGTCTTTTAGTTAACACCATTGAAGTGCACTAAATTAAAAAAAGGAAATCAATAATTTAACAGACAGCAGTAAAAAACAAATTATTGTCTTCATAGTAGTCATGGTACAGACACTTGGCCACGATGACAACAATTAACTCTTATGATTTGCTTTAGTTATTTGTCATAAATGTCTCTGTGAAACTGAGTGTTTAACACATGTATGAATCCAATCCACTTTGGGGTTATGGGTAGACTATGACCCTGCTGAAGAGTACCATAGCTCCTGCCATGAGATAGTCATTTCCTTTCAGCTTTCTGGAGAGCTTTCACCAAACAGCCAAAGAACACGTTACTTTCATTAGTTTTACATGACACTTGCTTTCTACCCACATTGCTGGTAGCACCAAGAGTGTCTCACCCCTAAAGTACATTTTCCTATGCAGTAAGTCTGATTGCTAGGCACTCTCAAATTATTCTTTCATTTCACCCCTTCTGCTCCTCAAAACCGACCCCAATCATCCTATTCTAACCAACATTTGCCATCTACTTTAACATATTAGGTCCCACCAATTAAAAATCTCTGAACAAATTGTATATTTGCAAGGACACACTGTGTCACTGTACATTCGTTTGTCAGTTGCCAATGTAGTCCAGTGCAGAACATCTTTTGGAAACCCAGGTAGATGGTTTTTATCTGTTTGTCTACATGTAATATTTATATGATAATGTGGAAAAAAGGGAGCTGTGTTTCATGCAAATTGTTTTCACCAAACCCATTTTGACCCATTGATAGAGGCAGGAATGTCATAGCATTTGAGCTTACAATATTCCCCAGGATCCTGCAAAAGAAGTGGAAAGGTGGTACTGGTCTGACATTCCCTGGAACTATACCTTCCCCTGTCACCTTCAGAACTTCAGCCATACTGAAGGACAATGGCTGTGCATGGAGGAGGAATCCCTGAATGGCACTAGTCAACTGTTTCAGGCCTACAACCCTACTGATGGACAAAGGCTGAGCATAGATGCTGCTTCAGGCCTACAACCCTACTGATGGACAATTTCTGAGCATGGATGGGGAACTTCTGAATGACAATAGTCATCTGCTCTTGGTTTGAGTAGCTGCAATTTCTTTTCAATACAGAGAGAGACACTTTCAATGCTACCCATCTGAGAGTTTGTGTAAAGGTCGTACAGTGATATTGTGGGAGGATCCTCATGTGTGAACGGAGAATTTAATGTTTTGGCTTACTGTCTGCTTTACTCAGGTTTGTTAAACAGATCTACTGGATGAAGGTTTCAATCTGATCATTGACTTTACATAGGAGCAGAACTTCATATTTTACTGTGAAATTTGTTGTAAGCTCCACACACAGTGCTTACTGAGGATTTATGACTACATGCCCATACACACTCTTTTGCAGAGAGAGACTCATAATCTCTGTATCTGTAGCATTCTCTGAATGTTACATTTAACACAATCTTTTATTACTGTATGTGCTCGTTTATCACAAGTTTGACTGATGTATTTAACTTTGACCAATGTAGTCTATCTTTGTCAGATTTAAATAAAATGTTCCAATTCATCCCATACTTATTGAAGTTACCTAAGTGGTTTAATCTTGTTGACATAAGTTTGCAGTCAGATTCATTTTACACCGTGCTAGACCTAATACTTGCTTGTTGCTATAAATACTACATCTCATGGGCTCCTTGTCTTTCGATTACATGTTTCATGTGTGGTCGAAAATTTATGTACTATCTAATTTGCGTTTATACCAATGGTTAGTTTTTTTTTTGTTTTTTTGATGAAGGAGACTGATTTTGTAAAGCAAGTTAAGTTGAGTCTCTGGTGTGAATGCTTTGCCTAGAACTCTCACTCTCCTTAGTTGATCTCATGTCTGTTTTAGTACATAATAAATAGTTTCTGAGGTGGCTTTTCATCTGGATTGGGGGGGGGGGGGGATCCTGTGTATTTCACAAGTATTCAGACAGCTGAGTGCTCTGGCAACATTGCTAGTCCCCATCCTGTAATAACATCCTATGGTATATAGCAGCCTGAGAAAACTGCATCTGAACTACTCACAGTCACGAAATCAAATTGACAGACAGACATGTAGAGACATGTGAGTGAAGCTAAATGTCCTCCCCACTTTCTATAATCTACAGCAAAAGCTGAAAATAATGTCAGACCCTAGCCAACACATACTCTTACTACTGAATTAAGTGACAATCTGAAACTGTCTACTAACCATGATTTTGACTGCTCCTAGTGTGGCAATCCACAATTGTAGGAAGCTTCTTCCTGAAATACATGCTGTGTATGCATGTGATTCTTTTCCCTCTTGTGATGCTATTTCCCTAAGAGAGATGCACAATACTTGTTTACATAGGTGTTACTGATATTGTAGCAGACATCAGGCAAACCATCAACTTCTCAATCAGTTCGGCAATGGACAACTGACTTTGCACACGTCAACTACCCAAGGTTTAATAAACTTTTTCACTAGGTTTGAAATAAACATAGGCTTTTTGATTCGCCAGTCTCTTCTTACATGTTTCCACTATGAAATTATGAACAAGTGTTATGCCTGCACATAATGGTGTTACATCTCAAGATGTTTCTCTCCCATTTTTTGTTAATCTTATTTTTCTAAGTACAGGGAACACACAAAAATACAGAACTACTTGGAACTTCTGTGAATCCTTATATGATGTATTGTAAAATCTCAGAATATTAGAGCTTCATCAATCTCACAAATGGAAAGTCACTGCTAATTGAAAATGCACACACACAGCAGTATGTGTTAGCTGGATTGGATCTCAGCCCTAGGTTAGACCATAGTGTACTGCAGAATGAAAGTCTCAAGTTTATACACAGTTTTCAATAAATAAATCTCAAAATGATTAGAAAATTTATGCCGAACTGTGACTTAAACCCAGATTTCCAGCTTTTTGCAAACAGTTGCCTTAACCATTATGCTACATATCTGAGCACACCTTGATGCCTTCATAAACATTCACTGTCACTAATTTTTCACATTTTCAATTATCAAAATATAGTTTAACATTTACTCTACACCAAAGCCATTAGGTATGGAGCACAAGCTACGATGGACTAAATCATGGTTTGAAGTGAAGCATTACTTTGTCATGGGGACCATACTAAGTGGTTTAGGATAACCAAAATCTGGATGGCTGGACAGAATTTTGACCTCTGTTCCTTTTTAAACTCATCCAGCACTATGCACTGAAAATCTGTAACTTACGTAAGATATTTCACAATGCATGGTAATGTTTAGAAAAGTATGTGTATTAGTGAGTGAAATGAATATGTTGTTTCATATGCAAACTGTTTTCAGCTAGATAAAGCGAGTAGACTGACTTTCGTTAAAGAATTCTTGTGCTGGAAATGTGTGCTCTATTTCCATACCACTGTTTTTTGACATCTTTGTTATAAAAAATCTTACAAAGGCCTGCAAAAGGAAGTCTTAACTCCTGAAGATAACTTTCAAAGAAGAAACAATATTCTGACTGTTGCAAATAGAACAGACTAGTTTGGGTGAGAGTTGGCAAAGCCTACAAATACGAATGTGAAATATAGGTTGTAGTGGGAGATTGATCTGTTGCATATCCCAATTTTTATATTTGTGACATTTTAATACACCTTTTGTAAAATCAGTGAAAACTAAATACAAGGGAATAAAATCACACAAACTTTTGACCAAGCATTCCTTGGCCATTGTCAAATGATATGACTGCCAGTGGGCTGCTGGTATGACCCTAATATACACTAGCTGCTGGCTGCAACATCACTGGTGCTCGTGGCATTGCCATAATGATGGTGATGGTTAGTGTTTAACGTCCTGTCGACGAGGTCATTAGAGACGGAGCTCATGCTCGGGTTAGGGAAGGATTGGGAAGGAAATCGGCCGTGCCCTTTCAAAGGAACCATCCCGGCATTTGCCTGAAGCGATTTAGGGAAATCACGGAAAACCTTAATCAGGATGGCATTGCCATACATTGGTGTACGTTGACTTGGCATTTGATGTGCCTGCTTCAACTGCGCAATTGCTGGATGCCAAGTCATGCTGAGTTTCAGGCCATCATCTCTACTTGGGGTGCTATTGGTGATTTTTTATTTCAATGGCTTTTTCAATTATGCTCACATATTACACAAAGGCTCTCATTAACAACTGATACCACATTTTTATTACTGTGGTGTCAATTGTCACTCAGTGCCTTTGTTTTCTATTGTTGAGATATCGCTCCATTCATCCAAAGGAAATGCCTTTAGCACTATAGAATTTCAGTATCACCATTAGAATTTTATGATTTACATAGTCAGTCTCAAAAATCATTTTGTAACACCATCAGGGATATTGAGGAATGTTCAGTAAGAGTAGTTAGCTTTGACCAGAGACATAGGAAGCATGCGACAAATTCTGTAAATAATATGGTGACTGTAACGGGAGATGTTACTAGCAATTTTTGTGTAGCCTATGGGCTAAGCTACAGGTCAGTCTGTCACCAGAGACTGTGCGTTTTTTTAAATTTTTATTTTTTTTAAATACTATGTTTGTTGGATTCACCAACTCACAATCGAACTGTCACCTTCCAACCTAACCTATACCTTGAACTAAGCTCCATATCAATGTGTCACCACAAACAGTTTCTTTTCCTTTTTGCTTTCACATTCCTTGGCTTTGCCAACAAACAACAAAACTATGATTATATGCACCAAAAGGTGATATGGCATCAGCCATTAACATTATGTCACTGGCTAAAGCTGCTGACTCTTATCTAACATTCCTCTTGACCCACTATTAGCTGCAATGAATTTTTATTGGTGCCAGTCTCAACTGTTATTAACTGTCATCAGGCACAAGAAGTTTTCAATTACACTATTTGTGTGGATACATATGTACATGACATTTGAGCTCATTCAGCATAACACCAAATATATGATGTGGACAACAGGATTTAATATATGGAATATATTCACACAAAAAACTGGTAGCACCCGATGAGGGTATGCTACAACATGATTTCAACACATATTTGTACGATGTGGGGCTCTGCAGTGCTGTGCTTATTTGCTCTTGAATCATTCCTGAAATGAAGTACACTTTACACAGTATTCTTGAAAGGTGCCCACAACTGCTCTTCTCACATTCATTACTTCCAGAATATCTTTTTCAGGGTGGTATGAGAGCTCTAAATGTATTTATATGATATAGACATGTCTTAATGGTAAAAACTGGCAGCTGGTATCAGTTCTGAAGCTCCTCTTCTGATAAACAAAAATGGAAAATCCAGGTCGGAATAATATTATGTAAATGGTAGATTGCTAGTCACCACACAGTGCAGATGTGTTGCAGACAGGCGCAACAAAATGACTGCTAAACAAGTAAGCTTTGCTTCACACTATCTGATCAGAAGTACCTTGCTGCCTTCTGACTCTTGAAGATGAAGATAGAGATAATAGTCAAGATGTTTCGTTATATTTCAGCTTTGAGCTAGCTAGAATATCATGATTATTTGTATATGATGTTGGTTCAGAAACATTTTAAACATACTAAACAAACAAAACAGTTACGGCTCTACATAACTTCTCACAGCCAACAAATTTCTCCATTTTAAAGGTTATGTAAATGCATAGGCTATATAGTAAAACCTGCAACAGACATACCAGTACTACTAGCCTCTCCCTCAAACTGCAGAAAACGTCCTTAAGAATAATAACTAAAAGAAGTAATCAGGCTCATTGTACAGAATTATTTAACTAGGTATCATCACTGCAACAAATGGGTACAGCTACCAATCTGTTGAGTACATCAAGGAAAACATTTGTACAAAGTATTTCACTAACAGCCCTACACTTACGCCTAGCTGTGAAAAAAGAGCAAGTTCGGACTTACAATTGCCACGAAAAAACAAGCAACAACTCTAAAACAGCATTTTCTACTTGGGATTTTATAATAAACTGCCTAAGAACTAATAGAGCTAGGGATTAATAACAAGAAGGAACAACCACAACACCCTGTCACATTACAATGATCACACAGAAATGTTTTTACAACAAAATCATGTGCCATGATTAATACTGCATGATATTAATGCCATGTCATTCTTCTGATCTCTAAACATCTCATTCTTCGTGGGGGGATGCTGGTTCAGTTTTCCGGATACACTGAAGGGTGCCTGTGGAGATGTGCATGGGGCATAGTAACATGTTTATGGCTCTGGAGTTAGTTCTCCAAACAGGCCGAAAACAGTGCAAGCAGCACAGCAATATTTTAATGGTCCTGGGGTCACCAGCAGGTGTTCATAGCGTGTGTAGTGTTAGCATACAGAGATGCAAAGAACAAGTGTAAAAGCATTTTTTATGCTATAAGTTACCTTGTACTGACTGGATGCGATCAAAAGTATGTTGTAAATAGGGACCAAGTAAATGAAGCAGTGCAGTTGTTAAGACACTGACTTCATATTTGAAAGACTGGAGTTTGCTTTGTCTGCACATTCTGATGTATGATTTCTGCGTGATTTTTCTACATCATTTCACATAAATGCTGTGATGGTTCCTTTAGCAAGGCTGCAACTGATCATCTGTCCCACTCTCATAAAAACACTCATATAGGCCTATATTCTATGTGTAAGTACATCTGAACCAGATGTCTTCATTGTGCTTTGAATACAATTATATCGTGAGAGAATATTTACATGAACAAAACAAATAAATGGTAGCAAAGAGCTACAACTTTTGCATTTAATAATGTTTATAATAACACTTATGCTGTCGCCACAGGATACTCAAAATATCATAAACTTCGCACTATCAATATAATGTGGAACACTGAATCATAATATTGACCTCTCTGAGATGGGATTGCTTCAAGGATTATACACTTATGTCAGTGTGCACTGCTATGCAGAATATATAAAAATAACCTATCTGCACAGGCCGAAAGCTCTAAGAAAGTCAAAAGAGAAGCAATTACATATCGCATGCATAAAAATTTTAGAAAAAGATTTCAGCAGAAGAATATTCTCTGACAAGTTTTCAACGCAGATCTACGCTAACTGAATCTGCATTTTTAAATAAAAAATAACAAATGAAGATTAAAACTGATAAACCTCCAGCACCTACTTCAAGCAGATGCACACAAATGACAAAAAAACATCAATTTCTGATATTCCAGTAAATACTGAAGGATGGGATCATAGTCTACACAAGCCTATGTTAGGTAAAAGAATAAATAAAACAGCAACATCATACAATTCTTACACAAGAAGGGAAACAGGAACGATATATGCAGCATGCACGAACTATAAAGTAGTGCAAAAAAATTACCAGACTTTTCTTCATCTGAGGCAGCAACTCCGCTTCTCACTGATTCCTTGTCATTGTGGTCTACAGCACCTGAATGATTGGATGCTGAATTGCTTTTCTCATCATCACTTTTCTCACCATTTTCCACTACACTCTTTGGACGGCTTCTAGATCTGGATCTGTTACTTTGAACAGATTCTGCTTGTGACTTTCGTGAATGGCCACTTGCATTTGAACGAGGAGATGCAGCAGGTGATCCACTTCGACTCCTTGAACTTTGGGTATGTTGTGACTGTGCACTTTGTGGTCTTGACTGTGGACTTTCAGAACGATTAGATTGAGCACTTTGTGATCTACGTGACTGAGGAGTCCGAGAACCTTGTGACTGTGGGCTATGGGATCTCTGCGACTGTGGACTTCGTGAGCGTCTTGCAGCAGGTGATCCCTGTGATTGAGGGCTGTGAGATCTCTGGGAAGCTGGACTTTGTGATCGCTGGGATTGAGGGCTTTGTGAGTGCTGAGATTGTGGGCTCTGAGATCGTTGTGACTGTGGGCTTGGAGATCGGTGAGACTGAGGGCTTGGAGAACGGTGAGACTGTGGACTTGGAGAACGGTGGGACTGAGGACTTCGTGACTTTCTGGACTGTGGACTCAGTGATCTTCTTGACTCTGGGCTTTGTGATCGTTGCGAATGAGCACTCTGTGATCTCTGAGAACGTGGACTTTGAGACACAGCAGACTGTGGACTTTGTGAACGGCTGTGATCGCTTGCATAGGGGGAATGCTGACTAGCATTGGAATGTGGAGATTGATTACTGGCATGGGACTGGCGTGGAGACTGATTACTAACTGCTGAGCGCTGTGTACGCTGCGAATGTGTTGAATGTTGGCTTACAGAACCTACAGATCTTCGACTGCTTGCATTCGATTGTGGGCTCTGGGAACCTTCATCAGACCGGGGAGAAGCATCACCTCCAGAAGCCACAGATCGCGGTGAATACTGTCCTGCGGTACCAGTCCTGGATGGTGAAGCAGCATCAGTGCCCTTCTCACTTTCACTGTCACTTCTATCTTCTGCACCTGAACTTCTGCCGGGTGTCGGTGCTGTTCCGTGCTGACTAGCAGGACTACCACTTCTGCTACTGCTTCGGTTCGATCCTCCATCACTTTCGGAATCCGAACCAGAATCTCGAGCTGTCAACGGCAGAAAATTAAGTCAATGCAACGTCTTCAATTTATAAATTCTTACTGAACTATATTTCTACAGAAATCTAAACACTATCTACTCTTGCCTCCCATTAGAATAGTAACAGTAAGAACGAAAAAAATTATTCAAAAAGAGTTCAACAACACTGCGCACCTGATTCGGCGTCACTCGAGTCATCATATGGAGTTTCTGTTGCCATTGCACACACAGATTAAGGATGCATGCTTCTCGTACACAAACCAAAGACTATCATCACATAATATACTTTACACAGTGAGTTCTACAACTCACAAACGATGCATGTCAAAGAGTTTCAGCACACAGAGAGCTTACTTCTCCATTCATAGCACGCAGTTATTCTGCATAAAAAGTTGTACCACAGTCTAACATAACAGTCGCGATACTTCGCCTCGATTTTGTTGCCTTCAGCGCAAGCAGCGCTCCAAGCGCCCGGTAGGTTGAACTGTGAGTTCGGCGCGATCGTGAAAGCGAATGGTGATTGTTTATTTTGATTTATACAATGGTTTTTACCATCGGGAGCGTTTGTAGCGCAATAAATTGCAGCAGCAATAGGCAGAAGACACCACAGCCGTCTTTTTTAGGTTTCCTAAGGATCCTGAGAGGTATATACCATCATTTACTAAACTGTATCGTCAGGATTCACTTGCAAATATATGTGTATAAATGATGAATGTTTCGTTTTAGGAGCAAAAAAAACGGCTAGTTAATAGCAGACGAGAAGACCTTATGAAGAAAGACCCGGTTTACCTGTATAATAATATTAGGTTTTGTTCGCTACATTTCGAACAAAACCAGTTCATGAACGCAGACAATAACAAACTCGCGTGGAATGCAGTACCCACACTGTTTGACATTCCAAATAAGCCACCTCAACTGACGATGAAGAGGAAACTGCCACAAAGATTCGACAGTCAATCTAAAGCTGTAAAACAGTCCTATGACACAGAAGCAGCCAGTTCAACTCTCCATGCATTAGTGCCAGATTCGTGAGAATTGTCAACACAGACCTACTTTGACGATGAACTGGGTAGATTAACTGCAGCTGTTCGTGTCTTACAAAAGCGTGTGAAGTGTCAGAATGCGCAGATCGCTAGACTTCGAGCGAAACTATTATGGGACAAGGAAAGTGCCTACAGACAGATTGTTTGAAAATTATTCAAATATTTGGTTTTTCGTGAAATGTAATCAGCTCATTATAATGTTTTCAGCATATTTCTCCCACTTTTTGTCAGTTGCTTGTCCCACTTAGAGTAATATAAAGATGAAGGTCGTACTTGTGGCAACAGACGACAATGACAAACACAGTAGGCCTACAGAACGTTAAACGAGCTGTCCATCGCTTTTGCATGTAGAAGTACATGTCTGTGCTTCTTACATGTGAATCTGTGTGTTTATATTCTTTTGATATCAACGTAGTAAGCTGCAATTCTGTCCAATGTCACAAGTGTTTCTTCACGAATATATTGTAGCTTGCCACTCTATTCATTGTTTTTGTCCACACTTGCGCTTATTTTAGAATCATTTTTAGAAACACATATGCCTTCTGATACTACACAAACTCTTGGAGGCAAGAAACTAACTCGAATAATTCGGAAATTACGTAGGAAATGGATGCAAACAAACAATATGCTTACGACGCGTCTGACGTTCACCTTACCTGCCGCTTGGAGCGCCAGTGTCGCTCCATCTGTCAAACGGCAACAACCTTTACAGCAGTGAGTGTCGCGACTGTTATGTTAGACTGTGGTTGTACCACGGTCTGACGTATACACAGTCACGACACTCCCAGTCATTTTTGTTAGACTCAGCGGCAGCAGCGGTTCAATCGATCAACAAGCCATACTTCTGAATACGATATCAGACGAATGCGAAATTTATCGTCTATATTGACCTGTAACATAGTTTTTTGAATAGAGAGTGTATTTAGTGCCATAAAAATCGACGATGACTAAAAATGACACCACATCTGTCTTCTTTAGTGTCCTAAGGATCCAGGGAGGTATAAAATGGTACACTACAGAACAGCTTATTTACGATTCTATTGTAACCTACAGACGTTTATTGAAGGATTTCGTTTTCTTTTAAGATAAAATAAATGGCTAGTAAACAGCAGAAGACCTGACCTTTGCAGAAAAATGTTGAATGCCTACTCAGGGACGTAAATCTTGCTTTCTACACTTCCAACCAAATCATTGAATGTGGAACGCAGAAAACTTGTACCTATGGAATTGAATACTTACATTATTTCATGTACAAAATAAGACACCACTTCTCTAGACGAAGGGAAAATAATAGACAAAATAATAAAACGTCAGATGCAATAAAACTGTTTACCAGCACAAGAGAAACCAATTCAACTACTGTTGCTACATCTAAGCCACAAACGACATATATCTTTAACACGTTCGCTTTTGAAGCAAAAGTAGTTACATTTACAAAAATATTCGTGAATTGAAAAGTCGAATGAAGTGTAAGCATGTGCGAGTCATTAGACTCCATACAAAATTATCATGTGTCAAGAAAAGTGTCTATTATTATAAGAACACCCAACAAAAGAAATATAAGCTTCTCATTCATGAAATATGCGTTTACATTCTCCTGATTTCAGTGACGCAAATCCAAACATATTCGAATGTATTTCTTCACAAATAAATTGTAACTCATGGCACTGAATCAGAGAGAATCGTGTTTTTACATTTATTTCACGATCATTCATGTCTATCGATAATTTACTAATGCTTGGAATGGAAAAATGTAATAATTATTTTGTTAAGTAAGTAGAAAAATAATTAAAAACAAACGTTAATCTTATGGATGCTTTCTCACTGCTAGGGGCGCTAGCGTTCTGACTGTCAGTCAGTAACAATTTTCACACCAGTGACCATTACGACTGTATTTGCTAGACTATGTTGATAGCACAGTCTAACAAAAAGTATTAGACTGTTGCAGTAGCATAGGGGATAGTTCTGTTAAATGATGCTTACCTATCTATAATAAAATTATAATATATGTGCTCAAATTGTAATTTACCCTGTAGGTGGAACTGTAAATACATCTGACTCTTCAACAATCAATAATTATTTATTTTACATACCTGTATAAGTCTATTGTAAAATAATAATATATGCTCTCAAATCGCAATTTACATTGTAGCTGTGATTGTAAATGTGTAGTGATGTTTCCAATATCTCCATCTAAATAGCAATCAAAGGGTTGCTAAACAAATAAACAAATAAAAAATAAATAAAGAAGGATACACACAGGTTAACAGCTTCTATATTACGACTTTCTATGCAAATAAGAAAAGATGCTTATGAGCAATGGGAACCATAGTGGTAAATTTCACAACAAAAAAAGGGCTTTTCGTTAATTTCAGATCATTGTACTGTACCAACAAAACTGTAGCACAGCCATAAAAAATCCCTAAGGAGATAGGTAACATCAATATTGTCAGAATAAGGTTGTGACGCACAAGTTTCCCTGCAGACCTTAAGGGGGCAAGACGTCAAATGGGCCGACTTGGAGCAGGAGAGGCACCACAGGCCATTTCAATTTCCACTGTCTACACTTTTACAAATAAATTTATAAAATTTTGTCAGCATGACCAGGAAGGATTCAGAATTCACACTTTTAGCAGTGGAAGTTCGAAAACATAACAAAATAAATTTTTTTAGATGTGAAATTTCATCATTTTTTTCACTTACTAATGGCAGCATTTGTTGCTACAGGTACACTTTTCTTCATAAATAAGAGAGATTCTTCGATGACTTTTGCACAGCATACAAACCATACTTGAAGGTGTATAAAAAACTAGAATTTTCCAAATCTATTAAAAACTGTGGTAAAAATTGAGGTAATTAACTACAAAATTTGTGTTTTTTCTAAAGATAAAGTTAAAATACAACAGCTCATTCGTTTTTTCATAAATTAAATAAATTCTAGGATTTCATACACCTGTAAGTATGGTATGTATGCTTTGAAAAATTCCTCGAAGAATCTCTCTAACTTATGAAGAAAGTGTACCTATAGCAACAACTGCAGCCATTAGTAAGTGAAAAAAATGATGAAATTTCACACGTAAAAAAATTTATTTTGTTATCTTTTCGAACTTCCACTCCAATGAGTGTGAATCCTGAATCCTTCCTGGTGATGCTGACAAAGTTTTATGAATTTATTTGTAAAAATGTAGACACTGGAAATTAAAATGTCCTGTGATGCCTCTCCTGCTACAAGTCAGCCTGTTTGACGTCCTACCCCCTTTAATGGATTGGAGTGACAGATTCTCCTACATGTAGCAAACATCCAGAAGACAATAGACATCTTGATCATATCGTATCTGGATCTTAAAAATACATTTCACATCAAAATAAGGTGTGGGAAAACCTTGTAGAAATGAATGTCTCCATGTCAATAAATAAGAGAAAACAACCTCAGAATTAAGGACATAGGGTACCTATAAATGGTGGAAAAATCGAAATTTTTTATGACTTTATTAAATTCTTTACTCTTTCCTGCTTACATTGATATATACATTATAGGATTTCAAATGAAAAGTGACCTATATATACTAAATTTTAGAGTTACTGTCATGTACGCCGCCACACCCCCTTTATTTCTGTTACAGAAACCAGTATTATTTCGAAAATAACGGCGAACTTCATGTTTCCAGCGATTATACGTATGATCCATTGTATATGTTGGTGACAGCGCAGGTTTCTAGTGTCTGTAAATGATTATCTTTGCTAGTATTTACTTTTGTTTCGGTGAAGCAGTTGGTTCACGTGATACTGAATGTTTGTTGCCCAAATGCTTCACATATTTGTGTAAGCACATATCCCTTTAGTGTGCAATAAATAAGAACTATGCCACACATCAAGAAATTCAATAAAAGGAAATTCCGTGGTAATCAGATCACAAACAAAGCAAGCCACACTGTTGAAAGTGACCTATGTATCAGTTCTTCAGGGAGGAAACTCCTATATGACAAACCGCCTGGTGATTCAAATTTTTGTGTTAACAATGACGCTGTTTGTAGTGGATTTGTTGTTGTTTATGAAAGCGTCTTACCTTCTTTGATAAAGGAAGTGGAGAAATGTAAACATTGTGATGGTGTAGGCTGTCTGGAAATAACTCAACAACAAAGTATCAGGAAGGGTTTAGTGTCAAAATTAGTTGTTCTATGTAGATCCTGCAATAAATCTACCTCGAAAATGACTTCGAACATTTTGCATAATTCATATGATGTGAATTTGAAGTTAGTGTATGCAATGTGTGCATTAGGAAAAGAAAAAAGAGGCCCCTCAAACGTTTTATTGTTTGATGGACCTTCCTCCTCCTCCCAGTAGGTTCAGCAAGTACATAAAAATACTTTTAGGAGCCTTGACGGTTGTGTCTACGCATCTATGAATCGCGCTTTAGAAGAAACTAAATATTAGTGGAACCAGGGACATTCCTGTTGCACTTGATGGGACATGGCAACATCGAGGACATCGTTCCTTGAATGGTGTTGTAAGTGCTACTTCTCTGAAGAATGGAAAAGTTGTCGATGTTGAGTGCTTACCTAAGTACTGCCACACCTGTCATGGCAACACTGAAGGACATATTGAACATCAGTGTTCTAAGAATTATGACGGTGACAGTGGAGGTATGGGGTGTGATACAGCTCTAAAAATATTTCAGAGATCGGTGCCCGCTTATAAAGTTAGATACACGAAGTACCTAGGCGATGGGGACTCTAAAGCTTTCAGGAAAATTAATGAGTTCAATGTTTCTGGTGATACCTTGGTAAAAAAATTGGAGTGCTTTGAACATGTGCAAAAGAAGATGGGTGCTAGATTGAGGAATCTACGAAGAGAAATGAAAGGAAAGTTGCTATCTGATGGAAAATCTCTGTATGGCCGAGGCAGATTGACAAACACTCAAATGGACCTTCTTCAGGGTTATTATGGACTGGTCATTAGATGAACTGCACCTCTGGACGATATTACAGCAATGAGAAAAGCTATATGGGCCGCCTACTTTCATATGGTGTCCACAGATGACCGCTCAGTTCATGGAGTTTGCCCTACAGGAGCATATTTTTGGTGTGGTTACCAAAAAGCAAAAGAAAGTGGTCAAATATACCATCATAAGCATTCTCTTTCTGAGCCTGTTATGAATGAAATAAAACCAGTTTTTGGAGACCTGAGTGACCCTGTTTTGCTTAGTAAATGTCTTCATGGGGCACTCAGAATACAAATGATAGCTTCAACCATTCCATATGGGAAAGATTATCCAAGAATATTTTTGTAGGACTAAATACGTTAGATGTTGATGTACTAGATGCAGTGATATGGTTCAATGATGGAGTGATGGGAAGGTTGGAAGTACTGAGAAATTTAGGCATAAAATGTGACTCTAATACGGAAGATAAATTACTTGCATGCGACAGACAACAGGTGCATGAAGCTCAAAGATTCGCTCTTCAAGTTACCAAAGAAGCAAAAAGTGGTAAAAGGAATGCCAAGAGGAAGCATGAAGATGAATAAATGCTGCAGGATGAAGTCTATGCTTCAGGAATGTTCTGAGGCACAGTTTAGTTGGACTCATATCTTCATTTGGAATTTCCCACATGTTGTATTTTTCAGAATTCACGTACAAATATTTCCTAAAGTTTATAAAGCATTGCTCCATTTTTTTCTGTAACTTGCGATAGTCCATACGTATGTAGAAGACCTAAGCTTTATTGCAGAATCAACTAAATTCTGGAAAAAATAACAATTTTACTATGAAAAAAATCATAAAAATTGGAATGTAAGATGTTATATTTTTTATCCTCAGCCATCATGTCATACATATCTGGTAAAAATTTGGTCTCCTTCAAACGTATAACATTGGATTAAATGGTACCTCAATTTGAGGAAACATTTTGGAAAAAAATCGCCTCAATTTCTTTGTATTTTTTAATAACTCCAAGCAGGTTTAAAAATATTCAAAGTACTTCTAATTTGTTCAGAAAGTGTGCTGCATTACCTGATATCAACAAAGAATTTGTACATTATAAACAGAGCCTGAAGGAAGTAGGTGTTGATTTTTACATAATATTGAGCCAGGAAAGTACCCTGTATCTTTAACAGTTTAATAGCACATTACCTACAAGCAGACATAAAACTCTGAAATATAATAAACTGAATCTGAAATTACACACACACACACACACACACACACACACACACACACACACACACACACACATACATACATACATATCTGGTAAAAATTTGGGCATAAAATGTGACTCTAATACAGAAAATAAATTACTTGCATGTGACAGACAACAGGTGCATGAAGGCAATAAATTTAATTAAAAAACACCAGTTTAAAGTAGCCATGTTTTTGGAGGCAAAGAAAATTTGTACATGCATCCCTTCCTTCACCATCTTCATCCAAGGCCACTAGGTGTTTCCACATGTGTGTCTGGAATTTGTACTGGCACAGTTTTCAAGATGGCATATTGTATTTCAAGAGCTTACAGAAAGATGAATGAAGAGAAAACATATGACCCCCAACCAAAAGACACTGGATACGAGAGTAGAGCCCTTATAGGAATCATTTGTTACTGTCAAACATGCTAATAGAAGAGCTTTTAGTCAGGGAACAAAATGATGATTTGAAAACATTTTCAAATGAATAAAAACTATTTTGAATTTCTTTGGAGATGTATTCCTTCCTCCAGCAAAAGTCAGATGCACATATGGGGGATGCAATACCAACCCATGTTGTGCTACAAACAAAACTGGCAACTGGATACACTCTTACTGGCACCTTTGTACACTTGCTTTATTCCTAAATGCACAATTTCAAAGTTTTTATGAGAAATGATCGCTGCAATTTACACGACTCTGGAGGTATATCAGGAAGTATGGCTCTTATCTCAACAGTTCCACTCTGTTTTTGTTCTTAGTCAGGATTCTGAGAGATCACTGCTAGTGTAAATATGAAACAACTGTTATTGTACATGATTTAGTACAAAACTAGTCATCATGCAGTTATTATGCCAATAAGAACACTATTGTGTCAGACTTGGAATTCATTCCAGCAAAAAACCAACTTTAAATTTTGGAAGACACAAATAAATTTTCTGTTTCCACTTCACTGTAACATTTACATCCAGCAATAAACGCAAAAGTTTATTATCATTATACTGAAATCAAAATACCTTTACAGTAAGGACTGGTATTGTGATTTCTGTAGCAATATGAAGCTTCTGAAGCCTATATTCTAAATAATAATACTGTATTAACTAATGGACACACTTTTTAGCTTTGTTTCACAAACTTTATTATTACTGTATGAGCTGACCGCCTCCTTAGCTGTGTGGTCTTCATGTCTGAGAGCAATGCAGCGGGCTTGGTGCAATTCATGACTGGGAAGGAGGTATCCACTGAGGGATTGTAGTTTGTACTGTCCTCATCATCGTTTCATTATCACTGACACTCAAGTTGTCCAGTGAGGTGTTAACTGAAAAGACTTATCACTTGGCACCGAACTTCATTAGGAGTGGACTCCCAGCCATCAATGCCATACAAGCATCACTGCACAACCTAAGTTTCAGCTTATAAGAACATTTTCTAGTTCACATAACACAATTGATCTAAAAGTTTGAAACCAAACAAAGAAAACGTATCAACTTCTTATCTACTCCATCGATTCTTGGCTTATACTATGAAAGTTGTCTCAGTAGAAAGTTTTGACACAGTTATGTATGTGTTTATTTGCATTTATTAGACAGCATTTACAATAACTGTGAGTAAACCTACATTGGATTACAGCTACATGCACAGGAATGGAAGTTTGTGTCATTACCTATTTATTAATGTAGGCAACAAGATTCTTCTATAAACAGGTTGTAACATTGTTTAAAAAGGGTGGTGATTGAACTGCACATGCTCATTCAATAGTACGTCTGGAGATACACAAATCTCTTTAATTTCAAATATTCCTAACTGAGTGAGTCTTGCATCCTTTCCCTCTATGCATAGGACTTGTACATCTTGTAATATTAGCTTTTACTTCAAGAAAATAAAAGTAACAGATATGAACTTCTCATACATAAAAGGTAATTTCCAAGAATGATTGCCTATCAAAGTTGCGGTGTCCAAACGATACATATCGAATGTGCGATCGTAAATCGGTCATGCAACTTTGGTGGCGGGCGTTGTGGTGAATCATTTGTGGTCGCCATTTTTAGCTGTTTTCTGTTGTTCCCTTAGTTACTCTAAATTACATACCTCTGCGAATTATTTGTGAATTTCTAGGGAATCCCAAACGATTTATGTCGTTAGTGAGTGGGATGTCTGGTGTTCTTGAAGTTTCTTTGGCGGATTCTCTCACATGAAAAGATCTAATTCCATGTTTATGCAGTGTAGAAAATTGTTCGACTTTTTGTCGCAAAAATGGAGTACCACTGAACGAGGAAAGAAGGGACTATGTAGACTGTGGTGGTGCGAAGTGTGTAAAACTTCATAAGAATAGTTTCGATGATGAAATACCGTTTACAATTTCATTGCGGATAGAGCGGAAAACGAGCGAGTATCAGGAAGAGTACATGTTCGACTCTTCCAAATTATCCATCCAGACTACTGTAATGGACTTTCATATGATGACAACACCGACGACGAGTGAGATAAGTCGTCTCCTTTGCAATTATAATTATTTTTGTAACGCTCTTCTTTTTTCGTTGCTGTAGCGACCACCGTAAACATCCTCATAACGCCCGCCAAAGAGTCGCATGTTCGATTTACGATCGCACGTCAATATGTATCGTTTGGACCCCGCGACTTCGATAGGCAATAATTCTTTGAAATTACCCGTAAAGTACTCAAAAATGTTCACAGATCAGATTGTTTGCATCCTAAGATGCTGCATACACCATTTTTTACTTGTCTCATAGAGACTTCTTGTCTGTAGTTACTTTGGATGCTTGCATAATGTAAGTTTTGAGCTGTAGGCTGCTAATGGGATAGTTATCGATTTAAAGTATGTAACTGCGTTTTATTTAGTAGAAATATTTGAGATACCTTATTTCCATGTTATTAATTAGACAAAAATGTAAATTAATATTTTTGCAGGAGGCTGACTTCAACAGGATTGCAACGGCATTGTGCAATGATTAAACGATTTGCGCTTCGTGATGGGTTAGTATTAATAATTTTCACAGTAGGAAAAAAAAAACATCTTTGTCAGAAACAAAGTCGCATTATAATAATTTTTACATTACACGATGTAAGATTTTTGTTGCAGTTTTGTGGTCAAAAGTCACTGTACAATTACAGGAGCCATCCACAACACATTGGCCTGAAAATCCACCGATTATGGAACAACAGTGATTGGAATGGAAATATAAACTTCATTTTTAATCATGATGTAATGACACTCTGAAAAGGTGAAAGAATGGTAAACATTTGCATCACTATTAAAATGTGCTATCTTGATGCGATTAGGTTTGCAAGTAATTTTTTAAATTGTTCACAGCTTTTACATCGCTTAACTGGACAATTTCTCCTTATGTAATTTTCTCTCACAGGAAGGCACTTTTCAATCTATTATGTATTTATCATTTTCATTTAACTAATGTCTGGCAGAGCATGAATCTGGCTTCTTTGCTCTCTAGCTTCTATGGTATTATCTGAGCCTTGTACAGATTGATCTCTCAGTCCGTTCAGCATATACTCCAAGCCTATTACAGATTGATCTTCCAGTCTGTCATGCATAGCCAGACCAACTCTCTTGGCAGATGATTTTGTTAACCCTACTTTTCACAATGGCTGGTTGCTTATCTCTTGAACTGAAGGAACATCTACCTAATGTCAGTGGGACATAGAAACATCTGGTGAAACCCTTTCTCTTTTAAATGTTGCTTATCCTTTTCGAAATTCTATCTATAAACCTAAACTGATTAATTTCTTTTTCTGCTTGTACACACTATTCCTGGGTACAGAAGGGATCTGCTTCTTCAGTTTTTTACTAAGAAGCTTGTCAATAGTTTTCAGACTCATTATTTTTGCCTGTTGTTTTATTGTATTCAGTTACTGGTCAGAGTCTCATTTGGACATGGAGATAGAGAAGATACAATGGGTCATGTGGTGGATTGTTGCAAGTCTGTAGACTGTTGGATGTTAAGGGGACATGCTAGTGAGCATGACCAAAAATTTGAAAAAAAATTCTTGGTCTATAGAAAAGAGCATTTCATACTGATTTCAAAAATGTGTAGTTTATGGAATGAACATTTTCAGTTCGTTCTAAAATTGAGGCTGAACATAATGTTGCACAGGGGCCATGCCCATCTGTCAGTTTGAGGTGCATCAGAATATGTGATGCATTATTTTGTTCTCCCACTTTTTCCATCACTACTTACACATCGTTAACACAGGTGTATTCTAGAAGGCACTGACTCATGGAACCAAAGTACATGCATGTCTAGAAGGCTATGGTTCGAATGTAAACAAAGATCTGATAATATATGATTTCAGAATTTCATACAATGTGGTTTTGTAGTTGTTGTGTGTTGTTTTGTTTTTGTGTGTATGTTTCCTGTGCTACAAATGCTAAGAGTAAAGAAATTTAGCCTCAAACGAAAGTTTAGCCGCAACAAGTTCCAAACACAACCGAATAATACACATCAGTTGCTTCAAAAGTAGCCTGCAGAAACTGTGTCTACAGGCAGTGCTTATAGACGTAAACTTTCGCTTTCTGAATGTAAACAGAACAGTCCTAGTAGTATTGTGAACAGCAATAACGACGGAAATGTTACTGTGAACCTAAATATGCTGTCAAGACTTTTGAAGAGTGCTGTGAAACGTAAGTACAGCAATTGTGAAGATAGTTTTTACGCTTCTGAGGACATTTCAGCAAGGAAGGGTCTTTCAAGTCGGTTAGTGATTGCCGTAACTCATGTAAGACGCACAGTGATACTATGACATCGCCAGTAACTGATAGTCGACATTACAGTGTAAATTTTCAGCTTGCTTATGCAATGTGATGTATTGGAAAGGGAAGGAGAGCTGCCCAGACTTTTTGTGCAGTGATGGATTTGCCTCCACCTCCACTGAGGTCTGACAGACACAATAAATTAATGTATAATGCTTTACATAGTGTAAGTGAACATCCAATGAAAAGAGCAGCAGAAGAAGCAGTAGCCTTGTCTGACAATACAGACATTGTAGCAGCATTTGATAGATCTTGGCAGAAGAGAGGTCATACTTCTAACTTCTGCCACATTTATTGAAACTCGTAAGATACTAGATTATGAATGTCTAACAAAGCACTGCCAGGGTTGTTCAAGTAAATTTATTGGTACCCATGTATGTGTAAAGAACTTTGATGACCCAAGTGGAAACGTGGAAAAGAAAGGAGTTCTAAACATTTTTAGAAGATCAGAGGTCAGTTGTGGTGTGAGGAATGTAGGTTACCTTGGGGATGGAGACCATAAAGAACACGCTACTGTTGTTAGTGACAGACCATATGGGGACACTCCGGATAGAAAAGCTTGAATGTGTTGGGCATGTACAAAAAAGAATGGGAGCTCGACTGAGAAAATTATGTAAAGACCTCAGTGGAAAGAAACTGTCAGATGGAAAACAAATAGGTGGTCCAGGTCATCTTACAAAAAGTGAATTTGGTTCTTTGACTAGCAATAAGGAGAAATGGATATTTGAAGAACACGAGACGAGCTGTTTGGGCAACATGGTTTCACAGAGTGTCAACAGATGAAAACCCACAGCATGGTTTGTGTCCAAAAGGGGACAATTTGCGGTGCAAGTACTGGTTGAGCAATGGTACAGGCATACAATATACCCATAAGCATTCCTTACAACTTGCTGTAATGGAGGCAATTAGGCCTGTATATAGGGATTTGGCAAATTAAAATGAAAACTTCAACAGCTGTATATGGGAGAGAAGACCCAATACTGTGTTTTCGGACTGACAGTGCTGAAGACTGGTGTAATGGATGCAATAATAACATTCAATGATGGTGCAAATTTAAGGATCAATTAAACATCCAGGCAGGAAGGAATATGGCTTCAGATCTAACAGCTATTGATAAGTGGCAGGTAACTGATGCAAAGACAGCTGCAGAAGCTGCTACCAAGGAGTCAAGGTTAAAGAAAAGAATGAAGAGAAAGAGCATGGAGGATAAGGAATCAGGAGGACAACTGGAGTATGCAGTTCGAATTTTCTAAATGAGCATAGTGGTAAGTTAATAAATCTGTAAAACCTTCTTTTACGATTTGCCGAAAACTTGAATTTTCGTTATTCAGGTACACTTTTCTCCTAAATGACTGAGGTGAAACTCACAAAAATTGGTACAGAGATTTAGAATGACCTCCTCTACCTCCCTTGCCTACTATTTCCTGAAAAAAATATGGCATGATGATGATGTTGGTGATATTTGAGCTACATTTTATATATTTCAGTTGTAGTAAAATAAATTACTTGTCTTTTTCACAGATCAACATCAGGGAAGGAAATTGGTGGCATGAAACACTTATGTGAATGTTGTCTGTACTCTGACTCTTTTTCCAAGCTGTGCAGTCAGTGGTTCCAAAGGTAATCGTACTGCAGTGAAGTACTGTTCCGTTTTTCATAATATTATAAATATTGTTGTCAGTACCAAAATATGATAAATAGCTCAATGATTTTTTGGGAAATGCTTTGACTAATTACCCTAATTGTGTATAAGAGTTTTGAATAGATCAGTTGTACTATGAGGGTGAAGATAATGCTAAAAATGCAGCCTGTTCAGGGGTGAGTCCCCTTAAGAGTAAAATGAGATGAACAGAATAAAAACATGGAGCACACAGTGTATTCCTATCCAAATTGCACTGCAACTGCCCTGCGCAGAGGGCTTTGTCAGTTAGTGCCAGCTGCCACCGTTTTCGTCATAACTGCAGCACAGTGCCTTGGCTACATTGCTGTGTCTAGTTAAATCGAAAATGGGGTATGGAACGAATTTAGTAGTGCAGGTATCAGCATTACACCAAGTGGTGTGTGGTCCAGGGCTACTGCTGGTTGCCTGAATAAACAAACGTTAGTTTCTCACTTCGCACGGTGGGATCAGAAAAACCTTTGTTTGAGCCAGCACACAGGCTGCCACAGGGAGCCACTGCCTGACCACTGTATGCAGTCTTAAACACAACCAATTTTATAGCTGTAATATTTCCAGGAATGATCTGTTACCGTTAATATTCCATCACGCTGATATACTACCTACTAGGAAAATTCTCATAAGTGCACCACACACACTATGGTCGCATGCTTTAAGAGGACAAGGCTATTCTACAGTAACCTCTTACTCTTTTTGATGTATGATCGATCTCTGCCATAATAGAAGAGTGATATGTGATGTCAGCATCCTTTTATATTTCAGCACAGTCCTAGTGGCAGTATGTGCCACATGAATTAGTGTTACGTTTACATGTTATTTAAATGTAGTACATTTATAGCTGTCACCACACAAGCTTAGATATTATAAATAGCCTTTCACAGCATCATTCTCAAATGTTTGCATGCACAGACGCATTCAGACTTTTTTTCAGCTCTAACAATGATTCTTATTGTGCCCACCAGCTAAAACAGGTGGCAAGGTACCAAACTGAATCAGATATATAACATAGACTTCGGGCCAGCTGTACAATCTCTGGATACATCTAGATACAGCTAACTGAACAACACAGATTAACTTTGTGTATGACATTTTGTTCCCCAGTTAGTTATTCCCACAACAGATTTCCCATCCAGTTACGTTGGCAACAGCTGAAGAGGACCCTGGATATTTTGGTACATTTCATGTCACATTTATTTAGTCAGTGTCCTCAGAAATAGTGTGTCTAACGCGAGAGATAAGCATTCCAGACCCCAAGCTACTTGCTTGAGGCTACTTTCAGGCTGGTGGATACTGTATATGACTTCAAGAATATAGCACAAAATACAAAAACTAATACAGTCTCATACAATGAAAAGATTGGTATAACCGAACTTGTTAGGTACTTGTATGTATAATAACATAGAGATCTGTCTTGAAGTTGGTTGAAGGATCAGGTATTTGTTGTTTGTCTAGTAAGAAACCTTTGTAAATTTCTGACTAAAGTAAGGGGAAAATATGCAAATGTTTCCAGTCACAAAAAGCTTCACATATATTGACAGAGCAGCTACAACACATGTACTGTTTGTTAGAGTTTAAAACACTTAAATAGATTTGCACAGGGTCAAACACCCAATACATTCTGCATTTGTACATTGTAGATTCCAGCCAGGTAATATGTTCTTTAGCCAAGGTGATTGTAAAAATTGCTCATAGTCGCCTGTCTGAACACATTACAAAATATGTGAGGTGGTTGCCAATAACAACATTTACACCTGGTGTTTTATGTATAGAAATAAATTTATTATATATTTTTACTCTACAATTGGAGGCCACCCACATTAATCCCAACTGCCTCATCATTGTTCACAGTCGCATTGCTATTTCCTTGGCAGTCTTCTTCCATGCAGAAATCGTTGTTTGATATTAGGTACATTAATCAAATTAAATTATTTGGTTCTGGAGACCTTTTCAAGTCTCAAACATCCTTGATATGTGCATACAAACTGAAGCAACTAATTAAAATTGGTACCAAGGCTTGTTTTCGAAGCTGAGTCTACTGCTCACTTGGCAGATGTAATAACCACTACACCATCCTGGCACAGTGGCTTAGCACAACTGTACAGATTAACCTAGCACATCTTCTTCCTCAATCCAAATTCTCATTTATGCTTCAGCCTACTTGGCACTCCCCGTAAAGTCGAACAACATTGCAGAGGCTCTCCAACTGTATTGGAATAGTAGCTCGGCATCTAATAAAATGAGAGATCCTGTGTGAAACCCAGACATTGTACTTTACTCAGATGTAACAGTATGGTTCCAGACCTTTCCAAGTCTCAAACGTCTATGACACTTGAAAAGGTGTGTGGAAACATATAATTTCATTTTGTTAAAACATCTATGACTGGGTTTTATGCAGGATCTCCCGTTTCATTCAGTGCTGTGACACTATTCCACTACAACAATGCTCTTCCAGTTTAGGGGTAATTCAAGGGGACTGAGGCGTGATGGGAATTTTAATTGAGGAGGGAGGCATGCTATGGTAGTCCATGCAGTTATGCAAAGCCACTGTGCTAGTGTGGCTTAGTGGTTAGACATCTGTGTATGAGGAGGAGCCCCAGTTTGTATCCCAACTTTGGTACAAATTTTCATTCAACGCTTAAGTCTGCATATATACATCACAGATATTTGAGATTTAAAAAGATCGCTGGAAACATATATTTTCATTTGATCAATGCCCCTATGCTTGAGTTGTCAACAGACCCCCCTTCCATTTGATGCTGAAATGCTATTCCAGTACAGTTGGAGAGCCTCTGCAATGCTGTTCGAATTTAGGGTGAATATCAAGCGGACTGAAGCATGAATGGGAATTTGGATTGAGGAGGGAGGTGTGCTAGTGTAGTAGCGCAATTGGGCGAACCCGCTGTGCCAAGGTGGTGTAGTGGTTAACACATTTGTCTATTGAGCAGGAAACCCAAAAAAATGGCTCTGAGCACTATGGGACTCAACATCTTAGGTCATAAGTCCCCTAGAACTTAGAACTACTTAAACCTAACTAACGTAAGGACATCACACACACCCATGCCCGAGGCAGGATTCCAACCTGCGTCCGTAGCAGTCCCGCGGTTCTGGACTGCAGCGCCAGAACCGCAGACCACCGCGGCCGGCCAGGAAACCCAGTTTCTAATCCTGGCCTTGGTACAAATTTTCATTCTCTCCTCGGACTGCATATATACGACGTATGAGGTAGCCGCACATTTCCATTTTATAAAAAAAAGGCAAAATCTGGCATTTTGTCCAAATACAAAAGATAATAGTCGTCTACACTAACAGCTACAACATCCCAAGTAGCTCTTTCATTAGAACGTCCCATTTAACGTCAGCTAACTCCACTTTATGTGGTATAGTCGCAGGATGTTTGTATTTCCGGTTTCCAGTGCATCCTTTCCGATTTTTTCCTGTATTCCTTTTGCTGTCACACTGTCGTTCCTGTGCGTGAGAAAATGTAGTTTCGTCTTTGCACTGCGCCTCACAGTGACGAACTTGGAAAAGTTACTATGTAGATAATCGTTAAATGATCTGCAAATCTCCTTCTTTAACATTACAGCTGGCTCTTACCTAATTGCTCCTGACGGTCCGGTTGATCACAGATTTTAGCAAGCATAATGTTATCGCGAAAGGTTCTGTAATGGTTGTAAGCACACTGAAATTCTTTCTGCTAAGAAGCTTGCCATGTTTGGTGTAATTTAAACTGCTATACGCATAACAAAACTGTCCAGGTTCTCCAGTAGCAACCACAAACAAAAGCATTCGTTGGTTGGTCTCGTCTTCCTCCCTAATAGCTGAGCAATGTTTAGCACATTCGAGCAAGACATATTGATACTTTCCACTACCACAGAAGAGTGCTCGTTTATGACTGTCAAGCCGCCACTTAAACTCTAAAGATCAAAGATGGCGGTACTTCTGATTATGTGATTTTCTGCTCATTCCATCTAAATTTGCTTGTACTTGCAGTCTAATTGTAAACACTTAGTGCAGATGTCAGGTATCATTCATCAGGTGCAAGGTGTCAGGTGCTGACCATCAGGCATTGGATGTGGGCATTAGGTGTCAGGCATCAAGCATTAGGCTTTTGGCAGTCAAATCTCTGTTTTCTTAATGGCAGATAGTTAGGCAACATCTCATCCTGATCTGATGTGCTCATACAGTACCTTACAGCTAGTGGTGAAGCAACATACACACCAAGTGGGCAGAGAAGCAAGGCATCTGTTAACATTCACAGATAGGCAGAACCATCTAGGGAATCTCATGTTAATCATCAAATGATCAACACAGTGGTAAATACATTTCCATACGTAGGGTTTGATGTATAGATGCAGGCACCAACTGCCATGAAGTCCATAGTAGAGTATGACATAGAGAGTAGCTGCCCATTAAGATGTTAGTGTATATAGTTTCCTCAAATTACCCAATGCTTAAGTTAATAATCACATGATCACATAGTAGCAAATACATTGCAGTCTGTAAGGCTCAAGATACAGATGCAGGCATCTACATGTAGCATATGTTTATGCCACAGTACCTATGCAGTTGGGTTTGTCCAGTATGTGCTACATCTGGGGATATTGTTCAGGTTGGTTCCACTTGCACAAAGGCTGGGATAATGGTAGGGTGGATCCATATACACAGAAAAATTCTTGGGTAATGTTCTGTATGGATCCACCCACATGTGATATGGGGTAGTATCTGAAAGCTGGATCATCCTGTGTTTGGTCAGAAACTGCGGCTGCCCACACCTCACCACCACTGCTGCCTCAGGCGACGCCTCTGGCTCGTTGAGAGGAGTGTCAAAGCACTTGTCGAGAAAACAACAGACTGCATAGGTATTATGGCTACAGGTAGATGCCTGTGTCTGTATCTTGAGCCTTCCAAATTGCAACATATCTTCTACTATGGTGATAACATGATCATCAAATTCCCTAGGTGGTCTTGCTTTCCTGTGAGTGACATTGGATAACTTGATTCTCTGTTCACTCTATGCCTATGTTGCTGCATGATTGGGAATAATGTGTTGTACCAGCATGCCAGGATGATTTGTTATCTTACTACCTACCACTAACAGAACTTTGCCGATTCTTTGATGCTTAACACCTGAGACCTGTCACCTGACGCCCCATACCGAACGCCTGACAACTGACACCTGATGCCTGACAGCTGACACCTGATGCCCAATGGTTGACCCCCAAAACCCGATGTTCAACGTCTGATGCCTCATTCCTGATGCCCGACATCTGAAAGTCCTGCAAGAAATTGACACCTACCCACACATGATAGTGCAGTTGAGCTAGGAGTTTACAATTAGACTGCAAGTACAAAAAAATTTAGAAGGAATGATCAGAAGATCGCTTGATCAGATGTACCATCACCTTTGATCTTTAGAGTGTAAAAGGACGCTTGACAGTCACAACTGAGTGCTCTTCTATGGTAGTGGAAAAGAGTCAACATGTCTTCTTCCAATGTGCTAAACATCCCTCAGATATTAAGGAGGAAGATGAGACCAAACAACCAACACTTCGCTTTTTTGTTATTACTAGAGAACTTGGACATATCTTGTTACTGATATTGCTAGTACAAATTACACTAAAATGGCATGCTTCTTAGCAGCAAGAATTTGGGTGTACTTACACCCATTACAGAACACTTTTGCGATAACATTGTGGTTGTTAAAACCTGTGATCAAGTGGACAGTCAGCAGCAGTTAGATAAGAGACTGTCTTTAACGTTAAAGATGGAGATGTGTGGGTCATTTAACGATTATCTGAGTAGTCAATTCTCCAACTTCGCTATTGTGTGACACAGTATAAAGACGATACTACAATTTCTCCTACAGGGTAACGACAGGGTGATAGCAAGAGAAATACAGGAAAAAGTCGGAAAGGAAGCGCTGGAAACCATTACGGGAAAATATAAATATCATGCGACTATACAATATAATGTGGAATTATCTGACATTAAATTGGATGTTCTAATGAAAGAGGTATCTGAAGTATTGCAGCAGCGTTATGTGGACGCCTATTACGTTTTGGATTTGGACATAATGCAAGATTTTGGCGGAATTTCAGATAAAACGGAACTATGCGACTACCTAATATCAAACCATGACTTCTGCGAGGAAGTAGACTGCCAGAGAAACAACAATGTGATTGTGGACAATGATAATACAGTTGGGACTGAACAGCTCGGACTGAACAGTTGGGACTGACTGTTTACCTGGCCTGATCTCCTATTATAGACTGAAGATATATAATAAATTTACATGTCAAATCATAAACCAAGGTGTGAAATAAGTTATTTTTGGCTAAAGAACATAGTATTACCAGGCTGGAGGCTACAATATACAAGTACTGAATGGATTGTGTGTTTGACTCTGTGGAAGACTGTTTAATTACGTGTTCTGAGCTGTAACAAACAGTGTTTCCAATGTGCTCCACTGTATTATGTGTCAGTCTCGTCCATGTAGTGTCAATTAACGGATAACTTGCAGAGCAGTTGCTGTGTGGTGTTCAGCAACGCTCTGCAGCTTGTCTGCTGGGGTAAAATAGAGAAAAGCTTAAAAATTATGTTCTCTCTTCATACAGTTTTAGTTATCTATCTGTAAACTACGAGGAGATTCTTAACAATGACTCCAGTTCTTTAGCCAAGGTGGACATAAAAGCAGCTTGTCTGCACACGTTATAAAACCTATAAAATGGTTACTGATAATTTTGTTCATGCCTGGGCTTGTGAGTTGACATATACATTTGTTACAAATCTGTATTACATAGAAGTGCTACATTAAAGCGGGGGAACATATTCCTTTCAAACCAGAACATTGTACTCCAGGATACTGTCAGACATAGATATCATTGAATTGGGACTGGTTTGCACAAATAATGTTATCCCACAAATCCTAAGAACATGAGTGAATGTAACACACAGACTTAAATCATTCCCCATAAAAGAAAAAGCACCTTTAAGTACAGTTACTGTGGTGTGTGTACGAAATGAAAGCTGGAAATGGAACAAATCGAAGCCCAAAATCAAAACTGAAGTATACTGCAAAGACAACTGCCATAAAGGAAGAATATAAAGAATCAAAAAAGAAGAAAGCTATTGCAGATGTGCTGGAAAGGCTTACACAGTGTGTGACGAAATCTAGCTATGACTGACGAATAAAATATATTTGCAGTTACTGTTAATAGCACTGATAAATGGCCATATGTTAGGGTCCTGGCCGAAAATGATGAACTGGAACATGTTTAATACATTAAAGGAGAAACAAAAAAAATGTTTATAATGATCCATTGCCACCTGGATCTGCTTACATAGTTTATTTCCATTGTATCTAAATGCGCTGGACTGGATGTTGTGAACCTAGCAGGAGAACAACCGTTTGCAGAGCTTAAAACCAAACAGAATAGCGACATCAAATGATCACTCGTTTGCAAAAGTTGTAGACGTAAAGATCGATACAGAAATTCCACATGAATGTGCAGAAGAGCTTGTAGCGTACCCCCAAGCATATGTGGTGTGTTATGACAACAGTGTTATGCAGGAAATAAGAGGTAAAATTAAAATCCCCAAATGCTCACGACTAGAAGAAATGCTGCAAGGAAAAAGAGATATTTTATGGGAAAAAGCTAGATATGTATTTGCAATTCAAGAACGTATCTTTTTCTACCTGTCACTTTACTGGCTGCAGAAATATTTAGAAGAGTCTAATATATATTTAAATTACAATATAAAATTAGACTAGATGTTATTAAAACTAGACCAAATAGAAATAAAGAATGAGTTATTTTCTGTTTGTGTATATACACACTAGAATTAATACAGTTTGAGAATATTTTATACTTTCTTATTTGTTGCTCAGGCAAAATCCGAAAAAGTCTCCCATTTATGATGATCTATGTGTGTGGGATGTTGGTAGCTGAATAGGTAGTTGAAAGTGTAGTGACCCACTATATGACTTTGAGGTCCTACATTTCCAGCTTTCTTTTGTTTCTTATGTGTAACATACATGGCACCTAGGATTACAGGATACATTAAGACAGTTAGGGTTCACAGTTTAATGTGGGTGACCTCCAATTGTACAGTGAAACCTATACACGAAATGTAGTGTCAAATCACAAGCCTAGGGGTGAGCAAAGTTATTGGTAACCACCTTACAGACTTTATAAAGTGTCCAGACAAGCGATAACGGGAAACTTCTATGATTTACTTGTCTAAAGAACATGGTATTATCAGTCTGGAGACCACTAAATGATGGACCATTACTTTAATCCCTGTGCTAGAGTGTTTAGATATGTACATGATGCCTTGGATCTTACTGTTCAACTACTCTACATCTGCATCTACATATATACTCTGCTAACCACCAAGCGGTGTGTGGCGGAGACCACAATTCGCCCCAAAGTCATATTCTCCCCCCCTCCCCCCCTCTGTACCCCCACCCCCCCAGATCGCAAGAAGGAAAAACGACTAACTGAACACCTCAATACGAGCCCTAATTTCCCTTATCTTTGAATGGTGATAATTGCGCGATTTGAAAGTTGGTGGTGGTAATAATATATGCTCTACATTCTCAGCAAAGATCGGATTTCGGAATTTAGTGAGCAGTCCCTTCCACTTAGCGTGCCATCTATCTGCAAATGTATCCCACTTCAAACTTTCTATGAAATTTGTAATGCTCTCGCAATGGCTAAATGTACCAGTCAGGAATCTTGCTACTCTTCTTTGGAGCTTCTCAATCTCATGAATCAGACCCAACTGGTAAGAGTCCCATACAGATGAACAGTACTCTAAGACTGGATGAACTTAAGTATTGTAAGCTATTTCCTTTGTTGAAGGACTGCATCGCTTCAGGATTCTACCAATAAACCGCAATAATGACTGTGAATATAACTATTATGTCAACAGAAAACAACGAAAAAAATTTATGAAAACAGTTATAGAGACTCAGAGATACCATAATTGTAAATTAACTTTAAGCCTTTAAATTATAATCCTAAGTCAGTAAATTTATACCAAAGAATGAAAGAAACTTCATGAACTATTTGTTGACATAATTATTTCAATATTTTGAATGATTATGCTGAAGAGCAATTAATTAATGATATAATTTCTCTTCATAAAAATGACATGATATTCTTTTAATAACTTTTCTACACATTGGACAAGAAGAATGATCTACTAACCATTAATCAACACCTTTTTTTATGAAAAATATGTTTAAGTTTGTTTTCACAAATCGATGACTTCCATTACATAAACATATTGAACATTCACAACCTTTGGACTGTGTCAGCATTTGATGAGGTTTAAAATTTTTTTGAATGATTCAATAATTCTTGGTATGTTAACATATATTCCCAATTATCTTTATCTTTAAATTCTTGAATTAAATATTCTGATATTATGTGATCGCTTGATATACCATCCCAATCTAATTTATATTGAAATTCTCTCATAAATTCGGGAAGATTGATATTTTTTTCTCCGTGATATATCTTTCCCACTTAACTTATCTCTCAATTCTCTTATAAAATGTTTGGATAATCTATGATAATGCGACACATTTCTCTAAGAGAATTTATCTTGAAGTTCTTTCATAAATCTGCAGATAATTCTTAAAAATTTGATATACCATCTCAATTTACTTTATTGTCAAATTCTCTCAAAAAAATCTTTGGATAGTTTTTGATGTCCTTATATATTATTCCACTCTAACTGTTCTTGCAATTCTCTTACAGAATCTTAAGATATTTCACGAATTCTTAGTACGTTTTCCCTGTCTAATTTAACACGAAATTCTCTCATAAATTATTTGTTATATTGTAATATCTTGAAATGCAATGTTTCCATTCAGATGCACTAAACTGATTTTTCCTTTTAATATAATCAACAACTATTTCTCCTTTTGCTCCACTTGTTAAATATATAAATCATATAATTTATTAAAACCTAAAGTATTATACAAAAGATGAATCATTTGAATAAGCTGTTGTTGTTTGGATTTTAATTCGATGACTTCATTGTTGATAATATTATTCACTTCTTGATTTACATTATTATTCATTTCTTCCATAATATTATGGCTATTAATAAGATCAACAAGTTGTTGTTTTCTTAGTTTCTAATAATCTGGAAGTCCGTGTTGTTTTGCTCTGAATTTTAATTCCAATACTTTTAGACTATTTAGCTGCCCCATTTATTAGAAATAATTCTTATTAGAGTCGTAAAAAATGAAGATCTGTTAAAAGCAGATTGAAGTTGGGTGTATGATGTGTTGTTGTTGTTGTGGTCATCAGTCCTGAGACTGGTATGATGCAGCTCTACATGCTACTCTATCCCGTGCAAGCTTCTTCATCTCCCAGTACCTATTGCAGCCTACATCCTTCTGAATCTGCTTAGTGTATTTATCTCTTGGTCTTCCTCTACGATTTTTACCCTCCACACTGGCCACCAATACTAAATTGGTGATCCCTCGATGTCTCAGAACATGTCCTACCAAACGATCCCTTCTTCTAGTCAAGTTGTACCACAGGCTTCTCTTCTCCCCAATTCTATTCAATACCTCCTCATTAGTTATGTGATCTACCCATCTAATCCCCAGCATTCTTCTGTAGCACCACATTTCGAAAGCTTCTATTCTCTTCTTGTCCAATCTATTTATCGTCCACGTTTCATGTCCATACGTGGCTACACTACATACAAATGACTTCCTGACACTTAAATCTATACTCGACGTTAACAAATTTTTCTTCTTCAGAAACGCTTTCCTTGCCATTGCCAGTCTACATTTTATATCCTCTCTACTTCGACCATCATCAGTTTTTTTGCTCCCCAAACGCCAAAACTCCTTTACTACTTTAACTGTCTCATTTCCTACCCTAATGCCCTCAGCATCACCCGACTTAATTCGATTACATTCCATTATCCTCGTTTTGCTTTTGTTGATGTTCATCTTATAGCCTCCTTTCAAGACACTGTTCTTTCCGTTCAACTGCTCCTCCAAGCCCTTTGCTGTCTCTGACAGAATTACAATGTTTTTATTTCTTCTCCATGGATTTTAATACCTACTCTGAACTTTTCTTTTGTTTCCTTTATTGTTTGCTCAATATACAGATTGAATAAAATCGGGGATAGGCTACAACCTATAAAATAAATAAAATAAATAAAAAAATGTTATTTTAAATATGTTAATTATTCTATCTGTATGATGGTGATTGTGATTGCAATTGTATTTGCTTATCTGGAACGTGGACGTTTAATTATTCGGTATCAGACGCTTGACAATGGCTTTTTCGTAAAGGCAATGTTACTCGTAGTTGAACGTGAAATAAAACTGAATAATCGGACTTCGTAATTAAATCGTTTCCGAAGACTGCTGCGGTAGGTGCGGACTCATAATCTAAATCTCAATATTACAACAATTTGCCAGCCATGCCAATACGTCGTACAGAGGTGATTGTCTACTAAACATAAAAAAGTTACACAGTTAGTTAAATCAGATATATTCAATGAATAAGCCTACAGTTCATAATCCTACTTACTTTTATAAATATAAATTCTTTACAGAATCGAGTGCCTAGTGTGGTTGCAACTCGCAGTATTCTTCTATAACATGAAATATGGCGGTGTGCCAGACAATAAAATAAAATACGTGCTTCTCGCACCACTTCAACCAGAGCTCTCCCTTTCTTAATCAAACATAAGAGTAACGTAATTGTGCTTTTGTTTTATCAGCGACACAGCGCTGCAGTTGTGTGCCATAGGCTTTATTTATTTGTCACTGATTATTTATTTAATTAATATTTCGCGTTTCCGAGGAAACTCACGCTCGGCATGCAAATGTGCCTTTATAAACCCTGTCTCACTCCATTCCCAACCACTGCTTCCCTTTCATACCCCTCGACTCTTATAACTGCCATCTGGTTTCTGTACAAATTGTAAATAGCCTTTTGCTCCCTGTATTTCACCCCTGCCACCTTCAGAATTTGAAAGAGAGTATTCCAATCAACATTGTCAAAAGCTTTCTCTAAGTCTACAAATGCTAGAAACGTAGGTTTGCCTTTCCTTAATCTTTCTTCTAAGGTAAGTCGTAGGGTCAGTATTGCCTCACGTGTTCCAATTTTTCTACGGAATACAAACTGATTTTCCCCAAGGTCGGCTTCTTTCATTTTTTCCCTTTGTCTGTAAAGAATTTGCGTTAGTATTTTGCAGCTGCGTCTTATTAAACTGATAGTTCGGAAATTTTCACATCTGTCAACACCTGCTTTCTTTGGGATTGGAATTATTGTATTCTTCTTGAAGTCTGAGGGTATTTCGCCTGTCTCATACATCTTGCTCCTCAGATGGTAGAGTTTTGTCATGACTGGCTCTCCCAAGGCTGTCAGTAGTTCTAACGGAATGTTATCTACTCTGGGGCCTTGTTTCGACTCAGGTCTTTCACTGCTCTGTCAAACTCTTCACGCAGTATCATATCTCCCATTTCATCTTCAACTACATCCTCTTCCATTTCCATAATATTGTCCCCAAGTACATCGCCCTTGTATAGACCCTCTATATACTCCTTCCACCTTTCTGTTTCCCTTCTTTGCTTAGAACTGGGTGTCCATCAAAGCTCTTGATATTCATGCAAGTGGTTCTCTTTTCTCCAAAGGACTTTTTAATTTTCCTGTAGGCGGTATCTATCTTACCCCTAGTGAGATATGCCTCTACATCCTTACATTTGTCCTCTAGCCATCCCTGCTTAGCCATTTTGCACTTCCTGTCAATATCATTTTTGAGACGTTTGTATACCTTTTTGCCTGATCATTTACTGTGTTTTTATATTTTCTCCTTTCATCAATTAAATTCAATATTTCTTCCGTTACCCAAGGGTTTCTACTAGCCCACGTCTTTTTACCTATTTCATCCTCTGCTGCCTTCTCTATTTCTTCCCTCAAAGTTACCCATTCTTCTTCTACTGTATTTCTTTCCCTCATTCCTGTCAATCGTTCCCTTATGCTCTCCCTGAAACTCTGTACAACCTCTGGTTCTTTCAGTTTATCTAGGTCCCATCTCCTTAAGTTCCCACCTTTTTGCAGTTTCTTCAGTTTTAATCTACAGTTCATAACCAATAGATTGTGGTCAGAGTCCACATCTACCCCAGGAAATGTCTTAAAATTTAAAACCTGGTTCCTAAATCTCTGTCTTACCATTATATAATCTGTCTGAAACCTTCTAGTATCTCCAGGGTTCTTCCATGTATACAACTTTCTTTCATGATTCTTAAACCAAGTGTTAGCTATGATTAAGTTATGCTCTGCTCAAAATTCTACCAGGCAGCTTCCTGTTTCGTTTCTTAGCCCCAATCCATATTCACCTACTATGTTTCCTTCTCTCCCTACGCTTGAATTCCAGTCTCCAATGACTATTAAGTTTTCTTCTCCCTTCACTACCTGAATAATTTCTTTTATCTCATCATACATTTCATCAATTTTCTCGTCATCTGTAGAGCTAGTTGGCTTATAAACTTATACTACTGTAGTAGGCGTGGGCTTCGTTTCTATTTTGGCCACAATAATGCGTTCACTATGCTGTTTGTAGTAGCTTACCCGTACTGCTATTTTTTTATTCATTATCAAACCTACTCCTGCATTACCCCTATTTGATTTTGTATTTATAACCCTGTATTCACCTGACCAAAAGTCTTGTTCCTCCTGCCACCGAACTTCACTAATGCCCACTATATCTAACTTTAACCTATCCATCTCCCTTTTTAAATTTTCTAAGCTACCTGCCTGATTAAGGGATCTGACATTCCATGCTCCGATCCGTAGAACGCCAGTTTTCTTTCTCCTGATAACAACGTCCTTCTGAGTAGTCCCCACCCAGAGATCCGAATGGGGGACTATTTTACCTCCGGAATATTATATCCAAGAGGACGCAATCATCATTGAATCATACAGTAAAGCTGCATGCCCTCGGGAAAAATTAGAGCTGTAGTTTCCCCTTGCTTTCAGCCGTTCGCAGTACCAGAACAGCAAGGCTATTTTGGTTAGTGTTACAAGGCCAGATCAGTCAATCATCCAGACTGTTGCCCCTGCAACTACTGAAAAGGCTGCTGCCCCTCTTCAGGAACCACACATTTGTCTGGCCTCTCAACAGATACCGCTCCATTATGGTTGCACCTATGGTACTGCTATCTGTATTGTTGAGGCACACAAGCCTCCCCACCAACGCCAAGGTCCGTGGTTCATGGGGGGCCGGGAGTGTATGATAATATAGACTAAAAGGACATGATCACTGACACCTTGTAACATACAACCAAGCACATCTTTCATCAGCGAAATACATGTGAAAAATGAAATAAAATAAAATATGTAACAGAAATTGGATTTAATAAATGGCAGCTATTACTAGTACATCTAACTCAGAATCATCTATATTGAATATTTTTAAATATATTCAGAAGAACAATTATTAATATAATCTAGGTTCTTGGTTTAAAGACATTGGTTTTTTTTGTTTGAAGAGAAAAATGAACTGATTACAAATGAAATTTTATGTTTTATTCATTTAATATCGAAATCAGATGTGTGGAGTAACACCCCAGAAAATTCTAAACAAATCATGTTCTGTTTTGTAAATGATATTTCAGGGAAATATAATTTTTCCTGTGAAGATTTTAGAGTATTTAAAAATAAAAGTATAATAAAATGATTTTCTTTAAATGGAAACTATTGCAAACAAATGTGAATCAATGATGAATAGTTTTCAATTCATTCAGAAAAAGGAATATCAATTAAATCTAGAAAGTTGGTTTTAAGATGTTTGGATTCCCTTATTGGAACAGAAAAGTGTAATGACCAACGAAGACACTGATTACTTCATTTACAAAGGTTTCACCCCTTATGATAATTATAACTATACAAACAAGTTACAGGTCTTTTCTAGGAAAAAGGAATAAAATTTGACGTAGTAAAATATTATGCTACTGTACTGGATGACTATCCCTTCCTTGAAGATGAATAATCAACCTATAACAAAAATAATTTAATTCACAATCGTTGAATGAAATTGTCTGTAGAAAATTTTAAAGAATTAATAATGGTGACGAACAATCAAAATAGTAAATCTGTTAGAAAATGTTGTATGACTCTTGTAAAAATATTATTCGATTATATTAAATATGGATCAGTACAAGAAAAGAAATCTACCCATAAAATTTAAAATTAAAGAAAAAAAGAAGAAAAACAATAACATGAAGTACAACTAGAAGAAGAGAAATCTAAAAATATAAAATTAATCAAGTTAAATAGGAAAATGGAGAAAAGAGCAACAACACATACAGGTTGTTAGTATAAAACAACTACAAAAAGATCATTTCTATAAAGCTGGTGGCACATCGAAAAATAAAATTAAATCAAGTAGTCTGCCTACAATACTGGTGAAGATCCAGAAAATAATTTTGAACACTACTTCAGGAGAGAATATGATAATTATCCTGCTATTGAAGAGTTATTTTACTCAGATTTTAAAAAATAGAAAAGAAGATGGTTAAGAACTGCACTACATATACTGTGATAACATAAAACATAGCTTAGGTATTTTTATTGATAGATGCAGTGACTTATTGTTGAATGAATTAAAATTATTGATGCTGAAGATTGGGGTAAAATATTCAGCAACATATTGCTACCTTCTCAAGAAATACAACCATCAAAAATATCTCAAGAACTCTCAAATAATGTAAACAAGATAATCGATAAAACAGTATTTCATAAATTGGGTAGAGAAGAACTAATTCCAATTATTTCGAAAAACTTTGAAGAATATCCTGATTAACTGAATGTGGTTAGATAAACTTCAGAATATCTTCTTGAATCTAAAGGATATACAGTTATTGAAAATATAGAGAGGGAATATGGAATGTCTCTATGGCTTTTCTAAGAGAAGCTAATTCAAACTCAAAACTAAGCTTTTAATGTGCACAATATTTTTTTAAAGTATTTGTAAAGAATAGAAATTTCTTCACCATTTCGGTCATATAAATAATTCACGTTTTCATCAGGAATACGTACAGATAGGAAAAATGTAATTGCTCATTTTCTTGTTTGTTACATTTATATGTTAAACTTTTACTTAATATTTAAAAATTAACAGGGCTAACTTTTATAAGAGAATTTTATTGTATGAGTTCAACTGTTGTGTGAATTATCAGATCCCAACCATTTAACATGTAGTTTATCTCCTTTCTTTTTCAAAACTTTCAGAACAAGGTAAATGTTTGGGTATTTAGTTTTCTGTAATTCATACTCATAATAATTTCCTTTCACTTCTTCACCATTCCATGTTACAATTTGTGCATGATTGCATTAGAATGAATAACAAGTTCAATTTCAAAAATTTCCATTGACCAATTGGATGGGTATCTTTTTTGAAAAATTCCTTAAAGTTTAGTGATTCTAACTTTATCTCCATTTAAAACGTACACTTTTTTATTAGGTACAAGAAGAGCCGGTTTATAATTATTTTCATTGACTTCTATCAGTTTCAGTTGCATTGTTATATGTCTTGTTTTATTATATTCCAGAACTAGCTGTGAACCAAAAGTCTTTATAGAGTTATTTACCATCATCTGTTTGTAAATTTTTTGGCGTTTTCTATTTTTAAATATTGTTTCAAAAGCAGCACTTATTCTTACTTGTTTTATCTTTAAGGAGCAGCTCAAGCAAATTTTGAAAAAATTAAATAGCTGTTAAAAAGTTTTATTTCTTCTTTTTTGTCATCAGCTTACATTATTCATTATTATTTCTTTATGAATATTAGGCTGTAAACCTTCACCTTCAAAACTTTTTAATGCACTTAATTTTTTTTTACATATTGTATAAAGACCTTCGATTCTTGACTTCCACTTTTAGTTGGTACTCTCTGGGGATTACGTATTTCAGTAAATTTTTTACACCTCAGACAGTGGTTATAGTTTTCCATTTATATAAATATAATTTTAATATGATTTAAATTATTATTCCACTCTTTCATCATCATTTGATTCTAAAATAAGTTCTCTAGACTTGAGTAAATCACCTGAAACTGGTACAGTTTTAACAGACTTACGTAGAATTATAAATGTATTATCTTTCATTTTCATTTTATGTAATCAGTTATTGAGTTGGATACAAAATTTTCAATTCATGAACATTACATGTTTTTATCTCTGTTATAAAATCAGTAGGTGACAAATCACCATCTATGTTGGATGCAAATAAAATATTCTCTTGAACTTTCTGTTTCTGGATTAATTATTACTTCTAATTGATTTCTTATGTCTTCTAATTTTGTTTTTCCTTTTTTTGTACCACCTTAGGCTGATGTAGTTTATTTCCAAGACTATCCTTTTATTAAATGTAATATGGCATTAATGTTATAATTACCTGACAACAGTTTCAAAATAAATATAAATGGCGATAAATTACTTTATAAAAATTTTGAGTTTGTCATCAAAATAATACAAACCCCTTGAACCAAGATATTTAACCAGATCTGCAGGAATATTTCCACCAAATGAATCAAATACAACTCTCATGTTTTTTTATAGTAACAAATCCAGTGATTAACCATGATCAGATGTATCTAAATTTACTACTCCAGATTCCACATCATTTGGTTTATCACTTATTTTGTCAATCATGAATACTCCACAAACGTATTTCATTTTTAATTCTTTAGCAAATATTTCTATATCAAAATTACCAAATGGATCTGAATAGGAATCGATTATTTTTTGCATTTTTTTTACTTTTTTCATTCCAGCACAAGCTTCCTTTTTCTTTGCCAATTACGTGTTTTTTGTTCTATTTTTTTATCAGCTGTCTTTTTGTTTATTACTGCATTTGCAATGTCTGCAGAACAACCCACTAGTGAATCATTACTTGCTAAATTTGGTAATGCGGCCAGTATAACGCTAAAAAACCGATTACATATTTTGTTAGTCCAGAGCCTTCTTTCTTTTTCAACAGATATTCGATTGTCTACTTTACAACAAGTATATATAATGTTTTTATTAAGTTAAAACCTGTTTCCACGTCTGTCTTTCGTTTTTGGAGGCTCATTCAAAAAATTATCGATAATACTTAATTTTCCATTATATAATTTAATTTCAATTGATTTTGTTTTAGTCTTGTCACTAGGTAGCAATTTTTAATCACTGCTAAAGTTATTCATTTATGTAGTTAACTATTTTTATAATGGTTAATAATTTTGTGTGGTCCCATTTTGGTGCTACTGAAATTTTTTATGTTTCTGTTGTATATAACTTCATAAAAGCTTCACATAATAGATTTTATTGACTATGTTTTATTTGCATTTTCAGTTTATTTTCTATTTATCTAATTTTCACACCATTCTGGATCTTGACATATCTATTATGATAATCTCTTCTAGTTTTGCGTTTTTTCACATGGTTTCTTCTCTTTTCATGAGTGTAAGAAGATACTAAAATTACATTCAGTAAAAATATTTTCTGTTTCATTCTGCTCTTCTGTTCTTTCCTTGATGAAACTACAACAGATCTTATAGGTTCAACTGTAAAATTTTCAATTCATAAATTTTTCATGTGGATGGACACAGATTTTGTATTTCCCCTTTTAAACATCATCTTGATGACCTCTCATTCTTAAACATAATTTTGTTGTTGTGCCATCAGTATATATTTTATTGTCAATGCAGTTTGTGAGTTTGTATATTGTGCTATGTATTATATCCTTTTAAATACAATAAATTTACTTATAAAAATATTAATTTCATACCCATCCATTTCCATCAACACAAATGCCTGTATCTAATTTTTTCTATATATTATTTCTCTAAGTGCAGTTACTGCTGATTTTTCACCAAAGGAAGCATCTTTAACATACGTTCTTTCATTTGTGGCACAATGAAGTTCTTTGTTGGCTTGATGTCTAGTTTTTAAATCTTCTGTTATTTCGATATACAATATAATGTTGTTTGCATGCTTCATTTAGCGGATTAATTCCTTCATCACCATGTGTTAATTTATCTCCTAGCTTAGTAAAAGGTCTGCAATATGAATGTCCTGGTAGATGCATCTCAGGCATTGGTTAATTATTTAAAGCCCAATTTACTTATCGTTTTCCATGTTTTTCACTTTCCTAAAATGTGTGAGAAGATTATCAAAAATCTAATTAAGTATGACCAATATCATCTTCAGACCAGTCATGTAGGTGTCTAATTGAAATATCCTCTTCAGGCAAATTGCATAGTTGTTTAATTGGTGTTAAATCTCCAAAATCTTCTGTGTGATGACAAAAGGGAATCATATGTTTCCCAACTGCTCAATTTTCTTCAGTAGCTTTCAGAACATTGTCTCCTAAACCTTAGATTAATTATTTTGCTTGTTTGATAGTGTCAATAAAAGGTTGATCTTCTTTTTCATATTTTTCACATTCTGTTCTTGGTTTTTTTTCATAGTTAATCTCTTCTTTTAATTGTTCTGTTGATCTTCCATTTCATCTGGCCTTTTAACAGCCTCTGAGTTGTAATTCAGAACATTATTAAAGATAAAAAACATTAATCAATTTTTAAAATGTTTAATATTCTTGTACCAGCAAGAGGTGGTTGTAGACAGGGTCTTGTTTAATATTTACGTTTTATTTAACCCTCTTAATGTTTATGTTGTTAGAGAATCAAGACCAACGATTCACTACCCTTGTGTTGCTATGAAATTCTGTATTTTATTTCTGAACTTCCTTTCATTTGGTTTCCTAGTCAGGTCATTTAAAAAATCCAAACTGACCATACCAGATTTACTAAATATTTCTTTAAAATTGTCAATTTCTTTATATTCCACCAACCAACTTATGATAAATATGTTTAAATTCATGTCATCTTGTTTGAAAATATTTAAACTGATGAGATTATCCTTGATTAATTAAAAACAATTTATTTCTTTTTGTCTACCTCCAATACAATGTTCTTTAACTATATCGTGATTTTCAAAAATGATGTCATAAAAGTTACATCTGAATTATTTTGACATTGATCTAATGGAATAATTTCGTCATTATTTTCAATAAGTATGGCATTTCGTTTTTATGCTTATTTTCAATTTTTTCACATCTTTTTATGAACTATTGATATTTTGGTTGATCTAAACTTTTAGACTTGTGGCGATGTCATTTATCCACTGTGCCAAAAACAGCAGGTGAAAGCTGTAACTGATAGTTATTTATCTTTGCCGTAGTCGGCTTGGTTACGAGTTGTTTATTCTTGTGAGTTTTTGATCTGTGCTTGGAAAATAAAATGTTTTCTCATCTCATGAAAAAGCTGTTACTTCATAAAATATAAAGGCTCCCATAGTGGTGACCCCGAAAACTCTTAGCAGAAGCATAAAGAAAATATATATACCGACGAGAATAATGAATTCAGAGACAAAAGCATGGGGC